>NC_088303.1:3215562-3836081 GCF_032854445.1 Liolophura sinensis | reverse complement strand
AGTTATATATAGATATCTACTACTTTGGAAGAACAAAATTTGCTGAATACATCTTTAAATTAAAGCTATAGTTATCTAAATGGTAGTAGGTCTACAGGAGTAGTGATTGGTCTACTGATGCGGTGTTCGGGCTTAAATAACTTTATGAAACACGCGTGTGTCAGAATATGTTTGTTTTTATTCTGCGTAGGGTTCCTAATCTATTTCGGCTATGGATTGATGCACAGCACGCTGGAGAGAGATAATATATTGGTAGTCAGCGGCCGGCCTCCCGACAGCTATGGGGCTGTCGGTCATTCGCCAGTCGTGCCAACGTTGACAGAACCCTCATACGATTCGCCACCTGCGTATAGTGAGCAGATTCTACCAGCTGACACGGAGCACTCGCCCAAATATAAAACAGGTCCCTTACAATGATAGTACATAATTTAATCTTATCGTAATATTAATATTTATGTGCATATAATACATTCATCTCGACTGTTTCTGTGAAGTCAATAAGCCTGAAGCATACATTTTGTGAAAGCAGGGTATGCAGCAGCGATGGGAAATAGTATATATCTGGTATTCAAAGAATGAGACACGTCATTTTAAATATTTACCGATTTTAAAGACGATTTTTGTTGGTGTTGATTCTTCTCCTTATTAAACAGGCTTATAACATTATTTACATGCACGCAACATCACTTGCGCCATGTGCGTGAAACGGGCCATTAGTGCTATATTTTTGTAGTATTCACCTCAGTCACTGTTCAATATTCCATTTCTTATTCATACAATACAGATATACATAAACACGACATAAGAAGTCAATACTACAAATCAGTTTCGGGTCAAAGGTCACTGTCTAGGATCTGAAGGGTAGGGCTACAAACAGAAATGTAGGACTACATGTAATAACTAATAATATCACACGGCCCAGCTTATCTGGCTAATAAACAGCATTTATCGTGAAGCATACAGTTGTTTTTGTTCCATAAATTCTTTGCTTTCTTTAAAATGAAGCCTCTGGTAAATATATAAACAAAATAAAGTTCATCGAAATGAAAGAATTGTTTTCTGCTTGTTTGGCCTACATGTCACACTATGTGTACAGGTAAATATGTAATTTGAACATACATATACTACATATACACATAGAATACGTATAGCGCGTACCTGCGAAAGGCTTACACTTGCTCCGCGCACTCTGCCTGGTTTCCTTCACCTAAGGGTGTATATAAAACTGATCACAGTTTTTTTTACAAAACGTTTTAAATTTGTAGCGTACGTTTTGGTACGTATACACTCAAACGATACGTATACTCAAGAAAAAATTATGTATAGTTGAAAGTATAAGCGCAAAACTACATCGGAAGACAGAAGTTGCCTTCTGAACTAGCCTTGAATGAAAATAACGTTCACTTCCCTCAATATGGCATTTAACTGTCTCTCGTGGTAAAGTTCTTCTGTATAACTTGCCACAGGTCACTGGTTTACTCCCAGCACTCGAGGATTTACTCCACCCATAATATATACTAGCCATCATCGTGGACAATTCTTGTGTAAAGAGATGAACAACAGTTGATTCTATCAGTAAATCGATCGGTCAATGCATTTGTTCCTCATACATGTACATACTATGTCAACAGAAGGAAATGTATCACTTTTTGATGTTTACAAAGTTTCTGTTAAAATCGGAACAAAGTTGTAAAGCAAATAATTGTGAAAATTGAAGATGAAAATGAGTTATTATGAACGCCGAAAAGTTGGACAATGGTAGTACGCACCAAATCAGCAACAAAACAACTATATTTAAGGATCTAGCCAAAGGTATATGACAACCTTATTCACTGAATATGGGCAAAAGAATTGTACACATGTCCCATGCTTTCGTACACATGTAAAACAAACGTTTATTGTACAAATAAAAACTCTTGTATACAGTACATACATCAGTTATGCAGATTTTACAAATATGTACAATTACTTAGCATATATGTATAGCTGGAGGATAAATATCAAAAACGACTTGCCAATATCGCTATAAGTCAACAGGTGTTAAATAAAAGAATCTTATACCATCAAGGCTGCAGCAGGCTCTTAAGGATTGTAAGTAAACCAGTGTTTCTATTCCATTAAAATGACTAACTTATACAAATGTGCACATTCACAATGACGTGTTTCAATGGTACACCAGTCACATAACTTGTACTCTGGCAGTACTTCGCTAAATCATATAATATGTACATATGCCTACATTTTGCCTCACTGATGTGTACCACTTTTACACAGTACAGTTTTTAGAGACTATGGTTAAAATTATATAGTCTTGATATTTAATTTTTACCATGAATAAAACAGAGATGTGTCTATCTTTTCCACATTCACAGTTCATCTGATAACATAGATATATAGTGTGCTATGACAACAATGCATGGACCCTCAATAGAGTACATTCTTGTAAAGAAGCAATTCTCAATTACTTACAAATAAATACATCCAATGTTTACAAAATTATCGTTAAAATTAACGTAAAATGACAGTTTAAGTAAGTCATGGAAAATATTATGCCGTGTTATTGAGAATTACATTATTTTCTATCTCAGCCTATCTGTGGCAAAATGGGACACCTGTCTTAAACACGTATAATTTTAGTAGTAATATGTTCTGCACATACATGTTCGTCGAACGCCAAGCATATAATGTTGCGTCTAGTGCTACTTCACTGAAAGTGAAAACTTATACGACTTTTTTTTGAAGCCATGAGATTGGATCATGGCGAAGTACAATTTATAACAGAAGAAACAGAGAAGATATATTTTATTCCACGTTCTGGCTGAGGGCGGTAAAATTCAGATTTTGTGTCAAGAAAGTTAAAAGAACTAGCGTTGAAAAGGATTTCTCCACCGTGGAAAGTGTTTTTCAAAGCTTTTGATTGATAAGGTGTAAGCAGTGCAGAAAAACTATTTACACCGCTTTTTCCACCGTGAAGAACTATCTACTGCAAAGCAAATCTTTGTAAGCACAGGGGGGAACATTTCACCGTGGAAGAAAAACCTTGGCATCGAGGAGAAAAGCATTCAACCGTGGAAAAAAGTACATGTATTTCAATTTCGGAGAGTAACTTATCATAAAACAATATAGAAAACCGTTCCGCTGTGCACAGAAGTATTTCAACCGCATAGAAAACGTTCCACCACGTAGAAAACTACAAGCATATTTTAAAAGTGCGGAGGGAGCCTTTTCGCATCTGAGAGTGGAGAACCATTACATCATTTCATCATGATCTTTTAGAAAGCCTGAATAGTTACTGATGTGACATTTGTTGTTTACGTGCGTTCCTTGACCACAAGAGGAAATTTTTTTTTTAAAACTGGTGTATCTCCAGCTGGAAGAACAAACTTCTTAATAAAAAAAAAATATAAAAAAATATTTAATATATTTTAATGTTGTCTGATCTTTTGGGTATTTTTTTTTAATATAATTTTCCTGTTTTTAGTCCTCTTTTATCACGTAAATACATAAGCCTATCTCCAGCAGGCAGAATTACTGGGACGTTACAAGATTTATTCATCTGTTAAAACAAAACATAAAAATGGTGTGGAATTCTCCTGCATATCATTCCTTGTGTCTTCGTCTCAGGAACCATTTCATTACTTACTTTTCCTCTATATACTTATTCAAACCAGGGAAAGTGTGTAAGTGTTAATCATTTTCATCGGAAGTTATATATAGATATCTTCTACTTTGAAAGAACAAAATTTGCTGAATACATCTTTAAATTAAAGCTATAGTGATTTAAATGGTAGTAGGTCTACAGGAGTAGTGATTGGTCTACTGATGCGGGGTTCGGGCTTAAATAACTTTATGAAACACGCGTGTGTCAGAATATGTTTGTTTTTATTCTGCGTAGGGTTCCTAATCTATTTCGGCTATGGATTGATGCACAGCACGCTGGAGAGAGATAATATATTGGTAGTCAGCGGCCGGCCTCCCGACAGCTATGGGGCTGTCGGTCATTCGCCAGTCGTGCCAACGTTGACGGAACCCTCATACGATTCGCCACCTGCGTATAGTGAGCAGATTCTACCAGCTGACACGGAGCAGTCGCCCAAAGATAAAACAGGTCCTCTACAATGATAGCATTTAATTTAATCTATATATTATAATATTAATATTTATGTGTATACAATACATTCATCTCGACTGTTTCTGTGAAGTCAATAAGCCTGAAGTGTACATTTTGTGAAAGCAGGGTATGCAGCAGCGATGGGAAATAGTATATATCTGGTATGAATAGAATGAGACACGTCTTTTTAAATATTTACCGATTTTAAAGACCATTTTTGTTGGTGTTGATTCTTCTCCTTGTTAAACGGGCTTATAATATTATTTACATGCACGCAACATCACTTGCGCCATGTGCGTGAAACGGGTCATTGGTGCTATATTTTTGTAGTATTCACCTCAGTCACTGTTCAGTATTCCATTTCTTATCCATACAGTAAAGGTATACATAAACACGACATAAGAAGTCAATACTACAAATCAGTTTCGGGTCAAAGGTCACTGTCTAGGATCTGAAGGGTAGGGCTACAAACAGAAATGTAGGACTACATGTAATAACTAATGATATCACACGGCCCAGCTTATCTGGCTGATCAACAGCGTTTATCGTGAATGATATAGTTATTTGTGATCCATGAATGCATTTTTTACCCTGTAAAATAAAGCCTCTGGTAAATATATAAACAAAATAAAGTTCATCGAAATGAAAGAATTGTTTTCTGCTTGTTTGGCCTACATGTCACACTATGTGTACAGGTAAATATGTAATTTGAACATACATATACTACATATATATATATATAGAGTACGTATAGCGCGTACCTGCGAAAGGCTTACACTTGCTCCGCGCACTCTGCCTGGTTTCCTTCACCTAGGCGTGTATATAAAACTGATCACAGTGATCACGTGGAACGATCTCGAGTTCGGCAATGAACATTAATCCTTCAAACAGGAAATTTCGTTTTAAATGTTTTAAATTAAAAAATATTCTAAATTTTTAGCGTACGTTTTGATACGCATACATTCAAACTATACGCATACTCCAGAAAAAATTATGTATGGCAATCAGTATGGCATTTAACTGTCTCTCGTGGAAAAGTTTATTTGCATGGAAATGTATCACTTTTTTGATGTTTACAAAGCTTCTGTTAAAATCGGAACAAAGTTGTAAAGCAAATAATTGTGAAAATTGAAGATGAAAATGAGTTATTATGAACGCCGAAAAGTTGGACAATGGTAGTACGCACCAAATCAGCAGCAAAACAACTATATTTAAAGATCTAGCCAAAGGTATATGAAAACCTTATTCTCTAATTATGGGCAAAAGAACTGTACACATGTCCCATGCTTTCGTACACATGTAAAACAAACGTTTATTGTACAAATAACGTTTAAAAGAAAAACTCTTATACACAGTATACATGTATCTCTTATATACCTTGTACAAATATGTACAGTTCCTTAGCAAATAGGTATAGCTGGAGAAAAAATATCAAAACGACTTGCCATTATCGCTATAAGTCATCAGGTGATAAATAAAAGAATCTTATACCATCAAGGCTGCAGCAGGCTCTTAAGGATTGTAAGTAAACCAGTGTTTCTATTCCATTAAAATGACTAACTTATACAAACTTGCACATTCACAATGACGTGTTTCAGTGGTACACCGGTTACAGAACTTGTACTTTTCTATATCATTTGATCTGTGTATAGGCCTACATTTTGCCGCAATGACGTGAACCAATTTTAGTACCGTTTTCAGAGACTGTAAAGATAAATTACATAGTCTTGATGTTTAACTTCTACCGTGAATAAAACAGAGATGTGTCTATCTTTTCCACATTCACAGTTCATCTGATAACACAGATATATAGTGTGCTATGACAACAATGCATGGACCCTCAATAGAGTACATTCTTGTAAAGAAGCAATTCTCATTTACTTACAAATAAATACATCCAATGTTTACAAAATTATCGTTAAAATGAACACAAAACTGCAGTATAAATAAATAATAGAAAACATTATGCTGTATGATTGAGAATTACATAATTTTCTCTCTCAGTGAATCTGTTGCAAAAAAGAACTCCTGGCTTAAACACGTATAATTTTAGTAGTAATAGGTTTCGGCCGAAGATGGCTAACGAGCGCCAAGCAAGTGAACTTGCACCTAGTGTGCATTCACTGAGAGGAAACTAAAACTTATACGACTAAAGACTTTTTTGAAGCCGTGATAATGTATCATGGCAAAGTGAATGTTAAAACAGAAGTGTGCTAAATGTACAGAAGAAGGTATGTGAATTCGTCCTCTCGTCTGTGTACGGAAAGTACAATATATTTGTAAGTGTTTTATTTAGTTCCTCGATGTGGGGAGTCCCCTGAAGCAAAATATTCTTTCTGTGGCACTGAATGAGGCTGAATTGATGTCGAGTAAGGACATCATACTGTTATAATATTTCGCTTCAGATTGCTGAGTGTCTGATGTTACGATCACGTATAAGGTTATCCTGAGTTATCATACTGTTATAATATTTCGCTTCAGATTGCTGAGTGTCTGATGTTACGATCACGTATAAGGTTATCCTGAGTTAAGCCGTTTTAGTTGATGACATACCATACACCACTCTGAAATACAAATGGTGACAAATATGTATTTATACTGTTAGAAAAGAATATAATTTTCTCTGACTCAACCAGGTAGCGGCTGTCATCAGAGCAGTTTTCCGTACATAAGAAACAGGACTTGGACGAGCTATATAATGTTTACTTTATTGGAGGGTAATGTGCTATGCTATTCTACAATCTATATGTCTCCCAGCACAAATTAAAAGAATTTTGAGATTTCGAACCCTTTGGAAAACATTGGTCAGTGAATCAGTGACTATGTATATATGATGCCTGGGGTTACTGTGTTCTGGAAACAGATTAAGATACATTAGATACAAAAATTCTCAGCAATATGAATGTGAACAATTTTATTTATTTATTTATTTATTTCACTGGTGTTTTACGCCGTACTCAAGAATATTTCACTTATGCGACGGTGGCCACCATTATGGTAGGAGGAAACCTGGCAGAGCCCAGGGGCAACCCACGACCACCCGCAGATTGCTGACAGACCTTCCCACGTACGGCCGGAGAGGAAGGCAGCATGAACTGTTCTTGAACTCACAGCGACCGCATTGATGAAAGACTCCTGGGTCATAACGTTGCTCTAGCGCGCTAACCAACTGAGCCACGGAGGCTCCCGTGAATAATTTTCTGTATTAGATCAAATGATAAGTTTGCAAATGAGACCTAACTCGGGATTCGGTTGGTTCTGACAAACATCCGAAACCTGTGAAAGGTGTACCGGCAAAACCCGTACTTTCACTGACTTCATGTAAATGGTGTACCGGAAACGCCGATGCTTTCACAGTCTTCAGTATAATTTAATTCTTTATTTATTTAACGAGGATTTCTCACAGCCTAATGGCTACTACGGAGATCTCCTCAAAGCAACAATTAACATAATAACTAACGAAGTACATACATATAAATATGAGAATACATATTTCAGATATAAGTTGAAATAAATTAATTATTATTTACAATGTTAACATCGTTATTACCATTACCATGGTCATAAAAATAGGTCTGTATCATTGATAAATTTATGAACACATTGAAAAACAAGTTTATTATCTTCGTAATTTAGATATTTAGAGCCATAAGTATATTACATATATATCGTGAACATTGTGGAATAAAAACAGAATAATTTACACCGGGTGAAATAATTTGTGTGAGAGTATGTAGCATGTGCTTCCTATGGGTGGCAAATTGAGAGCAAATAAAAAAATAATGAAAGGTATCTTCACATGTATCAGTACAGTAATGGCAAGTAATATCTTCGATAATATTATGCTTAAAAAGGTCTGCCCGAAGAGCGCTGAATCCCATTCTCATTCTGCAGTGCTGGAGAGAAGAAAAGTTGCTAAAGTCATTATATAACGATATTAAATCACCAGACATAGTAATAATTGATGGAGATAGAAATTTTTGAAGTTCTTTCATTGAAGAATGGCGAATATGTTTAGGTAAATTATTCCAGTCCCTGGTTGTTTTCGGGAGGAAGGATGATTTGTATATACTGAGGCGGCATCTAAATATACGTATATATTCACTATACCTTAACTTATATGTATTATACTCTGTTGATCGTCTTGGTAATAGGGACTGTAAGTAAGGCGGGGAAAGTCCATTTACTATTTTAAAAAATAGCAGAACCCTTGTTGTCTACGCCAAACATACAGTGGTGTCCAATTGAGTTCAATCAGCAGAGCTTTATCTGATGTACGACGCATTCCACTTGTACAAAGCAAAGCCGCGCGCCGTTGAACATTTTTCAGTTTTTGGGAAAGCGCAGTACTACAGTTATCATATAATATGTCGCCATACTCTATTGTAGATCTAATTAGGCTATTGTATAAAGTTATTAAACACTTCCTTGTTAATATCCTCTTCACTCTGTTAATAATACCTAATTTCTTATTACATTTATTTACTAGTGATCTTATATGTTCGTCCCATTTATCATCGTGCTGTAGAATGATACCAAGGTGTTTAAGGTACTGAAAGCTCTTCACTTCAATACCATCTAAAAACACTGACATATTGTCGAGTCGCCATGTTTAATCCAGAATTATTCGATATTAGAAGGTTATGGTTAATACAATATTCATACAAGTGCTTATATACTACTTTTTCTAAGACTTTAGAGAGAGAGGGCTGTGGAGAAACTGGTCTGTAACTTGACATATCATGTCCTGTCTCCCTTTTTAAAGACAGGGCATACTCTAGATAGTTTCCAAGCTGATGAAAAGACTCCTGACTGAACTGAGAAATTAAATAGCCTAGTGAGGTAAGGTGCTATATATTCCTCTGTATTTTTGAGCATGAAATTACTAATTCCATCAGCACCAGAAGCTTTCCTAACATTTAGTTTGGACACAAAATCAGCTACTTCCCTTTCACTTGTTTGCATACAATTAAGGCGCGAAGCAGTATAATAGGTGAATGGAGGTAAAACTGGTATTACTGACGGAAGAGTTGAATGGCTTGCAAAAAATCAAACGAACTCATTAGCTTTCTCAGTATTACTTGATACATTTTTTTCGTGAACGATTAAAGTAGGGACAGGTGGTTTCGCTTTTGAACCCAGCAGAGATTTCATTATAGACCAATAAGACTTGGTATCTAAATTGGGATTAGAAAGTTTTCCCTTGGTAGTTTTTGACCATATCTTAATATTACTCTTCTCTTACTGGTATTAGCTTCACGCCTAGATATATAAAATCGGAAATCTGTCTCCCTCTGACTTAGTCCTCTTAAATTTTTTATAACATCTATTTCTTATTCGTAATTTATAACGAACACCATTTGTCATCCATGGTTTATCCCTTGGTCGTATTGTTACTTGCTTATTTGGTATTGCTTCCGCACAACAAGATAAAAAAGATGTTTCCAAACATACAGTTTATCATCCATATCATCGAACATGTCACACATGGCTTCCCATAGAGTGGTAGAGATAATTGACTGAAGCTGTATTAAGTCAGCACATTTAAGATCCCATATGTGTTTTTTATGTGCTCTTGGTTTATCATTTACCAGAATATTTAAGGTACAATATACAGAACAATGGTCAAGATTGACCATTGGCGAAGCTACTCCGTATTCAGTCACATAACCGATACTATCTGTTATGATTAAATCTAAAATATATGAAGTTCCATTGCTATATCTTGTGGGCTCATTAATTAACTGAAATAAATTTTTACTTGTAATAATATCAAACAACTTCATTTTTAGTTCACTCTTACCGTGGTATTTGGACCAATCAACACACCTGTCATTAAAATCACCCATAATTATCAAGGCGTCTGGATTTGCTGTCAGTGCTGAGTTGAGGCTGTTATCTAAGTTAACTAGAAATTCATCCTGTGTTTGTGAAGACTGGTTCGGGGGACGATAGCCAACGGAACACAGTATATGTTTATTAGATTGTTTGATTGAAATCCATAACATTTCATTGTCATTTTCTAATCCCCCCTACGCATAGCACTTATAGACTTATAATAAATCACTACTCCACCCCCACGACGGAATCTATCTTTTCGTTCTATACAGTATCCATTTTAGATTCACTGTTTCATCGGGTATATCATCCAAGCCAGGTTTCTGAGACACATATAATATCTAATTATATTGGTTACATAACAAGGTGTAGGTCTCATCCAGTTTAGAATAAGAGGAGAGGTTGTCCTCACTTTGAGCAAGTAAGCCACAAGCATTAAAGTGACAAATTTTTAAATTATGCTGATATGACGGCCTGGATTTACATGTATGTCTCCACATGTAAGTAATAAAGTCATATGTATAGTTAAAAAGTAATGTTGATTACAGAGCGTAGAAAGAATAGCAATAATACAAAGACCAAGACGTTAACTCTGTGCTATAATTGCACAGCAAAGATGTTCGTAAAACTTCAGTAACTTACTAAACATCCGATTTTTTTTTTATAATATAAAAAATTATTCCAAGCCCCAACTGCTACCCTATACTGATTTAAGTCACCCATGATGTATATAAGGATAGGTATAAAGGAAGCACATGCTCGGAAACGCCACCAACCATGGTAGGGAATATCATTAGTTTATAAGTATTTACTGGATCTAATTTCAGGAGTTGATTAACTTTTAATCTATATCGATATTAATATAAGATATAGATATTCCACATGTACTTGTAAGTAAATGTTGTGTTAAATTAATTATATGACGTACCAAACAATATAACATGACTGACCACCTGTACAGGTAGTATCGAGGAATAGTAATTGGTATAGTTATCAGGAGCATTTATATAGCATATAAAGATGACGATTGTAAGGGTGAGGAAATATTTACAGTTAGCCTTCCAGAGAGCAATGTGTTATTATATGATCATAAGTTTAGTGTTTACCTTATCAGAACCGTGATCAGGCACCAAATGGTTAATGTCATCGCTATTTACAATGATAAATACACAAATTCGGTTCTATGTATACACTACGAAAAATAGTCGTAGAGCATATGAACACAGCACACAACTGTACCGATATACATATATTTGAAATCAGAATTGGGGAAAGGATAATTAGGAGAGCCAGTAAATTTATAATAGAGTCTATTGATACACATGCAATGGCAATTGTACGGCTTTGTAGTGCACGTATCTATTGAGGGAACAATTTGTAGCAGGCTACTGAAAGTCCTGGAAGTACAGACGTGCAAATTACTTCTGCACAGCCTATCGCACACGAACAGACAGGAGCAAGGTGGAAAAAAGCTTGCACGAGTGCACGAGAAAGGATAGCACCGCATGGATTGCACAGGCTGTTCTGATGGTTGTCGCCTTACATCACTGAGAGTCACAAAGCTGCATGCCAAGACAGAAGTAAGGTGTGCTTAGGAAATTCGTGGTGTTAAAAGTTACAGTGCGTAGCGCGAAGATTTGTGGGGAGGAAATTACAGGCCAAGTAGGTCACTTTCCTTTGACACTTGATATTCCTGGCCCTGCTCTGTCTTGCGGTAGAATAAGTTGCCGTCATACGACAGGCAGCGAACACCCAACCCCCCTTTCTTCAATTGAAGTAGATTTTTAAATAAACCAAATCGCAATCGAGTTCAGTCCTCATTAATGTACACTCCTGGATGGTCCCTTTTCAGTAGCCTTCTCGCGGAGATCAGCTCAGACCGTTTTCTGTAAGATACCAATCTTACAATAATCTGGCGTATCTCTAGCGAACCTATAATGTGCGACCTGGATATATCTTCTTTACTCAATGTAACATTGATGTCTTTAGCGATCCTACATACTGCATCGTCGGTGGACTCATTCTGGTGTAGTCGAAGTCCGTTCACCCACAAACAGTTCCGACGGCTATACTGCTCAGCAAACATACATTTTCCGACTTCAGTTCTTGTAGTTGTTCATCAGTTGATTTCAATCTATTTTTCACTTTTGATATATCAGCGTTGGAGTTGGTTCACTTTTACTTGCAACTTTTTTATGGTTTCGTCCCTCTCTTCTAGTTGTTTAATAACATTTTTAAGGTCTTTTGACAAGTCATTTATTTTGAGCTGACTCACCTAGATAGCGCCAAGCAGAGGCCTTATGGCTGTGATCATTACCTGCTCGAGCTTGGTTTCAACCTTAGCTTCCAAATGTTTTACGGCAGACGTTTCCCATGAGCTTAGTAAAGGGTGTCTGTTTGGATCTTCCACAGCGGTAGTTATGCTTCCTAACGAGTTAACACGCTTCACGCTTGGGTTTGGAATATCCGAAGACGCCTTCCTCTTTGACTCTGATTGAGGTTTGTCCGCCATTTACAGATGCTTTTACACGAACTGGGTTACGTGTTCCAAGGAGCAAGACTTCCAAACAGTCCTAGTATTGGTTAAGAGATACGTAGGGCGAACTGAAAATAACGGCTGGCTCAATACACCCTAGAAATCAATCTGAAAAGTAGAAAACACCACCTTTGCATCGCAAATCTGCTCTCCAGTGTTGGCTAAGGTTCTCCTCAAAATGCGTGACTGGTCACCGCCGCCATATTTGTTAGTCTTCATGCAAATGGTGTACCGGAAAAATCGGTGCTTTCACACCCTTCATACAAATAATGTACCGGAAAAGCCGGTGATTTCACAGCCTTCATGCAAATGGTGTACCGGAAGAGCCGGTACTTTCAAAGTCTTCACGCAAATGGTTACCGGAAAAGCCGATTCTTTTACAGTCTTCATGCAAATGGTGTACCGAAAAAAGGCGTGCTTTAAGAGTGTTCATGTAAATGGTGTACCTAAAACGCCGGTGCTTTCACAGTCTTTATGCAAATGGTGTATCGAAAAAGCCGGTGATTTAACTGTCTTTATGCAAATGGTGTACCCAAACGCTGGTGCTTTCACAGTCTTCATACGCAAATGGTGTACTTGAAAAACCGTTGCTTTCACACTCCTCATGCAAATGGTGAACCGGAAAAGCCCATGCTTTCACAGCTTTCATGGAAATGATATACCGGAAACGCCAGTGCTTTCACAGACTTCATGCAAATGGTGTACCGAAAAAGCCGGTGCTTTCACAGTCTTCATGCAAATGGCGTACCGGAAAAGCCGATGCTTTCAGTCTTCATGCAAATGGTGTACTGGAAAAGCCGGTACTTTCACAGTCTTCACATGCAATTTATAGATCAGCAAAACATTTTTAAAGAATCTTTGAAATGATTCAAGAATCGTATCTCAATTATTAAGTTCTGATTTCAGTGGACAGTGTTTTCGGTGCCGTCGCTATATGTTGTCATTGAGGCCGGTATTAGGACTTAAGAAAAACGAAAAACTGATCAGAGAAAAACATAATGAAATAATCATTTTAAGAATTTCCAAGATTTTTTAAAGTTTCCATGTTATCTCAAGGCATGCAATTTTCCATTATATCAATTCGGATATCCGACTGTAAGATTTCCTTTGAAAGGTTATCTATCCATTGCCTTGGTTATTTGCCTTGAAGAAATTACCCTAGTGTTGAATTCGATCTGCTCGTTATATTATGTATGGCACACTGACATGAATATGTCTGAACTAACATCAGATTGCCGGCTTCTCAGTGGTGTAAGATTTCACATGAAACAAACCTACATACAAAACACTAACATCAAATGTAATTCCAGTAGATTTTTTGCATCAAATCGTTTTGAACCTAAAGAGCTAAACTAAACCAGCCAATAGATATTTTGTACCACATATTACTCTCGTTGGCCAAATAAGAACGTACAAAATATTCTCACGTACATCGTCAAAACACCAATCACAGCCATCAAAATACCAATAACAGCCATCAAAACATCGATCACAGCCATCAAAACACCAATCACAGCCATCAAAACATCGATCACAGCCATCAAAACTCCAATCATAGCCATCGAAACATCGATCACAGCCATCAAAACACCAATTACAGCCATCAAAACACCAATCACAGCCGTCCAAAAACACCAATCATCGCTGTCAAAACACCAATCACCGCCGTCAAAACATAAATCACAGCCATCAAATAATCCAACAACAGTACAAAACCCCAAACCAGCATTTCAAGGTTTTTAGCGATAGAAAATTCAAAAGACAGAATTGCCTGTTTATCTGCCTTCAGGACAATCTGCATATATTTGTATGTACATCCCACTCCCCACTGCTTTAAACCCGTAAATGGTCTGAAGTAAGCACTTTATAGCGTTCATCTTAAATCTGTCTAATTTGCACTGAAAATCCTTTCAGCAAGACGCCACCAAATTTTATTTTGTGCTTTACGGGCAAACCGACACACACAAAAAAATAATATATAGAAAAAAAAATCGAAAATATATTTTATTTTGTCAAATTGTTGGGTTTTTTTTTCTTAAATAATTTTCCTGTGTTTCAGTCCTCTCCGATCACGTAAATACATAGGCCTATCTCCAGCAGACAGAATTAGTGGGACGTTACAAGGTTTATTCATCCCGTAAAACAAAACATAAAAATGGTGTGGATTTCTCCTGCATATCATTTCTTGTATCTTTGTCTCAGGAACCATTTGATCACTTAGTTTTCCTCTATGTACATATACAAATAAGGGAAAGTGTGAAAGTGTTAATCCTTTTCATCGGAAGTTATATATAGATATCTTCTACTTTGGCCGAACAAAATTTGCTGAATATATTTCTAATTTAAAGCTATAGTTATTCAAGTTGTAGTAGGCCTATAGAAGTAGTAACTGGTCTACTGATGCGGTGTTCTTCTCCTTGTTAAACAGGCTAATATCATTATTTACGTGCACGCAACCCAACTTGCGCCATGTGCGTGAAACGGGCCATTAGTGCTATATTTTTGTAGTATTCACCTCAGTCACCGTTCAATATTCCATTTCTTATTCATACAGTACTGGTATAAATAAACACGACTTTAAGTGTCAATACTACAAATCAGGCCCGGGGCAAAGGTCACTGTCTTCGATCTATAGGATAGGTCTAATAACAGAAATGTAGGATTACATGTAATAACTAATGATATGACTTTCAATATGGCATTTAACTGTCTCTCGTGGTAAAGTTCTTCTGTATAACTTGCCAAAGGTCACTGGTTTACTCCCAGCACTCGAGGATTTACTCCACCCATAATATATACTAGCCATCATCGTGGACAATTCTTGTGTAAAGAGATGAACAAGAGTTGATTCTATCAGTACATCGATCAGTCAATGCATTTGTTCCTCATACATGTACATACTATATCAACAGAAGGAAATGTATCACTTTTTGATGTTTACAAAGTTTCTGTTGAAATCGGAACAAAGTTGTAAAGCAAATAATCGTGAAAATTCAAGTTGAAAATGAGTTATTACGAACGCCGAAAAGTTGGACAATGGTAGTGCGCACCAAATCAGCAACAAAACAACTATATTTAAGGATCTAGCCAAAGGTATATGACAACCTTATTCTCTAATTATGGGCAAAAGAACTGTACACATGTCCCATGCTTTCGTACACATGTAAAACAAACGTTTATTGTACAAATAAAAACTCTTGTATACAGTGCATATATCAGTTATATAGATTTTACAAATATGTACAATTACTTAGCATATATGTATAGCTGGAGGATAAATATCAAAACGACTTGCCATTATCGCTATAAGTCAACAGGTGTTAAATAAAAGAACCTTATACCATCAAAGCTGCAGCAGGCTCTTAAAGATTGTAAGTAAACCAGTGTTTCTATTCCATTAAAATGACTAACTTATACAAATGTGCACATTCACAATGACGTGTTTCAATGGTACACCAGTCACATAACTTGTACTCTGGCAGTACTTCGCTAAATCATATGATCTGTATATATGCCTACATTTTGCCTCACTGATGTGTACCACTTTTACACAGTACAGTTTTTAGAGACTATGGTTAAAATTATATAGTCGTGATATTTAATTTTTACCATGAATAAAACAGAGATGTGTCTATCTTTTCCACATTCACAGTTCATCTGATAACATAGATATGTAGTGTGCTATGACAACAATGCATGGACCTCTATAAAGTACATTTTTTATGAAGAAGCAATTTCCATTTACAAAAGTATCGTTATAATGAACATAAAACTACCGCATAAATAACTGATGGGAAACAGTATGCCGTGTTATTGAGAATTAAAAATTTTTCTGTCTCAGTGAATCTGTTGCAAAGAAGAACACCTGGATTAAACACGTATAATTTTAGTGATAATAGGTTCCGCACACGTGCAGAGAACTAAATACGTCAATATAAACACGGCAATAACAATAATCGCCCGAATGATTATAAATATCGATCAATAAATTCAGTCGACATTCTACAAAGAAATACCCGCGGCATTCAAAAACAACTTAAAAGTACTTACCGCTGAAACAAAGCCAGAGGGTATTTATATCCAGGAAACCATGTCAAGGAAAACATTGTACACCTGTATATGGGCTCTAATAACGTAAGTGACTTATTTGAATGGCAAGCTATTCAAGTATACCACGACAATAAACCAATTCACATTATAAACATATCCAAAACAGAGCTCGACAATATTATTTCCATGTTCAGCCCTAGTGCTATTATCTGCGGCGATTTCAATAGCCATAAACCTTTATGGGATGCAAAGTGTAAACATAGTGACGATCGTGGTAACACAGTACAAGCATGGTTAGAAAAACACAACCTAGTCTACTTAAACGACGGCGAGGGAACAAGAATAGACTTCGTCACAGGCAACACTTCAGCAACAGATCTCACTATTACCACACCCGATCTCGCACTTAAATCAAGCTGGAATGTTATACCAAATACACTCGGGAGTGACCATTTCGCTATCATGACAGAACTTGGTATGTCACCTAAATCTGAAGTAAATCTCAACAGCCCCAAATTTCTGTTCCACAAAGCAAACTGGGAACATTTTAAGAAAGATTGTCAAAATATATTCATTGATGACGACTGCCTCTCCGATAGAGACCTATTCAACCAAAATCTTACTGATGATATACTCAGGATTGCAGGACAACATATCCCCATTTCATCCCAGCATAAAAGACTTGCAAATCCTGTTCTCTGGTGGAAAAGTGAATGCGCTGTAAATATAAGAAACATAAAAAGAGCACTGCGTAAATTTAAAAGAACATACATTTAAAATTACATACAGACCACGAAAAATACAAACACCTAAAAACCGAAGCTGAAAAATCAGTCTCTTTTGCCAAAGGTAAATACTGGGAGAACTACTGTGAAACACTTGATACAAAAACAAATTCAAAGCAGGTATGGAACAAATATAAACATATACAAGACAAAACCATCAATCAAATCTCAACTTTGGATCGTAAACACAAAATCAAGGGGGGGTGGGGAGGGGAAAGCAGAATGCCTCGCAAAATACCTTCGCAGAAAATAGTAGCGATCGAAACTTTAATCCATCTTTCAAACTATTCAAGGAAAACACATTTCTACAACTACAGCCCGACGATCACGTTGAACATTATCTTAATAAAGATTTCTCCCTACAGGAATATCACAAAGCCATTCACTGAAAAAGAGAAACCTCACAAAGCGAAGACAAATTAGGCTACAAAATCCTAAAACACTTACCGCTAAAAACACAAAATATAATACTGAAACTCATAAATGCAAGTTAGAGGAAAAAACAGCTGCCCAAAGTTGGAAAGCGTCTATTGTTATTCCGATCCAAAAAGATGTAAAAACCCCATCAGATAGTTCCTCCTACCGCCCAATATCACTCATGCCTACGTAAACTAATGGAAACTATGGTCAAAAACAGACTAGAATTTCATCTTACCAAAAATAAAATACGAAATGAAACACAAAGCGGATTTAGAAAAGGACGTAGTACATACGACCATCTAACAAAATTATAACATCAGATGCTAAAGGGGACAAGTAGGCGCGAATACACTCTGGCTGTTTTTCTAGATATTGGAAAAGCCTTCGACCTCGTTTGGCAGCATGGGGTTATGCTCCACTTCATTAAACTCGGGATAAAAGGAAGAATCTAACATTGGACAAATGTTTTCCTAAGAAATCGGAACTTTGAAGTTAGACTTGGACAAACGTCATTTAAAAGACACACCCAACAAAAAAGGTACACCTCAAGGGAGCGTACTAATCCCGACTTTATTTAACATTCCGATAAACGGTTTAGCAAGTGCAATAGATAGTAACCATCCAAAAATAGAGCAGTCACTATTTGCTGACGATGCGGCAATATGGAAAACAGGCAAATCTATAAAGAAAATATAAAATGCTATACAGAAAACACTAAACACCATCTCGAACTGGGCCAACCACTGGGGATTTAAATTCTCAGCCACTAAAACAACAGGTATTGTCTTTACAAACAGAAGAAAAGTAAATATTGAACTTTTCTTAGGTAAAAAGAAAATTGAATTCAAAGACAAACTGAAATACCTAGGCATGATAGTTGATACAAGATTCACACGGAAAGATCATATTGATGACCTCACAATCAGATGCCAAGGCTATCTCAATCTAATGAGATGCATTTCAGGCACTAAATGGGGAACCAAGAAAACCACACTCATAAAAATATATCAGTGTCTAATTCGCTCCAAACTAGACTATGGTGTAATAGTCTATCAATCCGCGTGCAAAATTCTACTACAGCGAATTGATAGTATCCAATATTCTGCCCTAACAGTAGCAACAGGAGCTTTCAAAGGAACTTCGCTTTGCAGTCTCCAAGTAGAAACACTTGAAAAACGCCTTCACCTTAGAAGAGAACAACTAACCCTCAAATATGCAGGCAAAATCTATAAAAATCTATAGCACTTACGGTAATACATATCCATGTTACAATTTAATCATCCCATTTTCTGAATATGAATATCTATATATGAAAAATGGACAAAACACTCAGCCCCATAAGGATATGAAATCAACAGGCTACTTTGCAAATATGACATTGTCTTGCCAAAGCAAGAAGAAAACGCATATCAACAACAACCCCCGTACTGCAGGCTCCCCAAAAAGACGCTGCACTCCACCACCAAATTTCAAAACTGGATAACCCAGTATATATCAAAGCTCAAGCCTTAGAATACTTCCACAAACACTACAACGGTCATCTAAAAATATGTACTGACGGATCCAAAATTGCGCAGGGTCGCACTGGATCATCATTTGTAATACCAAACCTAAACATAGTTAAAAACTATAAACTACCCATCCACCTCTCCGTATATACCAGTGAATTAGTTGTAATTAAAATGGCACTACAATGGATTCTTGATAACAAACCAAACCGAGTAGCCATACTAAGCGACTCCCTTAATTTCCATCCAAAACTCCAAATCTGAGAGCAGACCAGACCTCCTACAAGAAATAATCTCGCTAACTAACAAAATACAGAAACAAAAAGTCGAACTGACTCCAGCATAGGTTTCAGCGAACGTTAATTTCGAGGAAATGAAATTGCAGATCAGGCAGCAAAATCGAGTCTACAGGAATATCAACAAGATATAGACGTCCCCCTGCGCCAAACTGAAATACATACATTGATAAATACCTAAATTAACAATCAGTGGAAAGAGGAATGGGATAAAGAATCCCGCAGACGGTGGCACTATAAAGTATTGGACGGAACTATTACAAAATTTAATTCCTTCCAATTACCAGGATGACAAAAACATATCACGCATGAGACGTGATAGGGAAAATAGGGCTCAAAGCACATCTAGCAGCTATAATCCAAAATTCTTCCCCAACGTTTGTCAAGAGCATGATGAAAACATAGAGCAATATTTGCTGCAATGTATTAGACACAGTAAAGAACGATGACGACTTGCAGAATTCCTAAAAATCTACAAATGTGAGCTTGACCTTCAGACTATCCTTAAACCCAAACCAAATCTGAGAGCACAAATATTCTCCTTACTACAAGAATTCATCAAATCGACGGGTTACGAAAGCCGAATCTAATAAAACAGTATTGACCAACAACGGCGATACCTTGATTCTGAGGGCCGTTTCCGCTCTGGTCAACAATACGTCACTATTCTCTGATTAAAGACAGTACATTTTCCGATATTACCAATCACAAATACTAACAACGGCGATACCTTGATTTTGAGGGCCGTTTATACATATTTCCTTCCTACAATTTTATCCCCGACTATATCGGCGATACCGTGAACTTGAGGGTTGATAAAACGTCTATGAAACTGATCTGCAAAAACATAGCACACGAAAACAATGTAACCACAGAAGTTGATGACTGTAGTGATTAATAATATTTCTCCATTTACTAATCTGCCCACTTGTTTGTTGTTATTATCTATTCTTATTAGTTGATATTTATTTTCTGTTTATTTACAGATGTGTATATGATCATACGAGGGCACACCCTCTATCAAGTTTTGATTGGTAGTTATACCACTAATTTGCTCCTAAGTGTCTGTTTGATCAAATATCTTCTTGCTTAAGATATACATTATCTTATAAACAAAACCGCTTCGCTATTCAAAAATACAACAACTATCTTGTATATTTGTTTTCTCTATTTGCTTTCACAGATGAAAATTTTAATTATTGGCAGAAGTTATCTTCATAACCTGGACAATAAAACTGTTCTACAGGTTGATGAAAACGTGCTGTCTGCGACGCCATTGGAGACCACAAATAAAAAAACTGGAAATAGAAAAGGAAATCAACTAAAGAAGAAGACAGGAAAAACAACAAAAAGACCCATGGGACCAAAGAAAATTAAAACCAAGGAAACGAAGACCAGAAACTTAAAAGATTTCATAACAATAGGACTATCTCTTGCTTCAACTAAGTGGATGAGGCCTGACATCCTTGATCCTCGGTTAATCTTGTCCCAACTGCACAGGTTTCCAGTACGCTGGTTTTTCCTGGACGGCATCCAGTATAAGTGGCGGGAGCACCAGAACTGCACGTCGCAGAGGAGGGAGCAAGAGAACAAAACTGTTAACCAATAAATAAAAGCACTACTGTTTCTGTATAGGCAACTCGATGTAATTCTGTAATGTTGGTCTATATATTTCTAATGTAAAGATAACGTAAATCTCTGTGAATAGCTTACTATTTACCCCCTTTCTGTTTAATAACTATGGCAACATTTGAACCTATACAATAAGCTACATACTATATACATACTACCACAAAAAGGATTAATTCCAGTAATTCACTCATGACCATATGTAAATAGTATACCAACGCACTGCTATTATCTATCAGAAATATTCATGTGTTGAAAAAATAAAATACTGATTTGATGGGCCATGACATCCGCCAGGAAAGTGACCCTAAAAACCAGTATTTAAACCAAAAAAAGATGTGGGACGAGCGCCAAGCAAGTGAAGCAGCATCTAGTGTGCATTCACTGTAAATAAACGTTTTTGAAGTCGTGAAATTGGATTATGGCGAAGTGAAAATTATAACACATGGGTGGAAAAGTGAACACGAGAGGACATGTGTAATAGAATGTATCGTCAGAGGACGCGGATCTCGTTCTTAGATTGTGAATATAATTCAGGTATTATTTTTAAAAAATAAAACATCCCGCGGTCAAAAGGATTTGTCCGTATGGTAAAGACTTTATCAGTAGTGTAATAACCGTGACATAAAGGTTTTTTCTGTGTTGCGAGTTAAGGTTTTCTGCGTGACGTATATAGTTTCTCCTCGGTAGAAAGGCTTCCTCCGCGGTGGAAAGGTTTTCACCTCTGTGTAAAGGTTTTATCCGAGCTTTTGGTGGATAAAGTGTAAGCACTGCAGAAAAACTATTTACACCGCTTTTCCTAATCAAAGAATTTTCTGCTACTAAGCAAATCTTTATAGTACTGGGGAAAACATTTTCACCGCGGAACCGTTTTCCCGCGAGGAAAAACTTGCCATCGAGGAAAAAAGCATTTCAGCCGTGGGAAAAAGTACATGTATTTTTGAAGTTCGAAGAGTACCTTATAACACAACATAGAAAACCGGTCCACTGTGAAAAGAAGTATTTCAGCTGCGGAGAAAACGTTCACAGAGCACGCAAAAGAGACCTTTCTACCACGCAGAAAACTACAAGTATATTTCAAAAGCGCGGAGAGAGCTTTTTTTGCTTCTCGGAGTGAAGAACCATTACATGACTTCATCATGATGTTTTCGAAGTCTGAATGGTTACTGATGTGGCGTCTGTTGTTTACGTTTGTTAATTGTCCACCAGGGGAACATTTCGTACCGAGAGAGAAAGACACAAACCACAAAGCAGCTGCCCTCCACAGATACTAACTCAGAGTATTGTTTTGTCTCTATTCTCCATATTTCCTCTACAAAACTTAACATATTTGCTACCTTGGTTCCAAGAGAAACTTGGTAGAATCATTGTATACAACAAATGCTATCTTTGAAATGGTTCAAGAATCGAATCTCAGTTTATAAGATCTGATTTCAATGAACAATGTTTTCAGTGCTGTCGCTATATGTTGTCATTGAGGTCGGTATTAGGACTTAAGAAAAACGAAAAACTGATCAAAGAGAAAACATAATGAAATAATCATTTTAAGAATTTCCAAGATTTTTAAAAGTTTCCATGTTATCTCAGGGTATTCAATTTTCCATTTTATCAAATCGGATATCTGACTATAAGATTTACTTTGAAAGGTTATCTATTCATCCATCGCAGGCTATTTGCCTTGAAGAAATTACCCTAATGTTGAATTCGATCTGCTCGTTATATTATGTATGGCACACTGACATGAATATGTCTAAACTAACATCAGATTGCAGGCTTCTCAGTGGTGTAAGATTTCACATGAAACAAACCTACATACAAATGGCTTGCACCAAATGTAATTGTGGTATATTCTTTGGATCATATCGTTTTGAACTTAAAGAGCTAAACTAAACCAGCCAATGTATTACTCTCGCTGGTTAAGTAACAACGGATAAAATATTCTCACGTATATCGTGAAAGCACCGATCACAGCCATCGAAACACCAATCACAACCATCAAAACATCGATCACAATCTTCAAAACACCAATCACAGCCGTCAAAACACCGATCACAGCAATGGAAACACCAATCACAACCATCCAAACATCGATCAGAGTCTTCAAAACACCAATCACAGCCGTCAAAACACCAATCACAGCCATCAAAACACCAGTCACAGCCGTCAAATAATCGAACAACAGTACAAAAATACAAACCAGCATTTCAAGGTTTGTAACCATAACACCTGATAACGATGAACAACTACAAATGGAAAACTCGTCCGAGAACGGTCTATACACTGCTTCAGTTCTGATTCCCAATCCTTAACAATGTATGCTCGAGAGCAGACGTTCGAATCAGTCAAAATTCGAAATAACACATAGAACACAGCTCTTGTACAATAACCTTAAAAACACTTTTTAAAATAATTATTTACCTGGAGCATTACTAGGAACGGTGTCAAATAGATGAAATACAGAGTATACTGTCGCAGGGAGCACTATTAAGTGTATAGACCGCATAAAAATAAAACCATATCGTTATTCAGTTCACTGGGCCCACACGAAAGAGCCCTAGGTTTGTTGCCTTTTACCTCAAGCTGGCCTTAAATGAATGCTTGTGAGCCTCTTGTGTTGGGGCGAGTCCATGCCGCCAAAGTGCCCCCGCCACTGAAGCATCATACCGAAGACACCTGACATGACACCCCATCAAGTCCCATTATCGCAGCATAATGGCACAGGAGCCTCTCACCAATGCGGTCGCTGTGTGTTCAAGTCTAGCTCATGCTGGCTTCCTCTCCGGTTGTAAGTGGGAAGATCTCTCAGCAACCTGGGGATGGTCGTGAGTTTCCTCCGGGCTCCGCCCGGTTTCCTCCCACCATAATGCTGGCCCCCTTCATATAAGTGAAATACTCTTGAGTACGGCGTAAAACACCGATCAAATAAATAAATAAATAAGTCACATTATACTGACACCGGACCAACAACTCCTGTGTTCTTTATCTAACCTCTCAATGCTGAGCGCCAAGCGAGGCGAAGTTTTTGGTCTGACCCTAGCCAGGTTTGATCACGGTTCTCCCAATTTGAAACAGACGCTCTAACCATAAAAGACCGGCTCGGCTAACACAGTTGGTAGAGCATCCTCTTAGGGAGCGGTAGATCCAGGGTCAATCCTGGGTCCAGTCACATCTAACACCTTAAAAGAGGAAGTTTTAAGGTCTAAGGTGTGACTGCGCTCAGCATGAAGGGGATACGATTGGTTGGCCCGGTATCAGTATAATGGCTCGGGCGCTGCGGCTTACTTGCCTTCGGTAAGGTGTCTCAGTGAAGCAGCACTAGATAAAACAGTGGTGGAAATCCGTCCTGCAACAAGGAGGCACATTGCATACATTTTAAGGATTCCTTCGTCGTCACATGAACGAAAAATTGTTAAGTACGACGTTAAACCCTAAGCACTTACTCACTCACTCTTACCATTAGGCCACCAAAGCGTTGGTCACAGGTGTGACATCCGTATGTGTTGTCATGGACGTTAATGCAAGAACAAGTCAGGACCGCTTTGTAAAACAGCTAATGCTTGCTGGTTTAGCCCTTTGTCCATAATCTCGACTGTCGCCTTGTAAGAGGAATGTATGTAACGAAGGCGCCAGAAGGAATGTAAACAAAGAACATTTTAGAGTGGCCTTTCCTGAAGTATCTCTTGGCAAGTTTCTCGATACTGGAAACACGCTTATTATATTAGTGAGTCTTTCGTGTTCCCTGCATAATGAAGAACTGATGTCTGCTCCTCTCTTGCGTGTTACAAGCTTTAATTATTTACAATTTATTTATTTCTTTTCTATGCATATTGCTTTGGAAACTGGTGTTTTATACTGTTTTGGAAATCGGTAATTATCAGTTCTGAGCGACCCTTCATGGTCTACGAGTGGTACAGTAAACGAATGTCGGACATGACCCTGAGATTTCGTGAACGTCGTAGTTAACGTTCATATATTGCAAAAAGTCACCAAACCAAAGCTCTCTCTTATCTGTCTGACAGGTTAATAGAATCAGACAATGCAATAAAATGATACAGTGAATTGTGGTTGTTTGGAATAGCCTTTGGTACAGGCAGACAAATGGATAGAGAACAAGAAACATAAGAAAGGCTGAAATACAATAACTATGTAGATGCCTCAGACGTCTTAAGGTAATGAGCTTCTGCGAGTTGATACGATGGCAATTCATAAAGTTTCAAAATGTCCAGAAAGCTCCTTTATCTGACTTTCCATAAGCGTATCATATTTTAGCAATATCTACCCAAAGCAAGTTTCAAATCAAATGACGGAATCTGGACTTATAGTGTACATTACCTGAGAGAATGGGCATGATCTTGAGACGATCTGACCCTGTGCATTGACACATGATATACAGATATATGTTATTGTCAACAATGAGTGGATATGTATTAAAGCCTTGCTCACTAGAGCTAGCGAGCAGACAATTCCAGCTCACAATGCGGCGAGGAAGTATTAACAGATTTGGTTCTGTTTGGTGGCTTACGTGGGGTCTTATTTGTATGCCCTTTTTGCCAACTTTGGGAGACTTAGCCACAAAGGGTGATGGTGCCCGCGACCTCGTTGGGCCTCCTGAGAGTGCGCAGAATAAGAGAGAAAACAATCTGAGCGACGGAGAACCTGGGACATGCCCGTGCCCTTCTGCCCGTACAGTTGTGTCAAAGGTAACAGATGACAATGAAACGAGAAGCAGTGAGTTTGGGGAGCATAACCAATTCACTGTGAAACAGTCATCCAGAAAAATCAGGTCAGATATGAAAGGCGATGAGAACAATTCATTCTCAAATGTTTCCATTAACATTCCACTTACCATGACATTCCGCGAAAAGTTGGAATTCTTTGAAACAATGTTCTGTCCAAGAGACGAATCGGTGTGTGGTTCCCGTGACATTACAGTCCATCCTTTTGATTGCTCGCCGTACTGGTGCTACCGTTGCTCGTGTGATAGTTGTACCAGTCACAGAGACTGTTGTTTAGACATGGCTATATCGCAACTAAATAAACCACCCCTTCGGAAATCGCTGCAAGAATATCGTTCCTGTCGGACCGCCACGCCCAAACCTAACCGAGACGTCATTAAGGAGGATTGGTACTTTTTTGTTGATACCTGTCCTCGGTCATATCGGAATGATTCTGTGAGGAAACTCTGCGAAAGCATGAGTTTTCGTGCCGAAAACATTGGGCGTTACTTTCCCGTGTATAGCCGAGTCACGCAGGCAAACTACATGAATATTTATTGTGCTGAATGTCACAAGGATAACCAGAATGTCCTGGAGTGGAAACCGGGAGTTACCTGTACTCGTTATAAGGACATGTCGAATGTACAATCCATTGAAGCTCTCCTAAATCTAATTGTCAATGACTACAGTTGTGCATTGACATCTGTACCTCCAGTAGACGCATCTGTCACTCCATGCAATGGTTCTCTGAGGACTGTAAGATCTTGCAATGAGACGGGTTCTTGGGATGACTACTCCGAAGACATTGTGAAGGCGTGTAGCATGTACAAAAGTGAAATCTTCATCGAAAGAACATGGTACAGGAATATATTTTGTGCTTTCTGCAATGGCTTCAAAGTTAACTCGGCCTTGGACATCTTTAACGAGGAACCCCGTTTTAGGTGTCCACAGAAGCCAACCGATCCTCGCGAGCTGGGGGCGGGAACCCTGGCGTTTTCGTTTATTTTCAATTTGCGTCCCACAGGAGAAAAGCAAGTGCTGAATTCCAGCAGGATGATGGAATGTGAACAAAATGAGGTTTTTGACGAAACAAAAGTAGGTTATCCGCTTTTAGTATCATGACGATGATAAAGATTTGCTTCACTGGTAAAACTAAAGACAGCAAATGACCACGCTAGGTGAATTTGTTATTATTATTACTCTAAATTAAGCGAAACTGGTAAAGCGTGGTAAAGTAAACATTTTAGCAGTAAATATTTAAAAAAAGCGTGACATGTGTAAGAAAAGAAATAGCAATAAACATTTTGAAGAGTTAAATACTTTGATCAGTTTATAAATTCTTAATTTCTTTTGATACAGCGTGTTTGCCGACAGCTGTTCTGCTCCAGAGGTCGGCTTCTCCTGGACCATTCTTGTGTGGACATATACAACACAACAGACAGTCTTCGCTACAAGGTCAACTACGTCGTGTGGCCAGAAAAAATTCCACACATGTTGAATGACCTTGATTCGCTTTTCGGGGCACACTTGCTAAGAGTACTCATCGAGTTGAACAAGTTTTTGCTGAAAACATCGTCAATGGAGTTTAAAATGAAGACCTGTTATGAAGTAGGTGATCAGGAAAGTGGCCAGCTGTATGTTCATTATATGCTGGTGGAGCTTGTGGCACTGTTTGCAGAAGGCATTATGACTCAGCGTGAAATAGAGACTCGCCTTCTGCAGCTGTTAAACCTGCACTGGAGGCACGCTGACGGTAGCACTTGGACGCCGAATGTGCTCGCATCTGATTTCGTCTACCCTCACAACCTCACGTGTTCTGGGTACAACTTTACATCTCCCCCGCTAAGTCCAATTGCCAAGCATTTGGCTTCAACGTACAGACGTCAGTCTTTGATTGCCTTGAACAAACTCACTCGCTGCAAGCAAATTGAGCTTGACACATCAGAATACACAACCAACACCAGCACGGGAGAGATTAGCGTGCACGGTTTGCAAGTCACGCTCGGTACGGCGGACTACAGCAGGGTTAACGGTAATGTGCGTGTGTGCGTCAATTATTCGGGGACTTACCGGTACCATCCTCAGCCAGAGCCAGTCCGCGGGCCGTCTGAGGATTATACAGAGAGAGTGCTCACTTTCTTCAGCATGGCTGTTTCCTTGCTGTGTCTGTCAATCACGTTTACCGTTTCACTAGTCACGAACACTCAGGCCTCCGTACCAGGGAGGATAAGTGTAACACTGGTGGCCTCATTATTTGTGTCGCAGCTAATCTATTTTGTCATCGGCTACGTTCGTCCTCTATTCTGGCCGTGTAGAATCTTCGGGATAGCCGCACATTATGCCTGGCTTGTGGTCTTTGGGTGGAAAAACGTAGCGGCCTACCATATGTACACCGTATTTACTAACCCTCTAAAGAAAGCTATTGTGTATACCAACAAAAAGTTTTACTTATACGTAATGTATGCATTTGGGGTTCCAGCTCTTGTTGTGGGGTCGTACCTCATGGCCCGTGCGTTACTGTCCGAATCCAGAGACATTGGTTACGGTGAAGTTGCCTGCTTCTTGTCACGACCCATCGACATAGGCCTCGCCTTTGTTACTCCAGTTTCCATTGTTCTTTTTACCAATACTTATTTTTTCGCGCGCGCCGTTCACGTCATTCGACGCATGTCTGATTTCGACATGAATGCCCACCGTTCCAACTCTACCCACAATTCTGTCTTTATTAAGATGTCGCTTATACTGGGCTTCACGTGGATTGTGGGTTTCGTAGCCAACGTTGTCGATGAACCTTACTTGTGGTATGTCTTCACCGTCCTTAATGGCGGTATAGGTGTGCTGATCTTCGTCAGCCAGGTCTGCAGAAAGCGCACACTAGAACTGTGGAGACATCGCGGGAATGTATCCAGAGTGAGGATATCAAGCAAGGGAAATCACACTGACGAGGAAGCCAAAGACACGACAAACCTCTCACTGTCGGCTACATCCGGAATGCCGACATCGCCGATGAGTCCAATATAACCCAGTTATTGTCAAACGTACAGGTGCATGAGCATAGCCACCACCCCCAACTATCCTATACTTGCTATAACCTCTGACGGTTGCTAAATGGACGCATGTTTACGTATGGTCATTTGACGAGGGACCAGAGTTCGCCCTTCTCTATATACAGTCGCTGCTAAAACGGACGTTTCTCGCACAGTCGAATAACATAAATATAACATGTAGCAGTATACCCAAATAAAAACTGTATTAGCATTATATACATATTTATGATCAATTCAGACGTTGCAATTCAATGACGTCTTCCATTTATTTTTTTATTTATTTACTTAAGCCTATTTCATTGGTGGTTCATTCAAAAGTATTTCAATTAAGCGATTGCGGTCAGCTTATTATTATGGTGGGATTTGTTGGATTTATTTGATTGGTGTTTTACACCGTACTCAAGATGTTTATTATGGTGGAGGAAACGGGAATGATTCTAAAGAAAGTCTACGACCAACCACATGTTGCTTGAAGACATTCCCACGAACGGCTGGAGATAAACCCACCGTGAGCTGGACTGGAACTCACAGAGACCGCATTAGTGAAAGGTCCCTAGTTTAGTCATTGTGTGCTAAAGGAGGTTAGTTTGCTTGGTTTGCTTCAACATCAAAATTCGTGTACTGAGGGAGCAATTCTAGTCCTACAATGGGCCCTGCCAATGAGGTCGCGGGCTCGAATCCAGCTCTCGTTGCATGTGAACAAATCTTATAAAAGACTACAGTTAGTTTCCTCCATCTATGCACACACCATGCATGCAGACCTTAGTCATATATGAGAAAATTTTTGGCAACGGCCTTACAAATGTATTAAAAGAAAGATAAAGTACAGAGTTGAATCAGTCTTAAGAAATATTATTCACAGAAAAGGTAAACGCCTTAGCTAAGAAAATGTTAACAAGGAATTAATCGTCAGTGAATATTGAATGGGAGTTATATAAGTCCACGCAGAGAAGGTAGAGATCTCCATACATGGTGACATGAGCAAAGACAATTCTTTATTTCCCTCCGTACTCCCTCCACAACAGAGCCAGGGTCTCTGCATTTTGCACTCTACATTGCTGTGTGGGTATCACCAACAGATAAGGATAGATAACAACATATTAGATTTACAAACAAACAATTGTCAATAAAGGTTGAAGAAAAAAGAAAACTATGTCCTCGTTTACGCTATGATATGAATGAAAAAAATTGCAACCAGATTTGGTATGTGTGTTTGAGGTTTTACGTTTAAGATTCCTATGACGTCGAGGAGTCAATAAGTGCGTGCACATAAACTTGTGTTCTTGTGGCAGTGTTCCGCAAGTGCTCCCGTCACTGATGTATCACGCCGAAGACACCAGGTATGACACCCTACCCAGTCACATTATACTGATACCATGTGAACAAGTCCTGTTTCCTTGCTCTAACCTCTCAGCGCTGAGCGCCAAGGGAGGCAGCAACCGTGTTTAAAATCTTTGGTATAACTCGGCATTAGGTTGGGCCCGCAATCATTAGTGATCATTATTATATTACACTCATGTTCTTCAAATTCGATTTGATATATTACAGTGTAACACGATTTCAAACTTTTAAAATCTATCAATTTACAAAAATATTCAGATTCGTGAATTTTATATAAAAACAATGATAAAATAAGTGATCACAGTAGTTTTCAAGCAAAACTTACTAATGCTGAAAACCGGTTAAAACACCATACGAGTAAAGAAGAGAAGACAACAAGAACGTAGATATATTTTCATGCTTAAAATTTCACATTTCAATGTAAAGTCATGTACAACCCATGTTTTGTTTCCTCAATACAACTGGGTCCAAAACTGAAAGGCTGTAACAGACATATACGTACAGTCGGCGTATTGGGACTTGACATCAGAAACCTGAACTACGCTTTAAAAAACGACTGTGTGCAAATTTGCACATCACCAATATCACAAACATCAACGATATGTGTACTGGCGGTATACAAAATTATGTGGATATGCATATTTGCCAAAAAATGCATACCATGTATTACCCGTACACAGTAGCTTAAAGACAGTATCACACATCCTGTACAACCAATTGTCTGTTTTCTGGAAAAAAAAAACCTCTCTGTTTCGCTTCCCGATATATACATGTGACTGTGTGGTCTACACTTTGCTCACAAAAAGGCTGATTACGGTTTTTTCTCATGTTTCATGTCGCCTAATTTTTGTTCCATTTTCAATTTCCATGCCACTTTCCGACAGCTACACTTCATTCATGTACATGTATATCACACTGAGTATTATATATCCACTTTAGTTGGCCATTTATAAAATTATACTAGTCATTTTTTCCATAAATTTAATTTCGTGGATACAAAGTTGACATTTCCTCTTCACAGGCAGGTCTAGCGTAGCAAAGGCTTGTGAAGGGAGGTAACCGCCCTCCCACAAATCTCGATTAGATTTTATGACAAAAGCTTTACTTGTTTCAGTGCGTCTACACCGGGATTCCAAACAGGCCGATTTAAACACCAATACGGAGATCATCACACGACCCGTCATCAGAAATGGAGGTTTTGTGTCAAAAATCATACGAGGCGTTTTCCCACACATCACTTAACAAAACATCTCTACTGGTATATGGAAGACGTTTTAAGCTAATACAGGGGTAAAAATAATTTATTTGATTTATTTATTTGATTGGTGTTTTACGCCGTACTCAAGAATATTTCACTTATACGACGGCGGCCAGCATTATGGTGGGAGGAAACCGGGCAGAGCCCAAGAGAAACCCACGACCATCCCCAGGTTGCTGACAGACCTTCCCACGTACGACCGGAGAGGAAGCCAGCATGAGCTGGACTTGAACTCACAGCGACCGCATTGGTGAGAGACTTCTGGGTCATTACGCTGCTCTAGCGCGCTAACCGACTGAGCCACGGAGGCCCCGGGGTAAAAATAATGGTAGAGACATGCTCGCCTGAGAGAAGAGGCAGCATTTGACTACATTCAGAAGTCAGTTTTAAGTCATTAGGCACGAAGTCATTTTAGATACCTTACCACAATAAACGTTAGACAACACCAATTTGAACTGCCTTATGAACTGCCTTTTGAACCTCAGGCCACTTATTTTGGACTACGGATTGAAATAAATAGTTGTGGTGACCAAATTTGGCCTACAGCAAAATGTGGCCCACGAGTGTAGACACAAGAGCATCAGGTGTCCCAAGTGGATAGTATGTTAGCTCACAACCTCTGATATCCTTCTGTGTGCACAAACTCGGAAGGCTAGCGGGGACACAGTGTGGCCTATTGGAGCCGTCAGGCTAGGTGGGGAATCCCCGGCAGGTAGGGTAAATCTGTAACGCTTCAAAATGGCGGCTGCGAACAAAAACAGTTCCGTCTTGGCCAAATGCTCTCCGATACAAGACCGTCGCCCTGACGTTGTCAAAAACAAAGCAAGAATCCTGAAATTAGGCTCGGAGAGTTTGAGTTTCAAACCCGTAGCAGTTTTACCGTTAAGCCATTGAAAATGTATTCGTGGTCACTAATTGTAATCAATAATTCTATATATATTTTACCTCAATCGAATTCATTAGGTGCAATAGAGGGGAAAAAATCAGCAATGAACCATGTAACCGTAAAATTATTTAGTAGGTTTCAGTTACTGAGAATACAGACAAACTCTTGACGTATTCAGTATAGATTCTGTACATTTACAGACAGCCGAAAGGGACACATTACCTGACAAACAACCTGCTTCGCAGTTCATGCCCGGAAGGAATGTCTAGGCTGTACTTCGGTATAACTGATTTCAGAGTTTGTGGGTTACAAATTAAAACTGATCATCTTCATTTCATTATCAATTTCGTGAAAACACGTACGCTGTATTAAATGTCACGTATGATTCGTGGACCAGTTGGTAATATGTGACTCACCTATAGAAAACGGCAACAACATTTCCCGATCATGAAGCTCACCGTCTAAAAATCGGGAAGGTCTGAAAACGTCAGGGTCACCCCATGAAGGATGAAAATGAACTCCGTGGAGGAACGGTAAAAGGATTGCTCCCTGCGGGATGTGATAACCCTGAAGTTCGAATGCTTTACTGGCGGCATGAGGGGCACCAATAGGCAAAATGTCCCCGTAGCGCTGCGTTTCACAGATGACAGCTTGAAGAAATGGCAGCATTCGTCTATGGTGCAATAATGGCTGCGTTTCCATTTTGACAACATCATCAAGTTCCTTGTGAACTTTGTCCTGAACATCCGGGTACGTTACCATGTACAAGACCAGCCACAGCAAAGTAGATGCCGTCGTCTCCGATCCGGCCACAAACAGATCCGAAACTACACGAGTCAGCTGCTCTTCTATGGGTTGAATGAAAAGTTCAAAGAAACATTATGGATTATTAAAATCCTAGTACGATTCAAACCAAGAATCTACTGCATGTTGATTCAGCTGTATGTTTGGGCGATAATGAATTAATGTTTCCCTTGTCTAAATCTTAAAGTCTGTTTATGAAAACTCAATCCAAATTGAGTATGGTGGGCGAAAGTAATTAGCGTGCTAGCGCAACACAGTTGCACAGGAGCCCCGCATAAATGCAGTCTCTTTTAGATGAAGTCCAGCTTAATGCCGGAGAGGCTTCCCGCGGATTGTCGTGGATTTTCCCCGCGCTCTGTCCGGTTGCCTGTTACCATAATGCTGGCCGCAGTTGAATAAGCGAAATATGCATGAGTACGGCGTAAAACATCAATCAAATAAGTAAATAAATAAATAAACTGAGTATGTTAAAACGGTACCTTAAAAAGACATAAATAGTCCCAAAATATTGCAAATATTTATTCTCTAAAAGCCACAAACCAATATTCCTACCTGAAAAGGCGGTATCTGGATTCCTCTTCTGTTTTTCTTTGAAGTTTATAAGGTACGCATCTATGAAATCACGAGGTTTTTCACGATCCAGTGTCCTTTTATGTTGCGAGATTTGACTTCGAATAAAAGCGTAGATTTCGTTTTGGTTGGAAAGGACTTGATGAATCTTGGTTGGGTCTTTGGGAAAGAAAATCAAACTGGGAAAGATATTAAGCACTCCAGTTGCGTTGATCAATCTGCCATTGGCGTTAATTTTCTCCAAACAATTAACAAAGTCTGGATTATCATGCTCAAACCTTGTCCCAAACACAACCGAACATATCACGTTGGATACTGCAGTGTGCAACATTTGAGCCATATCAAAGGCTTGTCCAGCAACGTCATCGATGTGTTCGAGAAGCTCTGAAATTTCCTCAAGTATGTTGTTTTCCAGACTAGATTTATCGAAGCCGAACTCTTTCAGAGTCTTTAGAGTAAATAGTCTATGTTCCTTCCACCCCAAACCCGATGCACTGGCTAAACCTATAGATGTAACAGAGCAAAATACAGTTTTTGCCACTTCAGATAAAAATATCAAGAGTTAATTAAGCCAAGGAGAAGTTTGTAGCGTGGTTTGTCGTTGGTCACAATAAAAGGTGAAGCATGGCCACTTTTAATATCAATCAATAATGCTGTAACTTTTCTTACTAATGTTTAAAAGAATAACTTACTACCTTATAGATATCCCAGAAATCGAAGTTAAGACTACGTTTAACCACACAGTAACAGATTATATATGTATTGCCTGTCCAAATGAGCAAAAACAGGCTTTAACAAGCTTGTTTTTCTTGTTTTGACAAAAGATGTAAATAAAAGTACGTTGGAAATCTGATATGTAGTACTAGTCTTACCTTTATTTTGTCCTAGCTTTCTCAGAACGAAAACATCCGGGCGATCCGACGTTTCGTCAGCATGATCAACGAAGGCTTCTTTGATGACGTCACGTGTGTGAAGCACCACGGTTAAGGAATGGCCCATATAAAGACTGTATATATCTCCGTATCGTTTATGTAACCCTCGCCATTTCTCGCGAGGATCTGACAAGAAGTGAATCAGATTGCCGATAACCGGAAGTGGCGGTGGACCTGGAGGTACATTACTGGGCCTGCGCGGGATCGATGACCAGAAACACAATAATGCTATGAGTAAAAATGTCAAAGTCCATGGGTTGTCAGTGACCAGTTCCGCTACCATTTCCTGTTGAATCTTTTTATGGCTTTCAGTTTAATACTCGATGCACAAATCCCTTAAAGTCCAGCTGTTGTACGCTATACCCAGCTGTCATCCGGACGTTGACGCTCTTCTGAAGCTGAACTTTTTAACTGACGTAAATGTGGGCCTGTGACATTAGTCTTGTATCGTAACCCAGAATGACCTTGGGCTGTTCCGCTCTCGATCTGTAATTCCTTCACAAACACAACACGTTATCTGGTCACGTCTCCCAGAGCGGCACTTGTGTTACACCAAGACATTACTGGGTACAACCCTGAATGCTATTTCCGTCAGTTCCTTAATATCGCACTATGATATGACCATGTAGTCTTAACCCAGCCTGCTTGACAAACGGGGTGGCTTGTGTCCACATGTAGCCTGCTTATACCGGTATAGAATCAGAATAAAGTAATGTAGTTTTGTGAAGCGACGTGACCTGACGGCTCGCTCCGCTGGTTTCAACTCGGCTCTATAAAGCACTGACCTATATCGTGACCCTATATTACACCCAACGCTTCTTCTACAGCAAAACTAGGCCAAGCTGATTATTGAAGGCTATTCATTTATTTAATATATATAACTCATATATAGTTCATTGCCTACCGCTAATACATATCATTCTCGCATCTAAATAAAGTAGACCTGTGGGTGTGTGTAAATGCTCTAGTTCAGGTGTCCATTTCCATGCGCTTTTTACTAATTCTGATATTGCGCGACAATTACAGAGACTGCGCGATGTATGGTTTTGTATCACGTTGCCACAGCAACATCATTAATTTCTTTTGTGGCTTATTCTCAACAGGGCGTTTGTTTTATATGTCAGCTGAAGTTTTAAATCAGAAAGTTAGGAAAGTTCCGGTATTTACCTGGCGAGGTGAGGTGGGTACATCCGGGCTCTGTCCGATTCCCTCTGCCCATGTACCCATGCAAAATCGTAAGAGTGATACAGCTTTGAGTGCGAAATGAAGGTAGAAAGTTAAATAAATAAATAAATAAATAAATGTGTGGGCTTCGGAACTGTATGAACCTTAGCCCAACAAATCTGTGTGGTATACACAGGCAAAAATTGCAAGCATGTGAATTACATGTGCCACATGAAATACACACGTGTGAGTTCACATACGTGTCACATGAAATATACACGTATGAGTTCACATATGTGCCACATGAAATATGTGCGTGTGAGTTCACGTGTCACATGAATTTCTAACCTATCATCAGATGCAGGTTATGTTACAAATGTGTCACGTATGTTTGATGAGAATCGCTTGTAACATACATACGTGTTATGTATGTGTTACGTACGTGGCACGTGTGTGTAATGTATGTGAATTGTACATGAAGTTCGCACATTTTTCAATTACTGTCCATATATTTATATTCACTCGTTCATGCTTTTAGTTGTAGACCATTGTTTGTACATACCATTATTTGTACTATATGTCTTCATCATTCAAAAAGAAATGTTTTCTTGCACAAGCAAGGCAGTCTGTCATTCGAAATCATTCAATCAACATAGTTTGATATCATATACCTGAGTACAATGAAGTAATAACACAGCCAAGTCCTTAAATACTAGATATTTCAGCTCGATAACATATCTACAGGAACTCCTTCAGATGATAAAGTAGACAGCAAAACAAGGATTATGGAGCACTGAAAACAACAATTTATTACTCCCTAGCATGTGAAGTGATATAGAAAAAGGTTTTTCATCAATTTATATACTGTGCAGATTCATTATGTGAAAATAACATGAGATAGAAATCTAAATATTTTTGTAAAATATATGAAATTTTAGAATCTAAAATAATGTAAATGCATCACTAGGTTGTCCTCTCTATCAAGCCAAGACAGCTTCAATTTCTCAGGTTTGAAATGAACCTGAACTCCACATCTCCTAAAATCCTGTGAGAAATGAACGGTGTTCAGATGGCCTTCTTTTCCACACAATAGCCTGTGGTTGGGGATTCTCTGAAAATTAAAAAAAAAAAGACTCTAGACACTATATTTTTGAATAAAAATCAAAATAAATGATTGAGTTCTTCTGCGCGATGAAAGATTGCAGTTGACCATGTCGCTCGACTATTTAAAAAAAAACTTAGATTTGTAGGCCTACTAGTTAAAAAACAATCTTAGGCATGTAGGTCTACTAAATGAAAACCTTAGACTAGTAGTCTATCTGATCACAATCTAGGTTAAAATCCAACGCAGTTTAGGGACATATTTAAGTACATGTATTACAACATAGGTTTAATTAAGTGTATATAGGTTAGTGATATTCTGTTCACAAGATGACAACTCAACTCACGCCCCTACTCCCCCCCCCCCACCTCAACCTCCCGGCCGTGTGGCTAGAATTTCGTCTGATTGCGGTATAATCAGTGTGATGAACTATTACCCCAGTTTACGTGTTAGTCTGACCGAGTTACAGGGTCGATATGCTCATGTGAACTTAAACCACAGACCAACGCCGCTCACCCGCGCTAAATGGTTTACATTGCAAAACTATAAACGTTATTGCAATGCGCACTGGCTGGATCGATAGCGTCTATGCATTTATCAAATGTAACTTGAATGTAAAACAAATTACTATACAATAAACAACACTGTCACTAGGCCTATAAATTTGTTCCACTTTCACATAGGCAAGAAGGAGTTGTCATCTCTCACCAACATCCCGTACACTTATCACACCTTCGTATCAAGAGAGAACTCGCGAATGCCGCATAAAACATCTAATAAAATTTCATATATCTAAATATGAACCCACTTTACATTAACCCACTTTACCTCCATCCACTACCTGTACATACATAAACCCCCTTTACATCCTCCCATAACCTGTACATTAACTCCTTTACGTCATCCCACTACGTGTACATATATTAACCCACTTTACCTCCATCCACTACCTGTACATACATAAACCCCCTTTACATCCTCCCATAACCTGTACATTAACTCCTTTATGTCATCCCACTACGTGTACATATATTAACCCACTTTACCTCCATCCACTACCTGTACATACATTAACCTCCTTTACGTCCTTCCACTACCTCACACACATTAATTCTTTTTCCGCCCATCCACTACCTGCACATACATTAACGCCCTTTACCTCCATCCCCTACCTGTACATATATTAACTCACTTTACCTCCATCCACTACCTGTACATACATTAACCCCCATTACGTCCTCCCACTAGCTTTGCGTATATTATCTCCCTTTACGTCCATCCACTACCTGCACATACACTAACTCTCTTTAAGTCCATCCACTACCAGTACATACATTAAGCTCCCCCCCTCCCTTTACGTCCTCCCGCTACCTGTACATATGTTAACCCACTTTACGTTCATCTACTACTAGTACATACATTATCTCCATTTACGTCCGTCCACTATGTGGACTTAACCTTTAAGTCTGTCTCTTCAGTGTGTTAACATTGTGACGTATTGTACATTTGTCAGAGCAGTTATAAACAATGCTTTTCCCAAATTTGTTACAAAATTTGAAAATCTTTAAAAGTAATGTAAGCCCAATTTTAAGTTACAATGTTTTACCATTTGTGGAAGAAGTCGCCGCAATTTTGAAATTCCAAAAAAGGGCTGATGTTTTTTTTAAACAACCTAAAAGGTATAGCCTTACGAAAACGCTTTTAACTTTTGCCTGTTCCCTTTTCACTGCTGTTTGGTGATCGAGTGGTTACAATGCTTCCTTGTCCCCAGTAATCGTTTCTGTATGATAGCAAAGTAGTTACAATGCTCCATTGTCAACACTAGTCATTGCTGTATGACAGCAGAGTGGATACAATGCTCCCTTGTCAACACTAGTCATTGCTGTATGACAGCAGAGTGGTTACAGTGCTCCATTGTCAACACTAGTCATTTTTGTATGACAACCAAGTGGTTACAGTGTTCCCTTGTCAACACTAGTCATTTCTGTATGACAACCAAGTGGTTACAATAATCCCGGAAACTTCAAACGTAAATACATCTCCTTGTTTCTCTGATGATGCATTGACGTTAGCCGTTATTGAGGGGAGTGTTGATTTACATTGGCGTCAGTCCTTATTGATGGACGTGTTTATGTGCGCTTCCATTAGTCCTTATTGAGGGGAGTGTTGATTTACATTGGCGTCAGTCCGTATTGATGGAGGTGTTTATGTGCGCTTCCATAAGTCCTTATTGAGGGGAGTGTTGATTTACATTGGCGTCAGTCCTTATTGATGGAGGTGTTTATGTGCGCTTCCATTAGTCCTTATTGAGGGGAGTGTTGATTTACATTGGCGTCAGTCCTTATTGATGGACGTGTTTATGTGCGCTTCCATTAGTCCTTATTGAGGGGAGTGTTGATTTACATTGGCGTCAGTCCGTATTGATGGAGGTGTTTATGTGCGCTTCCATAAGTCCTTATTGAGGGGAGTGTTGATTTACATTGGCGTCAGTCCGTATTGATGGAGGTGTTTATGTGCGCTTCCATAAGTCCTTATTGAGGGGAGTGTTGATTTACATTGGCGTCAGTCCTTATTGATGGACGTGTTTATGTGCGCTTCCATTAGTCCTTATTGAGGGGAGTGTTGATTTGCGTTGGCGTTAGCCCCAATTGGGTGGGGTGTTAATTTGCATTTACGTTAGTCCTTATTGAGGGGTGTGTTGACTTGTATTGTCGTTAGTCCTGATTGACGGAGTTTTGATTTACATTGGCGTCAGTCCTTATTGATGGAGGTGTTTTTGTGCGCTTCCGTTAGTCCTTATTGAGGGGGGTGTTGATTTGCATTGGCGTTAGCCCTTATTGGGCGGGGTGTTGATCTGCATTGTCTTTAGTCCTTATTAAGGAGGTGTTGATTTGCGTTGGCGTCATTCTTTACTGAGGAGAATGTTGATTTCCGTTGGCGTTAGCCGTTATTGAGGGAGTTGTTGATTTGCATTGGCGATAGTCCTAATTGAGGGGGTGTTGATTTGCATTGGCGTTAGTCCTTATTGAGGGGAGTGTTGATTTGCATTGGCGTTAGTCTTTATTTATTTATTTGACTGGTGTTTTACGCAATACTCAAGAAAATTTCACTTATACGACGGCGACCAGCATTACGGTGGGAGGAAACCGGGCAGAGCCCGGGGGAAACCCACAACCATCCGCAGGTAGCTGACAGACCTTCCCACGTACGGCCGGAGAGGAAGCTAGCATGAGCGTTAGTCCTTATTGAGGCAGGTGTTAATGTACGCTTGCGTTAGTCCTTACTGACGGGAGTGTTGATTTGCATTGGCGTTAGCCCTTATTAAAGGGGGTGTTGATTTGCATTGGAGTTAGTCCCTATTGAGGGAGGCGTTGATTTGCATTGGCGTTATCCCTTATTGAGGGGGGTGTTGATTTGCGCTGGCGTTAGTCCTTATTGAGGGAGGTGTTAATGTGCGCTTGCGTTAATCCTCATTGAGGGGAGTGTTGATTTGCATTGGCGTTAGCCTTTATTGAGGCAAGTGTTGATTTGCATTGGCGTTAGCCCTTATTAAAGGGCGTGTTGATTTGCATTGGCGTTAGTCCCTATTGAGGGAGGCGTTGATTTGCACTGTCGTTATCCCTTATTCGAGGGGGGGGGGAGGTTGATTTGCGCTGGCGTTAGTCCTTATTAAAGGGGGTGTTGACTTGCATTGGCGTCAGTCCTGATAGAGGGATGTGTTAATATGCGCTTGTGTTAGTCCTTATTGAGGGGAGTGTTGACTTGCATTGGCGTTAAAGCCCTTATTCAGGCAAGTGTTGATTTTCATTGGCGTTAGTGCCAATTGAGGGGGTGTTGATTTGCATTGGCGTTAGTCCTTATTAAGGGTAGTATTGATTTGCGTTGGCGTTAGCCCTTATTGAGAGGGGAGTTGATTTGCGTTGGTGTTAGCCCTTATCGACTGGGGGGATATGCATTGGGGTTAGCCTTTATTGACAATATTTATTTATTTATTTTGATTGTTGCTTAACTCTCTGACCCAGAATGGTTCACTTATACTGTGGTGCATTGTGTCAGTTTTATGAGTGGATATAGCTGGATTCCTCGGTGTAAACCACCGACCACCGACATTTGGCAGGTTACTGACAACTTTCTCATATATGATGAAAGGATATATACACTATATTAGTGCAAAACAAGTGGTCTTCAATGAACGTTAGATTGTGCAAACGGCCACTCAAGACCGGGTTGGAATAGGCATTGAAACGCGCTTCAAACTACTCGGCAACGTTCCGCTTTCCGCCTCGCCAAGCGCCTCTCTCAGACAATCTGACATATGGCCATGCAAGAGATACATACATTTTATAAGCTATACAGCTAGAAACCTGACAGATAAACATTTGAATAGGACGTAAAACATGAGTCAAATAAATAAATAAACAAACAAGTTAACATTCTAGAAATACTGATTTATTTACTTCATTAATGATTAACGCTTTACCCAAAAATTTCAGTTTACAAGGAATATAGTCCAGAGACAGGAGTCAGTTTTACAAAACTTAGTAAGTCAAATATCTCGTAACCTGTCTCGCAAAAAAAAAAAACATCTCTATAAGTTATTATAGCATACGGCGACGTCATTTACGACAAAAGTTTCGAACAATTGATTTGCCATATTGATTAAAAGTGGGCCCAGGCCTACAACTGAATATACACCACTTATATGAGCACAAAGTTATAAATGATGAAGAGAGTAGGGATACTGTTCTATGATAACAGTGATATAAAGTCACAAATGGTTTAATTTCGTTATAATATGTATGAATTATGAAACTTCAAAGTCATTAAAAATTCTCTGAACAATTCTGTAGCATTATGTCGTCTTATCTTAGAATTGGGATAGAAGACAAAAGATGAAAATCTGATAAATGAAGAATTAGCACCTGGGGTAGTTAGCTTCGAATGGACATGAGAAGAAGATACAATGGCAGCCTTTCATCTTGTCCCCAAAAAAGCTAGCAGAAGAATTACATGCGGTGCCGCCGGGACTGATCAGGACATATGTTCAAGATTGGTTTACAAGTCCAGATCAACGTATGCTCTGGAGAAGGTACACCAGCAAATACACTAACAGAAAACAGAATAATCAGTTAATCCTCGAGTTCGAGACCGGGGAACATCTCGCAATCCGAATCTGAAAATATGAAAATGATTGCAACAATAAAGATGGATCACTGCCACTCTAAGATGTAACGAATAGCTAACAATAAAGATGGATCACTGCCCTTCTAACTTATTGCTAACAGTAAAGATTGATCACTGCGACTCTAACGTGTAGCTAACAATAAAGATGGATCACTGCCATTCTAACGTGTAGCTAACAATAAAGATGGATCACTGCCATTCTAACGTGTAGCTAACAATAAAGATGGATCACTACCACTCTAACGGATAGCTAACAATAAAGATGGATCACTGCCATTCTAACGTGTAGCTAACAATAAAGATGGATCACTGCCATTCTAACGTGTAGCTAACAATAAAGATGGATCACTACCACTCTAACGGATAGCTAACAATAAAGATGGATCACTGCCATTCTAACGTATTGCTAACAATAAAGATGGATCACTACCACTCTAACGTGTAGCTAACAATAAAGATGGATCACTACCACTCTAACGGATAGCTAACAATAAAGATGGATCACTGCCACTCTAACGTGTAGCTAACAATAAAGATGGATCACTGCCATTCTAACGTATTGCTAACAATAAAGATGGATCACTACCACTCTAACGTGTAGCTAACAATAAAGATGGATCACTACCACTCTAACGGATAGCTAACAATAAAGATGAATCACTGCCACTCTAACGTGTAGCTAACAATAAAGATGGATCACTGCCACTCTAACGTGTAGCTAACAATAAAGATGGATCACTGCCACTCTAACGTGTAGCTAACAATAAAGATGGATCACTACCACTCTAACATATAACGTGTAGCTAACAATAAAGATGGATTACTTCCACTCTAACGTATAGCTAACAATAAAGATGGATCACTGCCACTCTAACATATAACGTATAGCTAACAAAAAAGATGGATCACTGCCACTCTAACATATAACGTATAGCTAACAATAAAGATGGATCACTGCCACTCTAACGTGTATCTAACAATAAAGATGGATCACTGCCACTCTAACGTATAGCTAACAATAAAGATGAATCACTGCCACTCTAACGTGTAGCTAACAATAAAGATGGATCACTGCCACTCTAACGTGTAGCTAACAATAAAGATGGATCACTGCCACTCTAACGTATAGCTAACAATAAAGATGAATCACTGCCACTCTAACGTGTAGCTAACAATAAAGATGGATCACTGCCACTCTAACGTATAGCTAACAATAAAGATGGATCACTACCACTCTAACGGATAGCTAACAATAAAGATGGATCACTGCCACTCTAACGTGTAGCTAACAATAAAGATGGATCACTACCACTCTAACGTATAGCTAACAATAAAGATGGATCACTGCCACTCTAACGTGTAGCTAACAATAAAGATGGATCACTGCCATTCTAACGTGTAGCTAACAATAAAGATGGATCACTGCCACTCTAACGTATAGCTAACAATAAAGATGGATCACTTCCACTCTAACGTATAGCTAACAATAAAGATGGATCACTGCCACTCTAACGGATAGCTAACAATAAAGATGGATCACTTCCACTCTAACGTATAGCTAACAATAAAGATGGATCACTACCACTCTAACGGATAGCTAACAATAAAGATGGATCACTACCACTCTAACGTGTAGCTAACAATAAAGATGGATCACTACCACTTTAACGTACAGCTAACAATAAAGATGGATCACTGCCACTCTAACGTATAGCTAACAATAAAGATGGATCACTACCACTCTAACGGATAGCTAACAATAAAGATGGATCACTACCACTCTAACGTGTAGCTAACAATAAAGATGGATCACTGCCACTCTAACGTGTAGCTAACAATAAAGATGGATCACTGCCACTCTAACGTATAGCTAACAATAAAGATGGATCACTACCACTCTAACGGATAGCTAACAATAAAGATGGATCACTACCACTCTAACGTATAGCTAACAATAAAGATGGATCACTACCACTCTAACGTGTAGCTAACAATAAAGATGGATCACTGCCACTCTAACATATAACGTATAGCTAACAATAAAGATGTATCACTACCACTCTAACGTGTTGCTAACAATAAAGATGGGTCACTGCCACTCTAACATATAACGTATAGCTAACAATAAAGATGGATCACTACCACTCTAACGTGTAGCTAACAATAAAGATGGATCACTTCCACTCTAACATATAACGTATAGCTAACAGTATAGGCAGAATTAGCCTCTCTAGAGCAATGGGCTGGAAACAGTATAGTCTACTGAAAGCCTTATTTATTTTTTTCACAATAATGAACTACTTTGTGACTGATTTGATTGGAAAACCTTTATAAGTAACGACTGACTACAGAGCAAAATCTTTGTTCACTGGAGGATATAGCCTCAAATGCCAAACTACAGGGTGTCCCAGACGTCGTGCACCATCCTAATTTTCATTTTTTTTTCTGTGTTTCAGATTTAAAACTGATTTAAATTTTTTTTCTCTCTTTCAGAGTTAATTATGGCTAACACACTAACAGTACAAGAAAGAGTTGCATTGATTTTTATGTTTGGAAGAGATGGGGCAACACATCGCTCTGTAGTTCAAACATTGAACCTCAACCTGGATGGCGCACGACTTATGGGACACCCTGTATAGCATAGCTAGTAAAACTAGAGCAGCGACACAGAAAACGGTAAAAAGTAATTAGTGAAATTTATCCTCTTTTTACTACTTTTTACTACTCAATTTACTACAATTAGGGCTTTATTCTAACTGTTCATGTAACTGCTTAAAAAGTAATGACCCTCAGCACCCTCATAGTAAAAGAATTAAATAAAGTTTATCGATATGGTGTGACTCACGTAGTCAATCTGTCCCTTAAAGAAATCGGCGAAGACGCCTTTCCCTATTACCAAAGGAGTCCTCAATGCCCGGATGTTGCCTGAAGAAACCGCGAGAACAAAAAATGACCAGGGCTTAAACAGTGTAGGTACCTTACATCATCTTAAAGTGACAAATAATGGCATTCTTTATACTTACATGCACGCCACGTCAAATGGTAATTCAGTACATGGCAACTCTTAGCACTGTGAACCAATACAGTAACCAAAAGTTTCACTTGTTTAATTTTGCTACTGTTATGTGTACTATTCACACTGCGTTAACAAATATAGAAGAATACAAAATTCACATTTCACTTTGCAGAAAGGTCTTACATACGTGGACTTGCTCCATGCTACAGAAAATCTAGACTAAGTTTAATATACATACTGTTTTACATTTAGTGTAGATCTAAGCAGAATCGCTGTCATGGGAGCTTACTCGCCCATCACAGAGTCGGTGTCATGAGAGCTTACTCACCCATCACAGAGTCGGTGTCATGAGAGCTTACTCACCCATCACAGAGTCGGTGTCATGAGAGCTTACTCACCCATCACAGAGTCGGTGTCATGGGAGCTTACTCACCCATCACAGAGTCGGTGTCATGGGAGCTTACTTACCCATCACAGAGTTGGTGTCATGACAGCTTACTCATCCATCACAGAGTCGGTGTCATGAGAGCTTACTCATCCATCACAGAGTCGGTGTCATGAGAGCTTACTCACCCATCACAGAATTGGTGTCATGGGAGCTTACTCACCCATCACAGAGTCGGTGTCATGAGAGCTTACTCACCCATCACAGAGTCGGTGTCATGGGAGCTTTCTCACCCATCACAGAGTCGGTGTCATGGGAGCTTTCTCACCCATCACAGAGTCGGTGTCATGAGAGCTTACTCACCCATCACAGAGTCGGTGTCATGGGAGCTTACTTACCCATCACAGAGTTGGTGTCATGACAGCTTACTCATCCATCACAGAGTCGGTGTCATGAGAGCTTACTCACCCATCACAGAATTGGTGTCATGGGAGCTTACTCACCCATCACAGAGTCGGTGTCATGAGAGCTTACTCACCCATCACAGAGTCGGTGTCATGGGAGCTTTCTCACCCATCACAGAGTCGGTGTCATGGGAGCTTTCTCACCCATCACAGAGTCGGTGTCATGAGAGCTTACTCACCCATCACAGAGTCGGTGTCATGGGAGCTTACTCACCCATCACAGAGTCGGTGTCATGACAGCTTACTCATCCATCACAGAGTCGGTGTCATGGGAGCTTACTTACCCATCACAGAGTTGGTGTCATGAGAGCTTACTCATCCATCACAGAGTCGGTGTCATGAGAGCTTACTCACCCATCACAGAATTGGTGTCATGGGAGCTTACTCACCCATCACAGAGTCGGTGTCATGAGAGCTTACTCACCCATCACAGAGTCGGTGTCATGGGAGCTTTCTCACCCATCACAGAGTCGGTGTCATGAGAGCTTACTCACCCATCACAAAGTCGGTGTCATGGGAGCTTACTCACCCATCACAGAGTCGGTGTCATGACAGCTTACTCATCCATCACAGAGTCGGTGTCATGAGAGCTTACTCACCCATCACAGAGTCGGTGTCATGAGAGCTTACTCACCCATCACAGAGTCGGTGTCATGGGAGCTTACTTGCCCATCACGGAGTCGGTGCCATGAGAGCTTACTTATCCATCAGAGAGTCGGTGTCATGGGAGCTTTCTCACCCATCACAGAGTCTGTGTCATGAGAGCTTACTCACCCATCACAGAATCGCTGTCATGGGAGCATACTCACCCATCACAGAGTCGCTGTCAACGCGCCTCGGGTTTTCCAGAATAAGTCTGGCTCGTTCCTCCGAGGCCAAGGCATTGTAATCAAACGTCACCGTCTTCCAGCTGTACTTCTGGGATGGAGCAGAAAATGACAAGATATCAGATGGATTTCTTTTTCATTTATTTATTTATTTGTTTATTCGTCTATTTATTTATTAATTTTGGGTTGATCATGATTGATCATGACTATATCTTGCATTGGCTACAGCAGTGGGATCAGTTTAAAGTCAAACCTCACATCGAGCTGGAAAGAGCTAGATTCGAGCCTGCAATCTCATTAAGGCCTATCGGCTGCAGCCGCTTGGGACAACGATTTATGCGAATGAACTAGCGAGATTAAACGCTCCTTTCCTCAATTCATCCCCCCCTCCGCATCTTTCACTGATATAGAATGAGAATTATTGTTTGCAGTAAACCTATATGTAATTACTTAAGTTTGGCCAATAAGCAGGTCTGCCGTTCCGTCTTTCAGTCGGTCTTTCAGTTAGTCGGACGCTCAAATTTTTCACATCTCATATATGTATTATAGTCCATTCACATAACGAGGTTCCTAATCGCAAAGCGACATCGACACTTTGGGGATTGTCGCAGCCCCGATCGGTGGACCGGTCGGATTTTTCATATCGTGTATTTTATAGACATGAGTCTTACAGTTAACGCGTGGCCTGAACACAAGGCGGCGATTCATTACATGGCATCGCACCTCCTGCGTATATAGGGGCCTCCGTGCCCGAATGGTTAGCGTACTACCTCAACACAGTGACACAGGAGCCTCTCACCAAAGCGGTTGCTATAAGATCAGGTCCAGCTCATGCTTTCTTTCCTCCCACCTTAATGCTGACCGAGGTCGTATAAGTGAAATATTCCTGAGTACGAGGTAAAACACCATGCAATAAAATAAATAAACAAATAATTAAAAAAAATACTGCGAATTTGTTCTTAGCCATATCGTTGCTAGGAAAATAGCTGGTCGTTCAGTGATGTTCACTCACCATGTCTTCAGAGTATGGGACGTTAAACTGTTTGAATATCCCTCCGGTGGTATTGAGGGCAGCCGCTAGCGCATTTTGAGTCATTGAATGGACAATGGCCAGAGTGGGTACAATGTCCTCTTGTCCGCTGTTAGACACGAGTCCCAGGTCTGACCCTGGGGTGTTCACATCGGAGTCTTCTCGGTACCGCAAGGTGATCTCTATCCGGGCCCCAATCTCCGCAAACTCAAAGAAAGGAACCTCTATGTACGACGACACACCGTTGAAGACCGCCACCGAACCATCCGTCGAGCCTTCAACGCCTGACAAGACACTGACGTCATGTGATCGTATCCAGGTGGATTCGCGAACGTCGGCAACTTTCCCATTCTCAAACGTCATCTCCACATCAGCTTGACAAGCTGAAATGGCATAACAGACAATCCATGTTTATTATTATTATTGTAAATGGTGAGTGTCTGTACGCACCGATAGGACACGCCACAAAGCACGCCATGTCTGTTACACGCTTCCCCTTAATATTTTAGAGAAATAAATATATTGTTAGCTGTGGAGGAAAATGGGGAAAACTTTTTAGCCCTTGCTTCTAAAAACCTCAAGTATTCCGGACCCCCACTTAATTTATCTACAGTTTCCCTTTTTTCCTGAGGGAAGGAAGGATTGTCAACAACCCCCACCCGCCTCTTCTCCACACACACTCAAAATATTGGTCTTCATAGGAGAAATATGTGTCGAGGTCCGAGATAATTGACCAGTGAAAATGCTACTTGCTGTGCTGTGGCGTTTGAAAATGGATAGTAGGTCTACGTTGGTTCTCGGGTCACTTGACTCAGATACCGATTTATTTATCTCAGGATGTGGACACAATTGGCCAATCGTCGCTGAGCTTATGTAAAAGGTACCAAAACGGTTATTACCGTAACCGTACCCAAGAGTGGCAAATTATGTCGGAACCCAGAGATAAACAAGTCAGGATCTGAGTTAACTGACCAACCATCAACGGCCATCTATCAGTTTACAAGAACCACACCGAAGCATATAGCATTGCTTTTTTAAACAACATTCAAAATATAAATTTGGGATAGATTCCCTCTTTGAATGAAACGTGACCATTTTGCCAAGATAATGTCATTGCATAAGCAAGAATGACAAACAAACTTCACAGCTTTGGCATCGCTTTGGGCCGGTCCAGCAAAGATAAGTACTGTAAGTAACTCACGTTCTGCCATGGCGTAACCGTACTTGATGATGCCACACTCCCCGCACCCCGTCCCCATTGCCACCTCGTACACAAAGTCCTTCCGGCATCTCTTCATTTGTCCAGTTCGCAAGGAGTAGAACATTCGACCATCCTCCTGAACGGCTGCCGTCTCACATGCTGTGGGAAGCACGAATCAACAGAGGATGTAAGGGGACAAGGTCGGGGTTCCTCGCAATCAAGGAAAATATCGCGATCAGTGTGAAGTTTTAATCCATGTTTAGAACAAAGCGTCTGAGTTTCTGCGGATTAACTGACTTTGCCAGTAAATCAGATTACAGGTTGAAATGCAATCTGTGGTAGTGTGAGCTAATTACCAATATGATTTACATGTAACTTTCCGTATAAATGAAAAACTCTCGCCTATTAAACAAATAAATTAATGACATACGTATACGTGTAGCTTTCCAAGATATTAGTTTTTTATATCATTCCACAGTAGATTACTTAAAACAGGTAGATTTGGCTTATGGCTCATGACATCGGCAATATGTCAGCCATATCGTGGCAAAAACAGATCTGATGTTAAGTGATTACGAGACAAAAAAGTCCTTGTCATTTCATCTAAATCACTCCAATGCAATGAGCTGTTTATCTTCTTTCTTCAGTCATGTGATCATACGGGCTACATACATGTACTATACATGTGTCACTTGCACTGACTGACGTATAAAGAACAACCACAGTGTGGTTATAGTGTCATGGACAATAGCTACATGTATGCGGTTATAGTGTGACAGACAACCACAGTGTGGTTATAGTGTTATGGAGAATAGCTATGTGGTTATGGTGTGACAGACAACCTCAGTGTGGTTGAAGTGTCATGGACAATAGCTACATGTATGCGGTTATAGTGTGACAGACAACCACAGTGTGGTTATAGTGTTATGGAGAATAGCTTTGTGGTTATGGTGTGACAGACAACCTCAGTGTGGTTATAGTGTCATGGACAATAGCTACATGTATGCGGTTATAGTGTGACAGACAACCACAGTGTGGTTATAGTGTTATGGAGAATAGCTTTGTGGTTATGGTGTGACAGACAACCTCAGTGTGGTTATAGTGTCATGGACAATAGCTACATGTATGCGGTTATAGTGTGACAGACAAGAACGATCATGTTCCTTCTTAGTTAAAGTCATGTCAGGTTTCCTTCACGTGAGAAATATTGCCAAATAGTTTCACTGATGATTGCTGTTTATAGGTCGAAAAATGTGCAGATTCGAGAAGAAACGGCGTTACCTGCCCACATATCAGTTACGCCTTACCCGCTCACATATCAGTTACGCCTCACCCGCCCACATATCAGCTAAGCCTTACCTGCTCACAGATTAGCTACGCCCTACCCGCAGACATATCAGTCAACAAACTACGCGGTATCAAGCCAGTTTGAATTAAGAATATTTCTGGTTCCCTTTTCAAGTCTAAAGTGAAACCATGGTAAGCCAGTGAACTTATAACATTAACCAGCTACATCGAGTTAAACTATAATGTTCCTTTTAACTGCAATGAAGACATGCACGTGAATATATTCTCTTCTAAAATTATTTTAAATTTTGAGTAAATGTCAGGAATAACATTAGGAAAACTTACATTAAATATTTAATATACTTCTTGTAAGAAATAATTGCTCTCTAGGTGGCAAGTAATGAAAATACAGAGGCGCATATGTTGTGGTGACCTGTACTGTCCATAACAAATCCTATTATAATATCCGTGATGAATGATTTGTATCTGTTATTATACAGAAGCCACTCACACGATAAATTCTAAACATAATTTAAGAGATAACATGAAAAGTAGTCTACACTCTGAACGCATTACTTTCAACATTATTTCGATCATTCCTAACGCGATGCAATTGAGCTTGAACTCTTCTTACAGCAGAGCGTCTACCCATTCACTTCAATCTCAGGTATTCACGCTCTAAAGGTGTTTTTATTGCCGTTTCACGGCATGAAATGGCGAAGTACTCATGTACATGATTTAACATACATCGATCTTTTGAAAGGTTATGCGCGTACTTAAAACTAATGTCTATGAATTATACATTTTCAACAAGCAGAAAGTCATTAATGGTACAATCTTAATAGTTTTTGTTAATAAATACCTCACTTCCACATGGCTATTTCTTTTTTTAAAAGGCAAGTCACTAGACAGTAATAAAAAAATTGATAATTTATCAAACATATTTAATTATCTTTTAACCGAAGACAATTCCTCTTTGTGCCGAAACCATGCACATTCGTGCCGCATTAACCCTAACATTGTTGGCGAATGTCATGAATTTACACGTATATTTCACAGCCTTGGAACACAAAAGGCCTTGTCTATTGAGATTTTAAAAACAATATAGAGAAAGTTAGTTCCTAAAACGTTCTTATTGTTATTTATTTCATGTGTCTGACGTGTTAATTTGGTAACCATCGCAGAATAATGGCCTGTACATTACATGCGCAGTTTTACCAGAGTCCCGCATATAATGGCCATTTGGGAGACAGATGCCTTATGGTAAAGCCTTGTTAGACTCCCAAATTGTATTTCATCTAAAGTTAGCATTAATAACAGAAGGTTTGACTTCATACACCTAAGGGCCAGAACCATATAGTACATTTGTCAAAATATTGTTAATTAATATGCCTCGGAGTTTTCAGATTCACGTCACCACATCATGGTGATCTTCCATAGTTACTCGTGACGTAGCCTCTTAACAGCACATTGGGGCAAATCAGTGCGATTTATTATAAACGGGTGTTTACAATAATGAAAATTTTCAGATGGTTTTTATAACCATATATATTTAGATTAGTGATTTTTTAGGTCATTTATTAAATCTAAGTCATTTTCAGCGGATAATTTTCAATATTGTATATACACGCAAATTAGGCTTTGTGTGCCCTATGAATTGACGACGTCTAGGAGCGTCATCATAGTTTCGTAAGATCGAAGCTCGAAATTTCTCTATCCAGGCAAAGTACCGCCACCCAAGATAAGAGAAAATTTTACATTACATTTTAATTTCTTACATTTCGCGGAGCTAAGCGAAGCTGGGAGGAGAACCAGTAAAGTATAGAGCAACCACAGGCCGTTCCGCTTCATGGCTCTAGGTATCTGTAAGTAAACAAAAAAGGCACATATAACAAACACAAATGAATTTTTGCACCATTACACGATTTGGTTTTTACACATAAGACTAAGGAGAGCAATCTGTAAGGAGACTATGTACATGTACCTTGTTTACCATCAGGATAGAAAGTATGCTATATAACATCAGCCTCTGGTTATACTTAACACTTTTCTGTACTGAATAAAAAATATGGCATCATCGTGGACTTGACTCAGAAAAGAAGGATGCACGATTTCATCAGTTTTCAATAGTAAAGAAGTCAAGTCAGGAAATGCAATCTCAAATACAGGTTATCCTTATGAGTGATGAGGGAATCATGCTGACTTAAGCTCGTTCTGGGGCCTGCGTGGCTCAGTTGGTTAGCGCGCTAGCGCAGCTTAATGACCTAGGAGCCTCTCACCAAATCGGTCGCTGTGAATTCAAGTCCAGCTCACGCTGGCTTCCTCTCCGGTCGTACGTGGGAAGGTCTGTCAGCAACATCCTAATGGTCGTAGGTTTCTCCCGGGCTCTGCCCGGTTTCCACCCACCATAATGCTGGCTCCCATCGAATAAGCTAAATATTCTCGAGTAAAACACCAATGAAATAAATACATAAACCTGGTTCACTTTGATTCACGTGGAGACATTATCTGTGCGGACATCTGAGCTACATACGCCACTCCGTTGCAGATACACGTCAGTAAAATAAGTAGCCTATTTGTATGCACATTTAATCATGGACATTTTCCTTGTTGTCATGATATATTTTCGAGCAAATGGCTAACTTCACAATATCCTGCTCCTGTCTTCGCCAAATCGGTGTTAGTCTTTGATACACTTGATGGCCATTTCCTTGCGCGCTGCCTGAGATAGTAGGTAATTAGTGAGTTGATCAGACAAGGCAAGAACTCCTGAGAACAAAGACTTCGTGCTCATTTATACAGGAAGTACTCTCAGATAATTCTGATTTAAATTCGTTAATTATCTACTCGGCAGATAGCTACGTGTGAAAGTACATGACACGTGTGTATCGCGGCGTAGGTTTGGTGTAGTAAAGATAATTTGGGGTGTTATATTTTCATGCTATTTGACGACAGAAATAGAAAACGTATAATCCTACATTGTGAGCTGATTGCATTGCTTGAATTTACATTTAGGCCAGTGGTTTTATGGTTTCTTTTTCCTAGTGTCAAATAGGTATTTTCATCTGTAAATGTTGTGGTTAATGGACAAGGAAATCGAACCAAGCTTAGAGAAACCCATTCATGCATTTCACTTTATAAACATCGTGCTAAAATGTGGCAGCCGGTCGAAGAAACAGCATAGCTGGGTTCAGATTGATTCGTTAATTGATTGACTGTTGTTTAATGTCGTACTCAAGAATTTTTTGGTGTATTTCTTTTCGGGTGGAGGAAACGGGAGTGCCCGGATTAAACCACTGACCTTCGACAGGTAGCTGACAAACCTCCTACCTTAAAGCCGCAGTCTCAACAACAAGAGAGCTGGCTTGATTCAAACAGAGGGCCTAATAGGTCACAGGCCGGATACTCGCCGCGAGGAAATCGAAACCGCTTGGATACAGGTTTACGGAAGTAGGGTGAACGTGCAATCGAGTTGTCGACCAACGATGGTTGAAAGAAAAGACATCGCTAGATCAGATGTATGTATCGACAAAGTATCCCATAGTAAAAATTTTACAAGCCCAGATGTTGCACAACTAAGCTGTCTATGGTAAGTTTCTAGTAAGCAAAACCGCACAATTTCGTTTAAACCATTCAGCTGTGAGTCATTTCAATAACCTGAGGAGGCAGTTGTTTCCGCTTATACGTCACCCGAACCCTGTTTTGCGTTTAAACCTTATCAGCGTGAGGTATGAGTGACGCGACATGGTGTTTCCGGTTGCTCTAACATGGCGCATCCCATGGCCTCGTAAGAATTCATGATTAAACTTTGAGTTACCAAGAATGACAAAAAAATCTGTGGCCATTTATGCCTGTTTGTGGTCGTTATGCCTGTTTCATCCCCCTTCCTTTAATAATTCAAGTGTAAAATTTGCTGTCTTTTCTTATAATATCTTAGGACAAGGCTATGGTATTTACAAATATATTACAGTGCAAGAAAATAAACACATTAATCAGACCACTTATTAATACTCACTTATTTCTTTTGCCCACGTCTATATATAGTATTTATCTTGTTTATTCCATCGTGAGCATCTCAGATCAGGTCATTTGAGATGCTGTGTATCATATTAGAGTCTACACTGACATATCCCGTAATTCTATGCTCACAATTTGCTGGGGTGAAAAAAGTCATAAAAAATGAATGTATCGCCACAGTCCAGTGAATTGTTGATTGGATTGTTTTACTTCTCTCTTCAAACGTGTCATGCTTGTCGACACGCAGTTCAGTTTAATAAGTTAACAGGAAATATAAACGGTTCAAAGACGAGATGGGTAGCACGTTTAATGCAAATGACACCTGCACGTGACAGTGTTTGATTGATACCCCTTCTAATTACACTTGTCAGCCCTTTTACCAATCCATGATAACTGAACGCCCGTGTTAGTTCCAGAAGAAGGTAAAAAAATCCCTTACTATGAGAGAATAAAGCAACGTTGCCATACATGTAGCAGATGACGACCTAGAAAAAATAATTATCCATAAATGTGTATACTTAGGGATTTTATTGATTTGCTTATTGATTCTTGTTACGATATACTCAAAAAATTTTCACTTATACGATGGCGGTCAATTTCATGGGTGGAGGAAACCGAGTACCCGGCGTTAACCCCCGAGCTTTGGCAAGTTACTGACAAACTTTTCTAACATGAGACGCACAGTTATGCACACCATATATAGACCAGACAAGTTGTCTGCAACGAAAGTTAGATTGTCAACGTGGCCAGCCAAACAGTGATCGTGGGGAAATGAAATACGAAACCACAGTCGTACTTACCAGATAGGCAATGTTCACCAGCGATTGATTCGTGCTCTCCAGCTCGCTTGGCGTATATATGACCTCACCTGATTGTTATATAGCAATGGATAGTGGAGGATTGCAGCTTACTGGTCACCTCATTGGTTCCCGGTTATCGGTCTACTTCGTTTGCTTGAGTAAAGGTGACAAAAAGGAAACACTAAGCAGATATCTACCATGGTACATATGCCTACAGTATTATCTGATAGATTGTCAAGAAGATAACTCGCCAGAAAGAAACATACATATAGATGCCTTGGCCACGCCGATGCCGCTTTAGCTGTTTTAATTCACTTTTTAAAGTTCTTCCTTTTATTATCAGTGATTTTTTCACTGAAGCCTTTGAAGTCAGTCAAAATATCTGTAGTATACTCGCTTTTGCATTTTTTGTCGTCAGTATTATTTGTCTACTGTGTTGATAGGATCTGACTTGTTCATACGGAGATATGTGGGAATGTGGGCTGTGACCGACATCGCATGTGGCCCTTCCCCTTATTAACAAGAATTATACTTATCAATGCAGTGGAGACACACTAATTAACCGCCTTTAAACTTACAATGGCCAATGAACTGTCACACGTCAATCGTTATAAAGGACATAGCACGCATGAGAGATTTTGATGAGCAGACCTGCCTTCAGTTTAACACATAATCTCCTTTGGCCCAAATATAAATTTACGGTTCCAAAGTTATAATGCATGTACCAAGGTCCTTTGTAGCATATACACTGTGTTTAACAACTAAGACTCAGACACTTTTATGTAAAAGTGTGATATATTTCTTTTCTTTCTTTCATCTGTCAGGTGTCAAAATAAAGTCATGTCAACACGCACAGGATCACATTGGGAAAAGGGACTATATTTGCTTATTTATTTATTTATTTATTTATTTATTTACTTGATGTCCCGTTCTGTCATGTGAAGTATTTTAAAGCTCATGGACTTTTGAAATAACTCACGTAGTATAGCAGCTTTATATTTAATATGTTTTGTCCACATACATGGCCCAACTTTGAGAAACGAAGTTTAACTAGAATACATCTTTAAAGACATAAAATGATGACCAAGAATCGTGGTCTGTTATTTTCAGTTTGAAATCTGCTACTTACAAATTTCTCTAATATTCTCATTTTATCTTCGTTGAGCAATTTAGCCTTATGCATTCTTGTATACAGCTTTTAAGTGAATATTTCTTGTTGAGATTAAGCATTACTTAATAACCAGTCCAGTGATTATAATATTTTGATATATTTTAGACACCCAGAAGAGATGCAAGAAATTCAGTGGGGACATATATATGTAATAAACTGTTTAAACTGAAGTCAAACCAATGTTTTATTATTCGGCTATGAGTTAAAACCCATGCTTATACAGATTTTATTTTAGTAGCCAACTAATACCAAGACGTGTGTGTAAGTTTAGCGGTGACTTAGTCTTTTGTACATTTACGGTAATTGTTATCACTAACAAATGTTTCTTGCTATAGTGTAGACGGGAAATGCCCGATAATATTAAACACATTTTACTACTCGCATTTAACACTCCTTAAACTGTTGACAACAACACATTAGTTTCGACATGAATATAATGACTATAATGGTCCGATAGATTTTACCCTTTAATAAAGGTATCTACATATTACATAATTAAGTTACTGGCCGGACACAAGGTAAACTAAAAAAAGGTTACCATTTCTAGGTCATTTATTCAAGTGTTTCTCTTTAAAGCTGGTTAACACGATGGCAGTTAATGCCAGCCGAGGTCTGCCACAATCATATGCAGATATGACTAGTGTCAAGGAACGCAACAAAAAGGCATTCTGTACTCTAAAGGAATTTCCGTTTATCAAAGTAACGTAACAAAAAGACATTCTGTACTCTAAAGGAATTTCCTTTTATCAAAGTTACGTGACAAAAAGGCATTTTGTGCCCTAAAGGAATTTTCTTTTATCAAATTTACGTAACAAAAAGGCATTTTGCACTCTAAAGGAATTTCCGTTTATCAAAGTTACGTAACAAAAAGGCATTTTGTACTCTAAAGGAATTTCCGTTTATCAAAGTAACGTAACAAAAAGACATTCTGTACTCTAAAGGAATTTCCGTTTATCAAAGTTACGTAACAAAAAGGCATTTTGTACTCTAAAGGAATTTCCGTTTGTCAAAGTTATATAACAAAAAGGCATTCTGGTTATGGCTCTTGGGAATAGCTATAAATCATAAAACTGTCTGGGAAAATGAAGAAATGAAAAGTAACACGTGATAAAATAATGCTTAAAGACGACAAAAAGATTGTAAAAATACTGGAATACAAGGTACCCCTCGTTTAGAAATGTGTGTTAAATGAGTATATTGATCAGGTCAAAATAACTGCAGGAAAACTGTAACTGTAAATAGAAAAGGTCGCACATTAATCTACAACTATGAAAAGTAACCTTTCTCTTAAACAAGCCTACAATCACATACAGGCCGATTTGAAAGTTTACTAGAATGCACACCTTTAAACCAGTACGACTTACCTTGTCTATGGGCGAACGCTCTTTGAGGTCAGTTGAATTGGGAACGATGTTTTATGTACGTTTTTCATTTCCTTTTCTCTAACACTTCTTTTAGAGATGGCACCCTAAGGGTGAAACCAGTTGAGTGGAACGTGGCCTTGTTACATAAAACAGTAAGAGCATACAGAGTATCAAATTTGTCCGTGAGTTATCGTTTTTCTCTTTAGCTCGCGTCACGTGATCATCACAGACCCCTCTTCTCAAAGCGAACTGTAATTTGAAATGATCACGTGCCACGCTATAACTTATTCGTCACACCACTGAGGCGCGTTGACTAATGAAATGGCTATAAATAATGCGAGTTTTCATGGATTTATTTGACTGGTGTTTTACGCTGTACTTAAGAATATTTCACTTACACGAACGCGGCCAGCATTATGGTGAGAGGAGTCCGGAAAAACCAAGGGCCATCCACAGGCTGCTGGCAGACCTTCCCACATAACGGCCGGAGAGGAAGACAGCATGATCTTGAGATGAACTCACAAGGAAGGCATTGATGGGAGGCTTAAGGGTCATTGCGCCGTACTGGCGCGATTATCCCCTCGGCCACGAAGGCCCCGTTTTAATGATGTGGGTGGCCTATATGTACATGTCGAATTTTAAAGGGGTCCATCCATTCTTCCTTTGAGCTTTCAGTGGACTAACAATCTGAAACATACACTGTAATTATTTCTCTGAAAATTGCGCGACCGGAAGGGGTCCCAAGAAAACAGTACATCACACGTTGAACATATCAGACACTACACAATCTGTGTTCGTCCGCTTTAAAGAGATGATACTTATATAATATGTTATAATGCTACAAGCATTACCTGCATAATAATTATTTATTTAATGGGTGTTTTACGCCGTACTCAAGAAAATTTCACTTATACGACGGCGGCCAGCAGCATGGTGGGAGAAAACCGGGCAGAGCCTGGGGTAAATCCACTATGATTATGTGACATGCTACAAGTATTACCTGTATAGTGATTAAGTGACAAGGTAATAGTATCAACCACCGCTTCGGTGGCCTAAAGGTTAGAGCGTCCGCTCGGGAGACCCCGAGATCAAATCGGGTCATATTAAAGACCTGCGGTCTCGCTTGTCGCTCAGAAGTGAGAGGTTGTCAGCAAGATTGGTTGTCCCGGTGTCAGTGTAATGTGACTTGGTGGGGTGTCGGCAGGTGCCCACTCACCTTCCACCAATACTCGCGTGTGGCCTTGCATGACGTTCGGTGGTGCCCAGTTGGCTTTCACCAATTTTTTTTTTTTTTTTTTTTTTTTTTTTTTTTTTTTTTGATTGGTGTTTTAGGCCGTACTCAAGAATATTTCACTTATACGACGGCGGCCAGCATTATGGTGGGTGGAAACCGGGCAGAGCCCGGTGGAAACCCACGACCATCCGCAGGTTGCTGGCAGACCTTCCCACGTACGGCCGTAGAGGAAGCCAGCATGAGCTGGTCTTGAACTCACAGCGACCGCATTGGTGAGAGGCTTCTGGGTCACTACGCTGCGCTAGCGCGCTAACCGACTGAGCCATGGAGGCCCCGGCTTTCACGAGTACTCGCGTGTGGCCTTGCATGACCTTCGGTGGTGCCCAGTTGGCTTTCACCAGTATGACTTATGTCACACGTGTGAGAGTTCGCCAGGAACTGGCCAAATGTATATCAACACCGTTTTATCCATTGTTGCTTAACGCTATACTTTAGTTTTCAGTATTTTTCACATATATACGATGGTGGTCATTTTCATGGGTGCAGAAAACCGGAGTGGCCACGTTAACAAACGGTCACGCAAGCATCACAGGCCTGTTACTGTTACCAAAATCCCATGGACAGTGAGAACAGCGAAATGCTGAATTGCCCTGACATAGGCCGAGATATTGTTAATAAATAACGTTACTAATACGGTTGGGGTAGTCTTTACGTGAGCACTGGGCACAATTCTCGTTTACTCACTAATGAAACATTTACAGATCGATTAGTTTCGATATCAAGATGCCTAAATAGGAATAAAACATAGGTGGTAAATAAAATCGATAAGATTTATCCAGTAAATAACTCTATTGGCTATGTTCTATCAGGTTGTTCTATCGTTGAAAATGTACTTTATGAACATATTCATTTAGTTGTAACATTGAAACAGCCCAAGTCCTGCAGTTTAGAGAACTTTAGGGAATTAATTGTCAACAAGCCAAATCATATATGCCTGTACATATAAGTAATTACATACCACACAAGACGGTGTGTGTGTTTTCTTCGTTTTTTTTTTCTTTTTGAGTTTTATTTCCTCTGCCTCGATGTTATCTCAATTAAGTGCACAGACTTGGCCTCAAGCGGTGCACGAGGATAGAATCGATGATGGATTGTCGTGTAGTTTTAAAATCTTCAGAAGTAGGGAATAATTTTACGCACGATTTCACTTGAGGAACATTTACACAGATTTGACGTGAAGCAGGAATGACAAATATCTGATGTATACCTCAATAAAGCCTAACGTCCTTAGACTAAGAGAGGGCAGGAAGTACAGTAAGTGGGCATTCAGCAGAATGGTGTGTTCCAAGTGAGACTGTCAGACTGCAAGTCATTTTATTGTATGATGAATTGATTTGATGCTGCCTTCAGCATAAGAAAGAGGAGTTGATCTATGATACAGGCGCATGGCCGTATACCCTGTTACATTCATGTATGTGTGAAGCAACTACGGAAATGAAATAGTACAGCGGTTGCAAGATGAGCGTGGGTAGACTGAAGATAATTTGGAGGCGTGAACCATACCTTCAGCCAGTCTCTTTACCTGATTTCTGTGGCGTAGTCTGTCTAAAATAAATAAAATCTGTTCATAACATGTACTTTGCATGACTAAGACGGAACTGTTTTCATAAAAGCCATGTAACCCTCCCTTAAGAAGTGGCACCTTGGATTTTGATTAAAGTAATGCATGTTAAATCTGATCATTTGATCGATGTTCGCTGGCCTATAGTAGGTAGCATGCCATTGCATCACAATAACTAAGACGCCTCTCACGGTCGCCATAAAGTGGGAAGGTCTCTCAGCAACCTGCGGATGGTCGTGGGTTTCCCCCGGGCTCTGCCCGGTTTCCTTCCACCATAATGACGGCCGCCGTCGTATAAGTGAAATATTCTTGAGTACGGGGTAAAACACCAATCAAATAAATAAATAAATCAAATAAATCTCATGGTTGCTGAGAGTTCAAGTCCAGCTTAAGGTTGCTTCCTCTCCGGTCGAAAGTGGAAGGGTCTGCAAGTAACCGGCGGAAGACCGTAGATTTTCTCTGGGTTCTGAACCGGTTACCTCTCACCATGGCGGCTGCCGTCGTATAGCTGAAATATTCTTGAGTACGGCGTAAAACACTTAACATATAAAAAGATAAATAAATGAATAAATAAATAATCATTTCATCATCAAGACCATGTTTATTGTATAAATGCCCGCGTACAAAAATTACCTTCCACAAGAAAATGGGTAAAAATGGGTAATTTCACATCAAAGATATGCTCCCACAATAAAGATTTCTTTCCACCATAATGCTGACCGCCGTTGTATAAGTGAAATATTCTTCAGCAATTAGCTGGTATATATACTAGCAGTATATGCATGGGGTATTTATTTATTCATTTATTTTAGTTTAGCGTCATTCTCAATAAGTTTCCACTTATACGATGGCGACCACCTTGGAGGTGGAGAAAACCGGAGTGCACGAGGAAAACCACAGACCTTTTGCAAGTTACCGACGAGCTTGCATATACAGATATGCCCACTATACTGATGGATCCAGGACCCTGCCCGGTTTCCGGTTGCCCATCTTGGAAATGAAACATTTTTGAGTAAGGCGTGAAATACCAATAAAATAAATAACTAAATAAATTCATCGCGAGCGTCGTCAACCGCTCTTTGCCAACAACGCACCACAAATATTTACAAATTCCCTCTTCCAGATGGATCCCAGCGTGCATGCGTAATATAGTCTGTCTAAACAGCATACAGTGTTGCATTGCTTCCACAATAAGGTAGAATGGAAGTCTTGTGGATGTTTATTTTCGAGAACCATGAGTCCGACAGAGTAATTTTAATGTTAAAGCTCCACTATATTACAGTAGCAAAGTGTGTCTAGCAAACGTAGAATCACTCTAGGATTCTGTATAGGAAAAGATGTAATACTGCACAATAAAAGTAACCAGGAGAGACAAGTGCATTCACTATCACAGAAACTGCACTATGTCGTAAAACTGACCTTACAGTCATTGTTTAATTTGACCGATGGCCAAAACTATTACTGTATGTACCATGTAACGCTATTCTTAACCATGTAGATATGATTTTTGATGCAAAATTCCATTTCGTTTTAGTGGCGCGCCTGTTTGAATTCTGGTAAAAGAGCATATAGAGTTATTTTAGGTCTAGATATGCATGCTTTCTTGGCTTGAAAAAACATACATGGGTGTTAATTTTTAGGGTCATCCACTATTTACATCCACCAACTATATCCGTATACAATTTAGAAGATGAAGATTGGCTATAACATGATGAAGTATTGTAGATCCATGATTGGTTACGGCTACACAAGAGCAGTTGGCTGGTTATGTATGGAAAACTATTCTGATTGGTCAGGGCAGTGCTTACGTCAGAGTTCAAGACAGGCTATGCACCAAATCCTGTAATTACAAGGAATGAATAACTTCTATACTGTGAACAGCCTCATAAATAAGGTTGAGGAGGCAACAGAAATGAAACCTCTCAAGCAACTTATATGCTCTATCGTATTTATATGGTTCCAAATATCTAAAACATTACCATACCAAATTCCAACCAATATTCTAGCTCTTTAAATCTATGTAGCTCATGTAAATCTATAGCACGCTTTGGACCAGAACGTTAATGTTTGCTAGAGTTATTCCCCTTTAATCCTAAAAAAATTATAAATTGCACAAAGCATGAACAGCCTGTGAAGCCTGAAATACCACAACGATATAGACGTCCAGGGTTGCCTTAAGTACCATAAAGTACAAGTGCATAACTTATAGAGTGGATTGCAGATTAGAGGCCGTTACACTGGTAACATGTCAACACTGCCAGACACTCTAAAAAAATAATGTATTAAATTTAGCAGAAGTCTGTTGTATGAGTGACGCTATTATGTATCAGGCTATGGCGGCTGTTGTCTGAGTGACGCTAGAATGCATTAGGCTATGGCGGCTGTTGTATGAGTGACGCTATTATGTATTAGGCTATGGCGGCTGTTGTCTGAGTGACGCTAGGATGTATTAGGCTATGGCGGCTGTTGTCTGAGTGACGCTATTATGTATTAGGCTATGGCGGCTGTTGTCTGAGTGACGCTATTATGTATTAGGCTATGGCGGCTGTTGTATGAGTGACGCTATTATGTATTAGGCTATGGCGGCTGTTGTCTGAGTGACGCTAGAATGTATTAGGCTATGGCGGCTGTTGTCTGAGTGACGCTATTATGTATCAGGCTATAGCGGCTGTTGTCTGAGTGACGCTATTATGTATTAGGCTATGGCGGCTGTTGTCTGAGTGACGCTATTATGTATTAGGCTATGGCGGCTGTTGTATGAGTGACGCTATTATGTATTAGGCTATGGCGGCTGTTGTCTGAGTGACGCTAGAATGTATTAGGCTATGGCGGCTGTTGTCTGAGTGACGCTATTATGTATTAGGCTATGGCGGCTGTTGTATGAGTGACGCTATTATGTATTAGGCTATGGCGGCTGTTGTCTGAGTGACGCTAGAATGTATTACGATATTGCAGCTGTTGTCTGAGTGACGCTAGAATGTATTTCGCTATTGCAGCAATTTTTTTTCTGTTAACTAGACGACACATATTCCATTAATTCAACATAAAGATTCTTTTAAACTAACAGAATAGTGTCTTATAATAACAGAATATAGTCTAGCATCACTCAGACAACAGACTTTCTGTTACAGATTAATGTTTTCAGTGAAGACATCTGTGAACCTGAATTGCTAGACATGGTGATAACTATACTAGATGTAGTTCACATGCTAATTAGCGACTTTTCTCCACACATACGCCATACCACATAATATAAGACAGACGCTGCTCTTGGTGTATGTGAAATATTCCTTAGGACAGCGCGGCTTTACGGCACGAGGTTTAGCTGTGACATATGTACCTGGCAAGGGTCGCCGGGTTTCTGCGATCTTAGCGGATTTTTTCATAAACCTGCGCAGCCGCCATATAAGTGATACATTTCTGAGCACGGCTCTAAACACCAATCAATTAATAAATCAGTGATGTGTATAAGGCTTTAGACTCAAACCAATGAATAAATCAAACCACAGAGACAGCCAACTATGTATTATCTACAGATAACGTTTTGCCTGTCAAAAACAGTGTCTTCATAATGACACTGTCAGTGTATTATTTATTTATTTGATTTATTTGATCGCTTTTTTATGCCCTATTTATATTTCACCTATACAACGGTGAACAGTATTATTGTGGGAGAAACCCACGACCATCCGCAGGTTGCCCTTAGTTCTGTCCTATTTTGGGCTGACGGTGCACTCATGACTACTGGCATCAAATTATGTATTTACGACATAATTATGGTAGGATATGCTTTATAAAGCCATTTAGGCCTACACGGTCTATTCAATCGCAAAATGTCGTCAACTCTAATATCTGACGCATGCCTGTGCTCATTCCAGAAGTGTTAGCTCTACGAAGAGAAGGACGCGAATTCGTGTAAATTTCAGCTCATTTTTAAAATGTAACATTTTTCAATACCTAGCACATAAATACCCGGCGTGTTCTAGGTCCTGACTGGATCTAGTTCCTGATTGGATATATTCACGACTCTCCTCAGGGTGAGCGTCATACGTCGTGCAACACCCGAGGAGTGTGTCATGTAGCATGTCATGTACCAGCCTCCGCCAGCTTACATAAGGTGGAGAAAACATAAAAATTACATAAAGTTCAGATGCAAGAGTGCTAAAGATTTTTATTATTTTTGGAATTTAATCAAATTTATATTTTTAATATATTCATAATTTTTAACATGCTTTAATACCTCGCTGAAGGCAATAATTTAGTGAAAGAAAATTTTATGCAACCTTATATACTTCGTTTTCCTGGTTAGACTCCAAGCTCTCGTATCAGTGCTGACGTTTAAACATGACGCTAAACAACAATCAAATTATAAAAAAAAACTAGAATGGATCTGTGAACAGCAGATCCTAGGCCGGGATCCCGGATCGGATCGATGACGTTTTCCCCTTCATATCCTGTGGATGTTGACACAGATCGAAGATTTTCAGCACACATAGAGTAAGTGTGTAGCGCTTTCCACTCAGTGATGTTCAGCTTTACAGCTGTAACGGTTTTCTCTCACCAGATCTCCAAATATGGTGGGATTAGCGCTTTTTCGCGTTTTGATCGCAATTTGCGGCTAAACTATACGTCCCTGGAAAGAAATAAGTCCAGATTCATGAGCAGGACGTCAAACTACGTCGGCTAGCACGCTTACAATGTTCGTGCCTTCATCCTAGTCACAAATGCATTTAAAATGCATCATATAACATGGGGACGTCAAAGTGCCAAATACAGCAAATCGGCCTTTGGACAATATTTGAAGCACTGCAACTCCCACATTTATTGACACACTTCCATGATTTTACACACGCCTACAGTACCTATATAGCCCTTTGTACTCAGTCATTTTCAGCTCCACAGCTGCAGCAGTTTTGTGTCACGTAACTTCCAAATATGGGCGAAAATTGCACTTTTTCACACTTTCATAGCAATTGGCGACAAAACCGTGCGTCGGAGAAAGGAAAAAACCACCAGGTTCGTCATCAGAACATCCAGCTACGCCTAGCAGCCTACTTAAAACCTTGAAATTCACAACATTTTCATCGACTGACAAATTGGCTAAGCTGGGATCGAACTCTGACATGACTGACAGGTGTCAGCGGTAAGAGAAAAGAAAGAAAGAAGAAAAATCAAAGTTTGTACTTTCATGTCTCAGTCCACGACCTGCCATGAACAGACTCACTGCTCTACTGATATCTAGGCCCTTGTTAGAAAGTCAACACCTGGATCACGGCGCATGGCGTTGTCTGTCAATCACCCTAGCCTGGTTAGCGTATAGTAAAGAACACAAGGCCTGCACAACAAAACATAGCTAACTTTTACAGGTCCACGTCGTTTGCTGTTGTAGTTAGAATTCTACGCCATCTAATAGACTACTGTATAGCTGAATGTTATCCTACAACCGTTTCGGGAGATCACGGACAGTGTAGCCGAAAGCATCAGGTCAAATACTATAAACCCAGTCCAGTCCCCATCTAACTCCATGTTAAAGCAATAGGATTCCCATCTTTTTCTAAAGAAAAAAAGGTGTTGTCATTTAAACGCTTCTAGCGAGAAAACTATTGATTGGACCTCAAATCCGTTAAAAATGTTCGAAAGAGCATGTCTTGGGCTACAATTTGGTGCAGGTGGCACATTTCTAGCTCACATAGTTCTCGAGTTACAGGTCATTGAAATTACGTAACTTTTTTTTTTAGTTTTTTGCTTATATCTCAAAAAGTTACACAGATATGCAAAAAATAAAAGTAGATTCTGAATCAGTAGCTCAAGGTACATTATAATACGTTAAGAACAATTGACATTTCAGAACGTTTTGTGACGTCACATCTTCGAACAATTAGGAGCTTCCAGAGTTTTGACCGGAAGTCAACCATTTTTGCAAACTTACTGTAACTCGCTACCTTCTAGCTGCATGCCAAATTTAAAAACAATCGCTTCAGTGGTTCTTAAGAAAAAGATTTTAAAGGTTTTACACAAAATTCAATATGGCGGCCGAACCACGTGACATAGAAAAAAATGGAGAATTTGCCCCGAGATATTCACCGCCTGAATATATGAGCAAAATTTGGAACTTCTATGTTGAACGGTGTAGAAGTTTCCCTGCTAACAAAGTCGGTCAAAAAATATAATAAGAAGAAAAAACAGAACGATTACAATAGGGATCCCGTTCGGGAAGAACGGGATCCCTAATAAGTGTTTCAGTAACAGGCCAGTTGGTAGATATCCATAGAGATAAGTGGGCAGCTATTCACACGACTGACTATCTACAGGGACAAGGCCAAGTGATAAAATGTACTAGTGCTCATGTAGGCTTCTTCCCCGGGAAGGTCTGGCTGCAAGATGCGGATGGTCGTCAGTTTCCCGCGGACATCTGTCATAAATGTTTTTCAGTACGGCGTAAAACATCAATAAAATTAATAAATAAATAAATCTACAGAGACAGATGCGTTCGTAATCATGTGAACATTCAAATTAATTTATGGAAACTTCGTAAACATGTTTTGCCATCTAATTTAATGGGCTTTTTAGTCAGACAGTTGCTTCAAACGAAGAAAAGGAAGTAAATACTCGAGGAATGTAATGTTGCACATGATACTGCTATGTGATAATGTGATAAACATACTTTACAAATTTATGTTTTGTATTTTTTCAATTATGTACAACTTATTTAAACTTAATGACGTCTTACAGCAAACTTTTATGCAGAAGGACCCGTATTGTTGCATTGTTGTCGAATTTTATTGGTGGATAGTACTTGTCGCTTTTGGTTCGTTTAAATTTCTGCATAATTCCAAACCCTACAAAACGAACGAAATAATGTAGCAGTTTCGCCTTTTGTCTTTTAAAGTTTTTTTCAGCAGGAGGAGAAGGCGAAGCTATGAGGATTGGTCACAGGCTACCGCCTCCACCCCGGTTGGTAGGCAATATAAGAGATCCACCGTTTTATAAAATTAACATGGAAATAACTGGATTACTTGGAGGTGTGTAACTTTGTCGGGAGCCGTTCGTTTCCAATTCTAATTCTTGTGCTTAGCAACTGACCCCTTCAGAGGCACACGAATTAGTGACATCATATATGATGCCACGAGCGAAGTACGGCTCCCTAACTTTGTCATGTAATAAGATAGAACAGAAAACCACATCTGAACTTGACCATTCGGGACTAACTGCATCGAGTCCAAGTTGACCCAATCCACTATTTAACATACACGATATCGTTTCAATGGCCCTCAATGTCCTGCATGGCTCGGCACTAAGCTGACATCGTAATCGCATGGTGCAGATCACATCTCTCTTTTCGTGGCCCCATCGGTTACAGTCCAGATCGTGCTATCGTGCACGGTGCCCAACAGCGCAGTAATGTGATAGAACTGGAAGGTTAGGATTTTGTGATGATCACATGAAGCCTATCCGCTATATGTAGGATGAGTGATGGTGCCGTGAGTAACCATTATCAGCCCTGCCTAAGGGAAACCGATGGGCTGTCAGCACCTAACTGACAGAGACCCTTTTGTTTTCATGACTGTAATCCAGTGAATCTGCTGATTTATTAATGAATTTTGTGTATACCACTTGGAGCTTTCCAGCCTTGTATCCATGCACAGCTACAGGCTAGGATTTGTTAGAATAAAGACTGTATGGGGATGAGCCTAAATAAACCAGAAGAGACAGATGTATCTAAGCTTCCATTTGGCTAAAGGAGATTATGGTTTTAAGGGAAATGAAGAAACTTATGTTTAAAAAAAATTAAGATAATATATGGTTAATCATTCCTTTATTTTAAGCTTCTTTTCCGTCAATCGTCGGAAATGACGTCATCAATGAACTTCCTAAGAACGCTGGATCCGCATTGCGCCTCTTCCCTATCTTCACCCTTCCATTCAGACTCTTTCCCCAACAAGGTTGTTTTGACAGCGATCACCGTTGACGTCATAACTGCAGGCGATTTAATTTCCGGACTGCTGGCTGGGCTATCAGAAAAACTGTAGCTTATAGTCATTTGTATGCCCAAAACGAAACCTGAGAAGTTTTTTGTACATTTATATGTTAAAATGGACATTTCTTAAAAAAATAACCTCTGCTTGTGTATGGCGTTATTTTAATTATGTCACAACGGCCTTTCCTTCGTAACGCGTTTTGATCTGAGTTTGCATGTACGCAGCGCTGTCATAGAAGCAACATATCACGGAACACCGCATTGAAAATCTTGTATCAAAACATACTGCTTGTTGTCCGTAAAATGATACATTCCGATTCCATCTCTCCTGGACATCCGCTCTCTATTTCAATATCCGCCCCCTTGTCGAAGCATAGCAAGTTTGACGATGGTTGAGCCAAAAGCCGCGTTCACACGATGCCTTTGTCGAGTCGATCCACTAAAATCCCCACTAGTTGGATGAACACTACTTCATGCGGTTGAAACATTCGAGAATTGCATTGTCTGAACGCGGCTTGTGAAATAGACTTGCCTTATTTTCATTCCACTTGCCGAATTCGACGAGTTGATACGACAAATCGCATAATGTGAACGCGACTTTACACAGATATCAAACGCATTGTATGTTTTAGGCAAGGAATGGAAGCTTCATGGTCCCTATAGGCATTCGCTAGCTCATGTGTATAAACACATACATATAGACTCAGGAAGCATTGTCATTTGAGGACTGTCATCTCTGGTAAGCAAAAAATGATAAGAGACAAATGCCAACGGCAAACATAACGAAACTCTATACTCAAGGTCAACGTCCCCAAAGCAAGAAATGAGAGACAGTATTTAGCGGTAGACAGAAGCTCTTATATACCCATCGATGTTATCACACAGCTGTGCTAAACTCTGTCTGTTGGGTACAATTCCATCCAACACATTAAGGAATAGCTGATGTTGGCTTCAGCATAAAGTCGTTTAGTTATGCTGGGTGTAATTTGAGATTCTCCCCAGGATGTTGTCTAGTTATACTGTATGCTGTATCGCTAATTCGTGGCCTTGCATGTCGACGTGCCAATTATTTTATTCTGTATGTATGTACTGTCATCGCATGCATGTCTGTACCAGACATAGAGCTCTAAAATTGTCCACATTTTCTACATTACATATACATATATGTATGTAATTTTCCAGATCGCGCATTTGAACAATATTGCAGGTTTAACTGAGGTTTGACTCTTTTAACAGACTTTTAAAATGTCAGTCTGTTTTATTTGAATTTATATGTTCTCATTATTCAAGCTTGAAACATGTCCACGTCACGATGTGTTTGTAGCATTGCTGAAGTGGCGTAAACCATAATTATTCGTTCAATCATTCAAATTTTATATGAAAACTGCTGTCAACTAGATATACAGGATATTGTATTTGATTGTTGCTTCCGATTCAAGAAATGATTTGGTAGAACTATATTTCACAATTACCTAGCTACCATTTTGAGATTTCAAAACGTTTTTAAGCAGTCTTCTCGACTATTGTTGAATAATTTTCATTTTATAGTTCATGATTCAAGCTGTAGCAATTTCAAACTTAAGTAATGTGGATCCCCGCTTCTTCATATGACAAGATCACAATTTGATAAACGTAAAATGTAAAATGTTATACAAATCAAGGTATGTGCACGTAAATTTCAAATGCTACATAATGCGATGATCATCAGCTTAATACTAGTAGTTGTTTAACTCCTTGTGCATAAGAATCAACTATATACAGCTATGAATCTCAAACAGTGTATAACCTAACACCGGGTTAGCCAAGTAGGTCATCTGAAGAAAGCTGCAGTATTCAATGCTTAACAAATAACAAATACAGCTTACATACTGCATATGTTCTTAACGAGTGAGTGAGTGAGTGCTTGGGGTTTAACGTCTTACTCAACAATTCTTCATTCATATGACGACAAAGGAATCATTAGGGTGCATGTGCCTCCTTGTTGTAGGACGGATTTCCACCGCTCTTTTATTTAGTGCTGCTTCACTGAGACGACTTACCGAAGGCAAGTAAGTTGCACCGCCCGAGCCATTATACTGATACGGGTCAACCAGTCGTTGCACTATCCCCTTCATGCTGAACACCAAGCGAGGAAGTTACAACTTCCTCTTTTAAAGTCTTAAGTGTGACTCGATCAAGGATTGATCCTGGATCTACCGGTCCCGAAGCGGAAGCTATACCAGCTGTGCTATCCGGGCCGGTTATTCTTAACGAGGCGCTCGCTATGCATGTATGTGCATAAATCATTTTATCAATCATATCTTATCAAACGTACTGCGGCATGTCACACACACACACACACACTGCGGCATGTCACACACACACACACACACACACACACACACACACACACACACACACACACACACACACACACACACACACACACACACACACACTGCGGCATGTCACACACACACACACTGCGGCATGTCACACACACACACACACTGCGGCATGTCACACACACACACACACACACACACACACACACACACACACACACACACACACACACACACACACACACACACACACACACACACACACACACTGCGGCAAGTCACACACACACACTGCGGCAAGTCACACACACATACTGCTGCATGTCACACACACTGCGGCATGTCAAACACACACTGCGGCACGTCACACACACTGCGGCATGTCACACACACACACTGCGGCACGTCACACACACTGCGGTATGTCACACACACACACTGTGGCACGTCACACACACACTACGGCATGTCACACACACATTGCGGCACGTCACACACACACACTGCGGCATGTCACACAAACACACTGCGGCATGTCACACACACATTGCGGCATGTCACACACATACACCCTGTAGCATGTCACACACACACACACACTGCGGCATGTCAAACACACACTGCGGTATGTCACACACACACTGTGGCACGTCACACACACACACACTACGGCATGTCACACACACATTACGGCACGTCACACACACACACTGCGGCATGTCACACACACACTGCGGCATGTCACACACACACACACACACACACTGCGGCATGTCACACACACATTGCGGCATGTCACACACATACACCCTGTAGCATGTCACACACACACACACTGCGGCATGTCACACACACACTGCGGCACGTCACATACACTGCGGTATGTCAGTAAAGGACTGTTCATGTAGATAAAGTTAGGCATTCACTGGGTAAACGAAATTTAAATATATACCAGTATAAGTACCTGAGCTAGTTTCGGATTTTGTACAATATCCCGCATTCGGTAAAGTATTCTCACCATTAAATTAAATTAATTGTTATTCCTATTCCGCCAGAAACAATAAAGGTAGGTTGTACTAGGGTGTTATTTGTGACTTTTACACATGCCTTTCCCAGGGGCATCTGTCCTCTAAGCCCCTGAGTGACTTGCAACAGGATAGAGTTGCGTTTGCTTTCTCTGAACCTTGTTTTTACCTTTTAAGTGTAATTTTCAAGTATCCCTGCTGACCTCCTGTTTGTAATAAGAGACGTTAATGGACAACATTTCATGGACAACATTTCATGGACAACATGTACCCACTTTTGAGTGGGTTTAGTATTAGTTTAACTTTGATGCCGGAAGTGTATTTTTCTTTCATTATGCTATCACCAAAATGCCATTAAGCAGACGAAAAAGAGATCCCTCTCTCTCGCTCTTTTCTTTTTTGACAGCCCAGGAGTAAGAAACCCCAGGAAAGGCCATATGTGACGCCCCTTATGGACAACCTTTCCACTGACGACATCACCGGAAGTGAAACATTGACAAGGTAATGGAGCACTGACAGTGGCGTTTTCCCTTCACATTCTCAAGAACATCACGGTGCAGAACAGCTCTCCTACGGGCTATATGTTCCTCACCAACTCAGGGCTCATCAGCACTCCTACAGGCTATATGATCCTCACCAACTCAGGGCTCATCAGCACTCCTACAGGCTATATGTTCCTCACCAACTCAGGGCTCATCAGCACTCCTACAGGCTATATGTTCCTCACTAACTCAGGGCTCATCAGCACTCCTACAGGCTATATGTTCCTCACCAACTCAGGGCTCATCAGCACTCCTACAGGCTATATGATCCTCACCAACTCAGAACAGCCCTCCTACGGGCTATATGTTCCTCACCAACTCAGAACAGCACTCCTACAGGCTATATGTTCCTCACCAACTCAGGGCTCATCAGCACTCCTACAGGCTATATGATCCTCACCAACTCAGAACAGCACTCCTACAGGCTATATGTTCCTCACCAACTCAGGGCTCATCAGCACTCCTACAGGCTATATGATCCTCACCAACTCAGAACAGCCCTCCTACGGGCTATATGATCCTCACCAACTCAGAATAGCACTCCTACAGGCTATATGTTCCTCACCAACTCAGGGCTCATCGGCACTCCTACAGGCTATATGTTCCTCACCAACTCAGGGCTCATCAGCACTCCTACAGGCTATATGATCCTCACCAACTCAGAATAGCACTCCTACAGGCTATATGTTCCTCACCAACTCAGGGCTCATCGGCACTCCTACAGGCTATATGTTCCTCACCAACTCAGGGCTCATCAGCACTCCTACAGGCTATATGATCCTCACCAACTCAGAACAGCCCTCCTACGGGCTATATGATCCTCACCAACTCAGAACAGCCCTCCTACGGGCTATATGTTCCTCACCAACTCAGGGCTCATCGGCACTCCTACAGGCTATATGATCCTCACCAACTCAGAACAGCCCTCCTACAGGCTATATGATCCTCACCAACTCAGAACAGCCCTCCTACAGGCTATATGATCCTCACCAACTCAGAACAGCCCTCCTACGGGCTATATGTTCCTCACCAACTCAGGGCTCATCAGCACTCCTACAGGCTATATGATCCTCACCAACTCAGAACAGCCCTCCTACAGGCTATATGATCCTCACCAACTCAGAACAGCCCTCCTACAGGCTATATGATCCTCACCAACTCAGAACAGCCCTCCTACGGGCTATATGTTCCTCACCAACTCAGGGCCCATCAGCACTCCTACAGGCTATATGATCCTCACCAACTCAGAACAGCCCTCCTACAGGCTATATGTTCCTCACGAACTCAGAACAGCACTCCTACAGGCTATATGTTCCTCACTAACTCAGGGCTCATCAGCACTCCTACAGGCTGTATGTTCCTCACCAACTCAGGGCTCATCGAAGGATTCTCGCCTCTAGGAAGCTCTAACATTCCTGTACTTCATATTTCTCAATGTGCGGAAGCGGGCAATCGCTGGGAAACACGAGGAACTGACTTAAAACCAGCCTTGGACCTTGAATTTGTTACTTCTGCCTTTCGTTGACGACTGTTTGCGCGATTTAACGTTCGTTGAAGACCACTTATCTACCACCCATATGTTGTGTAAATCTGCACGTCACATGTGGGAAAGTTGGACACTTTGCCAAAAGTCGCTAGTTGTCGTCGGGCATTCCAGTTTCTTCCACTCTTCAACTCAGAAAACTTCTTGAGTATGTCTTCACGCAACAAATAATCAAACCAAACGAAATCAATCAATATTAAAAATTCCGTAAAATTTTCCTGAATCCGTGGATCAGAGTCTTTATCTTTTACCCAGTTTTCCCGTGTGGAAAATTCCTGGATAATACATACGGACCGATGAATGTTTGCCATACAGTTTATGTTTCATAGCGGCTTTGTTTCAGAATGTTATAGTTCGCTTAAAAACTTAAATACGGCTAATTATTTATGTAATCTTTGTGCCGTAATTTACGGACGTTTAAGGTAAAGTATGAAATGCCACCATAGAAGTTGTAATCTTATCACCAATCCAGCTAAGTAGGTTAATGAGATTGATGCATTCAGAACCAGTCCTCACATCTACTGACAAGGAATGAGAATTATTTCATACATAGTCAACATATGACAACTGGCACAGTCCAAGGACTGTCCTGTGAAATTTCATGTTCGAATCCCTTCCACATCAGCAGTTTTTTTTACGTCAGAGCTTTGTGATGTGCATGTATATGTCAATGTGTAACCCAAGCTAGTCTGCCGCCACTCCACTCCGACATTCTTCATATAATCTACGAAAAACTTTCACTGACCTTTACCGTTCGAACCCTGTCCTAATATTTGATATGCATTGAATGCCAAAGATCTCCCATTTTCGTTGCTACTGGTTAACCCTCTTCTACCAATCATCTAGCCTTGAAACTTTTGAATCGAGAAGTCAAACCCATGCTCGCCATATTCGATCGTCGAACCTCGGGCAAGGTATATACGCTCTGCTGGTTCGATGATTTCCTCCAACAGGGCTTTTCGTTGAGAATTTATGCCGTATTTTTGGTGTCTCCTCAAATGTACGTGCACTCTGATCTGGAATTTCGTTGTCAACGTTCAGTTTTTCAAACAACTCACTGGTGATTTAGCCGATGTCCGAATTCAAAACGTAGCCCACGTTGGAGTGATATAATCTAATCAAATGTTTCAGCGGCTGGGTTACCGTTAAATAAGGATTTATTGACGCATGTGTTGAGATTTATAAAAGCCGGATGACTTGGGATTACCACACATTAACATGACGTTGAGTTGTGCAGCTAAGAGAAATTTTCCTGCATAACGGCATAGGCAGCTATCCACGGGGCTAGTCGACGCGTTTTGCTGCCCGAAGGGAACTGCCCAGTTACCTCCGTCCATAAAGCTGTTATTGGACGCAGCGAAATAAATGAATAAATGTATTCATGAGAGTGTTGATTAAGGTCATATTCAAGAATTTTGTCGGTAAATAAATGGAATAAAGTAAACTTTATTTATTTGAGTTGTGTTTTACGCCGTACTCAAGAATATTAAATAAAGTAAATAAATGCCGCCATTTTTATTTGCGTAGTAGAATTATTTGGTTCAGTTTAGAGTTTACTGGAACAACCTGCCTAATATATACATTTAATAGGATTGTTTTCGCTTGCCCCGTTTGTTTGAGGGATCTGGAGTAATATTTAAAATAGGCGTATCAGTGCCCATTGGTGGAAGGCTGGTGATCAAAAGCTGGTGATGGAAGGCTGGTGATCAAAAGATGGTTATGGAAGGCTGGTAATTGAAAGCTGGTGATGGAAGACTGGTGATCGAAAGCTGGTGATGGAAGGCTGGTGATCGAAAGTTGATGATGGAAGACTGGTGATCGAAAGCTGGTGATGGAAAGCTGGTGATCGAAAGCTGGTGATGGAAGGCTGCTGATCAAAAGCTGGTGACGGAAGACTGGTGATCGAAAACTGGTTATGGAAGGCTGGTGATCAAAAGCTGGTTATGGGAGGCTGGTGATCGAAGGCTGGTGATGGAAGGCTGGTGATCGAAAACTGGTGACGGAAGACTGGTGATCGAAAAGCTGGTGATGGAAGACTGGTGATCGAAAATTGGTGATGGAAGACTGGTGATCGAAAACTGGTGATGGAAGACTGGTGATCGAAAGCTGGTGATGGAAGACTGGTGATCGAAAACTGGTGATGGAAGACTGGTGATCGAAAGCTGGTGACGGAAGACTGGTGATCGAAAGCTGGTGACGGAAGACTGGTGATCGAAAACTGGTGATGGAAGGCTGCTGATCGAAAGCTGGTGATGGAAGACTGGTGATCGACAGCTGATGATCGAAGACTGGTGATCGAAAGCTGGTGATGGAAGGCTGGTGATCGAAAGCTGGTGATGGAAAACTGGTGATGGAAAACTGGTGATCAAAAGCTGGTGATGGAAGGCTGGTGATCAAAAGCTGGTGATGGAAGGCTGGTGATAGAAAGCTGGTGATGGAAGGCTGATGATCAAAAGCTGGTGATGGAAGGCTGCTGATAGAAAGCTGGTGATGGAAGACTGGTGATCGAAAGCTGGTGATGGAAGACTGGTGATCGAAAGCTGGTGATGGAAGGCTGGCGATCGAAAACTGATGATGGAAGACTGGTGATCGAAAGCTGGTGACGGAAGACTGGTGATCGAAAACTGGTGATGGAAGGCTGCTGATCGAAAGCTGGTGATGGAAGACTGGTGATCGACAGCTGATGATCGAAGACTGGTGATCGAAAGCTGGTGATGGAAGGCTGGTGATCGAAAGCTGGTGATGGAAAACTGGTGATGGAAAACTGGTGATCAAAAGCTGGTGATGGAAGGCTGGTGATCAAAAGCTGGTGATGGAAGGCTGGTGATAGAAAGCTGGTGATGGAAGGCTGGTGATCAAAAGCTGGTGATGGAAGGCTGCTGATAGAAAGCTGGTGATGGAAGACTGGTGATCGAAAGCTGGTGATGGAAGACTGGTGATCGAAAGCTGGTGATGGAAGGCTGGCGATCGAAAACTGATGATGGAAGACTGGTGATGGATTTATTTATTTATTTAGCTCAAGAATATTTCACTTATACGACGGCGGCCAGTATTATGGTGGGCAGAGCCAGGGGGAAACCCACGACCATCCGCAGGTTGCTGCAGACCTTCTCACGTACAGCCGGAGAGGAAGCCAGAATGAGCTGGACTTGAACTCACAGCGACCGCATTGGTGAGGGACTCCTGGGTCATTACGCTGCGCTAGCGCTTTAACCGATTGAGCTGGTGATCGAAGGCTGGTGATCGAAAGCTGGTGATGGAAGGCTTGTGACGGAAGGCTGGTGATCGAAAGCTGGTGATGGAAGGCTTGTGACGGAAGGCTGTAGAGACGTAGAGATGGTAGAGCCCGCTGTCGACCAGATGTTGTCACAAAACCCCAGAGAGCTGTAGTGCAGATGGTAGAGTGCGATATCGACCAGATGTTGCCACAAAGCCCTCGAGAGCTGTGGTAGAGATGGTAGAGTGTGCTGTCGACAAGATGTTGTCAAAAAGCTCTAGAGAGCTGTGGTAGAGATGGTAGAGCGCGCTGTCGACCAGGTGTTGCTACAAAGCACCCTGGAGCTGTAGTACACAGGGTAGAGCGTTTTGTCTACCAAATGCTGTCACAAACCAAGAAAGATGTAATAGATGGTAAAGCGCGGCTTCGAGCAGGTATTGTCACAAAGCCCCCGAGAGCTGTAGTAGAGATGGTAGAGGACGGTGTCGATCAGATGTTGTCACAAAGCACCTCAGGAGCTACATAAGAGATGGTAGAGCGCACTGTCGACCAGGTGGGGTCACAATCCCTCCCCCCAAAAGATCTGTAGGAGAGCTGGTAGAGACAGACAGATATCAATGATCTTCGCAGATCGAAGATTTTGTGCCCTTGCTTTTGAAAGACAAGTATGTTAACCGCTGTGCAACCCGCCATTTTAGCAGCGTGCGTCCAGCGCACAAGCACTAGCTTTTTCAATTAGAAGGCACTTCGAGAGAGCAAACCTCCGCCACAACTGCGAGTAGCAATTCTCCCCCAACACGCAACGGGACAAGACTACATTTCTACCCTATCTGTTAGTGGTGAAGATCATACAAAAAAAATCCTGGATCTTACGGAGAAGTAAAAGTTACACGGCTAGCAAAAAAATTGCACGAGAATCTTGAATTATGTTAACAACCATGCAACTTTTAAAAAAACATAAATTCTTTTGTTTTTCTCTTCGGAATTTGTTTTCTCAATAAGTGACAATGACAAGGTTTCGGTAGGGCTCCGATCCTGCTGATCAGCAAATTTCAATGGATTGATCCTTAGCTCAAGTCCAGTCTCAGGGAATCTCGGCAAGTAATTTCATCATAATACGTGCACAACTTTTCCCATAAAGTTGATGACAGACGGACAAATAACGCCGGCAAAAAGATGACCTCTAATGACGGAGGTAATGGTATCAAGTAATAAGGCTATGATCCAGTTTCCAATTCTATTTGTTTGCTTTCAGTATACCAAGAAGCTTAAAATTTTTGCCGATGTTTATATGTCTGTCTGTCTGTCTGTCTGCCCCTCTGTCTGTCTGTCGGCAATTTACTGAAAAAGTTATAACCGGTTTAGGTGGAAATTTGTGCACATGTCGGCTTTGGGGTAAGCAACCTCCAGCGATAACTTTTTTGTCACGAAGACCTCATGAACAAGTGATTGGTGCAAGGCTTCACCCACACCTCGTGTACCAATGGTCTACAGTCGCATATGTTATCAGTTGTTTGCTTTCAAGATCAAAACGAATCTTCAACAGACAGCACAGTTTAAATCATAGCCAATCACACCAACACAGTTCTATGTATATTTATTCAGTGTGGACAAGGCACGGCCCAAGTACATTTACTTAGTTAAGCAAGGTAATGACAAAATTAATATGAAAAATGCACAAAAAATCTCATAATTTCTGAAGGTTATTCGAAATCCCCAGAAATACATCAATGTAAACTCCCACTCCCTATCATGCATCAAAAAAGCTATAATACAGGAGTAAAATGCAAAGTTATATGGACAGCGGTCGTTTTCATGTCTCTTCAATACTGCATTGGGGTTTAAGTCGTTGGGTTTGCGCCATGACGTCCAGTTCGGTAGAATCGCCAATAGATCTCGCACAAGTTCTCAGAAATTTGTCATGGCGAGATTTGTCCAGCCACCATTTTATGACTCCAATAAGAACGCCTACCGTAATGATGGTTAATGTCACGAGGAGAGCGATGACACTGTCAGTTCTTATGTAAGGTATTGTGCTGACATCGGCGCAAGACACTTTGATGAAGTAAGTTTTGGAAGACCGTAATTTATAATCACTATTGACACGAACTGACACGCAGATTGAGTAAGTTGTGTCCACTTTCAAACCTTCTATCATGAAGAATTCCGCCTCCAAAGGCAGCTCGTCCGATTTGAATTCGTCCTCTCCAATTTTGTAGCGAACGTTCCACGAAGTGACGTTACCTCGCAAACCGTCATCTCCTGTCATCCAATGAATTTTCAAACTCGTCGTTGTTTTTTCCATTACTTTTATCTGAAATTCAGGAGAGAGGGTGTAAGGCAATACGTCAAGCTCCGGCAAATCGATGAAATATTTCTCGCCAGAGCGTAAAGACCCAAAATCTTGGCCTGGAACAGCACATAGTCCGCCCAGTAACACACCAACAGATACAAGGAACATTTTGCCCTTCGAATTTTAACACAATGATCTTAGAGTAATGAGATCACGCTGTGAGAGTGTGGTAGCTGTGATGGAGTAACTGTAAGGAACAAGGTTTGACTCACAATCCATCGTCATTTACCCCATCAACTGGCTATACACAGATGCGCTCGGATGTGAAACAGATGAGCCTGGATATGAACAGATGTGTCCGGGTATCTGCGTGCGTGTTCCGATGTCGAAGAATGTTACCGTTCTTCGGTACTCGTAGCAACTTATCATCGGATATCTTCAGGCAACAATCAAATTATAGTTTTCTTTCTGGAACGAGAAATGTAAATAGGTATTCACAAAAAGGCATAATATACTGTTTTGTGGTATAAACAGTACACACACAGTACGTTGCAAAGGATACTATATTTTCCATTTAACTGTGCGGGAATGACCCCGGGTACATGCAAATTCAGACACATGCACACATCTGGAAATCCATTAATGCACACACTCACACCAATGACTACAAAAAACACAAAAACATTTATATTTGGGTTAAATTTACTGAGACATGATTAGAGCGCTCTATTAGTCGTTCATAAATTAATTTGCTAAACGGTAGGAAAGCTGAGAGCCTTCTTTTGGCTGTAATACAGGTCAGGCTTCTTCTGGCTGTAATACAGGTCAGGCTTCTACTGACTGTAATACAGACCAGGCTTGTAGTGGCTGTAATACAGGTCAGGCTTCTACTGGATGTAATACAGATCAGGCTTCTACTGGCTGCAATACAGGTCGGGATAGGCACGATCTCTTTTTTCCCAATGCGTGCACAAGGTATAATAGACTGGCACTGTATAGTTCTGCACGAGAAAAGCCTACTAGCCACGAGGTACATTTGTCAGACACTTTGTCGAGATTTGCTGAACACGCTATGTAGCGATCTCAACAATGACTTCTAACCCATCACCTGTTTGACAGTCCAGCACACCAATTAGAATGCATTATCCGCGCCCAGAAGGACGAAACTTCAAACTCTATCTATTAATTAAGGATGCAAAAATGCATTAAATCCTTGAATATTCCTCTGGAGCATAGCCTTTGTCGACGGTTTAGGACCTAGTATATTCATCGAGTTCAATCAGATCGCCAGGTTGGATATATGAACAGTTGCAATCAAAGTGCAACTGAGATACATATTTTACTATCGACAACTTTTATACAAGCATGGTACACGATATGAATACTGAACAGATCTAACGTCTTTCCAATATCACTGAAAACTGTTGACTGCTTCTCTTTGCATGATTTATATACTTATTTATATAGTTGAGGGCTAATATACCAATGTCTGTTTCGATGCATAGATTAGTGAACACAGTGCGAAGCCCAAAGCTAATCCGCCTCTACCTGTATTCTCAGCTACACGTACAGCTCTGGTTGGTTCTGGTACATTTTACAAAAAGGTTTCGATTTACAGAAACGCAGAAAGTGGAACCTGTGCTTACTTCCTTAATCGCACAAGTGATCAAGTTCATACTTTTCTTGCTTGTTTGGATTTGACGTCAGTCTATAAACATTATTTTGCTCATGTCACGATGATGTCTCCTAATAGCAGGCCAGTCCCAGGCCAGGCTTGGTTTGCAATGACGCAAAGACAGGTATGACGACCTGCATGGTATCCTGGATGGCACAATTACAGCTAAGCGAATGTTCTAGTCGCAACCCACTGGCACCTGAACATTAAAGTTGCGGGCTGGAGTCCAGCTCTTAATGGCTCAAATCCATGTGTCGCATCATCGGTTTAGAGTTTAATTCAGAACGTACGTTAAGTAGGCCTAACCGACAAAGCGTGGGGATTTGCTTTGGCATTAAGATTTCCTCCACTAATAACTCTCACAGCTGCCACAAATGAAAAATCTTGATTTCGGTGTTAGACACCAAGTATATAAAAATCAGTATAATATTCGACAGCCATGACTGGCAGCTGACTGTTACCTTAAACCCAGCGCCAATCCATACAGCAAAGTATTTAGATTTGTGTCGATGGAACAGGGGCTTGAATCAGAGTATCTGGCACTGGGATAGCGATGCCCTTGTACAACTACATGTATGTTTTTGCACACAGCTCTATGCCTAAAGCAGTTTTAGTAGTTCTGACATAATCTGATGTGGCTTTTCGTCCTCATGAGACGACTGATATGATAGAAGAAGTAAGATAAGGCAGTATTGTTTTTTAATCCCTTTTGATGGGAAATGAAGCCTCTTTTACGTACGATTTTCTCTTAATGGTGACATACATCAAAGATATGTGTACGGCTATTTTTGTACTCTCGTATTGAACCGCTAGCATGATTTCTCGACGAGCCGTCACTAGTCGCTGTGAAGTCAAACCACCATGAAACATACTCCGCTTTGGAAATAGAACATACACGTAATATGTATCGACTTAGTTATCGACTCAAAACTCAAAACCTTGAAACACACTTCTAAACTCACCTTGAAAGATATGTAAACACATCGCCAAGGACTGTGTCACTTCCAAGATGTAGTTGTGTTATTTGCTCCGACTTGAACAGTTTTATTGGCAGGAACGAATTGTCCGACTGCTACTGGTTGGAACACCGCATTCACACTGTAAATACCAAGACTGTATTACTGACGCCAATCGTAACATTACCATGGGCAGTGTTATTACCACGAGCTGTTTCACGCTGTGTCACTGTGACTGTGACTAATACTGGCATAGACAGTGACACAATCAGGAACAGTATTTTCTGGTCCCATGGATAATATCTGTCACCGACAGTGTCACAGCTAATGACCCGGCAACATCTGTGTTTCAGTCACTGTGCTGGCGTTTCGTATCGAGTTTCGCTGGGGCTCCCATTCGTAGACCTGCTACAAATCTTCCTGTTAGAACGACAGCTTCCACTGTCCTTAAGACAAACAGTGCCTATCTATCATAAACAAACAGAACTACAGTATACCACTCATTAAGAAAGCATGTATAAGTAGGCCTACTATAGCCTTCCTGCCAGATCTCCTGCGCGTCGACCGCATGCTCGGCACAGCCGTGAATTCGACTGTGTTCAGTCATTATACACCTGAACTGGCTGGCAGCTAGCGGCTGTATAATCAATTGCTGCACAAGTGCCTCCCATTAACAGGGCCTCTCTTTGTCGCGTTGTGGGACAATGGTGCTCGAGTGGTGTCACTGCCAGTGAGCGAAGCCCTGCTGATGTCAATTACTGAAGTTACCCAAGGAGCCATGGCAGTATCTGGCCAGTTTTAAAAACAAATGACGTATTGCTCAGCATTTGTTATCTTGGAGGTAGAAATTCTAAATTAGTTGGGTAGGCAATCTTCCTTGCACGTGCAGTCAGGGAAAAAAAGAGAACCAGGAATTTCTGTCCTATGATCAGTATCAATGACAAGTTCCTATAAATCGCTGTCGATGCAGATTTTTAACAAACGCATGATAAAACCCTGGCAAGACACATTAACTGGTCAGTAATAAATCGATTATTTCATGTAATATTTAATAAAAACGCCTATAACTAATATATCCGTTACCTCCGTTACCTCAAAACAGAAAGCATGGGTTTGGGGTCGTTCAGTTTCCTGTGGTTTAGGTGCAGTGTATAAAACCAGACGCACCAATTAACTCATACATAAACATCAGCCATGCATGAGCATTCGCTCGACATGAATTAATCCATAAAATCAGCATCCAACACTTGGACCGCCAGGCGAATTCCTTTGGTATTTTGGCCTGTAACAATATTTCATTACAGAAAAAAAGTACTCAGCACCTTCCAGGATTGCATGGAATATTGGTAAATATAAATGGTATTAATTATTTATACGTTTGGTTAACGCAGAAGGCTGCATTTATCATGTGACTTGGCCAAGAGCAACATTTGCTTGGTATGGGGCGCCTTCGAATAATACTTGAATAATACACCCTAGACAAAACCCAAATCCAGTGCACCACTCTGGTGGCTTACCTTTGCCTTCGAGTGATTGGCAACAGTAATAAGCAGCAGCCGGCTTCATGAACCTTCTGTACTTTGCCAAGCCCTGTGACATTAAAATTTAACACAGCTTTGTGGAACAATCTGGGCTGACCTGCATGGATATTGCAAGCTGATTGACCTATCAGCATATATTTATATTCAGCGTATTGCAGTGGCTATAGCTGATAGAGGTGGGAGCAAATTCAAGCCAAGAGTAACCGGCCCGTGTTTGTATGGTATTGTGTTATTAAACAGGAACTACTGTGGTTTACTACTAATTCCCCTTGGTGATTGAATACATATGTTTTAAGCAATGTCATATGAAAACGCAAAACATACAGACTTATGTCAGCACTTTGTTACGCACGAGTAAGTGCAGAGTCTTAAAAGATATAATGTGTGAATGGCCAATGTGCTTACGTGTTCACGAGGTGTTAACGTATTCAAATACGAAGTAAACCCACTTAAGCTACCTGTAGCATACTAATCCCAGGCCTCTGGGGCAAGTATTTATACTAAATCAGCACGGACTCCTACCTGGTCGGATTCTTCACTTGCCAAATTAATGGAACAATAAAAAGAACAAATATTAAATACAAAACTGAATTTTTCTATCATTTTGATGAAATTTTTGATCCAAAAGATCAAAATGGTGTTCCAAAAGAAATTCGTGTGTGCAAAACATTTTTTTAATCCAAGAAAACATTTCTCAGCACGACATTGGATCCAAGGCACAAAACATTCCGCGCCGGGGAAATAACCCAATCCTTAGGCTGTGTAACTCGCTATTTTGTGATTATTAAAGACGGATATCAGTGTTCCGTGGCATTGGTGTAGCAGGGCCCTTAAGGCTGGCAGCAACAGGGCTCCACTGATCAAGACTATTCACAGATATCAGTGTTCCGTGGCATTGGTATAGCAGGGCCCTTAAGGCTGGCAGCAACAGGGCTCCACTGAACAAGTCTATTCACAGATATTAGTGTTCCGTAGCACTGGTGTAGCAGAGCCCTTAAGGCTGGAAGCAACAGGGCTCCACTGAACAAGTCTATTCACGGATATTAATGTTCCGTAGCATTGGTGTAGCAGGGCCCTTAAGGCTGGCAGCAACAGGGCTCCACTGATCAAGACTATTCACGGGTATTAGTGTTCCGTGGCATTGGTATAGCACGGCCCTTAAGGCTGGCAGCGACAGGGCTCCACTGAACAAGTCTATTCACGGATATTAGTGTTCCGTGGCATTGGTGTAGCAGAGCCCTTAAGGCTGGCTGCAACAGGGCTCCACTGAACAAGTCTATTCACGGATATTAGTGTTGGGTTGCATTGGTGTAGCAGGGCCCTTAAGGCTGGCAGGGCAGCAGGGCTCCACAGAAAAAGTCTATTCATTGATGCTGTATTGTCCGTGGGTGGAGGCTCAACTGTATTGACTATAGATCCTCCGGCATAAAAATCCGTCATTATATGAAAAATAAATGATTGTGTTTGTTCGAATCATCACCAACATTTATTTAACATTATACACGTTCATGTGACCAAATTATTGTGATGATGATGATATTAACATTGGAAGAATAAATGTGTTTTTCAGTAGACTAATTAGTCAGCAATTATGTGTACATCCTGGATCAGCAGAGCGCTACATGTCAGCTAAGGCCATCTGTGGGTAGTGAGAATATCAGACACCACAATAACCAACCTACAGCATCAATGGAAAGAGCCATGGCATTACGGTGCAGCACAACGGAGCGCGACAAAGCAATAAACCCAGTCTAGCAGTCACTTAATGAGCTTCTCCAACTTAATGACATCGCTGAAATGCTAAAAGTCATGGTACATTTGTCGGTGTATAAGGTAACGCCAGTATTAACCTATATAATGAGCGCGGGAAATCATTATCTGTAGAACTATATTAACCTGTGCTGTTCCAAGGTATGTATAAAGACATGCCATTGACAAATGCGTGTCAGAAATATATATATATATATATATATATATATATATATATATATATATATATATATATATATATATATATATATATATATATATATATATATATATATATATATATATATATATATATATATATATATATTGATTAGGCCTACATATGTTCCAATGTTAAGCAGATCCATTGTAGCCGCGATTAGCTAGGAAATGCAACCATATCAAGCGCGGCCTCGCCGGCCAAGACACGGCGATATTAAGAACTAACACTGTATCCATCATTAAGGTCAATTAATCGCCCCCATGTAGCCTCGCCTGATCAGATGTAAAGGAAAAGACAATACTAGTCCAGATGTATATATGCATCGCCTTCTGAGAATTACTCCTTGATTGTTTCTGCATATAGTTGTATTCCTATGAGAACAGGTATAGGTTGCCCAACCCTCGACCTTTTCTTGAGTACGGCGTAAAACATAAATCAAATAAATAAAATGAGGGGATATGGTTTCTGTGTAATCCGGACCCGACTAATCAAACGAAGGATCGTGCGAATCAAAAGTCAATTCACAAAGTATATGAGGTAATTCATAACGAGCACCCCTAATATGGTGGTGGTATAACGTTCAGCGTGACTGAAATGACGTGCCACTTTGGGCCTCTGCCCATATCCCATTCAGCAGCCATCCTCGACAAAATTCTCTGTATTATTCTATGCTGAGTTGTATTTACCTGGCCTAGAAGACGAAAACATTAGCCAGTGCAGCTGTTGTTTATTTATTTATTTATTTTACTTATTTGGTGTTTGACGCCATAAACAAAGAAAATTTAACTTGTATGACGGCGGCCAGCGTTATAGTGGCAGAAACCGGGCAGAGCCCGGGGAAAACACTCGACCATCCGCATATTGCAGACAGACCTTCCCACGTGAGGAAGGAGAGGAAGACAGGATGAGCTGGACTTGAATTCACAGCGATCGCATTGGTGAGAGGCTCCTGGGTTATTGCACCGCGCTGGCGTGCTAACTCCCTTGGCCACTGAATCTGTTATATCTTCCCATATCTGTACAGATTAAGCCTAGAACAGTCTCCTTTTAAAACTTGCAATTAACATCAGTGGATTTGTTTTATCTTATCAGTTCGCGTAAGGCATGGCGTTATATGGGCGTGAAGGTGGTACTATTTGTGCATTTACATGAACACTTCAAGTAAAAGAAAACTAAAATATTAAGTAAGGTTCATCATGTAGATAACTGAAAACTGGTAAATGTTTGAACGCCTCTAACTCTCTTCACAAAAATCTAAAAAAATACATGAAAATATATCTGTGCACAGTTTTAAGAGGTTTATTTAGTGATGCCTACTCCCATTTTTGGAAGTCTTTAGCTTTAAACGCACCCTAATTAAAGTATATAGAGAAGTCGGCTTTCACCGGTTATTTGTGACCAATCGCGAATTATACTGTACTAAAGTGTTGGATGTGATGGGAATGGCAAACTGTCTTAAGGGAGAAGAAAATTTATATATCAATCAAATACCAGTCAAAAGAGTATGCATTTCCTCGCATGTGCATGCCATAAAAAATTCTAATATGTACTTCAAGTTGACAAATTATAAATAAGGTCAGCTCAAATTTTCAGCTGTGGACGACTCCATTTTACCTAAGAACTAGTCCTGAAGTCTTCTGTGTTAGGAGGAGATTTGCCGTCGGAAACCGCCGAAGTGCAGTTAGTACATTTCCGTTAGAATTCTTCTTCCCAGAAGGTAGCGAACAGCACAGTTCCGGTTTTCCGGTTGACGATCGGGAAACCGGAATGTTGGACGTAGGTTTCGAATTTACACGAACAAGCCGGCGGTTTTAACGACTCTCACTGGCTGAGACGCAACCCACCCCCAGCATAAATTACAGGGTGTTAAAGATGGAGGACGCGATGGACTCGGCGATTTATGCCAGCGTTACCGTCTTCAGGCTTTACGTGTATGGCGAGGAAAAATCGCAAAATTATGCAGCAGGCCCACCAAATAGAAAAAAATGTGTTTTTTTTTCAGCCGATAGTGTCATTTTTTAAAGTTTTCTGCTCCTTTAAGTTTTAACTGTAGAATGAAGGAAAGAGAATACGGTCAGTTTGATTGAGTTATTTAATATTATATAGGATATAAAACAATGAAATGAAGGGACACTCACGGCAGATGACGGCTACGTATATCTCTCAATCCATGCTAAGGTATACAGACTTGCTGTTTGATAATGTAGAATACATTAGTATTCTAGCCGTCAACCCAAATGGACGTCCCAGGTCAATAACCGCACAGCCAATTCTCAAAACGACGTTTGACACAAACCACTAGAGAACGAAGAAACGAAGACAGTGTATAGATACGACATGACGACGGAATCATGCAAAGAGAAGTAGTCAACAGTTTTGGGTGATCTAGGAAAGACACAAAGTATTTTCAAATTGTGTACCATGCTAGTATATAAGTTGTCTAAATAACATAGATACATATATCTCAGTTGCTCTGTTCATATGTGCAACGTGGCGATCTAAGTCAACGTGATGTACAATCCCGGCCGTGATTTAAGCACAATTATACGGAAATACGAAAACACAGAAACCGGCGCCCTCACCCTTGTATTATTACATTCATGTGACCCGCATGTAGAAGTCTTATTCAAACATAGCATACGGAATCAAGCATTGCACCGTATGACAATTTATGCATTTATGCATGTTTAGGATATAGCACATCCTCGATCGCGTATTGTTTTCTCTTCTGTAGTATTTTATCTTTTATTTCTGCTTAAACCAAGCTTCTTCTGCTGGGTTAAGCATCCCCGAGGTCTGATCATTTGCATTCATGTGATATGATTGATTAAAGAAAAGACAACAAAGTAACCATAGTTATTTCTTTCGAGGGCTGTAAACAGACTTAAACGCCCATAGCGGTTTCTTTCCCACGAACATTGTAACTCTATGAATCATTTTTTAGTTTGGAATTCTTACGAAGACGTGGAACACGTATATGGGCAAAACGACAGTCATTGTTCACGTGAAGTCGCGAAGTAAGACTTCCTGTCTGTATTGCAAGGTGCTACCAAGCAAAAGTAGTATGACTTGGATTTAGTAAGAAGTAAAAAGCTGAATATTTACCAAATGAGTAATCAATGATCATTTGCCACACAACAAACCGCATTATGGTTAAGCGTGCAATTTGGTCCAAGATTTACCACGAACTGAAGAGTGCTGCAACAGAGACATTATAGGTTGTTGATACCCTGTTCATATCTCCACTTTTATTTTGGTTCCAGTCTGTTTCGAGGAAAACTGAAAGTTTTTTGCCCGGGGTTATAACTCACTCCTCTGCAGTGATAATGCTAGGGGGCTTCACACGACGCAACAGTTGCTAGGTTGAATTTTTATACAGTGTATGTTGCAGAGAAAAACGCATGTTGTATAACATCGGGTGGCGCGAAAGATGGAAGATATACAGTTTTGGGGTTGAAATTGACAAATTTAGATACATGAATAGTGATAGAAACAAACGTTTTCAGAAAACTTGAACCACGATGCCGCGTCACACGTATACCCTGTGTACATAAGTGATTCAAGGGCAAAACAGGGTTCAGCTGCGTTCTTGGATTATTGAAGTAACTTTCCCCTGATTAGTCACTATGGAATCAACGTTTTCCGCCAAACTGTGAATAGGACATTGCTTCAACACGGTCACCTAGCAAAACGAATTGCCATATGTCCACGCCTAACCGTTCCACACAGACTGGCTCGACTGCGATTGACTGTGATGCACAGAAGGCTACTTCCCGGATACTGGAGATCTGGGGCCTTTCCTGATGAGCATCGTTAAATCTTTGACCGTGTAGGTGGAGAAAAAAGGGTTCGACGATTACATACGCGGTGAGAACTTCTGAGATGACTTTGTGTCCATCTCTGGGAAACAACAGGCTTCCACACGCAAGGGTTTGTGGAAACAATTTTCGGTTGCATGACGACAATGCTAAGCCTTCTTGCTCCCGTGATATGAGCCGTCTCGCACATACCAGGAATGACAAGGGACGAGCCATCAATGGCAGGAACAATCTTCCTCAAACTCTGCAAGAGTTAGCTCAGGCTCTGACTGAGGAGTGGGAGGTTGTGTCTTTGGAGAGTATGCCGCGAGGCTATGCTGATCCATGCTAGAGGTAACCATACTCGGAATTATTGGCTGTTTAAGACGATGCTGTTGGGCACTTCCGTGTATGGAATAACCCAAATTTGTTATCTGTAAAAATCCCCTGACGGAAGTATGCAGGCCACGATACCACTTGTAGTCGAAAAAGTACGTTTGTTAACATTTTCATTTGTACGGTAAACTCAAGTAGATAACGAAGCCTATAGCGCAGCATCAGCCTTGCTGGCAGGAATTTGCCATCCCACAGTATCAACCGTTACTGGTGGAGTCATGCCGTGCCACGTTATCAACCCTTGCTGGCAGGAATATGTGGTGCCACAGTATCAACCTGTAATGGTGGGATCATGCCGTGCCACGTTATCAGCCTTTGCTGGCAGGAACATGCCGTGCCACAGTATCAACCCTGGCTGGCAGGAACATACCGTGCCACAGTATCAACCCTGGCTGGCAGAAACATGTAGTGCCACAGTATCAACCCTGCTGGCAGGAACATGGCCGTGCCACGTTATCAACCCTTGCTGGCAGGAACATGCCGTGCCACAGTATCAACCCTGGCTGGCAGGAACATACCGTGCCACAGTATCAACCCTGGCTGGCAGGAACATGCCGTGCCCACGGTATTAACCTTTGCTGGCAGGAACATGCCGTGCCACGTTATCAACCCTTGCTGGCCTGAATATGTGGTGCCACAGTATCAACCGTTACTGGTGGGATCATACCGTGCCACGGTATTAACCTTTGCTGGCAGGAACATGCCGTACCACGTTATCAACCCTTGCTGGCAGGAATATGTGGTGCCACAGTATCAACCCTTGCTGGCAGGAACAAGTCGTCACCATACCATCATCATTTAGGAAGTGTCTAACAAATGGTCACTGCAATCTGCTTCTACTTCCTAGAAGCAGATTGCAGTGTCATCTTTATCCATATCTTATTTAAAGTACGATTAATTAAATAATGTGTTAAACTCTTATCCAACAGAAAAAAGTCTTCACAACAGCTCAACCAAGCTCGTCACACCAGTATGCATTGCACAGGGTCAGTATAGAGCTGTGCTGCGACTGTGCTGCATGCAGCTTTGATTATCACATAACGATACCTAATTATTACGATATGTGAGGCATTAATTTAGGTTTGCCATAATTGTGTGGTTTGGAGACTGTTTCCTGGAACCAGTGGCAAGTGCCAGAATTTACCGGCAGTAAACCGGAAAGTCACGCGCAGTGTTTGCACATGATGTCGGTTATGAGTTTGATCACGTCTTCGGATTCTCGTTTTTGACAGGAAAGTGATTTCATAACAGCGAATCATACATACAGGTTATTCTATCGCGTCCAGAGAAAATTACAGGAAACCAAATAACGATTTTTGATATCCACCTAACATAATGACTCTTCTAAATCTGGACAAAATTGATCTGTCTATACAAGGGTTATATCTTTCTTTTATATAATATAGATTTAACAGGGTACCTCGGGAAAATGCTGTTCTATGTCTATGTGGTGGGGGAAGTGGGGAGGGGGGCGAAGTAGGGTGGGGCATCGTTTGCAGAGTCCTCTATAACTAGATGATATAGAAAATCAATACGTAGTTTGTCTCGAATCTATTTAATCGTGCCTTTCGGATTTTGAGTATAGAGGATAAAAATGCGTATGTAAATCAAGTGTTGTTTGTAGAAAACACGTGATTTTGAATTCCTGTTATAATCAATTAAACATTTAGTAAAAAGAAGTTAAGGATTCAAAAAAGACGCATATAATTGCGCTAAAAACTCTATCTCGAAAAGGAGACGGACGTTTGCACACCGGGCTACATGCCTGGCCATGGTAGTATAGGACCCTGTTACACTGGACGCGACAAGCATGTGTACATTGATGACACTTCAACAGGAAGCACTACAAATCTGACCACACTGTAGCTGTCTGTTCATATTATGAATGAATGAATTATTACGGCTTAACGCCACTCTGGTATTATTGCTGGCAATCGGTGGAGAGAACTTGTTAAAACCTGGAGACAATAATTGGTGTTTGATGTAATAATGAGAACAGGTAAAAATAAATTGACATTTTCAAAACAAGCTAAAATTAAACAAAGATGAGATAAAAATCGAAAATTAATTTATACTTTTAAAACATTCAATCTGAAAATGTGTATACAGGAACGAATAAGAATTTGATGACATAGGCAAATAGGCCTAGACTTTAAATTATCAATGATAGCGTCGTCACCGACGATGTCAGATAATTCAAATGTAAAGTTGACTCTGTAGAGCCTTTGTCGTTTATGAGCAACGTCTACACCGTCAACCAGAATGTGTTGATACCACACTCGAGTGCAAAACCTCCATCGAGAATAAAACTGTGTGTATGCCTCCATGTGTTACGCCGCCTGTGGGGTTTTCTGTGGTTTGATCCAACAAGAAGATAAACAGTGGTCGATGGTGATTCCGTATAAATAGATTGGACCTGCTGTTCTCTGACTCTGTCAAACAGACGAAGATCTTGTTATAATTAAAAATAATGCCCGCGGCAAAAGGAAGGACTAAAAGTGCCAGACAGGATGTTGTGTATGCGGACTGGAATGTTTGAAATTGCTAAAAAGTCAATTATATCGATTTGAAAGGACTGTCTCGTGAAATCATTTGATGCTAGACCGTCTTAGACGCTCAAGTTTTACTCTTTTTAGTTTAGCCCATTATATTTGGGTACTTTTAGAGCGTTGCATGTGTAGGCTGGAATAAGGACCCAGTTTAGCCCATAAAGAAGTAATCTGTTCTTTGCTTCTTCTCCTGTTTTGGGGTATTGTTACTAAACCTCTCTAATCCAATTTGTCAAATTTTTGGGTGCTCGAAGATGACGTCATTTTACTCATAACGCCATAAGCTAACTGATCGTAGTTTTAAAATTAATTTCCAATATTTTCTGCTCTGTGCCAGCAAGATGAGACGAAGTGACTGCTATTAAGAGACTAATGCTGGAGACAAACATCACCATAAGTATTGGCCTATGTTTATATAGCGTATTGTTGAACCCAGAACCTTTGAGCACAAGCCGGACGGTCAGTCCCCTACACATGTCCGGGGCAGTTACGGTATACACTGTTGCCCAAAATGATGGAATAAAATAAATTCAGGTTACACTTCTGGAAAATACTAGTATTTTTTCCTCCCTGCAATACACTTGGCTCTTCCTAACTATTATACGAAGGGCCCTTTATGTCAGTGGAAGCTAGATATTTAGTTACGAGGAAGGGCTTTCGGGTGAGAGCCGTGTAAAGCGACACAATTTAAGTTTGGTACTTTCTCTCCGGCTGAACCCCTATATAAACAGGCCTTCTGTTGAGGCCATCCCTGATTTCATGGACGCAACTTTTGGCATAGAAGTTCACAGTGTCATGCCTGCGACGGAGGGTGATTGCCCTAGGACGGGAAGGGCTTTAAAAGTGGCCAATACCGCCACTTTTGCAGGGATATCTCAAAGTGTGGTCTCTGATTCTGAAACGCGTCAGAGAGGTACATCAGTTAACGCCAGGAAAGTCAACAGGGCGTCCACATTCGACCACAAGACGACAGGATAGGAGACTGATACACCTGTGTCGAACAAACCGCAGTATGCCAGCCATCCGTCTCCATCTCTTGTGGAGGCAACACTATGGGGTTCGTGTTTCACGCCAAACCATGAATCGACGACTTATTGGTTCAGGGCATCGAGCTAGACGGATGGTCACATGTCCATGTCTGACTGCTCCGCATTGACTCCTTTGGGCTAGGGGGCACCGGGCGTTACAGGTCGGCCATTGGCGTCACGTCGTCACGTTGTCACGTCGTCTTCACTGACGAAAGCAGATACATCCTTGACCCACAAGATGGACGACAAGGGGTTCGAAGATTGCGTGGCGAGGACCTCCATGATGACTGTGTCCGGGAGTCCCGTCAAGGTGGTGGCGGTTCAGTGATGGTGTTGGGTGGCATCCATCATGGTGGCAAAACAGAGCTTTTCGTGACGGAAGGAAACGTCAACGCCGCCGTGTATCTGAATATTTTACAGGAAGACTGCTGGCCACATGTAAGACAAGTCTAAGGCAACAACTTTCGGCTTCAAGACGACAATGCCAGGCCACACAGGGCCAACGTCGTCAGACAATTTCTTGGGATGAGTGTGTGGAGCAGCTCCCATGGCCAGCTTGTTCGCTTGACATGAACCCCATCGAGCATGCCTGGCATGTCCTTGGCCATACGATCAAGGACCGGGACAATGCACCTCAAACCTTGCAAGAACTGGCACAGGCTCTGAGGGAAGAGTGGGACGCTATGCACGTTGACGTCATCAACAACCTCGTTGATAGCATGCCGAGGCGTCTCCTTGCCCTCATTTGTGGCAGAGGTGGTCACACACGCTACTAGAGACTTTTAATCTGTTGTTGAGACTTTATTTGTGCATTCTCATTTGTCAAGTTCATCGATTCATCTGTTTTCATTTGAATCTTATGGTCACATTAAATCTCAACAATTGAAGCTAAATCTTCTGGTTTTGTATCCCTTTCACCATTTTGCATTCTCTGGACGTTTGAACATTGCAAATGTTTCCACCTTTAACCGAAGATGGTAAATCTGTCTAGAATTTTCTTGGTAGCCCAAAATGTTGGGGAAAATCCGGTGCAAATTTGAAAAAATCTGGTACAAAATATTTTATTCCATCATTTTGGGCAACAGTGTAGTTTATACCCCGAAATGTAGATCATTCAAAAATCCGGATCAACAGGATCAACAAAACCTTCATGCTTGATTTGTGCACTGGTATAATGGTCTTTGTTACAGCCTGAAAAAGATGAAGAGGAATTCAAAACCCACTCGATCTTATGAACCCTATCTCATCGCGAGCACCGGTTTCGTGTAGTCTAGCTGATCAGCAACACCCGGGCCATGGTAGTCTAGCTGAGCATCAGCACCCAGCTCTGTGTAGTCTAGCTAATCGCCAGCATGCGGCCCTCTGTAGTCTACCTGAGCATCAACACTAGGCCGCGTGTAGTTTAGCTGGTCAGCAACACTTGGTCCTGTGTAGTCTACTTGATCACCAACAGTCTGACCGATTGATTGATTGATTGATTGATTGATTGATTGATTGATTGATTGATTGATTGATTGATTGATTGATTGATTGATTGATTGATTGATTGATTGATTGATTGATTGATTGATTGATTGATTGATTGATTGATTGATTGATTGATTGATTGATTGATTGATTGATTGATTGATTGATTGATTGATTGATTGATTGATTGATTGATTGATTGATTGATTGATTGATTGATTGATTGATTGATTGATTGATTGATTGATTGATTGATTGATTGATTGATTGATTGATTGATTGATTGATTGATTGATTGATTGATTGATTGATTGATTGATTGATTGATTGATTGATTGATTGATTGATTGATTGATTGATTGATTGGTGGGTTGATTGATTGATTGGTGGGTTGATTGATTGATTGGTGGGTTGAATGATTGGTGGGTTGAATGATTGGTGGGTTGATTGATTGGTGGGTTGATTGATTGGTGGGTTGATTGATTGGTTGATTGGTGGGTTGATTGATTGGTGGGTTGATTGATTACTTGAATACTGAAAGATGACCTACAACGCAACAATGCCGTTGTGTCGGCACACGCTTAGACCTAAATGTACATGAAATCGTTCTGTACCCAGGAACAGTTACTTAGAGTCAACATTTGCATGTTAAGGAATTAGCCTACGCTAAAACGTCAGAGAGAAAGCATTCCCTTAGCGCAGGTTCTTCCGTTTGTAATGAGTCGGCAGTTCGGGGAAGAAATTTTTCCCGACACATAAGAGACCTGTTTTAGGTCGGAGAATGCCGTTATGGCGGACAGTCCATTAAGCCTGATTCTCAGCACTTCTAACGGCTGATAATTCTGAACATACACTAAATGGATTTCATCCCTCCCGCCACCCCCCACCCCCCTCCACCCCACCCCCACACCCAACCATCCCAGGAGGTTGACTCAGCCATTAGTTGTATCGGTCTCTGTCAGCTTACAGACAGCACAGTTCCATGCAGATTGTGCAGTGTTTAAACACAGTGTAATATGTAGAGAGCGATTTTGAGAGTGTACTAAAGATAATCAGAGAGAGGGATCACCGTGAGTTATTGTAAGGGGGACATGAGGAAACGGTGACACTACGGCTGACTGACAATCGAGCCCTACCGCACAGTCTCACAGTTATGAGATAATTATTGTAGAGTAATACGGGACAATTATGACTCGGTGTTGCTTGATAATCATGACACAGTATTGCGTAGTCATTATCGCCTTGCTACAGGAATACCTTAGCATGGTGCCTCAGGTAATTATTGCACAGTAGTGATGGACTCAATGGGCTGACCATGGCAGGATAATGCAGGCTAATCGTTGCTGGCTACAGCAGGATAATCGCTCCCTTAATAATGCGGGTAGTTATTCCACAGTACTGAAGTGTAATTATTACACAGTAGTGATGGACTCAATGGGCTGACCATGGCAGGCTAATCGTTCCCTAAATAATGCCGGTAATTATTCCACAGTACTGAAGTGTAATTATTACACAGTAGTGATGGACTCAATAGGCTGACCATGGCAGGCTAATCGTTCCCTAAATAATGCCGGTAATTATTCCACAGTACTGAAGTGTAATTATTACACAGTAGTGATGGACTCAATAGGCTGACCATGGCAAGTTAATCGTTCCCTAAATAATGCGGGTAATTATTCCACAGTACTGAAGTGTAATTATTACACAGCACTGCTGGCAAGGTGAACATTGCAGAGTCCTGCGGGTTAATCACTGCACAGTACTAGATGTAATTATACCATGGTACAGCTGCGTAATAATTACCCAGTGCTGAGAAATAATCATAAATCAATAATGCCCAGTAATTATTGCACAGTACTGCGAGGTCACCTTTGCAAAGTATTGCGATCTGATCATTGCGCGGTATCGCGGTGTAATTATTGCACAGTAGGGGAGCCCACACTTACTGACGAATACTCGTCTGTTATGGGGCCCCTTTGAACACTAAAGCAGGGGTGGGAACCATCTAGCGCCCTCACGTCGACCATTGCTTTGCTTTGTTATGATAGAAAGCTTTTCACAATGGGTAAAATCTAACCCCATATTAGTCTTATTCCACATGTTAGATAGCTATTAAAGTGCGTACATTTATTTTAATTCAAAACCCAATACCAACACGGTGGTTAAAATTAATGGAAAGTCATATTTTCCTCATGCAGAGTCCTCCCGACGTGTTTTCAGAAAAGTTGGTTTTCATGCTTTCCTGACTGAACATTTCTGCTTTGCAGTCATTAATTTACATGGAGGCCTACCTCCGTGAAGTGTGGTAAGCAGTTTCCAAACATGCAAAACAAATACTGCAGCACCAAATTCCCTCCCTTAAAGTCACTCTCCTATTTAAAAGGTGCGTTTTTAGGAGTGAACTGTGGTTTGGTGGGACATCAGCAAATATCTAATGGCAATTTTCGGGTTGAAATCGCTGCTTTACGACATTAGTTTTGTAAACTTATTAACTTTGGTAATTTTGAAAATCCTCGTCCTGATTAAATACAATAGACAGCTTCGGCGAACCCAAAAGCTGGAAAAAATGGCCTTTATTCAAGATGTCAACATTTCTAAGGCTAATTATGTTTTGTTTTACATTCTGTTGCCTAGAAAATATTTGTCACTGTCGTGACTTAACCTTTTTAGGTCTACTGCATGCCTTTATAGTTCAGGTCTCAATAACGTAGGTTTTCACCTCAAAAACTAATCTAGTGTATTTTACGGCTTTACAGGAATCTCCATTAATATTCCAGAGATTCAAACGAACAGAAATTAGACAATCTTCATTCACGGGGGATTTCAATTATTTGCGTCACTTAATTGTTATTGGGGCCTCTGTGGCTCAGCTGGTTAGCGTACTCGCGCAGCGTAATGACCTAGGAGCCTCTCACCAATGCGATCGCTGTGAATTCTGCTCATGCTGGATTCCCCTCCGGCTGTACGTGCATTGGAAGGTCTTCCAGCAACCTGCAGATGGTCGTGGGTTTCCCCCGTGCTTTGCCTGGTTTCTTCCCACCATAATGTTGGCTGCCGTCGAATAAGTGAAATATTCTTGAGAACGGCGTAAAACACCAATCAAATAAATAAATAAAATAAATTTGTTGTTTCACACCAAACTTAAAATTAAGAGTTTTTTCACTCATACAATCAATGGTGGCCACTTTTAGCTAGGGGTAGCGGCAAGCGGACTATCCAGGATAAACCGCATTCTTCTGACTCATCACTGACGACCTTTTCCAATTATGATGTACCTCGTGCTGCGCAGAAGGTCCATGGCTCCGTCGAAGGTTCAGTGCGATTGTAAACTTTTCACATGCACATGCTTCAAAACATCGCGTAAGGTATCAGTCGCACGTGCGCGTATTCATTTGTATCCGTACATGTGTCAGAAAATTCCTCGTGCGTGACTGAGATTTTCAGATGGTCAAGATAACACGTGAGTGCACACGGACGCTATCCGCTTTCATACCATACATTGTCCTCCACTATTGTCTTTCTTACTGAGAGTCGCTTATTTTCAGCTGCCTGTAAAATCAGTAATACTCGCTACCAAAATTGCCTTTAGTCAGTGACACGTAACAACATAAGCTCTACACATTGATATGTTTGAAGTTCAGATTATTGCATGGAAAATGAAGTTAGAAAACTTTTTCTAATTCATAATGTTAAAGTACACAAGCCCAGTTTCAACGGCAAGAAACTCAAGTGATGTCATAATTATTAAAAACACCGGTGGCATGCTGGATATTTGGCGGGGTTCAACAGGTTCAACATGTTTCCACGGTGGGCGACACCAGTGTCGTAAACTGCTATCATATTTGAAATTGTTTACACATTTAAGTATACTATAACCTTAATAAATGAATATTATTTTATTTGTTGTAGTATATTATCTCACGGCAGTATGGTTTTAAAGCTGGATGTTAGAAAATTTTGTTATAAAAAACAATGTGGTCTATTCGCTGAGGGTGTAGTTTAGAATGTGTTACTGCGTGGAGTTTGTTCTCACCGCATATTGGTGCGCCTACTGTAAAACAAATTACTTTCCACGCCCATTCCCCAGCATGCCACTGGTGCTTAAATAATTACGACGTCACCCGAGGCAATGAGTTCTTGGTACCGGTATTGAAACTAAGCTTATGAAGTCTAACATTATGAATTGGAAGAAGTATTCTAATTTGATTTTCTTTGCAAGAATATGAACTTCAAGATATTTATGTGTAGAGTTTGTGTTGTTACGTGTCACTAACTATATGCAATTTTGGTACAGAGTATGACTGATTTTCCAGACAGCTGAATATAGGCAACTCTCTAAAAGACATAGATTATAATCCATCAAGGGCCCACATACCGTACTGTTACGATTGCCACCAACTTCGATGGGTTTTGTTCGAAAACATTTGGTGCATATCGGGCAAACTTTTCCGTTGTTTGCAAACCTGCTAGGCATGCTAGTTTTAATTATTTATTTTATTGATGTTTTACGCCATACTCAAGAATATTTCACTTATACGACGGTGGCCAGCATTCACGTGCTATCTAATACACAGAACTGTCTACATGTCTTAGATGATCAACAGACAAAATTGTAAAGCTGAGTGCTCTACGGGAAGAAAAGCGTTTTTAATAACTGGGTTTTCATAGACCCGTCGGGTTCCCGAATGCAGTGTAATACAATTCTGCCACGAAGTTCAGTGGGAAAAAAGCACACAAGCCCCGGCCTTTGTTATATGCACACATTCTACACTCTGCATATTGATCCGTCTTTGTAATTAAACTGTCGGCTTAAGAGATCATTTTTCACCGTGCAATATTTGAACTGATTATCCCACATGAATATAGTCTGTATACTTCTAAAAACGGTCTGGAATTAACCATGAACAAAGAAGGTGAGTCGCTAGGCGGGCAGTTGGCTCATGATCGAATAAATAAATCCATAAAAGACTATGGACCAGTATATTTTCCTACATTTTCTGTTCTTACACAGTCTAGGCCTAAGCTGTGTATCTCTTGCTAAAGCGTCGTTGTGTGTTGCAGGGAAGTGAATATTCCTCCAAATAGGCCTAATCATTTCGATAAGCTTATGCATTTCTGCACTCAAGTCTTGATTTCATAATGAAACACGTTTTGCCCAAAAACGTATTATATTTTTTTTAAATTCTAAAATTTGAAAAAAAACGCATATGGAGGGTGCTTCAGAACTTTATACATATCATAAACAGAAAGCGATTTGCACCCTTGTCCATGTATTTTCTTAGCCAATAATTAGGTCAATTTAAGGGGTTTCTATACGTATATGTGTATTTGCTGTTTTATCAGGATTATTTTTAATTTTCATTGTTGTACTGTGTTTAGCATAAACGAAGACACGGTGTAAAGTAGATATATAGGACAGAGGTTTGTAGATATATGACATTAGGGAAGTTTTAAATGCCGGTACGGTGATTCTATGTCCCATGCTACATGGTCTCGTATGCGAATTTCACAATCCTGTGAGGCGGGATAGGTGGATGTCTCTTAATTGTAAATAATAGGAGACGGAATAAGTGTTGTTGATGTGACCGGGTTTGGAAAAGCTAATAATGTAAGGTCTCTCTTTCATATTGTATTTCCCTTTGGCAGCACATATCAATAACCACGAATAGTCCATGAGCCAAGGCCAAAAATTTCACATATTGGTACCACCCTGGGAGATCCCCTTTAATAAACGTACCTCCCAGTCTCAACGATAGAACCTAAATCTATCAACCACCCGGAGTGATAAGCGGTGTATAACTTCTCCCAATAGTGATTTCAAATCAAACGCCGTCGCCTTCAAAACTTCACGACACGAGACATTTTAGCTTGATACTTCAAGGTAACATTTCTCAAGAGCTTGTGGACGAAAATCAGCGGTGCATTACGCCAAAGCCACACGGGTTAACTACACTCCTTAATACCAGACCTTATTTAACAACAAGTCAAGTCTGCGGCATAATTGTAGAGGTTTATGCTTTCACAGGAGATCCACTATATGCGGCTGAGTTGTGTAGCGGCGAACTGTGGCACTGTAACAGAAGGCCTAAGGCAAGAAAAGCAACCTGGAGAGTGACCGGAGGATGAGGCATGTTGGGCTAGACTGTCACCAAAGTCTTTAGTTGGTGCACAGGCATAAATAGTTATGTGCTTTTGTGTATCCCACGCATTTCCGGCTCCCTTTCTGTGAACACAGTGGCCAACGTACTCCTGTATCACGGGAAAGAGTTATCTGACCTCTCGACTTTCAGGTGCGGTCACATTTATAGACAATCTGTCCCTTGGCAGAACTGTTCCTTTCGTGTTGTCTTGCAATTCTAATTCCATCCATGAAATGGTATAAAGCGCTGTTAGCTTTGTAGACACTGTCGAGAAGCGATGCACATAAACCTACTACAAGAAATCAATATAGCAGCAGTTCATTGGAAAACTCTCTCTGAAGGACATTTTTGCTCAGGGGGAACTACTCTGCACGGAAGTACAGATTCCGGTGAGACGACCTTCACTTCAGCTGGAACTGTTGTGTCTCAGAAAATTTTACTTTCTAAAGAAAGAATTCTCTATAGAACTGTGACCATGAAATTGCCTTTCCAGAATAAACGGTTTAACAGGGATTTTGAGATTGTTTCGCCTGACATCTCATGAAAGTTACAATACAGTGAAACTCCACCTGAAATTCAACGTTTCAGTGATTCATGGGGGAATTGTTTGCATTAGGTGTTTAATGTAATTTAATGTTCCTTGTTTTCATATATTTATTTATTTGATAGGTGTTTTACGCTGTTCTCAAGAATATTTCACTTTTACAAGGACGGCCAGCATTACGGTGGGAGGAAACCCGGCACAGCTCTGGGGGACACCCACGACCATCCTTAGGTTGCTGGAAGGCCTTCCCACGTACGGCCAGGGAGGAAGCCAGCATAACCTGGACTTGAACTCACAGCGACCACATTGGTAAGAGGCTCCTGGGTCATAACGCTGCACTATGCAGGCCCCTCCTTGTTTTTCCGTAGCTGTGTACATGGGGACAAGTTTATAGGATTACATCTACATTTTTGCCATGTAGGCCTATGCATTAATAAGGAATTCCACCAAGGGGTCTCTTTTCTGTTAAGACTATAAAGCTAGTCTGACAGATTGTGTTATATTAGTCAATGGTTTGAACAAGTGCCAACACATATTACAAATTACCTCCAATAATTAAGTAGCAATGGATGGAAAAAAACACAAAAAAATAATACATGACACATGTAAATTTATTTAAGTGTACAGTTATATTTGTTTCTTACACATATGTACATACCGTATATAAATAAATATGTACACTGTTTACAAATCACCCCTGCATGGAGATGAACAGTGCTCTTGTACCAATAGCTCAGATCACAACCATTCCATTTCAATATACATATTTTCCCCTCATACTCTCACATCTTTTGCCCGTTTATTCAACTAGGTTTTTCCTGTCCCTGATACTGCCGCTTGATGCACACTTGTCTGTATTCACATTGATCTTCAGTGTTACAAGCAACCAAATTTAAATCACCACCTCCCTTTTCCTTCTATGTGTGTATAGTCTATTGCACATTTTATGTGAATTAAGTCCTTGTCTTTACAGAAAGGTGCCCACACAAGTTTGAGGAGTGCCATGATAATTTGGTAATGTGCCCAGCCTTAACAGTGCTGGACAACTCTGGTAGCACACTGTTATGAAGCGGCTGTCCAATACTGATGGCCACTTCACAGGACAATTACCTCTGACAGCTGTACATCACAAGGTAGACTTGTGCACAACTGAAGATAAAGCACATGCCCTGTCCTACACCAAATAGATGTCATGTAAAGAGAGGGTCAAAATGGAGGGCATATTGTGGCATCAAACTACCCATATATATCGGTAGACTGATGAAATTAAAGTAGTAGCAGCAAGCCCCAAACCCCTACCCCAAAAAACTGTATACATTATTCACACACAAGAGCAAAAACGCATTCACTATACTTCCTGAACCCATCAAAATCAGTGCTTTTTGCTCCAAACTTGAGGACAGCAAAGACGTTAGTCAGTGTGGTAGAAACATGTATCCTACACCTAAAAATGGGAGGAAGTAAACCTCGGCAGTAAACTGCACGTACATATGTACAAGTTAGTATCACATCTGTCAAATCTGAGAACAAACGGTGCCAATGAACAACTCAAATCATTTTCATTTGACTATTTAAATGCTTAGGTCTTGCCAGCCCAGAAAAGACTCACTACCCCGCTCATCACTGAGAATCACAGCTCTTAATTGTTTGCAAAACAGGTACAAAATCAGAAATAGCAACAGTGAAGAACAGACACTCCATGCCTGCTGATGTATCAGTTGAATGATCTATGCTATAACTGGTCATCTGGATGAATGGCATAATCAGAATCTGGTGTGGCTACCTCCTCTCCCATACTGGAATGTCGCAGCATCCGCCGCTGACACTTGGGACAGTTCTTCACTTGTGCCAGACAACTCCCATGGTAGACAGCTTTACACCGCTCACACTGCTAACACAACAATACAACATGGTCAAATCTGTTTCAGCTACATGTACACATAACTTCATGGATGTCCATGAGCAAAATGGACTAGGGCAAACAGAGGAGCAAAATGGGCTAGGGCAAACAGAGGAGCAAAATGGACTAAAGGCAAACAGAGGAGCAAAATGGACTAGGGCAAACAGAGGAGCAAAATGGACTAGAGCAAACATATGAACAAAATGGACTAGGGCAAACAGGGTGGCAAAATGGACTAGGGCAAACAGAGGAACAAAATGGACTAGGGCAAACAGAAGAGCAAAATGGACTAGAGCAAACAGATGAACAAAATGGACTAGGGCAAACAGGGTGGCAAAATGGACTAGGGCAAACAGAGGAACAAAATGGACTAGAGCAAACAGATGAACAAAATGGAGTAGGGCAAACAGAGGAGCCAAATGGACTAGGGCAAACAAAGGAACAAAATGGACTAGGGCAAACAGAGGAGCCAAATGGACTAGAGGTAAACAGAGGAGCAAAATGGACTAGGGCAAACAGATGAACAAAATGGACTAGAGGGAAACGGAGTGGACTAGGGCAAACAGAAGAACAAAATGGACTAGAGGCAAACAGAGGAACAAAATGGACTAGGGCAAACAGGGTGGCAAAACGGACCAGGGCAAACAGAGAAACAAAATGGACTAGAGGCAAACTGAGAAACAAAATGGACTAAGCAAACAGAGGAACAAAATGGACTAGAGGCAAACTGAGAAACAAAATGGACTAGAGGCAAACTGAGAAACAACATGGACTAGAGGCAAACAGAGGAGCAACATGGACTAGAGGCAAACAGAGGAGCAAAATGGACTTGGGCAAACAGAGGAGCAAAATGGACTATTGGCAAACAGAAGGGCAAAATGGACTAGGGCAAACAGGGTGGCAAAATGGACTAGGGCAAACAGAGGAGCAAAATGGACTAGGGCAAACAGAGAAACAAAATGGACTAGGGCAAACAGAGGAGCAAAATAGACTATTCGCAAACAGAGGGGCAAAATGGACTAGGGCAAACAGGGTAGCAAAATTGACTAGGGCAAACAGAGGAGCAAAATGGACTAGGGCAAACAGAGGAGCAACATGTACACAAGGTAGAAGAAGCAAATGACCAGCATACAGGTAAAAGGAATTAATGAATGAATCCTTGGGGTTTTACGCCATACTTAACAATTTTTCAGCTGTAGCAAAACAGGGTAGCAAAATTGACTAGGGCAAACAGAGAAGCAAAATGGACTAGGGCAAACAGAGGAGCAACATGTACACAAGGTAGAAGAAGCAAATGACTAGCATACAGGTAAAAGGAATTAATGATTGAATCCTTGGGGTTTTACGCCATACTTAACAATTTTTCAGCTGTATTACCAGGAGTCAGTAGGTGTGTCTACATGTTATATACGTGTACTGTGTCTTCCTGTGGCATGGCCAGTCGCCAAAGCACTGCGGCCACTGAAGTATCACTGGACATGACATCCCACCCAGTCAAATTATACTGACACTGGGCCAACCAGTCCTGTTTTCTTGCTCTAACCTCTCAGTGCTGAGCACCAAGCCAAGCAGCACAAAGTACCATTTTTAAGGTCTTTAGTAGTATGACTCAACCCAGGTACAGGTAACAAGAGCTGTAATGTACATAAGTACATGTGTATCAGGACAATTCGTATACATGCACATGTAAAATAAAACAAAGAGAAAGGTAAAACAAGAAAGCAATGCAAAATACTGAGAAAAGGATCAGATGAATTGTTTATTTATTTGATTCATGGTAAGGTCAAGGAAGAGGGACAAACCGAATTGGAGCAAGGAAATTCAAGAACAACAAGTGGAGCAAAGGGTTCCAATGCTCCAATTAAACATACCCAATTACCATAAAATGAGTGCTGAATAAAAAACAATGGGGAGTCTCTGACCAATGTCTTAGTCAAACAAGCCAGCAAGAGTGCTGCAGATAGTGACAAACTGACCCTGTACCAGATCAAACACTGAAGAGTGCTGCAGATAGTGACAAACTGACCCTGTACCAGATCAAACACTGAAGAGTGCTGCAGATAGTGACAAACTGACCCTGTACCAGATCAAACATTGAAAGCTTCACGAGTCCAGCTCCTACTGTAGGCCTACTCTTACCCTTTCAGTGGTGTCTGTCTCAAATGCATAGATCACCTGGGGACTGTTACATATCTCACAGATAAATCCCTTCTGGCTGCACAATCGACACTCGTAGATGTGCTTTGTGGCAAATCTGACAAGTTTTCGTAAGTTCTGAGCGAGCTGACCAGACATCACTTGGAGAAGGTCCTGAAATAAATCAGGAAAAAGAACCATGTTGATGAGATCCCTTAGTGCCAGCTTACCAGTAAACTATATAGTATGTATTTATTTATTTGATTGGTGTTTTACGCCGTACTCGAGAATATTTCACTTATATGACCGTCATGGTGGGAGAAAGGAGGCCAGCATGAGCTGGACTTGAACTCAGCACAACCACGTTGGTGGGAGGTTCCTGAGTTACTGATGTAGTACATGTATGTAGTAGTGAATGGAGAAGACAAGCAGACACGTCCAGTGCACAGTGCACTTCCAGCGTTCTCGTCCATGGTACGACATTTTGTTACAATTAGCGTTTCACAAAATACTCTACTTTTTCAACCTGAGAATTTAATAGTTCCTACACAAGACAGCAACCAATCTAATTTAGTGGAAGCTACATTCATACAACAGATTCTAACAAAGTACTACAAGCCTGTGTTGCATCAACCATAGAATTTATTCAGATATTTTAAACTTGGAATGTAAAACTATGTATAGTAGAAAAAAAAAAAACCCTTGATTTTGTTTGGTCTGTGCCAAACTAGGAAAACAATGTTGCCACACTGCTGTATGTTTCAATATTCAGGTTGCATAGTCCAGTGAAGATAATTTTATCGAACTTAACTATTTTACTGAAATTAAATCAAGATTTTGATATTAAAATACATGTATGAAACCTGTCTCAAGTTGGACCCTATCGATCTGTAGACAAAAACATATGTGTACACTACTATCATCCAGCAACATGCACGTTTAATAGATACGCTAGAGAAAATACTATCCTTCGTTAAATATTCAGTTATTCAAAAATGTTTCAAGCATAAAACTGTGATACTTCACACACATTTATATTTAATGAATATTCATGAAAATTTCACCATAATGGGTGAAATATTATTTAAACAGCTAGGAATTGTCAAAGTTGCACTGAAGCGTATGGGATGCTGTGCTCCTGTCACGCCTATGTCTGACCACCTTTTGAAGTGAAAAATACAGCTTCTACATTTACGATGCTGAGGTTGTCATGAAAGGTATTTAATATCCCTTTGATGTGCATGAAATCAAAGTCTTACATTCCAAACAATTTGAATAAATGCAAATTTTAGAGGGTTATCATATTTTCAGGCCCACCTGATATATGTTACAATACAGAGGTCACTGCCAAACATAATCAGGGAACATTACTACCAACTGCACACTTTTAGGAAAACCTTTTGAATACATGTACACATGCTATGAAAAAGCAGCGTCTTGCCACTGAACAACAATCTAAAATCTCTTTAATATCCATTATTCAATGAATATTACCAACACTTAAAGGATGCATGAAACACTTGGTTCTTATTCCTTTAATAATAATCTGCAGTTTAGGATGTGACTAAGATTTAACAGAACCAAAAAGCTTCTCAGCTTTCTCCTTTGGGCCTAAAAGTGGCTTTAAACTAGACTTTTCCTCCGGCCCCAACGGTCAGCCTGGAAATTATGTGTAATGCTGTGGTAACATCAATGGTAATAGCTGTCAAAACAACTTTGTCAGGAGAAATTTAGGGGCACTAAGCTGGTCTGTGTTCTTAGTATGTTAATCAACGAAGGAACTTTCAAATACTCACAACCACCAATGGAAAATATGCATAAAATGGAGAAATTATTAAAAAACATAAAATATGCCTCAAAAAGGCCATTTTTTAAAGACTTTTTTTGGTATATCTTTGTTTGTTTTCCTTAAAACTATACTCTTCATATTACAGTACCTTTTCAATTATACTTAAGCTACATTTCTGAACACCATGTCACGTTTTACTCACATTCAGTAGGTACTGATGAAACAGGCCATGCACATGTGCCTTAACCCATACTAAGGTGACATTTTACTTACACTGAGTGAGTAAATATGAAGATGATCATATAGATATTCCTTAGGCCATACGCTCTTCCGTAGGTCCTCAGCCACAGACTGTTTACAGGTGAATAAGTAAGACTTGACATAGCACAGCTGCTGGCGGAGAAGCTGAAACATGGCATGTACTCATTTCACTATTTTATCTTCATTATTCTGCTACAGAGAACCTATCAGTATAATCTCTGAGCATAAACATACTAAGATATAACTTGTTGCACACAGTTACAAAGTGATGAACAGTACTTGCTTCAAACTCTACACTTTAGTTTAAGTAATTCGTTGACATGTTTTCAGATGTTTTTGTCGGAAACATGCCCTGAGCTCAGATCCATACCTTCACATCGTTCATCTCATTGACATGATCATAAATCTTAGGGTTCAGCGCTTCCAGATCTAGCAATGGGTGTTCTTCCATCTCCTGAAGAAACACACGATTTTTCTTTGCCACTGGAATTAAAAGAAAAAGGCAACAAATACTACTCCCGCAGTTACCTGGAAGAGTGGTGAAAACAGACCCAAATGGTCACAGATCATTTCCTCTGACATGTTTGGTATGTGCAACTCAATAAACCAACTTCTCATAAGGAAATCTTACAAGACTGAGTGTATTTATGTGAAAATGCACAACCTGCATCAGATGCAAAGGAAACAATTAGAGCAAAAAGACATTTCCTAGAGGTATGGATCCAATGACAAAATGGACAAATGCATGGCTAGGAAATTAACAGAGGGAGGTTACAACCTGTACCACTCTGTTCCTGATGATTACTTCGTTACCAAGCAGTATCTTAGCTATTATGACAGCAGCCAGCAGTTTATGGTGCGAGGATATGCCTGACAGAGACTGGAGGGAACTCACACTCCTTGGAAAGCTTCACTGAGATAGGCCACTTAAAGCCAGGGAGCTGGATTCTAGCCTTGACCTCATTGGGAGGAGGCTACAGCAATTGTCAGGCAAGCTCCTTAGACCACTCGGACACATAGGTTCTGTGTAAGTTTGATAATGCTACATGTATGCCATATCATACCCAATATAATAGTCTGACAAATGCATCACTTCCGATTATCTTGCACAATTTGCGTGAGTTTAAGAAATACATGCCACATGACACCAGAGCTGTGTCCCATATAACAGTCCAAATATGTCCAGCACAAATATGGTAATCAATGAACCAGAAAATATGCACAAGGGCAGAGTTAATTTCTTGGCTAGACCTTAAAAGCCCATTTGCATGTATGTATTAATTGACTTAATTAAAATGTTCTGTCTTCTAGAGATCTGTCAATAAACAATAAAGGAAACATGATTTTTATGTATTAACTACATGTGTAGATATTAATCCAGCATTCTTCACCAGGTGCCTGACAAATCCAATGATTTAAAGCCAAACAGGCTTTGTCGTCTAGGGAAAACATACATGTACAAGTGACCCCAGACTGACCTTTGTGTTTCCTGAAGTCCCAGTTAAAGACGATCCTAGATGGGATGTAATACTCTTCGTTTTCATGACATTCATAACAGTAGTAGCCTCCATCAAATGTGCACACTCTCGGGTTCCCATAAACTGCAAAAACAATCAGCGTAACATTTCTGTGAGGGTTGGCACTTGCCTGACATCAATGATATGTCTATGTATGGAAATGCATGCACTAAATGTACACCAAGGTCCAGGTGCTTAGTGAACCAGCACGGTGCAATGACCTAAGAGCCTCTCAACAATGCGATCATTTTGAGTTAAAGTCTAGCTCATGCTGGCTTTGTCTCCTGTTGTACATGGGAAGGTTTTCTGATGTTCTTGGGTTGACCCCAGGCTCTGCCTGGTTTCCTCCCACGTTAATGCTGGCCACCATCGTTTAAATAAAACACTGAAGAAAAACTGTCATGTACATGTACCTATTTGAAGATCTGTACCATACCTTACTGGGAAACGTATATCAGTCCAAAAATCTAGCAAAAAAATAACAATCTGGCTGGTGTTTGAACCTGCTGACAGGTTTACAGCCAGAAACACTCACTTAATCCAATAGGCCTGGAGCAGCCTTTACACTGGTAGTTCTGTATGTCCAAGCCCTTCTCATTGCAAATCTCCCCAAATATCACAATCTGGGATTCATACATCTTCTGCAAATAACAAACACAAAATAATGTTAAACTGTTTTCTGGGATGGGACATTTTCGTAAATTTTCAACAAAAATGAGGTGTTTCCACATTATCTTTTGATTCCCTTCCTTTGGTGTACATTTTGAAGCTTGCTGTTTACTCATGAGAATATTTCAACTTCTTGCACCATTTGAAATAATTATTGTAATCAAATAACTGGAAAAATACACTTTATAATTCGTTCTAAGATGAATAGTTTATTCATTTATTTGTTTTGGGTATTATACTGTATGCTCAAATATATAATCCTGTACTGCAATGTGGGTGGGGTTATCAACCACACATTGCTGGGTACCTGACAAATATCCTGACTTAAAGCTACAGCCAAATCAGAGACAGCTGGATTCGCATCTATAATCCCATTAGCATGATTAGATTTCTGACAGAAGACACAACTCTGATAACACGATCATGGTTGAAAATGAAACAATGATACAAAAAATGTGCAGATGAGACAGATATATGCTTTGTGGCTAAAAAAAGAAAAAAAGCAGAAGAAGAAAAAAATAACTGTGTAAAATGAAAGACCAGAAAAAGAGTACAAGAACATATTCACATATAACAGAAAATATGCATACTCAAATACATACAAGTTACACTGTAAAATGTAAACAAAGTTAGTTTAAAAGCCAATTAATTTTTACCCCAAACCTCACCTGCAAATACCATAATATAAGCAATTATATATGTGACAGCCCAATGCCAGTCATTATTTTTATTACAAGGCAATGCTAATCTACACTAGAAAACAATCTGATCTAAAGCAGCCAGATTCATTATAAATCCTTATGTCATATGAAAGAAGAGAACTGAAAAGTTCACAACAGGCCAAAAATAGCCATAATTGACCACAATGATCTGATGGCCCAAAGTTTGAACTTAGTCTTTAATTTGTTTCGGTTAAGCCACATACAAAGTTTAAATACTGAAAAATTAATTGTTTTGAAAATGTCTACAACAGAATTTTTGTAGGAGACAGACAGAAACTCAATGTAGAATTGTAATTTGTAAACATATCTACAGGTATGCTTGGTGTTTTACATCGTACTTAACAATTTTTCACACATACATGCATGACGAGGAGGAGTTACATGTATTAGGTGTATGTACATATACAGTGACTTGTGTGACAACGTGCTGCTGCCAATGAAGTAATATCTTCTCAGTGCTGAGTGCAAAGTGAGGCAGAAACAAGTATCTTTTCTTTATGGGCATGACGGTCAATAAACCATTAGGCCCACGAAGCCTGTAATTTTCAAACTTGCCATTCTTTTAGACGGTGAGCAAATCTGGGTCATTCTCCAAAGTCCAAAGCGGACAAAACTTTGTGTGGAAAATGAATAAAGTTTCCTTTCACTATGAATCATTTTGAAAAAAATACTTCCACAAACAGAACAAAATTGGAAAAAGATAAAATCATTTTATTGTAAACTCAAGCAGTCTGTAACTTGAACGTTAATTATTTTTTATCAATATTGAAGCCATATACCAAGTTTAAACTCCATATGATGAGCTGTTTTGAAAACTAGTCCAGAAAACTAACTCATGCCAAACTGAAAGACTAGGTAAAAACCTACATTCCCCTTTGCAGAAGGGAACTAATAAATATATTTCTCAAATGACAGGATTGTGCAAAACTGGCATCCCAGTCCATGAATTTTGTCATAACTTTCCCACATTCCACTCTGCATAAACAACCACTTATATATTACACTGAGAGAAGTGCGTGCATGCAACAATCACCCATTATCATCAAACCACACAAAATATAAACTGTAAAAAAGCATGTATTAAAGTGTAACACAGAAGAGAAGACACCAAGTATTTACACTGTCTTGAATGAAGTATCATATGCATGTACACAACAACCATTCTAAATTCAGTTGGCCAGCTATCGGATTTGGATTGGTGGAGAGGAAATCAGTGCCATAAATCAAACTCTCTCTTTCCAGCTGTTCTCATATTGGACAGATAACAAAAAATGAAATCTAGACACCCTGCTGAGTGCTCAAACTGCTTTGTAAAAGGGCTGTTTGAACACCCTGTCACATTAGTGCCTAATGCCTTGTCCCCTGGCTCTCATAACAAGATATCGTATACTATACACTGCATTCACGTGTACATTAATATTTATACTTCATTTAAGGATACACAACACAAACTGAGAGGAACAACAGGAAAGCTGCATTAAAAATGCAAGCTGTAGCTACAGAGAAGACGAAGCAAACCCCAAGTGTTTAAACATGTAGCCACTCACTGAGCTGGTGTACAGCATGTCTGAGGCAAACGGAGTGGAGATCAACTCAAACTCTGAGCAGGATGTGGAGCCTTCCTGACTGGACTACAAACAAGACACCAGAAATTCAAAGTTTACCTGTACAGGCAGTCAGACAAGGGTTCTCAGCAGGCATAGCCATGGCAAATGTTCATGTGGTGCAGCAAAAGTACTCAACAACTTATAGATCTCTCCAAAGCTAAGCTCTTCTAAAACGCCACATTATCAAAGTTGCCTGTTTCCCGTCCATTTCATCTGTATACACTTCTCAGAACTGTTCCATTTTTTTTTATTTTTTAATTGTAGGGAGTAAAATGTGTGAAAATGTGAGCAATTTACAAGCATCATGGGTTGGGTGCAGCTTTCAGTCGTACAGGTCTCATAAGTGACCTGGGAGTGATTTTTCCACACTTAACAAAAGTTTGCCAAAAAGTCACACATTTTTTATTTTTTCTAGCATCTTTTAAAAAAAAAATTAAAAAGAGCAGTTCATAATGGGAAAAAAGTAATTTTGTTCATGTGACCTACTGGCAGACACAAATCAGTTACCTAGAGTTATTACCCACAGACCAGGAGTATCTATGTAATGTTATTTGCATTTCATATTGAAACATTCATGCTTTAATAAATGGAATGTACTATAATAATACATTTTAATACTGACCCATCAAAAAGCATTTGATTGGTGCTTTGTACTATACTCAAGAATATCTCAGTTCTGTTACAGTCATCAGTCTTTATTAAAATATGAATGCTAAATGTTCAACACTGTACTTAACTATTCAGTCATATGACAATGAGACCAGGGGGAGTGCTCCCTCTAAGATATGGTAATTAACTTAAAATTCACTCCCAAAAGAGCACATTTGCAAGCAAATTAATAAAGTATTACTTTTGGTGCTGTAACTTCACCTTTTCCCACAGGATAATCCTGCCCTCTATACAAAATTCAGCACACCTTCCTACAAAGATCCACAGAACTCTCAGTCTCAGAATCAGCTGCAATGAGCAACTTGGTCATTTACAAACGGTGATTTACCACATTAGGACAAACCTTGTAAGGTAAGGTCCCATGTGTCTGGCAACGGCTTGCAGTCTCAACCAATGCATTTATAACATATATTTACAATTGTACCAAACAGTTCTATAAGTTTTAAAATACCTGACTCAGGTTTGATCCCAGGAATCTCGCCTTCAAGGCAGAAGTTCTAACTATTAGGCCACCAAAGCAGTCTTCAAAATAATAATTTCAATGGTTTAAACTGCAAACACCAGTCAAGTCACCAGGAAAATAGAATCTATTTCTTTGTATTTCCAAGTCTTCTTGGTAATCTGGCTGTGGTCCTTTTGTCCTTGCCACATGTAGTAGGCAATGTGAATGGTAATAAACTGAAAATAGATAATGTTGTCGTTGTGGCGTCAAGTATGAATTGGTCGTCACAATAAAACTAAGACAGACACACACACAAACAAGAACCCCACCTGATTTTGGAAAGTATGACTAGAAGGCTGACTAGAAGGCTGAGCTGATAAAACTTGGCCAGAATCCCCCAGGTTCTCCAGAACTTCCTGCATAGTGGGTGAAGATACAGCACCACTTGTGGGAGTGTAGTTTTGGAGCAAAGTTCCATAACTCTGCCCTGAAAGAAAATTTAAGTTAACGTGCCAGAGTGATACCCACATACATGAAAATTTTATTTTTATTTATTTGATTGGTGTTTTACGCCTTACTCAAGAATATTTAACTTATATGACGGCAGCCAGCAGCATTATCATAGGAGAAACCGGGTAGAACTCAGAGGAAACCTACGATCATCTGTCAAATGCAGGTAGTTCTTCCCACATGTGGTTGGAGAGGAAGCCAGCATGGGCTGAGCTTGAACTCACACCGACCACACTGGTGAAAGGCTCCTGCGTCAATGCGCCATGCAGCGCCCCCCTCCCTCCCCACAACAAACATGTATATTTCCTTTGTATATGTAAACACCTACAGGAGTTAATTAATACCAGGCCTTCATCTTGGTAATTCTAAGAAGAATCTAAATGAATCCATTAGGTCTGCTTTGCGGGATTGAACCAGTATCTACACATACCACAAATTATGCAGTTACTCAGTTATGCAGTTATATGTGGTATATAAAATTAAACAGTTTTGGGGATTCCGCATGACTTAAACATAACTGTATTTCATTAATTGTCAGTTAGTTTATGATAAATCCCTGATAATTAACTTGTAATGCAGGATAAAACCAACAGATACATGTAGGTGATTCATTTCAAAATCTTGACTAGTTCACAATTTATTTTGATTTCTGTTTGTCAGTATAGAGGTTCTAGCGACTGTACGTTTTGAGAGTTATCATGGCAAACAACAACAAAGCCCATTTGAAACAATGTGTTAAGAAATAGTCAAACATAATGCGCATTGCGGTGATGTTTATGGTCACACGTCCACTTATTGAGAGGAGGCATAGTTATGAATTGAAAATTTGAGAACAACTGGTCATCTTGAAAATGATTTTGTGACTTTCTCACAGGAATCCAAGTAGATTCCTGTAAATTTGGTTTACAAGAGTCATGGTGAGAATTGGATTGCCGTGGAAAGTAAAGCACTGAATACCCCTAAAACACCCCCAATACACAATACAATGCTAATACAGACAAGGATATTTACATCTCATCTAGTGCAGTTACGCTTCTGAATGGGATAGAACAAGTTTATTCCTGCCACTTTCATTCTATAGAAGATTTATCTTTCATTATATGCAAATTTATTCAATGACTGAATTTTTATAAAAATAATACAATTATATACAAAGCCCAGTACTGGTAATTCAATTATTCATAAAGCACAGTACTGGTGATTCAATTTTGAAAACAAAAGTTTTAAAACTGGGTTAAAAAATGAAATGTCAATATTGCTACACAAGGTACATATACATATACCTGTAGTCTTGAATGGTGATTAAGTCATAGTCACAGGACTAGAGTTGATGAATTACACTGTCTAATGCTGACTTACCCCTCTCTCGCTGTTCTATAGGAACCGCAACAGACGTGCCGCGTGTGGGCTGATGTTCCCCTGGATCAAACGAGGACGACCAGCCGCTCATTTTCCCCAGACTGTTACCGACACTCCCACTATCCGCGTAGTCGTGTGACTGCTCAACCACAAACTCACGCGTCCTATAGTTCTGTCCCCAGTCGGGTTCAGACCTCACATCTTCAGACTGCCGACGAGCGCTGAGCAAATCTTCAGCTTTCATTGGATCAAAGTCGCTCTTCACAGAGCTGGCACGCTCTGGCTTGCTGGCTACACCTCGTAATGTCAGAGGTCTTGGAACTGTTTGTGGAACTGTTTCAACAGCAGTCGCCACAGCGTTTGTCAGCGCTGGTTCGAGAGGAAGAGACTTGCGGCGCTCTGTGGCCAGGCTCCCTGGGGGAGAGGACAATGGTAGATCTGCCACAGGGGGACCATCATCTTCCTTCACTGTCATCTCTTCGTCTCCTTCAGTCTTACTAGTGTCTGTCCCCTTCTCCTCGGGGATGCCTATAGACCTCTTCTCATCGCTGCTAGGGTCGGGGCAGGAGATATGACTTGACGACGAGGCTTCAGAGTTATTCGGGGAGGAACTTTGCATCGTCAACTTTTTCCTTAGCTCCTCAGCTGCTTTGTTAGAAAAGGCTGAAGTGTCGTGGGGGCTGTTGGGAGGGGGTCCTGGCACAGATATCCTTGCCAAGTCATGACCTGAGGATTTCTTCAGCTTCTCATTGCTGGTAGCTCGAGGCCTAGATGGAGGTTTTGTGCATAACACAGGACTACCTGACTCAGCCTCCAAATTCTTGGCAACATCCAAAGCATCCTCGTAGAGAGAAGATTGTGATAAAGCCTCTCCAGCTGAAAAACAGGAAGCATATAATCTTAGTTGTTAGAACACTGAGGTCATCTCATGAAGGATTATCTGAAAAGTGTCTATCACAAGGAACAACAGAATACAGGAAATACAGGCATGTCCACGTACCATTTTACCCAACAGTGCAAAAACAAAGAGTGAATCTAGCTGATTTCCTGCGTTCAGCCATTTTGATATATTCATATCAGCCATTTTGATATATTCATATCAGCCACTTTGATATATTCATATCAGCCACTTTGATATATTCATATCAGCCACTTTGATATATTCATATCAGCCACTTTGATATATTCATATCAGCCACTTTGATATATTCATATCAGCCACTTTGATATATTCATATCAGCCACTTTGATATATTCATATCAGCCACTTTGATTTATTAATTTCATTAGTGTTTTAAGTCATATTCAAGAATATTTCACGTTAATTATAGATGACAACGGCCAGCATCATGGTGGGAAAACCATCATGAATAAAGGCAACATAAATATAAATGTTTCATTTTCATCAAGGCTGCCACATTGTTATACCATAATACAGTCTACTGACCATTGGGTGTGGAAATGATGGCGTTAGGTGTAGACTGAGCTTCCCACAGGCCTGACAGAATAAGGGGAGCTGTTGTCCACAGGTTCAGTACGCTGGAGTTATAGGACAGCTGGAACTGGAACTCAGAGAGACCTACAAATATAATTTAATTATTTATTTGTCATGTGCTTTATGCTGAACTAAAAAAGAATATTTCATTCCACTGCCATCTGCAGGTTGCTGACCGGCCTACCTACAAAAAAAAAGTATGTGCTAGTACCAAAAATGACTTAACCTGATAAAAATACTTCAGCACAAAATTTCAGTACTTTATTTACAGCATTATTGAGATGACCGAGAGTAAAAGAATTGAGATCACAATACAATGTAGCCTCTTTGTTGGATCACACTCTCACATACAGTTCCGATAACGTGTACATACAGTTACAGGAAGCATTGAGATCACAATACAATGTAGCCTCTTTGTTGGATCACACTCTCACATACAGTTCCTGTAACATGTACATACAGCTACAGGAAGCATTGAGATCACAATACAATGTAGCCTCTTTGTTGGATCACACTCTCACATACAGTTCCGATAACGTGTACATACAGCTACAGGAAGCATTGAGATCACAATACAATGTAGCCTCTTTGTTGGATCACACTCTCACATACAGTTCCGATAACGTGTACATACAGTTACAGGAAGCATTGAGATCACAATACAATGTAGCCTCTTTGTTGGATCACACTCTCACATACAGTTCCGATAACGTGTACATACAGCTACAGGAAGCATTGAGATCACAATACAATGTAGCCTCTTTGTTGGATCACGCTCTCACATACAGTTCCTGTAACATGTACATACAGTTACAGGAAGCATTGAGATCACAATACAATGTAGCCTCTTTGTTGGATCACACTCTCACATACAGTTCCGATAACGTGTACATACAGCTACAGGAAGCATTGAGATCACAATACAATGTAGCCTCTTTGTTGGATCACACTCTCACATACAGTTCCTGTAACATGTACATACAGTTACAGGAAGAATTGAGATCACAATACAATGTAGCCTCTTTGTTGGATCACACTCTCACATACAGTTCCTGTAACATGTACATACAGCTACAGGAAGCATTGAGATCACAATACAATGTAGCCTCTTTGTTGGATCACACTCTCACATACAGTTCCGATAACGTGTACATACAGTTACAGGAAGCATTGAGATCACAATACAATGTAGCCTCTTTGTTGGATCACACTCTCACATACAGTTCCGATAACGTGTACATACAGTTACAGGAAGCATTGAGATCACAATACAATGTAGCCTCTTTGTTGGATCACACTCTCACATACAGTTCCTGTAACATGTACATACAGTTACAGGAAGCATTGAGATCACAATACAATGTAGCCTCTTTGTTGGATCACACTCTCACATACAGTTCCGCTAACGTGTACATACAGTTACAGGAAGCATCGAGATCACAATACAATGTAGCCTCTTTGTTGGATCACACTCTCACATACAGTTCCTATAACGTGTACATACAGTTACAGGAAGCATTGAGATCACAATACAATGTAGCCTCTTTGTTGGATCACACTCTCACATACAGTTCCGATAACGTGTACATACAGTTACAGGAAGAATTGAGATCACAATACAATGTAGCCTCTTTGTTGGATCACACTCTCACATACAGTTCCTGTAACGTGTACATACAGTTACAGGAAGCATTGAAATCACAATACAATGTAGCCTCTTTGTTGGATCACACTCTCACATACAGTTACAGGAAGAATTGAGATCACAATACAATGTAGCCTCTTTGTTGGATCACACTCTCACATACAGTTCCTGTAACGTGTACATACAGTTACAAGAAGCATTGAGATCACAATAAAATGTAGCCTCTTTGTTGGATCACACTCTCACATACAGTTCCTATAACGTGTACATACAGTTACAGGAAGCATTGAGATCACAATACAATGTAGCCTCTTTGTTGGATCACACTCTCACATACAGTTCCGATAACGTGTACATATAGTTACAAGAAGCATTGAGATCACAATACAATGTAGCCTCTTTGTTGGATCACACTCTCACATACAGTTCCTGTAACGTGTACATACAGTTACAGGAAGCATTGAGATCACAATACAATGTAGCCTCTTTGTTGGATCACACTCTCACATACAGTTCCTGTAACTGTATGTACACGTTACAGGAAGCATTGAGATCACAATACAATGTAGCCTCTTTGTTGGATCACACTCTCACATACAGTTCCTGTAACATGTACATACAGTTACAGGAAGCATTGAGATCACAATACAATGTAGCCTCTTTGTTGGATCACACTCTCACATACAGTTCCTGTAACGTGTACATACAGCTACAGGAAGCATTGAGATCACAATAAAATGTAGCCTCTTTGTTGGATCACACTCTCACATACAGTTCCTGTAATGTGTACATACAGTTACAGGAAGCATTGAGATCACAATACAATGTAGCCTCTTTGTTGGATCACACTCTCACATACAGTTCCTATAACGTGTACATACAGTTACAGGAAGTATTGAGATCACAATACAATGTAGCCTCTTTGTTGGATCACACTCTCACATACAGTTCCTATAACGTGTACATACAGTTACATGAAGCATTGAGATCACAATACAATGTAGCCTCTTTGTTGGATCACACTTTCACATACAGTTTCTATAACGTGTACATACAGTTACAGGAAGTATTTTGCTTTACATAAGCTAAACAGTGTTTTGAACCTCTGCACAGATACAAGTACATTGTGGCGTGGGTAGCCAGGCCCTAGAACCAGGGTAGAAATACAGTGGAAGTTATACATGTACTCTGACCCCAAAAAGTAGGTCAATTTGAATACTTCACCCGACCCCATATGCATTCTGAAAGCCCACCAATGAGTTCATATACGCACTTCAATGATTCTAGATCGTCCACGTGGGTTCTTAGTTTTGGAGATACAGCGCTATGAAGCCAAATATGAATATTCTCACCACAATAAAGGTTGGTACATTATTGTCCAACAATGCCCACTTTCAACAGGTTTCTAACCAGACATTATATAAAAATTCACCAAATTTTATATTAAAATGATTAATAAATAGGCTCTTAACATTTTTCGGTAAAGGGCAGAGGGCCAGGCAGATGTACATGTACATGACTATGACCACGGTAGTGTGATGTGCGATGTAACAGTGCAGTGTTATGTGCGATGTAACAGTGCAGTGTTATGTGCGATGTAACAGTGCAGTGTCATGTGCGCTGTAACAGGGCAGTGTCATGTGCGATGCAACAGTGCAGTGTCATGTGCGATGTAACAGTGCAGTGTGATGTGAGCTGGAACAGGGCAGTGTGATGTGCGATGTAACAGTGCAGTGTGATGTGCGATGTAACAGTGCAGTGTGATGTGCGATGTAACAGTGCAGTGTCATGTGCGATGTAACAGTGTAGTGTGATGTGCGATGTAACAGTGCAGTGTGATGGGCGATGTAACAGTGCAGTGTGAGGTGCGATGTAACAGTGCAGTGTTATGTGCGATGTAACAGTGCAGTGTGATGTGCGATGTAACAGTGCAGTGTCATGTGTGATGTAACAGTGCAGTGTCATGTGCGATGTAACAGTGCAGTGTTATGTGCGATGTAACAGTGCAGTGTGATGTGCGATGTAACAGGGCAGTGTGATGTGCGATGTAACAGGGCAGTGTGATGTGCGATGTAACAGTGCAGCGTCATGTGCGATGTAACAGTGCAGTGTGATGTGCGATGTAAAAGTGTAGTGTGATGTGCGATGTAACGGGGCAGTGTCATGTGCGATGTAACAGTGCAGTGTGATGTGCGATGTAACAGTGCAGTGTTATGTGCGATGTAAAAGTGTAGTGTGATGTGCAATGAAACAGTGCAGTGTCATGTGCGATGCAACAGTGCAGTGTCATGTGCGATGTAACAGTGCAGTGTTATGTGCGATGTAAAAGTGTAGTGTGATGTGCGATGTAACAGTGTAGTGTGAGGTGCGCTGTAACAGGGCAGTGTGATGTGCGATGTAACGGTGCAGTGTCATGTGCGATGTAACAGTGCAGTGTGATGTGCGATGTAAAAGTGTAGTGTGATGTGCGATGTAACAGTGTAGTGTGAGGTGCGCTGTAACAGTGCAGTGTGATGTGCGATGTAACAGTGCAGTGTGATGTGCGATGTAACAGTGCAGTGTTATGTGCGATGTAAAAGTGTAGTGTGATGTGCAATGAAACAGTGCAGTGTCATGTGCGATGTAACAGTGCAGTGTCATGTGCGATGTAACAGTGCAGTGTTATGTGCGATGTAAAAGTGTAGTGTCGTGCGATGTAACAGTGTAGTGTGAGGTGTGCTGTAACAGGGCAGTGTGATGTGCGATGTAACAGTGCAGTGTCATGTGCGATGTAACAGTGCAGTGTCATGTGCGATGTAACATTGCGGTGTCATGTGCGATGTAACAGTGCAGTGAGATGCGCCATGTAACAGTGCAGTGTCATGTGCGATGTAACACTGCAGTGTCATGTGCAATGTAACAGTACAGTGTCATGTGCGATGTATCTGTGCAGTGTGACGTGCGATGTAACAGTGCAGTGTGATGTGCGATGTAACAGTGCAGTGTGATGTGCGATGTAACAGTGCAGTGTGAGGTGTGATGTAACAGTGCAGTGTGAGGTGCGATGTAACAGTAAAGAGGCTGTGCTTAGACTATGGTTCTAATGATTTCTCAACCCATACTTCTGTGGAATTTCAGAACCCTGATTTATTCTGATTTATTTATTTTTAGTTTTCAGTATCTATTTAATCTGTTTAATTGGTGTTTTTTATGCCATACTCAAGACCATTTCACTTATACGTTGTCTTCCAGCATTATGGTGGGAGGAAACAAGGCAGAGCCCGTGGAAACCCATGGCCTTCCACAGGTTGCTGGCAGACCTTCCCATACATTGCCACAAAGAAAGCCAGCATGAGTTGGACTGAACTTACAGCGACCACATTGGTGAGAGGCCACGCTACCATGCTAGTTACTTGGACACAGAGGCCCCTGAACTCCCTACGATGAGGAAGAGTTTTACGAGGAGCATGCACTGTATATATTGCTTTCCATCATTTTCAAAATGCTCAAGAAAATTAAGAATTGTATGATACCTTGTAGATAGGATTTCAGAATGTCAGGTTCTTCTGGATCTCGTAAATATGCGGTTCTTTTGTAGTAATTGCTGAAATAAATTGATGGAAACATTACATTTATTTATTCATTAGACTGTTACTTTATGCCATACTCAAAAGTTCTGAACTAATACGATGGTGGCCAGTTGGATGCTCGGAGAAAAATGTTCAGCATGATCCCCAACCTTTGACAAGTTACTGAAGAATTTTTACATGACATAAGGAGGTCCAAACAATATTGGTGGAAGACAAGCGGTGATGCGCAAATTGCCACACACGAGGGTCACTGATCACTTAATGTCACCACAGCCTCACAAACAGCAATCATGGTAACAACAAGATGCAAAACTACTGCAGCTTTTTCAGTCTTTTAAGCATATTTACTATCCTGTAGGCATTATTCTGTGTAGATTGATAAAATTATACTTTTTGTGAAGCAACCAAAAATTCTAGTTTCAGAGTACAGTTTTCGATCCTTGCCAGCCTGGCACAAATTGGTGCAGTTTTGTATGTGAGGTCCGGAATCTTCATCACAGCTGATTGCATTACAATCTATCACCAGTTTTATACCACAATCACATAGAAGAGTAAACAAAAAAATATTAGGGCCCAGGCTATACCTTTGACCTGACACATAAACGTGTTCAACACCAATGTCGTAAAATAGCAACAGTGGGTTCTTTCACATAATATTTATGCTTTTTGTTCAAATGAAGTTATGTCTGTTTAGTAGAGACATAATAATAACAATAATAACATCTTTATTTATCAAATGTAGCTCATAGTGCTGTCCCTGCAACTATCCCAACCACCAGGAGTAGTAAGGTAGTGGGAGACTGCCAATTACCGACCCTTTCCTACCCCTCTCTGCTGGCTGGAACTCCCTACACAGATGTACAGAGAAACAAACCAAGTGAGTGGGAGATGGCCCCACATGACTGACCTGCGTACAACTCTACCTGATATGTGTGACCTACACCTAAACTTACACGAGGGTGCTTGTGTCAGCTATCATGGCATCCACGTAACTCTCCATCAGACACTCGTTCAGTGCTACACGAACCCAGGCCTAACAAATAAGAGAAAAAGTGAACACATCTCACAAAATATGTACAATGTATGACACAGCCAATTGTATGGCAATAAGTACAAAGGGTGGTACACAGGACCAGGTGCTGATGGAACACAGGATCAAGTAGTGATGGTACACAGGACCAGGTGCTCATGGTACACAGGACCAGGTGCTCATGGTACACAGGACCAAGTAGTGATGGTACACAGGACCAGGTTGTGATGGTACACAGGACCAGGTGCTGATGGTACACAGGACCAGGTGCTGATGGTACACAACTCCAGGTGGTGATGGTACACAGGACCAGGTGGTTATGGTACACAGGACCAAGTAGTGATGGTACACAGGACCAGGTATTGATTGTACACAGGACCAGGTTGTGATGGTACACAGGACTAGGTGCTGATGGTACACAGGACCAGGTGCTGATGGTACACAGCTCCAGGTGGTGATGGTACACAGGACCAGGTGGTTATGGTACACAGGACCAAGTCGAGATGGTACACAGGACCAGGTGCTGATGATATACAGGCACTCATGGTACACACGACCAGGTGCTGATGGTACACAGGACCAGGTGCTCATGGTACACAGGACAAGGTGGTGATGATACACAGGACCAGGAGTGATGGTACAGAGGTCCAAGTGGTACTGGTACATATGACCATGTGATGATGGGACACAGGACCAGGTGCTGCTGGTACACACGACCAGGTGCTGATGATACACAGGATCAGGTGGTGATGGTACACACGACCAGATGGTGCTGGTACACACGATCAGATGGTGCTGGTACACACACCAGGTGCTGATTGATACACAGGAACTGGTGATGATGGCACACAGGACCAGATCGTGATGATACACAGGTCCAGGTGGTGCTGGTACACAGGACCAAGTGGTACACAGGGCCAGATTGGTGATGGTACACAGGGCCAGGTGGTGCTGATACACAGGACCAGGTGCTCATGGTACACAGGATCAGGTGCTGATGGTACACAGGACCAGGTGCTCATGGTGCACAGGACCAGGAGCTGATGATACCACAGGACCAGGTGCTGATGGTACACAGGACCAGGTTGCTGATGGTACACACGACCAGGTGGTGATGGTACACAAGCTCCAGGTGCTGATGGTACACAGCTCCATGTGCTGATGGTACACAGGACCAAGTGGAGATGGTACACAGGACCAGGTGGTGCTGATACACAGGACCAGGTGCTCATGGTACACACGATCAGGTGCTCATGGTACACTGCTCCGGGTGGTGATGGTACACAGGAGCCAGGTGCTCATGGTACACAGGATCAGGTGCTCATGGTACACAGGACCAGGTGCTCAGGGTACACAGGACCAGGAGCTGATGATACACAGGACCAGGTGCTGATGGTACACAGGACCAGGTGCTGATGGTACACAGCTCCAGGTGGTGATGGTACACAGGACCAGGTGCTGATGATACAAAGGACCAGGTGCTGATGATACACTGGACCAGATGGTGATGGTACACAGGACCAGATGGTGATGGTACACAGGACCAGGTGCTGATGATGCAAAGGACCAGGTCCTGATGGTACGCACGACCAGGGTGCTCATGGTACCACAGCTCCAGGTGCTCATGGTACATGTACACAGGACCAGGTGCTGATGGTACACAGGGACCAAGTGGAGAATGGTACACAGGACCAGGTGGTGCTGATACACAAGACCAGGTGCTCAAGGTACACACGATCAGGTGCTCATGGTACACTGCTCCGGGTGGTGATGGTACACAGGAGCAGGTGCTCATGGTACACAGGATCAGGTGCTCATGGTACACAGGACCAGGTGCTGATGGTACACAGGACCAGGAGCTGATGATACACAGGACCAGGTGCTCATGGTACACAGGACCAGGTGCTGATGGTACACAGCTCCAGGTGGTGATGGTACACAGGACCAGGTGCTCATGGTACACAGGACCAGGTGCTGATGATACAAAGGACCAGGTGCTGATGGTACACAGGACCAGGTGGTGATGGGACATAGGAACAGATAGTGCTGGTACACACGACCAGGTGCTGATGGTACACACGACCAGGTGCTGATGGTACACAGCTCCAGGTGCTGATGGTACATGTACACAGGGACCAGGTGCTGATGGTACACAGACCAAGTGGAGATGGTACACAGGATCAGGTGGTGCTGATACACAGGACCAGGTGCTCACGGTACACACGATCAGGTGCTCATGGTACACAGCTCCGGATGGTAATGGTACACAGGACCCAGGTGCTCATGGTACACAGCACCAGGTGCTGATGGTACACAGCTCCAGGTGGTGATGGTACACAGGACCAGGTACACACGACAGGTGCTGATGATACATCGGGATCAGGTGGTGATGGTATACAGGACCAGGTGGTGATGGTACAACAGGACCAGATGGTGATGGTACACAGGACCAGGTGGTGATGGTACACAGAACCAGGTGGTGATGGTACACAGGACCAGGTGGTGATGGTACACAGGACCAGATGGTGATGGTACACAGGACCAGAGGACCAGATGGTGATGGTACACAGGACCAGGTGGTGATGGTACACAGGACCAGATGGTGCTGATACACAGGACCAGTGCTCATGGTACACACGATCAGGTGCTGATGATACAAAGGACCAGGTGCTGATGGTACACAGGACCAGGCGGTGCTGGTACACACGACCAGGTGCTGATGATACATGGGATCAGGTGCTGATGGTATACAGGACCAGGTGGGTGATGGTACACAGACCAGGTGCTGATGGTACACAGGACCAGGTGGTGATGGTACACAGGACCAGGTGGTGATGGTACACAGGACCAGGTGGTGATGGTACACAGGACCAGGTGGTGATGGTACACAGGACCAGGTGGTGATGGTACACAGGACCAGATGGTGATGGTACACAGGACCAGGTGGTGATGGTACACAGGACCAGGTGGTGATGGTACACAGGACCAGGTGGTGATGATACACTGGACCAGGTGCTCACACACAATCAGGTGCTGATGACAGACATGACCAGGTGGTATACAGAAATGTACTTACTCGACACATGCCCACCTCACTGCTAATTTGTCCTAGATGATTCAGCTGGGATACAACATCCACTGTGCGTAAACTTCTTGGCTAGCTGCCAGAAATTCTGCAAACAGAAAACCATCTCTACATGTAGCAAAAGAGCATTATCACAAGTTGCAGAGAAACATTGCAGATTTATTTATTTGACACGTGTTTTATCCTGTATTCAACAATATTTCACTTATAGGACGGCAGCCAGCAATATGATGGGAGGAAACCAGACAGATCCCCTGGGGGAAACCCACGAGCATCAGCAGGTGACTGGGCAGACCTTCCCACGTATGGCCGGAGAGGTTCACCAGCATGAACTCACATGCAGCAACTGCATTGGTGGGAGGCTACTGGTTCATTGCAGCGCACTGGCGTGCTAGTCCCCTCGGCCATGGAGGCCCCCAAAACACTGCAGATAGATGTGTGTAACTGTATACAATCATGTACAATGTATATACAATGATCCATTTATTCATACAGATTTTGTTGTCAAAGTCATCATATTTTACTTTAATATGTGTGTATGTTGTTGGGTTTATGGAAAGAAGACACTGGACAAATCACCTCTCCCATAGGCATCCACCTGACAAACCTCTACATGTGTATACAGAATTACTGTTGGTTATGACTGACAATAAACTTACGTGGATAAGCAAACTGTAATAGATAAAAACTGCAAGCCTGAGAACGTACAGAGCCTTTTAAATACTAATTTAATTTGTTAATGTGTACATGTATGTTAATTCAAAGCCAGCTAGTTTAATAAAGTGAGTAGGCTGACTTTTCATCAAGTCCTGTATAGCTGCATATTCAATTTGTTTTACTTGTTGAGACAATTGCCAGAATTTACATCATGGTTTTTAAAACTGGATGACATAATAAGAAAAGCTTCCAAAAGAAAATACATAGCGGTAACTGAAGCATAAACCAGAGCACAACTGAAGATCAAACAAAGGATGTTTCTACTGTCATAGGCCTGTGTACACACAGCAGGACTATACAAAGCAGACTGTACAAAATGTGTGAGAATCAAAACGCTACATGTATAGTCAGTCATGACTGTCATGATAATGTCATTACCTAATATCACACAGAGAAAAACCCTTCACAGAACCTAAGCATGAAAGTGAGAATAAAAGTATTTCATAATTAAATACCTATTTATATCACATGTATATGTTGTGCATGCATAAATATAACCTGTGAGGTTTTAAGACACTGCTTTTTGTAACATTTTCTCCATGGTAAAGCCACATGTTTACTCCTTTATACTCATAGAATGTGAAGTGGACAGGATGTAAATGCCCATGAAATCATGGCAGTCCTACATGCCCATGCTGAAATGTCACTGCCAAAACACATTATATCCAACACACTAAGTTTGCTTTGTCCCGATTGGGTTTAACATCATTTCCAACATTACTTGGGTCATATCACCACGGTGTCTCCTTGCAGCAAGGCAGGCCCAATACAGACATATTTATAGTGCTGCCTGATTGAAAAGTCACGCTTAAGACACCGAACCCGACACACAACCATGTCACGTTATATTGATACCTGACCAATCAATGGGCAATACTGGGCCTAGTCCTCTTATATTGAGCAGCAAGCGAGGTAGTACCAAGCTGATCGATGTTGAAGTCTTAGGTATGTCTCAGGACTGATCTACATTTACCATCTGTCAGCCCGAAAAACTTATCTACAGCTTCTTAGAAATGTGATTTCTTAGATATAGTGTTACAGGCAGAGTGATGTCCCTTCATGCAAGAAGCTAAAATATTCACACTTAGCTGACATGTCCTCAACCAAGCTATACTCTGCAGAATATTTGGGAAATTACAGGTTGCTTTTAGCATTATTAGATGTGTCAATATCCAGGCCTCACACCCTTACCAGAAGTAGAAGCTAAGCAGCAATACCCACAACCAAAACCTGGGAGAGTTCAGACATGATAGTGTGAAACTGAAAGAGAAAGCCAAACCATGCTGTGTCAGCTGGTGCTGTCTAATCCAGCAGCCACAAATACACAAGATGCATGTACATGTATATTTTACAATGTTAACTTTAATAAAAATTACAATAGGGGATATCAAAATAAGTCCAGCTGTACCATAGGTTTTGTTCCAGATGTATTCTGCTTGCCCTTGGTACGTCAGGTATATAACAAAGATACAATGTAAGTTCTTGGGCTTGGTAGCACCATAAAATATATGGTCACATGGCAATAGAAGAGTTCAATCTCCAAACTCTCGTATTAAAGTTCTTTTTTCCATGCACTTTGGAAACACATCCATAAGAACAGGGGAAAATCCAGATTCTGCTGTATGTATATGTATATCTACAGGTATGTTTATGTGACAATTATGGGTTCAATCAATATGCATGTAAATGTAGTAGTGGCAACTGAATTAGCATGTCATAAGCAAGCAACACATGCATTAATAAAGGCTTTGTATATAAAAGATAATGCCCAAATGGTTGCATATATATTCCACATTTTAAAAAATAATATACCACTAGCTCTGCATCTGTACTCCATCCCACTAAATAACTGGTTATCTGAAACAAATGCAGGTTTAGAGATACATGTACATGTATGTAGACATCATAGCTTGATGCGTGTTCTATAGGAGGTCAATGGTTGAGTTCAATAATACTGCTCAATGTCTTAATACAGAAGTCTTTCAGTCTTGGCTTCAATGACATCACTTCAAATAGAATTCATTAAATCCATATCACACTTCATCATAACAGGTTTCATCCAGATTCATTTTATGCTAAAGTGAAAATAAACGTAATTAGATAACTTGGTACATGTGTTGTTATAGCTGAGGGACAGCAACAATGATAAATCAAGGTTTAGGCAAAATTTCAGAAAAGACTTTGAAATTTATGCTGAAAGCCATAAACACTGATTAACAATCATCTCATTAGTTCACATCATTGGTGAAAGAACAGCAATAATTTCACATGTACCTTTTTAACAGTCGATCCTTTCAACCCATGGAGAAACACTGCCTCTAAAACATTACACACACTATTGGCAAGGTCATCACTGAAACAGAAATTTAACCTAGGTTAAAGACACAAGACTAGGCTCCCTAGAAGACTAGAAGAACATATCCTACCATTCTTCAACTGCTTATATACAGCCTGATGTGATGAATTTTGTAAAAATACATATTAAGTTTAGCTTTGCATTGGATGAAAGATACATGTAAGTGCTGACATGACCCTGTAAAGTGCAACAAAGCCCGGTTATTCAGACTACAAATGCATAAAACTTCTCAATCACCTGAGCAGCAAAATTATCCCAAATGAAATTTTAGTTAAAGTGGTGGTTAATTTGATATTTAAAGTTATTATGCAAATCACGTGATACACACACTGGCAAATATTCATGGTGTTTCCATTACCCCACACAGAGACTTCCTGTGGCAATGCTGAATTGTGTACAAGGTCATTCAATGTTAAAAGACACAAATATGACTAGGGGTAATATGAATATACTTTACACACCACCACCCCTAGCTCCCTGTCCCCCCCTCCCCCAAAGCCCCAAACCCCCACCTTGAAGACCTTTCGCGTGTTACACAAACATGAAGGAAGTGAACAGATACTTCCTTGATACAAACCATACACATTTTTCTCAGCAAAATTATATACTGCACAAATTTAAAGACATATTAATTAGACCACCTGTACATGTATGATGGGCTCACATGAATCATTACCTGAATATGGGGTCAGAGGAATTGATGTGTTCCCTCTGCAGAGTTTTCAATGCTCTAGAGAATTCTGTTGTTATGTTCTTCTTAATATCAGCCTCCCTCTTTACCTCAGCCGACGACGGGCCTAAACCCAAAACAAGAAAGGAACATTAAAATAGGAATATTACAACACAAGCTTTTCTCCTACACTAAATTTATCATGGTTTGAGCAATGTCCTGGGCAGATGCAGTTGTTGTTGACATCCTTGTGGTTTTCACCCAGTTACAACAGTAATGGTGATATGATTGTGTGTCAAGTAAAAACCAGAAAACACAGAGTCATATTGATTTACTTATTTCTTTGATTGCTGCTTAAGGTCATCCTCGGGGCCTCTGTGGCCAACAGGGTTAGCACGCCAGCATGTGCACTGACCCAGGGGCCTTCCATCAATGCGGTCGCTGTGAGTTCAAGTCCAGCTCATGCTGGCTTCCTCTCCAACCGTACACAGAAAGGTCTACCAGCAACCTGCAGATGGTCGTGGGTTTCCCCTGCCTGGGCTCTACCCTGTTTCTTCCCACCACAATGTTGGCCGCCTGCATACAAGTGAAATATTCTTGAGTATGGTGTACCACCAATCAAATAAATTATTCTGAAAGACAAGTCAGAAATTGGAGGTCACGTGACCACCCTTTCATGTCAAAAACAAAATGGCCGCCCTACGTTAAAGCATTGGGGAAAAGGTCCCATTTTGCCCCTTCGCTAGCGACCAGCAGGGCGTAATTTTGTATAACATCACGAAAGTTCTGCAGAAATACTTAAGACTATCTGGAAAGCTGAAAATTATACGAATCCAACAGATACAAGATCACTGACAGCGATTAAAAAACAGGCATTTTCCTATGCCATATTATTGGGAGGACCGTTTTCCCCACACACGCTGTTTGTTACTAAGGAGATCACATGGTCTGTAGCTTCCGATCCTGTATTTTTCTGATGTTACTGATAGCCCAGAACTTTTCATAAATAATGGCAGTCTGTTTCAAACATGTTGTGTGTGGACGAAACCGGTGTGCCCAGAGTAAAGTGCACACTTTGGACAAGTTATTGATTAACATATTGGTGAATAACAAGTGATCTAACGAATGCTAGACTGTGCAAATGGCCATGCCTGCAAACGAGCGTCATCTGATGGCCGTTGTATCGTTAGCTTACAACGTCTAATTTACTTGGCTAGACTCATCATTGCTAAAAGTAGGTACGTGTAACTTACTGATTTGCTGGTGGCAGATGCCACAGATACATGTAGGTTTTAGTTGATAGCCACGGTAAGTGTAATGTAGCTTAACCTGGAGTTGTTGTTGTATCAGGTGTTTTGCTTTTCTACCTACAACCAGTTAATTGATTCTCCGTACCTTTTTTGCCAAAAAAACTCGCCATCTTCAAATCCCTCTTGAATCTACCGAGGACTTTCCTCTACAACACAAGGATGTGTCATCTCAAAATTTTACATTTCTTTCTTTTTGACCAAAAAACTGCCCACATCGGCGTGTCCCATCAGAAATCAAAACACAACAGGTGGCGCTTCGGGGAGATAACTCCTCACTTCCAAGGATGTAGCTTCCATCGTGGCGCAAATAAATAAATAAACATCTATGTATTCACCATACAAAAGGAAACCATTTCCACAGAGAAAGATCTTGGTGCCATTCAGAAAACCCTTTTGTTTTCCGTCCGGAATGAAAACGTTTCCACTATGTACGGTGCCTAAAACAAGGAAAGGGAAAAGATTTTTAAAAAACAATATCTCCAATATTTTGATATTCCGTCGAGTTTTATGGGTGCATACAATTTAGGCAGATTTGGTTTCCAGTTTTCCGTTCCTGCAGTAACGCTGTTATATTTTACTAATCTAACATAGAGCCTAACACTTGAATACAAGTGCTATACCTACATGTACTTGAAACGTTAAGGCCCCAGATATGATGGTCGATATCGTAACTGACACTGGTCCACGAGATATTGACCACTAAAAACTTAAATTAAGTTAATGTTAAGTATAAGTATGCCTAGTAGATAAGTGAGATTATAACTAGCGGTACTTGTAGTATATTGCAGTACTCTCACGAGATGCTTGTGGAACACAGGTGAGAATAAGCGATGGGTGACTCTCGTAGCCTATACTGTCGTTTGCGCAGAGTATAGGCCTAAATAACGTTCGTTGAAAACCACTGAATTGTTTTCCATCAATATGATGTGCATATCTGTGCTCATGTATGTGGGCAAGTCCGTCAGTAACTTGCCAAAGGAAATGTGGTTTACCACAATCGCTCCGCCCATAAAACTGATCACCATCGAATGAATGAACAATTTTTGAACAATACAGGGCACTATAAAACAATCAAATAAATAATTTGATATAATTGGTATAGTGATATTATAAGTATCATTGTTTATCAGAAGTTAACTGTCTCACAAGTTCCCGTAACATATTATGGCCGAGTTGCCAGTTGGCTTAGTGACGTATGTGTGACCTCTGTCCCCAAATCAACAAAACTAGGGGCCTACATATTCACGATGTATACTTCATACTTTGTTTACCCAAGGTATATAACCAACGCACGCTTACATATAAATACTATGTGCATCCATACATATATCGCCGAGTGCAGTCTCAGATTTCTCGGTATGATCGATATGTTGATACGAAAAGCAGAGGTTAAAGGTCATGATCGTGCTGGTTATCAAGATGTGTCGTGGCCTGTTTGTATGTTCATCAAAAACTGTTCAATACAGTTTGCACAGATGTAGACCATTATGTAGGCCAGTATGTATATCTCGTCATATGAAAGAAAATCTATTAAGTCCCATAATCATTGCACGTGTACATACTATCATCCTTCGTGTGACAGTAGGCCTATTCATGTCAGTATATCGGAACAAGAAGCTGCACAAAGAGAGTGTTAGAGATTAAAAATACAGGTTCTTTGTAGATTAAGGTAAAAGTGACGCACCTATAATCGACAGGTAATCAACAGCTATACGTGATTACGAGATGAGATGATCAGGTAAGTGTAAATAAGTAATCGACCATTGCAACTTTTGTTTTGTGATCTTGTCATCGGTTTCTTAAAAAAATGATCGCCATCGTAGATATAAATTAAAAAATTCTCAACGGAATATACCGTTAAGCAACAGTCAAATAAATTATTCAATTTATTATTTATTCATTTTATTTAACGTAACACGGCTCACAGGTTATGTCAGGGCTTCCTCCAGTAAATGACGTCACCTTAATCTGCTACAGGTGTGTATTTACGGACGGACATCTTCTTGCACGATTGAGGTCTCTAAATAGATTTTCCTGACGTGTTGTGGATTTGTCTCTCAGGTCCACTACGTGCAACATACATGTAGGCTACCAAGCTTAGTTTAATGTTACATTGACACTGTATTGTCATTTTACGTTGCCCCACAGAAGGTGGAAAAGTACTATTATAGTTGTGCAATTTATATTATTAGATACAGTAACATTTATTTGTGCCTAGGACGCACAAGCTTTTCTTGCAATGGTTATAGACGTGAACCATGGCTATTGTGTAAGGCCTATTCCATTATGTGATGAACGGCTAAATGCAATCAAGCAGAATCCCATCAGGCTGGAGTATACGCCTAGGGAACTCATTTGTATTTAATTGTTGTTTGACGCCATACTAAAGAATTTTTCACTGATAAAAAGATGATTAGTTTATAGATGGAGGAAATCTGAATAAACTGTCCGTGGATCAGTTGGTTAGCGCGCTAGCACAGCGTAATGGCCCAGGGGCCTCTCACCAATGTGGTTTCTATGAGTTCAGCTCATACTGGTTTCCTCTCCGGCCGTACATGGGAAGGTCTGCCAGCAATCTGTAACCTCCCACCAATGAAATATTCTTGAGTATGGCGTAAAACACCAATCAAATAAATAAATATAACATTTAGAGTGAGTGAGTGAGTGAGTGAGTGCGAGGGGTTTAACGTCGTGCTTAACAATTTTTCAGTCATATGACGACGAAGGAATCCTTAGAGTGCATGTAATGTGCCTCCTTGTTGCAGGACGGATTTCCACCGCACTTTTATCTAGTGTTGCTTCACTGAGACGACTTACCGAGGTTAAGTAAGCTGCCCCGCCCGAACCATTATACTGATACGGGTCAACCAGTCGTTGCACTATCCCCTTCATGCTGAATGCCAAGCGAGGAAGTTACGACTTCCTCTTTTAAGGTCTTAGGTGGGACTCGACCCAGGATTAACATTTAGAGAAAGGAATATTAAAACGTTATGCGCATGAATACATGATATTATAAGCTCCTGCAATTATGTTCAAGAAAATTATCGAGAGAAGAAATTGTGGGCCAACATGCATTTATATAGCTCTAACATTTTAGAAGTCATATACCTGTATCTGAATTGATTACAGGGTAAATGACGATCTGATTACTACAGCAATAAGAGACACCACTGTGTCATCTTATATATGGTTTTAACCACCAAAGATATAATTCTGCCTTCCTAAAACTTTTGGAGTTATATTCCATAACAAGATGCAACATACCCAGAGGCAGAGACGAAGTGCTTGTGGTGATCACGATGTACTGCCCGCTTTACATGCAAGTGATACACCTGGTGCATGTTTAACTTAACAACATGAATACCCCCCACCCCCACCCCACCCCACTTCTTAGTGTCACAGTGTACCTACACGCATAAACACCCCGATGATGTAAGACACACTACCGCATGATTGTGAATATGTCCCCCATATGGGCCATATGTGACCATCGGAACAAACAAAATTTAGATCGATTGGCAGCATTACGCGAATTACATTCGACTTTACTGACTAAATGCCAGCTATGCAGAAAAGGGACACGATGCTGTGGTTATAACGAACCTGTGGTGCCTTATTAGGTCCAGGTAATGTACAAGTACATGTATATGCAGTTCACCTGTGTAATACTCAGCTGAAGTAAATGCATGGAGGGTAGTGACAAGGTAGGCCTAGTCTTGTGGTCCGTTATTCATCTGTCGATATGAAAGTTATTACATATACGCTACAAGAAATGTCCTTACTCTAAGAGATACAGGTCAAAACATACCAATCCATTCAGATTTAATGGTAAGTAAACAATATATGCCAAAAAATAGAATGTTTATGTAGGCTACATATATATGGAAAGAATATGCTACTTTCACATTATCAAACATTAAACAGCAGCTATAGCTGTTAAATTCTCATTTTAGGTAGATTCCAGTTTCCATTACAAAAATGTTACGAAAACATGGAAGAAATTAAACTTAAAATTTCAGTGGCGTTTTCAAATAAAAAATTTATGTTTAGGCTCTTTCCTTCCTAAATATTATTTTGGTTCCAGGAATCATGTTTTGTGAAAAAAAAAATGAAAATGTGTTCAAGTGAAAAATATGTTCTGTGTTGATGTATACATTTTAAATTTATAATATGGGTTTCCAGCGCTTGGCTTGTTAAGTTCTAAAAATAGTTTCCAGTATCTACCGCTGTAAATACATGTATGTAAATTGTACCAGGAGATGAAAAAAAGCAATGTATAGGTCACGTGGTTTGCTAAATTTTAAAATACAGAGAACATTAGTGATTCTAAGGCGAATCGGCTAAATAAGACTTATCTGGGTCATATGGCTTAGCGGCCATATTGGAGTATATGCTGCTCAGCTAAAAGCATCTTCTCAAGAACTACTGATCAGAATCTCTTGACATTTTAGATATGATAAGTTCAAAACAAAGTGTTAGAAAGTATGTTGAAAATGAATTTTGTCAACATGCAAATTAGACATCTATTCTGGCTACAGTGAAAAAATTATAATGATATATGCCAGACGGGTGCAAGTTTTGATAAACCACTAAAGAAATGTGATGCGTTTCACTTGTTTTAAACAGTGCTTTGCGATCCCTTACGCGTACAAATAGCTATGACGTCACACAGCGTGCAGAGTAAAACTAAAGCGGCCACGACAGTATGATAGCTGGCAAACGGTCACATCATGTAACCGGTGAAATTCGGTTTCAAATTCACCAAGGTAATTGCCAATGTTGAATACGAAATTGTGTCCGACTGCCTGACTTGACAGTCGAGAAAATCAGGAAATTCGGAGAACTGCAACCGTATAATGGGATGAAGTACATCCATATAACCTTATTATTCACATATTCGAATGTTAAAAGGAGCCTCCGGCTTGACTATGGCGTAAAACACCAATCAAATAGATAAACAAATAAATTACTATGCTCTATATTCAAACCTTTATGCTTCTCTCTTTAGTGTACATGATTTGAGAAATGGCCAGTCCTGATACTACAGAATCCATTGACCTGTCGGACAGTTCCCTGCTCTTGTCGTCTGAGGTTGTCCCTGGTTACCGCACGTACGGCAGTGTAGACTCACCTGTTTTCGATGACGACGAAGCTCCCCCTGGTGGTGGTAAGTTGATGATTTACTTCTTGCATATTTCACTGATGTGTATAAAACTGATTTTGTGCAAATGAAAATATTAACTCTTGGGTTGAAATTCCAGTTAGACCGCTTTTTTTTCTAATTTCAGTAAAAACTTTTTTCTCTTACTTATCAGCGATATAGAACACTTCTGTTGTATACATGTACTTGCGTGAGAATTCAGAGTAAGCGCTTTATTTTATTTTCTCCTTTCTCTTCTTTTTGTTGTTATTATTTTTTTTTTTCGCATTTTTCTTTTCCTTCAATATTTTTTGTGGTGGATTTATTGCTGGATCCGTGTAAGTTGAGGATAGCTATGGGAATATGGAAAATACACGCTGGCTCAGACTGATACAAGCTGTGTGTGTTTCAGAAAATGGTGATAAACATGTGGCATCGGAAAGTGTGATTCAAACTGAAGACGATGCGGCAGACCACGCCGTCAGAGAAGCCAAATTCAGAGCGGTGTATCAAAGGTCAGGAGTGTCACGAATCACATGTACTCTCTTAAATGTAAAATGTTATATATATTAATAATATTAATGTTAAACCAAGCATTTCTGCAGTAGTGGGGGCAGGGTGTGGTGGGGAGGGGGGGGGTGTATTCTAATGTTGGACTAGCACTTTCTAAAGAAATTTTAACACATTACACACTGATGTTGTAATGTAACACTTTCTTTTGTCATATAACACTTTTAGGTGTTCTCTTTCGCATTGTAAATGCAACAGATCTTCTAATCTAATATTCTATTGCAACCTGCAAACACGCCTTACGTACGGTAACATTTGAAAACGTTGGCACTCATATTTTACAGCATTTAACATTGGTTTTGGAAGAGATCATATTGGTGACAGAGATGTCTTCTGCCCAATATGCAATCTAATTCTGTTTAACTGACAGTATTATACTGTACTTTCTTATTTACGTGAAAGTATCATACATTAATATCTAATGTCATAAAATTGCATAGAAAGTTAGCTTGTGCTTGCCTGTTGTTTGTGGTGGTGATATGTAACATGGAGTTCATTCTTCGTAGTTATACACTGTACTTTCTCTTCTGATACCTGTACATTGTCACATGAAAAACTTACCTGTGCATTTTTTTGTCCGCAATCTACAAATTTACTTTGAACCATGCTTCACCCGATGATATCGCCGCATATTTCTTTGCAGAAATGCGAATTCCGGAAATGCCAACTTGCATGCAGGGAATCACCCCAAAAAGGGTCATCGGTATCTTGAGCGCCTGCGTGAAATGCCCTGGTCCATGAAGGAAAAACTCAGTGAAGCAAAGTATGGAAAATATAGTGGGAAAACATGACAGTGTACAGTACAATACATGAAGGTGTGGAAAGCGTAATCTAACAGACCGTAAAGCCAAAGAGAATCGCGGCTTTGCCAAAATGACGTTTCGTCGTCATATGTATGAAAAAAATTGTTGAGTACAACGTAAAAACTCATACATACATATTCGCGCACCTGTTATAGAGTTAAAATGATTCTAAAGTTTGGAAACGTTATAATGCGACCCATTTATTAATGTAGGAACTGTGTAACCTATTTTGAACATGCTGTAGCATATGCACAGGGGAGACTGATATTTTGTGACATGATTATTTGGAGTATTCTTTGAATTATTTGCACTGAGTGAAAAGTTTGGGAAACTGAGTTATACAATTGAGCTGATTCAACTCTAATTCATATGACCAGATCAGCTGAGTCAGGAAACTCATCTAGTTATATTCTCACTTGGTGTAGGAAAACTTACAGAAGTCACGTGACCAATAGTAAGGAGCCTAGACATTGCCGAAAATCAAATAGAAAATCCATTGCTAAAAATAAATAGAAAACCATTGTCAAATATCCAGTAGACTTACATTGCCAAAAATTCAACACAAACCCCGTGGTCGAAAATCCATTAGGCTGACAATGACAACAAATCCAACAAAAACACATTGTCGAAAATGAAGCAGACTGACATTGCTGAAAATTCAACCAATTGTCGTAAATCAAATAGACTGATTAACCCTAGTCTGTAAGTATATACAGCACATGTGCCAAATAACGATTCTAATGTAGGCAACAGACCAAAAACATTTAAAAGAAAACTTTACCTGTCGATAAAAGGTTTTAGCTAGATAACTGTTTGGGGGTACTGGTCTCCCTCTATTCAGCCATCTAACTAAACTGTTTCCCTGAACAGACGCGTTCGGGCTGAGCTTGGAGAAGAATACTTCAATGTAAGAGGGAGGCGGAATTTCATCCAAAAAAGCGCAAAAACGGTATGTAAACTGTTATTACATGTTGTGTATTTGTATACTTTCTGTATTAATATCTATGGTGAAATATTTACTATATAATTCATGAAAACTAAGAATACTGGATAGTTTTCATATCTCTTCCCTTGAAGACTATGGACCTTCGCTGAGAACATTTTTTGCACCTCGAATGGTATTCTCGCCACGATATGGCTGAAATATTGCCGATGTGGCGTTAAGCCATAATCATTCATTCATTCATTCTTCAGAATGGTCTACGAGTATATTGTGTACACGTCACTACTAAACGTGCATGCTAAAACAGACAACTGGCGCAAGGTTGAACTCCACCCGAGTAAAGATGTCATGTCAGACGGCTGGTGTGGCCTACGAGTGTCTGTTGTCTGTTACTCGTTACAAAAATAAATCAACCCAATATTGTTTTGTTGGAATTGACAGATTCAAAAGGGAAAGAAAAATTGGGAAGGTGGATTTGGTCTAATGGACAGAAGCATAAAGAAGATTCAGGGTATGCAGGACAGCCTGAGCAGGCCAATTTGATATGATTTGCAATAGTTGGACGATTTGTGAAACATTAATTAGACCGACATGTATAACAAAGGTACAGCTGTTTGATCATCGCAAGCATAACACCCAGTTGGTTTAACTTCTAATCGTGTATAATCAAGACTTTCAAATGAACACTCTGTCTACTTATTAGCTCGGTGTTCAATATTCGGAGATACTACCTGTAGCTGTTATCGGGTCTCTTCTACCCGGTAAAAGACAACAGTCTCTTCCAGACGGGCGTCTGGAAGGAAAGAAACATTGTCATATCATGGGACCAATTAACGCTGACTTCATACCCACGGAAACCAAGATCAGAAACATTTTTACATTAAAGTTTGTAATATTTATACATTCATTGCACGCGTGTTGTGTCGACTTAAAACATCATCGGGGATAATTTTTTGGCTGTTTTCTGTCCAACGTACGAGTGTTGATATTCCCTCTTATCGTCATCATTACGATATCGGCTATTTTCCTGTTTCCAGCATATTTCGGAAGTGGCGTTGCCTCCTACTTCATGTTCCTCAGGCGTATCATATGGCTGAATGTGGCTATTGCTTTGGTTGCATTCGGCTTTATCTCTGTTCCACAGGTAATTTTGACCATCTGGCATTTGTTACTGATCATAATATTCTATTATTTGTTCGTTTATTTAACGCCTTTATTATCGTCTTATATTAACCCAATGTAAAACTTCTGAAAGTAACTTGCTTGTAATATATATCTCGAAAAAGACAAAATTTTGTATATATACACCAAAATCCCCAACTAGAATTAGCTAGTTATATCCATAGTTACTAATATGAGAATAATTAAGTATTGAATGTTGTATATATTAGGGCGTTTCCCACGATTATTATTTCATGTATAGTAATTTAGCATGCAGCTAAGTATTTCCGATGCAGGTGACAACTACCGACAACTTTGAGCTGTGATTTACAGAAATGTAGAGATGAACCATTGACATTAAGATCACTAATTAATGGTAATTTGTGAAGACGTTTTGGTTATTGGCTTTCATCAGACTGTTACTCTCCATTCTGCCTTCACGGCTTCAGCTCCGGCTCATGCATGCTGGATTCCTCAGCGGTGGTATACGTCCGAAGATCTGTCAGGAATCTGCGGATGGTTGTGGGTTTCCCTCGGGTTCTGCCTGGTTTCCTCTCACCATCATGCCGTCGTATACGTGAAATAGTCTAACAATAGATACATCTCGTGGTAGTAGCCTACTTTGTGCGTGTATGTGAGCTGTATTTATGCATAGGGTACAGGGGAAGAGATGGCGTGTTCAAGTAATGTCGTCGCTTAGATATCTCCTCACGTTGTTGTTTTACACAGATCGTTATACAAGAAGGAACCGTTCTTGACTTGACTCAACACGGGCTGGTAGGTCTCCTTGTACACGTAATTTCGCATTTGTTTTCTTTCCTTTTTATTTGCTTTGTGTGTATTTTCTTATTTTTGGGATAACGTTATTCTAGCCAGATATAACGATGATGTCTTAGAAAGTTTGTATATTCTGTGTAAAACGGAATGTCCTCACATCCACTACAACTTCCATTACCAAAATATGCCCTCTTATAAGATTTTCCTATAGAGCCACTCAAAGCCTATTTTTAATAATTATGAAAATGCTTTTATCCACGACATATATAGATCCATATAGATAGAATACAAATAACACATTGATAGAAAGGTTTGGTTAACTAACTCAGAAATCTGAGTTATACAGTTGAGATAATTCATCACCGGAGTCATAAAAGATTAACCAAGTGAGTCAACAATATAACCAGATGACTTTCATGATTCAGTTTTCTTAGCAGAATTAGCTCAATCGTATAACTCGGATTTTGGGCTTATTTAATTGACCCAAACTTTTTTCTCAGTACAGCTGCATGTATTTTAGTGCAAATTACCAAAAATATATATAAAATCTTACCGCCTATTTAATTGCCGCGGCACTTCATTCGTAATGTAAACAGAAATACAATCGTAATTAATTCCTCGATCCTTTCCCAAGTACACATTTTGATACTTGACCTGTTTTCTCTCTCCACTAGGGTGCGCTACAGAACAGCATTGTGTTTTACGGCTATTACGAGGCTACCCAGAGTTTTGACCATTATGCCATGCCCTTGGCCTATCTGCTGACCGTGCTGGTCGTCATGTCAGTTTCTGTCGTTTCCATTGTCGTTTGGTAAGTGTGATGAGGTTTATGGATATAGACATTCTAATGCTGATATAAAGTTTCACAGAGAAACTTGGGTCCCTTTATAAATCGAAAACAAGAGTCAAAAGATATTCTATTTAGACATCAGTGTTTAAAGTTTGATTCAGAAAAAATTCGATATTTTTTTATTTTGAGAAAGCAAACCGTATATATCCAATCTTTTATAAACACATTATCACTTATGTAAATAGTTCAGTCTTTGAAATTTAGTTATGTAAACAGTGTAGAGTAAAACAACAGTAGCATAGACAGCGTAATGGCTGGCAAATGGCCAAGCGTACATGTAACCGGTGATATCTGAGCTATTGGCTCCGACACTCTCTCTCTACCACCATGACTTAAGCAGAATTAGATACAAAAAATACTGGTCTAGTTTTACCAAAATACTGTGTTCACATTCAATTTAATTTGATTTTTGTTCAGTGTTAACTTCACATTTAAATTAAGAGACAACACAGGACCAAATGTATATTTGCATCGATACAGTCTCCCACATAAAGTTTAAAAAGCATGACACTTTATTTTCGTGATGTTTTATAGCCGAGATGTCGCAAATCAAAGTAAGGTAAAAGGCGGACATCGAGTAAAGCGAGCGCGCCGCTTTGTTGTCAGTTTTAAGGGGAAAGTGGGATATTAGCATCTATTAAACATCTATACACGATTGCTCGATCTAATAACAGGATGGGCGTGAGTTACCGGAAGAGCAAAATGATGACAACAGAGGTGGAGTATATTTATGGCCAGCGCCTGTTTGGAGGATGGGATTTCTCGATCTACCGCCCAGATGGAGTGTTTGACCGCCAGCTGGCCATCAGGACGGACTTTCAAGTAGGATCACATGTATTTGACATAGACTCTCTACGGTGTGGCAGCAATACTGACAAAGTGGTGTTAAGCCATAATCATTCATTCAATCCATATAAGGCATATGGTCAAGTTGCCACAAATTTTCGGCACAGGCTATAATGTTTTGCAAAAGAGTATTTGCGGCCATTGACAGTATTGTACTGGGACGATAGAATATAGACGACCGCCATGTGTGCAAAGTATATTTAACAAAGTTAGTATTTCACACAGGGTCCTACATGTATTTTCAAATGTCATATCTATTTGAATTTTAATCTTTAGTATATCTAACTAAATACAGATATTAATTTTACAGTATATATATATATATATATGCATTTGAGAAAGTAATGTGAAGAGTATGTTCGTAAAGGCAATGAAATCTGAATTAAATTCGCTGTAACTTTAACCTCTCTATATGCAGGAGTTGATCTGGGAACACAAACTCACCGTACAAAAGGGATTTGCGTACAGGTTTGTATATAGACCTTATGTGAGACGCATTTAATATCTTGTTTAATATCACTGAGGACTTTTATTACAAGCCTTTAAGTATGTATAGCCTGAAATTGATGATATTAATTTCTAACAAATTTTGTGTTGTCCATTGTGACAGCCATGTCGTATTTATTCTGTAATTATGCATATGTGCGAAAGGTTTGTGCATATGTTCAATTGCTTTGCTCATCCACGCATTTGTGTATACATGTACATTTAATTTGCATGCGCAAAGCGCACTTTTCCAGGTACTGAACACTAAACTTCCTTACATAGCATCACACCAGCAACTAAGTTGTCAATCAGATGAACGGTTGTGGAGGGTATTGAATGATAGACAACATAAATACGCACATACGCACATACGCACATACGTACATACGTACATACATACGCACATACGCACATACGCACATACGTACATAGATACGCACATACGTACATACGTACATACATACGCACATACGCACATACATACGCACATACGCACATACGCACATACATACGCACATAAGCACATACGCACATACGCACATACGTACATACATACGCACATACGCACATACGTACATACATACGCACATACGCACATACGTACATACGTACATACATACGCACATGCATATATGCATATACATACTTACATACATACATACAAAGATTCCTTCTTTTGTAGTTAGAGATGAAAACTCTTGTACAAATCTTTTGTACGCATATAAAATGAATGAAAGAGTCTACATATCTATAAAATATTTTTCGCATGTGCACACGACATATGTGGGTTTGTATAGAAGATTTGTGAAAATATACAATAAACGCGTTCTTTTAGTATTGTACAAAAGAATGGGGCATATGGACAATTCATTTGCGCATATGTACAATCAGATAATAAGTACCTAAGAATAGGAACTTTTCAATTCAAATCGGTAAATGTATGATCCACTAGATGCTGCCTGTATGGTGTACGAGTCATCACAAATATAACAGTACTGGGTCTTCTCGCTGGAAGTGGCTACGCAATATTTTACGTCTCACAACACCAATTCGAGGAGAGTGTGTTTGGGACATACACCGATATCGTTGAACAATACAAGGTAGGCCCTCCGGTTGTTACACAGTAATTTGATTATTTAGTTGTTCTTTGTTCTAAAGCAGAACTCCAAAGACATAAGAAAATGCATTTGACTGAAAAACGTAATCCTAAAAAGTAAGTGGAAGAGTAATCAAAACATAAATATATTATACAACATAAATATATTATGCAACATGCAGTCGATAATCAGTCAAGTTTTTCTTTCCTTTCTCAAGCTGAGTGTTGTAGTTGCGGCGCTTAAGCTTTGTATGCCTATGGTTCTGGTAGTCATCGGTTACGTAGAAGACTGGACACCCAGATTTGGCTTCAACATCACTCTTGCCCGGTAAACTTATAAAGTCATCTTTTGGATTTGCATTTTGGATTAAATATCATAACCGGTCAAATCTGGCCTCGTGTCAATTTGCCTCAGTTAGGGTTTTTTGCTAACTTCTGATTAAATGCGTTAAAGTAAGAACTAATAGCCCAAAGGCTTAAGCAGAGTTTTTAAGGAAAATGCAGTGATGAAAATTCCATTTACATGATGACAATTATAAGGGATCAGTCCACCTGTAAAAGACCCACTGAGTAAATGTTCACCTGTTGATTTTGGCAGGACTACCTTTTTCTACTTCGCCAGTTTGCTCGTCTTCATACTATCGTTATTCGCCTCCTATAAAACAGAGACGTCGACAGAAGGCTGTATGAACGTGACATCAGCAGAGGTAAAACATCACTTTACAACGCATTGACCACGCCCGCTTGTCTCAGCGGGTTCAAACCCAGCCTTGTACCGGGAGTTTCTAGATTCCTCTGCTCTCGATGCCTTTGGAACGTAGGTGACAACCTTGGCTGTAGACCATTTGTCTCCCACCAATGTGGAATGCATATCTGTATATGACTAGTGGGGAAAATTCGCCAGTAACTTGCCATCGCAAGTGAAAACTTCTTGACTATGGTGTTACACAACCATGCAATCAATAGATAAAATAGCATAATCACTCAACAGGCCATGCTTCATTTGATTCAGACAATTCCGTGGGAAAAGCATGGTTGTTAAATACTAATGATTGTGAAAATAACAGATTATGAATCAAACAAATGTGGAACTGGATTCCTGACTGCACATTTGCAATTTCATTTCCAGCCGATGACACCTGTTGATCCAGAAGATGAACTGTCAAGTTGTTGGGAGACGGAGATAGGAGAGGAAGTATTCAAACTGATTCTATTAGACTTCGCCGCCAGCCTCACAGTAGTATTTGTGTTCGATATACTCCGAGCAGCTCTCGTAAAAAGTCACCTTTGTTGTGACAGAGTAAGTCTGAATAAATTAACACAGTTGCCGTTAGAATTCAAACAACCTGCGTATGGTAATGAAATTGTATTTGGTGTATGGAAGATCAAGTATGTAGGCCTCTGTACTTGACCACACGGAAAACTACCAATCTATGGCTTGTAGATAAGTAGCATTATTCCTATACATATTTGTATGCACACGTATTGCCTTGTTTGGGAATGAGTCAGTGATCATGGATTGATTTGGAGTGGAATTGGAAGGGCCCAGTTTGCATCGCGTATACATTCCTCGTACATAGCACAGAAGCTAACGAAGAAGGCAATCTGCGACAAAACAATCTTTTACAATCCTATATTGACGGAAATCACCGCGTAAAATGAAGTGAGTGACAGGAAATGTATGTTTACATGTGTTTTTTAGATTTTTAAAGTAGTCAAATGTTGGAATTGTGATGTGGCCTTTAGGATCATATTGCCAGTGACAAAGTGCATTCACTCTGACCTCATATCAGCTGTTTTCTTTATATTCACCTGGAATCGTTGTGAACATTATTTAAGTTATGTTTTATACTCGAGGGTTGTCAGAGCTATTTCAACGTACATTGGCAGCTGTGTTTAGAGTGGGAAATTCTTGAGTACGACGTAAAACACCAATTAAATAAATAAATAAATAAATAAATTTAGAGTGGGACAAACTTCTTGTCGTCTCAGATTACTTAAACACAAGTTAAATGGTTCATAAAACCCAACATAGAAATCAAACATCTGAATGCATTTAGATCTCTTAAAAACACCTAAAAAATGAAATTATATCTATGCTTAGCGTTCAGCTGCCCAACTGCATGAGGATCATTAATTAGCCTTCCTTAGCTTCCTTTTACCTTAATTATTTAGTTTACAGCAAACCGAACAATAAGCAGTAATTGAACGTACCATAATATCATTTTGCAGGTGACATACAACTCCTTCGACGTAACCGGAGGGGTTTTGGATGTTGTGTACTGTCAGGGCCTGATCTGGCTGGGGATCTACTTCTCTCCCCTGGTACCGCTCTTTGGGACGTTCAAGCTGCTGCTGACGTTCTTCATACGCTATATGGTGGCTCGTCTTGTCAACGTTCCACCTAAACAACTATATCGTGCTTCCAGGTCCGGCAATTTTAACATGGCCATTCTACTAGCAAACTTGTTTCTGTGCATGTACCCTCTCATGGTGGTGCTGTTCCAGTAAGTAGATCATTTCTGTCTGTCTGTATATGTAATCGTCGCGTTGTTTGACATTGATAAGGTAGTGTATTGCGCGTCACATTCATCCTGTAATGATGTATGGCGTAATGGTGACAAGATACTTGCTTATCTTCCAGTCATATAAACAATATTTGATACCTTCTAGCCTATGACATATTGCCATGGCAACAAGATGGCAAAAAAATGGGCTTTAGCAGTGTTAAGTGTGAAAAATGTCTGCATTGTTCTGTGATACATTGTTCTGTGATACATTGTTCTGTGATACATCGTTTTGTTATACATTGTTCTGTGATGCATCGTTCTGTGATTCATTGTTCTGTGATACATAGTTCTGTGATACATTGTTCTGAGATACCTTGTTTTGCTATGCATAGTTCTGTGATACATTGTTCTGTGATGCATCGTTCTGTGAATCATCGTTCTGTGATGCATTGCTCTGTGATTCAATGTTCTGTGATACATCGTTCTGTGACATACTGTTGTGTGATGCATCGTTCTGATATACATTGCTCTGTGATACATCGTTCTGTGATACATTGTTCTGTGATGCGTCATTCTGTGATGTATCGTTATGTGATACATTGTCCTGTGATACATTGTTCTGTGATGTATCATTCTGTGATGCATCTTTTTGTGATACATCGTTCTGTGATACATTGCTCTGTGATGCATTGTTTTGTGATGCATTGTTCTGTGATATAGCGTTGTACGCATGGTTCTGTGACGCATCATTTAGAGATTCATACTTCTGCGATGCACGGTTCTGTGATTCATTGTTCTGTGCCGCATAGTTCTGTGATGCATCGTTCTGTGAATAATTGCTCTGTGATGCATAGCGGTGTGAATCATCGTCCTGTGATGCATTATTCTGTAATGCATCGTTTTGTGATACATTGTTCTGTGATACATTGTTCTGTGATACATTGTTCTGCGGTACATTGTTCTGTGATACATTGTTTTGTGATGCATAGTTCTATGATGCATCATTCTGTGAATCATTGCTCTGTGATGCATAGCTCTGTGAATCATCGTTCTGTGATGCATTGTTCTGTGATGCATTGTTCTGCGATGCATAGTTCTTTGAATCATCGTTCTGTGATACATTGTTCTGTAATGCATCGTTTTGTAATGCACTGGTCTGTGATACATCATTCTGTGAGTCGTTGCTCTGTGATACATAGTTCTGTGATGCATCTTTCTGTAATGCATCGTTCTGTGATGCATTGTTTTATGATGTTTCGTTCTGTAATACATTGTTCTGTGATGCATCGTTCTGTGAATCATTGTTCTGGAATGCGTAGTTCTGTGAATAATCGTTTTGTGATGCATTGTTCTGTGTTGCATTGTTCTTTTAATCGTGGTTCTGTGATGTATTGTTCTGTGACGCATCGTTCTGTGATGCATCGTTCTGTGATGCATCATTTTATGATGTATTGTTCTGTAATACATTGTTCTGTGATACATAGTTCTGTGAATTATCGTCTTGTGATGCATAGTTCTGTGAACCATTGATCTGGGATGCATTGTTCTGTGATGCGTTGTTCTGTGATTCATTGTTTTGTGATGTATCGTTCTGTGATCCATTGTTCTGTGATTCAATGTTCTGTGAATCATCATTCTGTGATGCAGCGTTCTTTGAGGCATTGTTCTGTGAATCATCATTCTGTAATTCATTGTTCTGTGGTGCATCGTTTGATGATATATCGTTTTGTGATGAATTCTTCTGTGATTCCATGTTCTGTGAGGCATCGTTCTGTGAATCATCGCTCTGTGATGCATCATTCTGTGATGCGTTGTTCTGTGATGCATCGTTGTGTGAATCATCGTTCTATGGTACATTGTTCTGTGATGCATTGTTCTGTGTATCATCGTTCTTTGAATCATTATTTGATGAATGGTTCTATGATTCATAGTTCTGTAATGCATCGTTCTGTAATGCATCGTTCTGTGATATATCGTTTTGTGATGTATCGTTCTGTAATACATTGTTCTGTGATGCATCGTTCTGTGAATCATCGTTCTGTGATGCATAGTTCTTTGAATCATCGTTCTGCGATGTATTGTTTTGTAATGCATCTTTCTGTGATGCATCGTTTTGTGATGTATCGTTCTGTGATGAATTGTTCTGTGATGCATTGTTCTGTGAGCCATCATTTTAGTAATCATCATTCTGTGATCCATCATTCTATGATGCATTGTTCTGTGATGCATCGTTCTGTGAGGCATCATTTTAGTAATCATCATTCTGTGATGCATCGTTCTAAGATACATTGTTCTGTGATGCATCGTTCTGTGAATCATCGTTCTTTGAATCATCGTTCTGTGATGCATCTTTCTGCGATGCATAGTTTTATTATGCATTGTTCTGTGAATGATTGGTCTGTGATACATCGGTCTGTGATACATACGTGCATATGGCAGGAACAGTATCGCTGTCTCAGTACATATAAAAGTTCTCTTTTTTGAGACGCGAACAAAACACTTGATCAAAGGGATGCCATTAAACAAATGTACCAGCGGTGCACAAATTGTTTAATTTTATGTAGTACACAAATCGTGAAGCACTGATACACATATCGTGGATGTAATGACTGTCACACATTTATTTTAGACAGTATTTTTATACTTGTACACACGCGCCTTATGAACTCGCAGCACTCAAGCATAGACTTTGATCAAACTTTCGCAAACTTAACACGCTTTAGATTTCTAACTGTAAGGTGTGTGCGTGTATTTTGTAGACTACGTCCGTCTCGCCAGTGTGGCCCCTTTAGAGCCTATTGCTATGTTTATGAAGTTTTAACTACCCAAATCGGAGAAGTGCCGGAATGGCTGGGCAAAGCGATTGAGTTCGTGAGCTCGCCAGAAGTGATTATCCCAGTCCTCGTCCTGTTAGTGTAAGTATTGGTAGCATATTTTGTTTCTTCAGGGAATCGGGGGCGAAAAATTGTTTCAATCTTCGCCCTTGAACTGTAAGAATTGGTGGCGTTCTTCACTTGTTTCAGAAGATTGTGGATCAAAATCATCCTGTTACTATACATATATTGGTACATGTGGTATCCTTTGCCCAAAGAATGGTGAGCTAAAAGTCGTGCAGTCCTCAGTCTGTTACTGTCAGTATTGGTGGCTCACTTTGTTTGTTTAGAGAACTTTGCACAAGTCATTCGTTCTAGTCCTGTTACATGTACAGTTAAGACGCTTTGTTCAAGAGATCATTGCAAAAAACATCGAGTTAAGTATTGGCGATATACATGTTTCTTGGTTGTGAACACAATTACATTCCCAGAAAAATTGCAGACTATATTTTGTTTCATTCAATGTAGTCCCTGGGATTATAAAAGCTTACTCAATGGTTCATAATCATCAGGAAATAAATCCCAGAGTGTGGTAAATTCTGAAGTATGTGGATTACATACCATGGATAGGTACTTGTAAGCGGCCATGATGAATAGCACCTTTTTTAATGTATGAGCATATGAACGATGTAAGCTGTTGTCTGTGGCAACCTAACCTTTGCCAGAAGGGAGAAGTGATCAAAACCAGCCGTGTCCTGGTCGATTCAATGTACGGCAAGTTTGTTAGGCAAGGTATTGCGACTTCTTAAAGCAAACAGGTTCGCGTACGAGATCAGTCAATTGCTAAATCAGTGAATGTTAGATCTTTTGCCCTGTGGGTGAACTGAATGTGAACTTTCCTGGGCCTGTGTGATTTATGTGAACAGTTATGTACAACTAAACTCAGCTTGTCTTAGGACATATGCATGTACTAACTATAAGCTTTATATACAAAACTGTATACTTTTGATATTTTCAGGCTGGTTGTCATATACTATAAAATAAAATCCAGTTCTTACACAAATGTCATCAAAGAACTTCGAGAACAGCTGAAATTTGTAAGTATACATTAAAGATTTTTCTCTAACAACTTGTGACCTGTTTTTGATACGTTTTCTTTACAAATTACAACCATTTTTTACCCAATGTTTATTTCCATTCATTAAACTTTCGCTTTATTCGTGTTATGGTTTTATTTGTTAATACATTATGAGTACACTTACCACCCGTTCATTGTTTTAATCATTTTAGCCAGTTTAAATTTACAAAGTTGGAAAATATTACTGAAATAATGTATAAACAAAATGTAAACCCTAATCAAACAAGGATGTACCATTTCGTGATAATGCAGTTCTTTGGGTTGGTGAATTTGGTGAATTTTTTGTTTACTAAATCATTTGATGCATTCTTGAATTGTATGACCATCAAATTATGTTTTTGTAGGAGCGTCGTGAAGTGAGACGCCGCGTGTTCCACGTTGCAAGGACAACCCGTAAGTGTTTTAAAGTTGTGCATCTATTTGAAATATCAGGGCATTTTATTTATTTCGTCGTGTTTTACTATGAAAACAAAATCATGTCATTCATATGAAAGCGACAAGGTTCATTGTTGGTGCAAACCAGACAGAACCCAAAGGAGACCAATGGACACGTTTTTTGCTAGTTACCTGACACTTCATATGTCTTAAAGATTTGTCCAAGACGGCGAGTGTTAGATTCGAACTCACGACCCTATTGGTCAAGGGCCAGCAAGGGGCTCCCATCAATTACCTTGACCAGTCTGTCTGTCTTTCTGTCTGTCTGTCTGTCTGTTTGTGTGTGTATGTCTGTGTGTGCGTGTCTATGTGCGTGTGTGTGTGTCTTTTGGCTTGTCTGTATGTGTCTGTCAGTGTGTGTCTGTCCGTCTGTGTTTGTGTCTGTCTGTGTGTCTGTGTGAGTGTCTGTCTCTGTCTATCTGTCTGCCTCTCTGTCTGTCAGGATGACATTTTCTACAAAGGTTATTGGCCATTAAATGTTGGTGGTGATCTGGAGTTATCGACCTTTAACAGCCATTCTGGTTAACGGCTGGTGTACGAATATCTGTTTCGACGCATAGATCAAGATATTCAGTATTTGTACAAAAGTCAAGCTAAAGTGTAAGATTTACTTAGTGTACTCATCTTCACAGTTTGAGATGTGGTGCACTCAGCAAGGCCGTATGCACAGTCAGTTCCCTGAAGCCCACTTGTCTTCCGCCAATATGCTGTGCATATCAGTACCTCACACGTTCGTCACTATCAGACTTGCCAAAGCCCCGTGGTTATCGGATATACCGGTAACCTAGCTCAACCCCTAAAGCTGACAGCAATCGTAGAAGTGAAAAGCTCTTGAACAAGCCAGTAAATAACAAGCAAAGACGTAAATAAGTACAGATACAAACACACACTACGGACATTTATAGTTGCTTGTATTATTATTTCCGTTTTTTGTATTATATGTAATGATTATTTCAGATGCCAAACCCGTAACATGAATGTGGATTACTCATCAAAATTTGGAAAAGTAAATGCAGGACATTTGGACTGCTGTCCAAGTTCAGCTGGAGTCGATCTCTACCACTGACATCATCACTGTCATTTCTCGCTTCCAGATGAGGGCCACGACAGCAAAGATTCTAAAGATACTTGAGATTGTACTAAAAATATTATTGTACTTACACTCATATGTACCATACATACCTTAAATGACAAAACATAATTAAACTGTAGCTTCGGCTGCAAACAGTATTACACATGTTCTTATTATTGCTCTTTTTAATTATAGGAATTAAAAGAATAAAATAATATACTCTTAGTTGTTTCGGAAGACGTGATGCCAGCAGAAATAGCTGCGTTCTTGGGTTATATAAATAACTTCCGCCTGATGGGTTAAAATTGATAATTATGGCGGTGCTCAAAATTTTCTTAATGTACCGGCTTTGGTTAACTTTGAACTGCGATGTCTCGTTATGCAAGAAAGCAAAAATAAAAATGTACGCTGTTTAAACTATATGTAGTATACTTTATCCATGCATATGTACATTTAGTCTAGTGTAGTCTTTACTTTTAAATGTACTATCCAATGGGAATTAACGTGACATAATTCGGCAATGAGGCCGGGTCGTAATTAAGTGGTCAACACCCTAACCCGTGATTCTCATCGATGGCGTATTAAGTGGCGTTCACACGGTGCGACTGCCGTGTCGAATACAGTTAGTCAAACGAATTAGAACATGCACTATTGCATGCGATTGCTGCACTCTTTAAATCGCATGGTTTCGCCCCCGCTGACGATATATAGACTTGTCCTTGTCTTAATTTCGTTCAACGTGTGCAATTCGACGAGTCGATCGTGTGATCGCAGTTTTAGGACATGTTTTTGTATTAGATCACAGCTATATATTGTTAGAAATATATTGACAGTTTCTTAATATAATAATAATAATTCATCAAAAGTAGTGAAATGATGTAGAGCAAATTCTATGGTAGTAAAGAGCGAGGTTGTCTGTCACGTATTTGAAACTGTGGAGATTTCAACTTAGCAAAGTGTGAGATTTTTTTCCAGAAAACTTAAAAAAGTGCTTAGTTTTTATCCGAAATTAATTGATTGGCTGATTGATGTGAAAGAACCGTAAGGTAGCGCTAGTGTGAAGCCGAATCTCGAGCCTTTGTTACGTCAAAAAATGATTCAAGTCAACTTAAACAAGGTTATTATGTATCAGTTTCTATTGTAAAGTCATCGTTTTTGGCAAAGACTGAAAGACCAAAAGGGCGAAAGAAAGGTACGAAAGGGTGAGGCGAAAGTGCAAAAGAGCGAGGTGGCAAAACCTCGTTTTATTGCTGCGCACTTTCGTAATGTTGTTTCGCCCTTCCATCGTTTTAACTTTTGGCATTAACTTCTCCTAACAATTATCAGCAGACGAAAGTATGCGTGGCCCCTATCGACTTCCCTCGCTTAATGTGACATTAAAATGAGGTGAGAAATGAAAATTTCACGTCAATAAAATGGCACTAGGGTCCTGTGTCTGGGCGTTTGCTGGGTACCCAATGAGCTTGCACGGGGGCGATCAGATTGACGGGCGGAGGAAACTGCTGTGCCTCGGAAGGTACTTTACGGCACCCACTGATTTAAAGCCCAGCATGACCAGCTTTAGTTTGGATTCAAAGAATTACGCTTTGCTTGAGTCAGCCAGCGAGGATCTTCGGTCAGACGATACGCGGATGTTTGATATATCTACTATAACCTATATCAACAAAGGACATGCGACTGCCATAAATATGCTGGCAGTTTGACCAGTTGATCACGCCGGATCGGTTAGGGATCGATGTAGTCCGGGATACCACTGTATGGGTGTCAAGCGGACGGTGTAAGAGCAGTGAATGGTGGGATTGGATCAGACGGATTGTGAACAGTTGACAGACTGGAGGAATTAGCTACAAGGACATATATGTACATATGATGTGTTATGTGATCGATGTAAACCTACGATTAAGGGAAGAATAGGTAAGGCTGTACACAACACAATGGTTATCATGTACATTCCTACTTCTCTACTCATTTCTAATACTTGCTTAGCCTTATAAACCATTTCTTACTCTTTTTATATCTGGATAGTTTTCTGTCTTTTCACATGAACTTCAAAACTGAATTTAAATGAAATAAGGGATTTGTTTAGCGTTCAATTGGACGTTTTAGATTTCACCGTAAGACATTTTAGTTGGTACCAGAAAATGATTGTTTGCGTGTTTAGCGTTTAATAAAGAATTGAGGAGGGTGAAATCAATGGGAGTGGAGGATATTTTGCTGACGTGGACTGGTGCAATTAGTCACATATTTGCCAATTAATGCACCTAATTTCCAAGGATTATACATGCACAGTATTTTTTAGAGACAGAGTCTTAAGTAAGTTATAAAATCAGTTGGATTAAACATTGAATCTAGCTCTGTCTTATACGCATGTGTATTGTGCTATGGCTTTAAGTCAAATACTTCACTAGTACGGATTGCTAATCGTTCACTGGGCAATACAGGGTATAATCCGAATTTTGGGCGACTTCCAGTGCCCTTAACATGGCAAAAAACGCTTCAAGCGATAAGCAGATTAAAAATGGAAAACAATCTCTGTGTTGATCTGAACCGTTGAGCTGCGTGTACGTTGTACGTGTACTAAACACGTGCTGACATAACGTGTAACACATTCAGCCATGACGCCTTTTAAATGACGAAGGGAAAACGAATGTGTTAAAATGGTTTTACCAGCTTGAAAGCCACCATAGTACTCGCCGTGCTTGCAAAAACTGGTTTAAATGTAATCAGGGTTAACAGATATAACAGCCATACTATAATAACGTTATGTCATATGCCACTGTTACAACTACGCGTGCCTTTCATCACGAAACCTCGTAAATAAGCAGTATCATATAGTGTCTTCCTGTATATACCTAGACCTGTTCTCAGAAAGACTGCTGACTCTCAAATCTTACAACAAAAAATAGAACAATCCATTAAACAGCAGGTTTGAATAGATATGCCTTTAAAATCCGTTCATTGAGCCGATTTTCTGTAATCTGTAGCCTGACCTGGGGCCAAATAGATTTATTTATTTATTTGATTGGTGTTTTACGCCGTACTCAAGAATATTTCACTTATACGACGGCGGCCAGCATTATGGTGGGTGGAAACCGGGCAGAGGCCGGGGGAAACCCACGACCATCCGCAGGTTGCTGGCAGACCTTCCCACTTACGGCCGGAGAGGAAGCCAGCATGAGTTGGACTTGAACTCACAGCGACCGCATTGGTGAGAGGCTCCTGGGTCATTACGCTGCGCTAGCGCGCTAACCGACTGAGCCACGGAGGCCCCGGGCCAAATAGAGCTTGCATTGTTTTCCACCTTGTAAAGTTGCACAGCACTTTTCTTCTGTACATTCACAGATTCTAAAGCCAGTTCGAAGCACGATAATGCCTTGTATAAAAAGACATGAACGACACTCTGCAAGAGAAGTAATGAGTTATAGAGCAACATTGTGATAATTACCACCAAACAGGAATAAAATGGCATCCAATTGTGGCAAAAAAATTATGTTGGAAGGTAAAGTTCTCGAGACTATAATGTTCATTTTGTTAATCAGTCATGCTGTGCACAACAACTCTATACCTTTCAACTTAAACGCACTAATCCTAGGTGAAGCTATCAGCTTAATACGGTAATCCGATAATCTGATCATAGTTACGAGCGGTAAACAGAAGTGCTCCGTAACCCCTTCAACCACATTCAGTTGGGCCCGGACGCGGTGAGTCGGTAGACGTGGGTGACATTTACATACAGAAGTCAGGGATATACCTGACGCTTTACACGGAAAACTGTTCGGGATATTTACCACACAGAAGGTTTGTGCTGACTTTTTCCGTGATAACGTCGCCTTAGCTGAATAGGCAATCTTTTTGCTGGTGACTTTTTCGAGAATCTATCGTTATTTTAACCAGGATACATACCAAATTTCCCCAAGAAAACGAAGATGGCGCCCCAGACGGGTTAACAGAGTTCTGAAGAGTACATTTGCAGATGACTTACAAATTAAAAAGGGAGCTATATAACTTATTACAGACGCACTTGATATCAGTAGTACACGATTGGTGCTCAGATATTTACTGTCGTAGTTTAGAATATACATGCCAAGACCACAGCATGGATTGTAAACAGTGATATATAGTTGGCAAATGGTATCATGTATCCGATGAAACACGATCTCTTCTTGTTTACCTCAATTAGGGTTTTTGAGTGTACCTCCGTTAGGATTTGTGAGCTTACCTCCGTTATTTTTTTAGTTTATCGCAGGGGTTTTTGAGTTTACCTAAGCTGGGGTTTGTGCTCTTATCCAAGTTAGTGCTTATGCGTTTCCTCAGTTAGGGCTTGGGAGTTTACCTCAGTAATGATGTTTTGAGATTACCTTAGTTAGGATTTTTTTAGTTTACTGCAGGGTTTTTAAGTTTACCTTAGCTAGGGTTTTTTGAACATACCTCAGTTTGGGTTTGTGAGTTTACCTTAGAAAGAGTTTGTGAGTTTATCTCATTTAGAGTTTGAGCTTACCTCAGTTAGGGCTGGTGAGCTTACCTCAGTTAGGGTTTTTAAAGGAGAAGAAAACTTAAAACAATGACACTATAGGCTGAAAGAGCACATTTTTTCTATCTGGTGGTGCCTGCTGCTTAATTTTGCGATTTTTCCTCACCATACACGTAAAGTCTGAAGACGGCAAAGCTGGCATAAATCGCTGAGTCCATCGCGTCCTCCTTCTTTAACACCCTGTAATTCATGCTGGGGGTGTGTTGCCTCTCAGCCAATGAGAGCCGTTAAAACTGCCGGCTTGTTCGTGTAAACTAGGAACCTAAGTCCAACATTCCGGTTTCCCGATCGTCAAGCGGAAAATGAACTGTACTGTTCACTACCTTCTGGGAAGAAGAGTTCTAACGGAAATGTACTAACTGCACTTCGGCGATTTCCGACGGCAATTCTTCCCTAACACAGAAGACTTCAGGACTAGTTCTTAGGCAAAGTGGAGTCGCCCACAGCGGATTTTGGCGCTGACTTTATTTATAATTTATCAACTTGAGGTACATATTAGAATTTTTATGGCATGCACCTGCGAGGAAATGCATACTCTTTTGAATGGTATTTGTTTGATATTTAAATTTTCTTCTCCTTTAAGTTTACCTGAGTTAGGGTATTTTGAACATACCTCAGTAAGGGTTTTTGGAGATTACCTCAGTTATGAGTATTTTGTAGTCTACTGCAGGATGTAATAGTGTACCTCAGTTAGGGTTTCTTCAATATACCTCAGTTAGGGTTTGTGGGCTTACCTCAATTACGGTTGGTGAGATTACCTCAGTTAGGATTTGAGAGCTTACCTCAGTTACGATTGTTGAGCTTACCTCAGTTAGGATTTGTGAGCTTACCTCAGTTACGATTGTTGAGCTTACCTCAGTTAGGATTTTTTTAGCTTACCTCAGTTACGATTTCATGTCTTGCTTAACGTTGTTATTTTGTCTTTTTGGCGTTATTTTGTCTTTGTTATACTCTTCACTAGGTGTCAGCATATTCATGTAGCTTCTCCGGACCGTGAGTGTCATGAGGTTTGATACAGTCTTCGAGATCTCAGGATTCTCGTGAAATAATCTTTGGATTGTGAGCACGAGTGCTGATTTTTTATATCCAAACTACAGAAAAGGTAAGCTTGTTTTATCTTACATACAAACTAAGTCCAAGTTTTATATTCAGGACAATCACACATCTGTCTGTTGCAGAATGATTGCAAATCATATGCTATAAAACTTACCTTCGATGAGATTTGGTCTTTTACGTGTGCAAACCGCTCGGTAAGTCATACTGGCGAACCTCTCCACGTGAGATCACGTATCCTCGCGAATAGTGAAAAGGGGTAATCTGGACCCTATGCAAGCGCTTTTAACTCGCTCAATTTTCCCTGACAACAGTAGCACAATTTGTTTTTCATTTTTGCATGGATAAAGAAAAGATTTCTTGAAATATGAAACAAACATTTGAGTCATTAAAGTATTTTTACCTTACAGCGCAAAAATGACACTCCCTGACCCCAGCGGCGATGACACGACACAGAACCAGCAGGGTCAAGGCCTTTCTCAGGTTTCACCCGGGTCAAATGTAGTCGGACGTCGATCTAGCAGCATTGTGACTCCTCGAGATTTGCGCGCGCCAGGATACCGAAACCGAAGCGTCATGTCAGGTAATGACTTTTACTGAATGGAGAAACAGCATATTTTCTTATTCCCCATCAGACAAAATACTTCGCTTTTCGTTGGACAACAACGGTCAAGCGGTGTACGGATATATTCTCGATTTCCGCAGACGACGCCAAATGTGTCTGTTACATGGTTACTCAGAGATAGGATACGGAAATATATGGTGTCAGTAACCTTCGTGTTGGGCGAGGCTTCACAGTAGTGTGAAGCAGGACCTTGAGCCATTTGCTACCTTAAAAATGGATTAGGGCGCAACGTCTACAATGTTACAATGTATTACTTTCTACTGTAATGTCGTTCTGTCTTTATTGTGTCGTCATATTGATGAACCAGGAGAGGAACGTTTGAGATCAATAAAATGACGTCAAAATCCTGCTGGTCCTACTTGTCCCCATTTCTGTAATACAGAATAGTATCAGATTGTTGTGGAAACTATAGCTCAAATCAAACAGCGGTTGTAGCACGGGGATTTGCTAGTGACAAACCATTCCTGCCGAATGTAATTCATGCGTAAGCTTTGGGGCGCTTCGGTGGCCTATTGTTTGAGGAGAGCGACCGTCTAGATCAAAGAAAGGCTTTTAAAACGGCACAGCACTGAGAGGCTAGGGCAAGGAAACAGGACTGGTTAGCCCAATGTCAGTGTGATGTGATTGGGTGGAGTGTCATGTCTGCTGTCCTCGGCATTATACTTCGGTGACAGCAGCACTTTGGCGTCATGAACTCGCCCTGCCAAAAGAAGTCACAGTACAAGTACACGCACATAATGACTCCTCGCCAGCACTGAGAGGCTAGACTAAAAATTGTTAAGGACCTAAAACCTAAAGCATACATGCATATATACACACGTAAGCTGTGTGTCCCATCGTTCATACATGCCTTAGCCACGATGTTTAGAGGGCAAACTGGTAACATAGTTCTCACTCACTGCAAGAGAACAATAACCAAGGCAGTTTGGAATCGTGTCGCCATTGCACGGAGAGAAGGTACGCCATTTAGGAAACCTTTCTCATATGTATTAAAAAGGATGCTCAATAAAGACAATTTGAATGAAATTCCTCTCAATTATTTTAATTCCCTTAGCTGAGTAATTTTATAGTTGAACTGAATGGTTTCACGCCCAATGTTTTTTTGCAGATGTGCTGCCAGACTCCCGGCTGAGTTTCTTGCCCATCATCCGTCGCTCATCCATGGCGAGCTCTATCGCCAGTAGTATCAAATCCAGCTCGCTGTACTCCTCCTCCACAGGTTCCAACTCGCCAATGTCCGGGCCTCCGACTGGCTTCTCCTCCCCATCCAAACTAATCAACCTGCCCAAGCTACTTCTCAGGGAGATGCAGCCGGATTACTTTGATGTGCGAGATGAGATGGACTTCAACAGGTGCGTACGATTTCCACAGGTTGAATCCTCCCCGACGGACTGCCGACTAAACCTGGTGGCACAGAAGCTACAGGAGGGCACCGATGGCAAAGAAGACTACGAGGCAACTGTAGCCATTCCTGTGCCGGTGAGTTTAATGCGCGGTGAGAGTGGATCAGGAAACTTAAGTCGAGTGCATCATGTAATTTACCCCTGTTAGCCCCATCCACATGGTAATGTCGGTAATTACATGGTTTTGCTGGCACGTCTGAGTGTATCTATCATCTATCTGACAAAAACTGGCTTTCATTGGGAGGTTTTTTGTTCTGATGGCATAATGTCATAAGGTCGTGTTGGACTGAATGAATATCTTAGCTAGATATGACTTCTCTCGTTGGCCTAATTGTTATCAGCCAAACTTCAGCATTCATTCTCTACTAACCTCTTTTCTGCTTATTTTACTTTCATTGCCAGTATCAGTGATGATCAACAATTTTTCTGCACTGTAAAGTGAATCTGCTTTTAATTTTGGGGGATTATTTCGAACAAAGATATAGTCAAGAGGGAACAACATAAACCCTGGTAAAAATATAAAAAAAATATGATAATCTAGAGAAAACATTTACATTATACGTGAATATTTCTTGTTAGAAACTTATGTTTTCGACTATATTAAAATTTTTCGAAAGAGTAAAATATTTGTTTTTTCTAATTATGAGCAGGAGTTTTGTGAAATCAGAAATTCAAGAGAAAGCGAACGGGAGGCACCTCCCAAACGGAAAAGACGGAAGAATCGAAAACGATCTGAACAGAGATAGAAGATCACGGAAGCTGTTCTACCTGAAAATTTGACCAGGACTAGGTCGGATGAAAATCACATAGCTATGAAAGTGTCCACAATATATGCCGACTCATAGACTATAGTCTGTTTGTTTTAATCACTCACCTGTATTTAGCTGTGCGTTCAGTCAGTTATACTACCAAAATCCCCTTTAGCCATTTACACGTAACAACAAAAGCTGTACACGGATATGTTGGAAGTTCGGACAAATAAACTGAAGTTAGAACACTTTTTCTAATTGATAATGTTGAACTGCATAAGGTCGGTTTGCATTCAGTGACGTCATAATTATTAAAAAAACAGTGGCATGCTGGAAAAATTCGGCGGAGTTCAATATGTTTTGACGAAGGGTAACACCACAAACTACTATCAACTTAAAAACCTGTTTCTGACGCTGCCATATTTGAAATTGTTTGCACAAACTTGTTAGTATAATATAACCTTCATAATGAATTTTATATTTATCTCTTGTGGTACTTGATCTCACAGCAGTTTGGTTTTAGACTTGGAGGTTGGGAAATTATAAAAAACAATCCAGTCTATTGTCTTAGACACTAGTGTAGGCTGAGTTACTGAGTTTGTTCTAACCGATTTGTGGTGCAGCTATTGTAAAACAATTTACTCCCCTACGCAGATTGTCCAGCATGCCACTTGTTTTTTCTTAATAATTATCACGTCACCAAGGCAATGAGTTCTTGATGTTGAAATAGGGCTTGTTGAGTTCCACATTATGAATTAGGTGAAGTATTCTAACTGCACTTTCCTTGTAATAATACAGACGTACGACATTTCAATGTCTAGAGCTTGTGGTGTTACGTGTCAGTAGCGAAAGGTAATTCTGGTCAGCTCAATAGAAAACGACTGGGTAAACCAAACAGACTATGGAACTATTATTCTCAGGACGTTACATACTGAACTATTTAGATAAACAAATGTCGTTTTGTTAATGATAAATTGTACAACTAGTTTGACAACTTTACCTTCTGAAACCTGTTAAGGGACGTATCTGTAGACAGAATTACCTGACAGATATACATATGCAGCGGTGGTAATAAGTCTTGAATGCACGTAACTTCATTACGAGCACAGCTTAAACATCTACATCAGGGTCCTGTTGTTGTGACCATTTCTAGATTCTAGCAGTATCCACAAACCTAGGACCAAAGATGAAGAAGCAAATTTACATTTGATCAATATGTCTGCAAGAATATTTTATGACCTCATGATTTGAAACCGAGTATCGCTACAGAGGATATATCTACATAACGTTTAATGTTCTTCAGACGAAATGTAGCCCCCATTCCTTTCAGACATCTTAAATGACCCATTTCCCCTGTACCCAAAAATAAATAGCGTCCTGCATGATGCAGGGTAATGGTGAAAGCTTATTAACAGAACCTCAAACGAAACTTAGATGTCTCACTTGTGTGTAATTATTTACATTCTCAATTCCACAGGCTGCTGGACAATTACTGTGCTGTTGATACAGGACACACTTTTGTCGTTTTTCTATTTCGACTGGACATTACCAAAACGACAAAGTTTGGTCACTGAATTTTTTGGTTAGCATTCTATAGAGTGAAATATATTGGCTTCTTAACGTTATATTGTTTGTACATCCTTGTGTATCTTTGTGTATCAAATTGTATAGTTTATTCTGTAAATAGATTTAGGGTTTTAATATTCTTATTTCAAAATGTGTAAAGGGATGTTTTCAAAATAAATCTGCAATATCGATGTATCTCGTAACGGTTTCTGTAGGATTGTGTTTTCTGTTGAGTAGGGATGGATATGATGTCGGATGCTTTAAAATATAACCAATGGCCATATTTAATGTATTGCAACGTCCGATACAAAGTTCTGTTATAGTGGTTGATCTAAATTTCGTTGAACCGAGCTGGGCTATGAGCCTGTGCAAATCAATCTGTCATAATTATATCTATATGTGTTGGCTGATGTTTTCTGGTATAAATAAAAGAAATTGAAATAAAGTTACTTCTTTATGTTCATAACACAAGGATGACATAAGACGTTTTCTGTATTTGTCAATGTTCCGATAAGATGAGCTACATCTAGCTCTCTCGTTATATTGGGAGTCATTGTTATCCAAAACCACCTAAAATTTCGACATTAAATGTACGTTTTTGGGGGAAAATAAATAATTTTACTTTTGTACTGAAGCTTAAAGGTACACAAAAAACAAAAATTACACAAAGTTCAGATGAACAAAGTTTTCCCTGATGAAGACACTTAAAAATAATTTTTCGAGAAAAAGACACTTTTAATCTTTGTATGGTGGATATTTTGGACCACCTCTTGGTGTATATATTCTTTGTTTAATAATACTATAAATAAGGACGTAGGATATGTTTAAAAATATATTTGTACTAGAATTTGGTCTTTTCAGCTGACAAATGTGTTTAACCTGGATTGTGAACATATTTATATTTTAATATAATTATAAATATTGGCATAATTTAGAGTAAAGGCATATGTTTGGGTGTAAACAACAAATTTACATTCAAATAGATTTAATAGAGGTACATCAGATCCTTATTTAGAACATTATTACAAAACTTATTACAATACAAAATTATTTTGAAATACCATTTTCTTCTGAAATAAAAATCGATAAAAATTTTAAAGAAAATATTTGTAAATAAGTTTTCAGGCTTTTTCATCTGATTTTGTCGTGATTTTTATGTTTTCCTCTCCTTTAGATTTTCCCACTAGGATATGATCACGTACTCCAAACAAACCTCAAAACATCTTTCTAAAATTAACAGCTCTAACAATCTGGCAAAATAGGTAAATTAATCTTTGTAGTAGATTGGGCCCTAGAATTGCCAGGCTGTCTTATACTTACGTCAGACATAGTCTTATGTCCAATGAGCTTGTCGGCGTTTACCAATCACATGGCCAGGACAAAAGAGAGTAGGATTTAATTCTCTTTCCTTGGACTCTATCTGCATTAACTTTTTAACGCTTATTGACTTTATATTGCAATGGTTTAATATAGCGCAAGAACGTAATGTAGATAAAGTCAACTGCTGTGCAGTCTAGCAGAAAGATAGATAGAAGTGGAAACACAATATGTGGTTGTATACTGTAAGTGTTAGGCAGGAAAAGAATTCAAACCTACTTGCGAAGTTTCCTGAAATAAGATAAAGGCAGTTACTATCTATAAATCCACTATGCTAGAAAGATATGTACTTAGACAGCCTAACGTCATTTCGAAACGTCAGCGGATGATCTTGCTAAGACTAATTTCAAGGGACCAGAATGAAAGGATTTACCTTAACAAAACTTTGTAATTTGTAAATATGTACACAGAAAGTTATCAGAGAATGTGTATTGATCAAGGTAGCCCTGCACAACGTAACAACCTTCACAAGTCACACGAGCAGAGGATGACGTTTACTGATGACGTTTAGTGACTGATGACGTTTAGTGACTGATGACGTTTAGTGACTATGACGTCACACACAGACTACGTCACACCGGATAACATCAGTAACGTCTTCGGGATTTTGAAGGCGGAAAATCCGTCCACTTTTCCATCGCTCAAAAATTGATTTACATCATGGCACAGAAAGGAGATGTCAGCCCAAAGACAGTGGAGGGCTTGTGGCCTCTTAATGAACAGATAGAAGAAGTGAGGGGCAAAATCCATTTACAAGGTAAACCATCCCTTCAACTCTGTTGTTGTTGTTGTTCTCTCTTTATCGCTAAATGTGACTAATCAGTGACTGGATTTGGGAGATACCCTGTTGTCGTTCATGCACGGTACCAAGGCTAAAAAAAAGCTGTCTTTTAACAATGACCATTCACTTCACGACACAAAACCATACGGTCGACTTCTTGTGGGATGTCGTGGCTGTTGCAAAAAGTCAGAACAACAGTATCGATGCAATTTTTTGCATCGATACAGATATTTGAAAGGAAATTAAGAGGGTAAGGCCTAAGTAAAAAACGTATAGTTAGCAAGTTTCTCAAATATATTGGTTTATCCCATTGCCCTTTAATGTATTCTCAGGCCTTGCTGAAACATTTTACACATACATGATGACATTGTGCATGGAAGTATTTTATTGTACATGGAGGTATTTTATTGTGCATTGTGAGGTATTTTATTGTGCATTGTGAGGTATTTTATTGTGCATGGAGGTATTTTATTGTGCATGGAGGAAGTTGATGAGTCCAGGTAAACCACTGACCTTTAGCAAGTTAATGACGAATTTTCCCACAGGTTACATGAACACCTTATTGATGAAAGACAAATGGTTTTCCACATTAGAGCGAGGAATACACAAATTCTCTGTTCAAGAAAAATTTGAACCAGTACTTCGTGTGTCTTAACGACTGATAGACAAGCATGTAATTAACTCGACCACGAATATCTACGAATTTCCAAGCCCCAAGGTCGGGTTTGAACCGCACCTTATGTGTTAAAGTTAAAGTTCAACATATCAGAACAACTTTATGCATGCGTTATTTTCAGAGAGAGATTTAAAGGCATATTTAGAGAGCGCGGAAGAGAGAAAGGAGAAGAATGAAGCTCTGATTCTGCAACTGAGGCAAGAAAACCGTCAGAAGAGGTCGCTTATTCAGAATGGCATCATGGTGAGGTACTAGGCATGATGGTGCGTTCTAGGTCGGTTGGGTGGGTTGACGGCATCATGGTGAGGTGTTTGGTGTCTGAAGTTAATCATGACATTATCACACAATCACAAGTGCGGTGTTTTTTTAAAAACAAATTTCGTTGTATGTGCATGGAACTGCAAAGTTCTTAAGGATGTAATAGGTAAAAATGTGACTTTGGTTTGTAGAACACGGTCTCCATCCGGGCTTCTCATCTCCCCCCAGAATGATGTTTCTGTTAGACGAATTTGTCACGCATCCCATATATAGCACCATTTATGTCACTTGTCACTACAGATTTTCTGGCATGGATTTAACCTTTTTCTTTTCGTGCAACTAAACATATTCCATTGTTTATTTCCTTATCATTTATTTCCTCGTTGTTTATTTCGTCGTCGCACGAGTAGTTTTCAAAACAATATTGACAAATCGGAGTAATAAACGAAGCAATTATGTTCAGCATTAAGAGCCATTATGACCATTCATGTATTTTACAGGGAGACAAGAAGGTTATCCATAACGTCTTTAACTCCCGGAAAGAAGAGCTCCTTGCAATGAAATCCTACACATGTAGGGTAAGTATTTCATAATTTTTTTTTCGCAGATACGATACTGTTTAGAATTGTACTGAAAATTCAATTTTACTGGGAGTATTTTGAAGAAAAGCGTGTATTTCTTCGTTATTCATTTCTACAACTCCATTGACTATAATAGTCAAAAATTTGTATCGGGGAAGTTGACAAACTTCGTACATAAAGAAAAAAAGTCATTAAATAAAGAAGTGGATTGCTGTTTAACATTGACTAACTGGTTGGTAAAATGTACATTGCAGCAAGCCATAAACACCATGGACGTCCGAGTCTGCGAGGCGAAGAAGTACTTGAATGAGTTGAAGTACGAGTCAGAAGTGAGACAGTCACGCCTACAGGAGTTACAAGAAATGCTGGCCCGGCTTATTGTTAATCCTGAATCCGAGGCCGACAAGGAGGGAGAAAGGGTACGACTGTTCTTGTTGCTAGTACCGATCAAATCCGACCTTGGTGAGGGAACTTGTTGATTCCCCCGCCATTACTGTTTCTGAGGCCGAGGTAATAATAAACAGTCGGCGACGCTTGTGTGGTTGGGCAGTCTAACGTGCTTTGAAGAGGACTTGTCTTCCACTAATTTTTCCAGAGTGGTTTTCCCAGAGCTTACAAGTTTCCTCCTCTAGTTGGCTCAAGTAAACCCATCGTATAATTAACAATTCTTGAGTATAGCGTTAAAGAAAATCTCGTTGATTGACTAATTCAGTCGATTAATCTTGAACAGGGGAATTGAGTTTCTGGTCATGTACAAACATAAATATGTATGGCTCCTCTATTTTGACAGAGTTGGAATGAGGGGATCTAACATTTGCACATTCCCTGTTCTTATCTCATTCTGTCAGTATTTAAGAGAATCAGTTATTCAATCAAGTCTTCTTTTCTGTAACAGTTCATTATTTTTCTCTGTCCACAGCGGGTCCACCAGCTACAAAACGATCTGGACAAAGCTCGGATCAAATACGAAACGGCCAAACATATCACTAACAGGTATAATGAGATACTGAACTTCATGCAGGAGGTGAGTGACCACCGGCTGGAGCCTGGCAGTGTTAATAACTTAATTCTTAAAGTAGAATAACTGCCTGGAACCGGTTTTATCAAGTAATCACAATTTGCGCCTGGCCTAACTTTCATGACATCACATAGTGAAGAGATATACGTTATCATGTGAAGTAATATCTCCTGTTTGTAGCACAGGTGTAGATTTTCTGCAAAAGAACAACATATAACATCAACCCTATATCATATTGGTATAGCTTGAAAAGTGAAAGCGTTTCTATATGTTTCCGAAAGCTAGGCTTTATGTGGTATAAAACTCATCTAAGTTAATATATTTATTATCTTGAGGATGGAGGTCACATTAGATTCTTAGCACTACACAGTGAACCGTGGTATGTCCCACCTGTCCTCAGATCTGAGATCTGTTTATTCTTCCCAGTTTAGCTATCAGCAATACAGATCTGTACTCTTCCATTTACTAACCTGGAGCTCGGTACGTCCGCGTGTGCTGTCCTCAACATGTGCAAGCTGTACTCTACGAAGACAGGTTTCTTTTAACCCCTTCAGTAATTCTTATTTCATATCATGTAGTTATTTGTGAATAATGAAGACCATAACGTCAAAATTAACACAAATGTATCTGTTACATCGGCGGCAAGCCTAACTTCGCTAATCACCATTTTCAATTTAAGTCGGCCGCACTCGGCATCGTCCGGAAAAAGATAAACTCGTGGAATGATTTGACTGAAAGCAATTAGATGTACACCATCTATAGGGCGATTGACAAATTGTTTGGGAGTCTTTTGTGTGTTAATAATGAACAGAAATGATCTATAATCAATTATATTGTGAAAAAAGTTGGTTTTAATTTTGGGAAGAGTAGCCGAGTCCACCCTAGCAACCGAGTCTGGTGATTTGAAAATGGTGGCTTGCGAAGTTCTGATGCCCTCTGAGTGGGAGCGTCGGTCACATTTGTGTTATTTACGATGTTATTGCCCGTATTATTCCCACATAATGAGGTGATATGAATTCAGAATTATTTTAAGAGCACGGGACACCTCTCAGCGTTGGCACTTTGGAGACAGGGCAGATGAAAGGACCGAGTTCCAGGTTAGTGAATGTAATGGTTCAGAGCAGTTAATGTGGAAGCTAACCTGAGAGCAAGGCTAACAGATCTCAGAGCTAACCCGTGGTATGTCCCTAACAGCAAACAGGAATTAGGCGGGTAACTTCGCTGTTTAGACAAGGATCATTCGCTAAACATTAGAAAGTAGGGGCCAATCGTATTAGAATTATGTCTCACACCGCCTTTCAAGTTACGTTTATTCACCACAGCTTCCGTGAGTATTGCTGCTGTTCTAACATGAACACTACAGTCTACACCGGGAACAAGACAGAATTATTAAACCCGGTGCTCTGTTTGTCATTCTTTGCGTGTGAAGAAAAGGTAAGAAAGGAGAGCAGAGTGTAGATCAAGGTGTGGAGGACTTCACTACATGAGGTTGTACCGCAAGCCGAGGGAGCAGTCATTGCTTGGTTACATGGATGCTAACTGTAGGGAGCAGTCATTACTTATACATAATGTGACATTCTCCCTTTTCTGAGAACTTCAGTATCATGAAAATCTGAACGATATACATTTCAGTTCATTCACAAAGTCCTTAGTTCACACAGGCCTAGTTTGCAGCGCGAACAGATTAACACAATTACATTTACATTAACTCACAGATGTATGAAACAAACGAAGACTTAAACCCAGCATAAACAGTATAACATAAGCTGTTAAAGGAGAAACCAATATTAAAGCTTTACTGTTACATTTACTTTCACAGTCCATTTATCAGTTACTTTTGCACAAAGTCATTCAGATAAGCCGGGCGCTTCACAACACGACTAAAGCGGGTTACAACTGGTGAAGCATCAAGGGACGTTGCTTTGTAAGGGCTATTGTTTGACGGTTCACGGATTATAGAACTGGCATGGTTTGTAGTGGGTCGTTGAGGAGTTGCTGGACTGGAAGGAGCACATGCAAGTTGAGGTGGAGATTGCTGTGGTTCTGCTGACTTAGGGGTTGCTGTTGCTCACAAGTGTGGATTGCGTCTGTAGACTCCATCAGAGTTTTCTACGGCATATGATCTCTCGTCTGGGCGTCGCTGTACTGTTGTGGCCTTTGTGGCGCCCATAGGTGTATTGATGGAATTTCTCCAGAGAAAATACAATGGCAAGCATTTCCTTTTCTATCTGGGTGTAGCGAGTTTCCACATCCGTCAGAGCACGGCTTACGTACGCCACAGGTTTTCCATAATGCAGGAGGGTTGCACAAAGACCGCGTTCGCTGGCGTCACACTGGATAACTAAGTTCTAGAGTCATAGAATACTAAGTCAGATGCTTGACTAACGGGTCGTTTCACTTCACTGAAAGCTACGTCCTGGATATCAGACCAATTCCATGGGACGTCTTTCGAGTTAGTTGTCGTATTGGTTCTATAACTTCAGACAGGCAGGGAAGAAACTTGGCTAGGTAGTTGATTATTCCGTTCAGTCGCTGTACTCCTTCCACATTAGGTCGGGATTCTAATTTAGTTACCGCCTCAGCCTTTGCAGGGTCAGGTTTCAAATCTTCACCGGTCACTTTGTGTCCAAGAAGGTTCTGTGTTACTAAGTTCTGCCTTAGACCGACTTAGTTTAACGACTTTGTCTCTACAACATTGTAATAGAGCTACAAGGTTAGCGTCATGACCGACTTGAGATTCGGCCTGAGTATAACCTGATCCTTCAACCAAAATGTCATCTGACACATTCAGAATTCCATTCAGGTCGTCCAATGCCTGAGCGAGGTGCTTCTGGAATATTTTAGAACTAACACCTGTTCCAAAGGGAAGATGTCCCATCTGTAACTTCCGATGGTGGAGTGAAAGATTGAAAGGTGACTTGACTCATAGTTCAAGACTGCATGCCAATATCCAGAAGAGAGATCCAATTTTAAGAACGTTTTAGCGTTAGAGTCCGGAAAGTATTTCTTCCATGACAGGTAACTGGTATCATTCACGTTTCAATGTCTGTATAGAGGTGTACTTCATCTGGTAGAATACCTATTTGTTCACTGTCAAAGACGTCTTCATGGTCTTTAATGAGAGACAGGTGGCGTGAATTCATGGCAGGGATAGATGAGACATAGGCAACACTTGTGAACAGATTGTAATTCACAGTAATCAGTCCCATGTGTTCAGATGCACGTTTCCCTAGTAAAAGTGTGAGGGGGTCCCGAACAATCACAATTCAACATTGTATTCCTTGTTGTTTGTGCTGTTTTCATATTGATTCTGTGTTTACCCAGTGGTACAATCGTGGTGATATTCCACATCTGCAGGTGTTTGTCGCAAGGAGACAAATCTGAGATACGACAGATATTTAGAAGGCAGTACATTTATAGTAGCTCCACAATCTATTCGGAATTTCACAGTTTTGTCGTTAATTAACATTTCAGCATAGATGGCTTTCTTAGAGTGTTCATTACAGTTCACTGCTGATTTGTTGGCTTTATGGGTCTGTGACGTGTTAGATTGTTGGTTATGGGCTTCCATTGATTTTGACTTTGACTTTGACTGAACAGCGAGGACATAGTCAGAGTCAGTGTCCTGAGAGTCAGACTGGATAGTGTGAACTTTGTGAGGCTTGCCTTTAAGGCATTTAATAGAAAAATGATTTTCTTCACCACATTTACCACCTTTTCTTGCCCTAGGCGGGACACTTGATCTCTGCATTACATGAGTTTTATTACAAAGATTTTTCAGTTGGGTGGACTATATTAATTCCATCAGGTTGTCTCATGGCTTTCAGCTGAGTTGAGCTTGCTCCACGGGCTTTGCAGATATCTACACATTGAACCAGAGTGAGTATAGCATCGTGTAACGGGCGCTTTCTAGTAGCTTTTTCACGTATTTCAGCGACGATTCGATCACGGATGAGAGGGTCGTGTAAGCATTCACAGAAATTATACGTTTTGGCGAGAGTGCTTAGAGAAGTCAGGTATTTGCCAATACTTTCTGAAGGGCTCTGATCACGTTTGTTAAATACGTATAACGTTCGTAGGTCTCATTCACCTGGTCTACAATGTCTTGATTGAGCTTAGCTGTAATAGTGTCCAAGTCATTAGCACTTTCACCCTCAAAGAACTTGAGACCATTCTAGATTTTGAGAACATCTTCAGCGATCATATTGAGAAAGAGAGCAGTTCGGTATTCTCCTGTTTGCTGGTCAAGTCTGGCCACGACAGAGTAGTTTCTCCATTTTTGTTTGCCATATTTTCCAACTATCTTGTAGAGTAGTTTGTAAATTAAGAGAAGGATGTGGTGAGATATGATGTTGACCAGATAACTGTACAACATTAGCCTCCGCACGATTGCTCTGAGCCATTATGTAGTGATGTTGTTGTAACGTTGACCTAGACACACTGTACTAATCCACACTGCATGTTGAGGACAGCGCAGACAGTTTGTTTACAAAGTTCGTTGATCTAGGCAATTACTCAATCAAAAGTCACTTCGAAAGGTTCAAAGAGTTCTGATCACCGCTGCCACCATGTGTCTTTTTTCGTATGTGAAGAAAATATAAGAAAGGAGAGCAGAGTGTAGATTGGACTGTGGAGGAGTGTACCACATGAGGTTACATGGATGTTAACTGTAGGCAGCAGTTGTTACTTGTACATAATGTGACACACTAGATACAGTGCTGCAAATCTCCTACTCTACATAGTGATAAACGGAGGGCAACAAAGTGAAAGCTGCAGACCAGTCCAGTCCATTCAAGATAGAGGCAATACATATGAAGCTGTGGAGCATAACTATACCTAGAAAGGCGGAGCAAGACATTGAATGACGGTGTTTTTTCGAACGGTATAGGCTCTTACTTTAATCTGCAGCACGTGGAGAGGTCTGGCACAAAGGGCCGTGGGTTTCCCCCAGTCGCTGTGCGGTGTCCTCCCACCATGATGCTGGCCGTCGTCGTGTAAGCTTGAGTATGGCGTAAAACACTAATCAAGTAAATAAATATCCCTCCTCGGTACCGTTGACAGGAGTGCCGGAATTACCCAAGCCGTCTGGATGCTCTGGAAGAAGCCGTTATCCAAGCCAGGAGAGATAGTAAAGAGATGACCGCCCTCAGTGGCAAAGCCTGCACTACCAGCGAAGTTGCCAAGGTAGGTTAGATTAAGAAATTCTCGAGACGTTGGTGGGCCCCCTATATGGCAGCACTGTTTACCATACTTAAACTTCCAGAGGTTCACATTAAGATCTCCAAAGTGGAAGGGGCCGTTAGCAAGAAGCCCTTCACTTGATCGACTAGTTTTACTTTCAACACCATCTCATTTATGAAAAGTTTTATCCGAGTACACCATTTTGTTACGAGAAGGTGGCAACCATTAAATCTGTTCCTTAAGTGCGCTTGGCCCACTTTTTCAACTGGGCCTTCTACAATTAGCTTAATTAGGTGACTCTGTGCTGGGATATTATCGGATTTTGCCTATCTTTGTAACTTTTGAGATATGGTCAAAGGCGTTTTTCGATCACGTAATTTCAATGGCCAGTCACTTGAGATCTACGAAAGCTACAATCTCAGACTAAGATCTGAAACTTTCACCAAACTGTAGTCCAAGGCATGTAGTTTCTGGTGCATGCCAACGGATTTGAGCTACGATCTATAGTTTTCTCGCTACAAATATTTAAATGACACCACGTTACTTAAGAAATAGAAATGTAAGCCTGTGCATTTAACAAAGACTTTGGAGGTAACTGTTTATTACTATACATGTGCTGCAAGTAACCTGCCCCATAGGTTGGCAACATCTCACTCAAACCGAGAAATGAACGACTCTCCCTCCTCTCCACAGCTATCAACGGACAATTTTCAATGTTGGCACCTTAAGCCAGCCCTGATCACAATGCATCATGGGTAATTCTGAACACATTCGACGGCATTCCTCCATGCCGCCGTGCTTTCAGGAATATAAGTCCAAAGCCATGGCGAAATATACGAAAAATGTTTATCCACACATGTGCCTTGAGTCATGATGAGCTCAAAACATGTTCCTCTTACTAGGCCAAATTCAACCGTAAAAGAAATATGGCAGTTTCTAGTTTCTATTCAGGTCTAGACCTTACATACCCGTAGGGAAGAGACGATCCTTAGGATGCCGTACAGAAAAGTAACTACGAAACCGTATGCCATGGCTTTGGACTGAGGATCTATTTTCAAGAAAACAACACACTACACACCGCTTATTCCTTCTAACTGTTTAGACCAAAGTTTAATATCTTTACAGTCTCCTAACATTTCCTGTCACCTACATGCACTCTGTCCTGCCCCCGCTCTCAAAACTGAAGTGAGCCCAGGCAAACCAGATGGGACACTGGTTTAGACAGGGAATTTTCAGACTTCGCCCTCACTGTTTGTGGGGCTTTGGTGACGACGCTTGTGTGACCGTTTGACAAGTTTAAAGTTCATGAAGACCACGTGTACACTGTGTTGTGTATGTCTACATATACGTCACCCATGTGACAGCTCGACAGTAATTTGCCAAAGGTCAGCTTAGGCCGGGTAATCCATCCATGAAAATGACCGCCATCGTATGTGTGAAAAACTTGATGATTGCGTTTAAACAACAGTCAAAGAAGTAAACATGTTTGGCCTAACTGTACGGGTTTGTCGAATTTCAGAGACAATTGATGACAACAGAGCGAGAGCTTTATAGAGCCAAGAAATCACGTGACCAACTCCTGAACCAGATGAAAAAAGAAGTGGAGCGCAGACGAGAACCAACCGAAAGATACGAGCGACGGGTGATTTTTTGGTTCTAATTTTCATTTTTTACATCAAACGATTTTATGCAACAAAAGTTTGGCATAACCTTATTCATAGTATTCCATCATTTCATTTGTTAAATATAATCTTAATTTGTTACACTTTGTTGTATGCGCGCAGTTGAAAGACCGTAATTTGCCTTTCATCCTTTACCCGTCAAAGTATTTCAGACAGGAAATTTTCAGTTTGGCCTTTTTTTTTTTTCAGGGTAGACCAATGTTAAGCACTGACGCTATTTCAGGTAAGTTCATTGTATGTACATGGACAAAATATATGCGTATCTTACATACTTGATGCTTTCATTATGTAACAGAGTTTATAAATTAGTAACGCCAATGTGAAAAATAACAAAAACTGATGTTAGCTTCACTATGGCCATTGAAAAAGTTATTATTTTAGTCTTTAATTTTTGGGGGTGGGGGGTGGGAGTAATTGTTTTATTATTATTATTATTATTATTATTATTATTATTATTGAGGCCACTTTCGTTGTCAGTAAGCGAACAAGTGTTTTTCTTTCCTCCACAGTCTTACAATTCAAACACATGAGTTCTTGACGATCAGGAGAACAGTTCTGAAAAAAATGTATAACGGTAGTTGCCGATGTAGTTTTAAGTGGCCTTTGCGTTCACATTTGCTTTCTTTTTTTATTTACTTTTCAGATATATTATATCATACTTTGAACGGATGTCCAGCGATATTCATAGTTATGTATTTTATATAGCCTTATCCCTTTCGAACCTCATACGTGGCAGTCCACATGCCTATCATTGCAACGAATCGTTCAGCAACAGCTCTATCTTGTAACTAGGGCGATTTTGCCGTGTTCAGTCAATTAAATCATAGGAATTGTTAGCTGTGATATAGTATCGCCATACTGATTGATTAATTGATTTTCCACCGTACTCAAGAATATTTTCCCTGTATGACGGAGGTCAGCATTATGGTAGGAGAAATTCGGGCAGACTCTGATGCCAACCAACAACCATCCGCGGGTTCCTGCAAGACCTTCCCACGTACGAACGGAGTGTATGTCACAATATTGAAAAGAAATCGTGTAAATTTGACGATAGGAGTAAGATTCGAATCCAGGCCTTGCATGGTTGTCTAGTTCTCCGATGAACCGAAAGAGCTAGATTGGAACGGTTTAATTATGTTCTAAATCGATGAACGTTTTGGTAGTGGTGAATGAATAATCAACACACAAGAGAAGTAATTGCTTTTGTTTTTTTGTTTTTTTTGACTGAAGTGACGTAGTTTCGTCTGACAAGTGCAAATGTTTGCTGAAGTAAGCCAATAGCTTATTGGGTAATTAAGGCTCCGTGTAATTGTATCAGTTGCTTGAGAATAGTTTCATGGTTGACGAATCTTTGCGATTACGTTGATAGAAGCCCAGTCCAGAAAGAGACAGAATCACATCCAACGACAACAGAGGGTACTGAATTACGAGGATGCCTTCGAGAAAATCAAAGACTCTGTTAAAGTGTCGGATATCAATGTGAGTGAGCGCTCCTGGGACATAAAATATATCATTGTAAATTACTCATCAACATTTTTAACACGACAGTATCACTATTTGTTTGCTGCATTTTCTCTTTTTGCGCCAATGTTTCTACTTGACATAGTTCACAGTTTTACAAGGCGCCATGAACAGTACTTTTAAGCGGGAATATATAGGCCTGTCACAATCGGAACGAAATGTGACACTCTAGCTAGTTAAGTGTGATAGAAACACAATCGTTATAATGCATGTTTGGAACACAAAATGTAATTGCAAAAAGTTGTGACAATTTTGTCTGCTGAAGGCATACGGCCATATTAATTGTAGTGGATTAAATCTTTCACAGACAAGGAACAAGTTGCATTTAACAAAGACAATGTCCTGCTTAACATGTCATCTCCATAAAATAAGGAGCACTTTTCTAGCCGGTAATGTCGATTGCAGGACCATGGCACAAGTGCAGCTGCAGTAAACTAGGGCTGCAAAATTGCTCTGCTTTGGTCTTCAGATCCTAAACAACTCTGACATGACTTCCTTTTGATGTGAACATTGCAAAAACATGATATTTTTTACTTCAGTGTTGTTTTCTTTGTTCCCCGTGGTGCTGCAGGATGTCGTGTTCCGCGTAGCCAATCAGGACAACACTCGAGAACAGCTGCAGGCTCAGGAGAAGGAGTTCCTCACAATCCGCCGTAAACTCGGCATGGAACTGGAGAAACTGAGAGAGGCCTATAGTCTGCTGCGATATGAAGGATACTCGAGAGAGTAAGTAAGCATGCTGCGTATTCGGTGTATACGGTGCACTCCAAATAGGACATTGGTCGGTGACAGTTGTTTACTCCCCCATTCCCCCACCCCCCAGCCGCTGCTTGTTGGGCCTTGGTCAGTGACTGTTGTTTACCTCTCAGCCGTTGCTTGTTGGGCCTTGGTCAGTGACTGTTGTTTACCCCTCAGCCGCTGTTTGTTGGTCCTTGGTCAGTGACTGTTGTTTACCTCTCACCCGCTGCTTGTTGGTCCTTGGTCAGTTACTGTTGTTTACCTCTCACCCGCTGCTTGTTGGATCTAGGTCAGTGACTGTTGTTTACCCCTCAGCCGCTGCTTGTTGGGCCTTGGACAGTGACTGTTGTTTACCCCTTAGCCACTGCTTGTTCGGCCTTGGTCAGTGACTGTTGTTATCCCCTTAGCCGCTGCTTGTTGGCCCTCGATCAGTGACTGTTGTTTACCCCTCAGCCACTGCTTGTTGGGCCTTGGTCAGTGACTTGTTCAGCCCTCAGCCACTGCTTGTTGGGCCTTGGTCAGTGACTGTTGTTTAGCCCTCAGCCACTGCTTGTTGGGTCTTGGTCAGTGACTATTGTTAACCCCTCAGCCGCTGCTTGTTGGACTTTGGTTAATGACTGCTGTTTACCCCTCAGCCGCTGCTTGTTGGGCCTTGGTCAGTGACTGTTGTTTAGCCCTCACCCACTGCTTGTTGGGCCTTGGTCAGTGACTGTTGTTTGCCCCTCAGCCGCTGCTTGTTGGTCCTTGGTCAGTGACTGTTGTTTACCCCTCAGTCACTGCTTGTTGAGCCTTATTCAGTGACTGCTGTTTACCCCTCCGCCACTGCTTGTTGGGCCTTGGTCAGTGACTGATGTTTACGCCTCAGCCGCTGTTTGTTGGAACTAGGTGAGAATCAACGAATTAGACATACTCTAAATCCGGCCTCGATCAGTGACTGTTGTTTACCCCTCACCCGCTGCTTGTTGGGCTTTGGTCAGTGACTGTTGTTTTCCCCTCAGCCGCTGCTTGTTGGGCCTTGGTCAGTGACTGTTGCTTATCCCTCAGTCACTGCTTGTTGGGCTTTGGTCAGTGACTGTTTTTCCCCCTCACCCGCTGCTTGATGGGCCTTGTTCAGTGACTGTTGTTACCCCTCACCCGCTGCTTGTTGGATCTAGGTCAGTTACTTTTGTTTACCTCTCAGCCGCTGCTTGTTGGGCCTTGGTCAGTGACTGTTGTTTACCCCTCAGCCACTGCTTGTTGGGCCTTGGTCAGTGACCGTTGTTAACCCCTTACCCACTGCTTGTTGGATCTAGGTCAGTGACTGCTGTTTACCCCTCATCCGCTGCTTGTTGGTTCTTGGTCAGTGACTGTTGTTAACCCCTCAGCCGCTGCTTGTTGGATCTAAGTCAGTGACTATTGTTAACCCCTCACCCGTTGCTTGTTGTTCCTTGGTCAGTGACTATTGTTAACCCCTCACCCGCTGCTTGTTGGTCCTTCATTCGTGACTGTTGCTTATCCCACACCCACTGCTTTTTGATTCTAGGTCAGTGACTGTTGTTTACCCCTCACCCGCTGCTTGTTGGTTCTTGGTCAATGACTATTGTTAACCCCTCACCCGCTGATTGTTGGGCTTTGGTCATTGACTGTTGTTTACCTTTCAGCCACTGCTTGTTGTTTCTAGGTCGATGACTGTTTTTTACCTCTCACCAGCTGCTTGTCGGATCTAGGTCAGTGACTTTTATTTACCCCTCACTCACTCCTTGTTGGATTCAGGTCAGTGACTGTTGTTTACCCCTCAGCCGCTGCTTGTTGGTCCTTTGTCAGTGACTATTGTTAACCCCTCAGCCGCTGCCTGTTGGGCCTTGGTCAGTGACTTTTGTTTACCCCTCAGCCGTTGCTTGTTGGATCTAGGTCACTGACTTTTGTTTACCCCTCACCCACTGCTTGTTGGGCCTTGGTCAGTGACTATTGTTTACCCTTCATCCGCTACTTGTTGGTTCTTGGTCAGTGACTATTGTTAACCCCTCACCCACTGCTTATTGGTCCTTGGTTGGTGACTATTGTTTACCCCTCAGCCGCTGCTTGTTAGGCCTTGGTCAGTGACTGTGGTTTACCCCTCAGCCACTGCTTGTTGGGCCTTGGTCAGTGCCTGTTTACGCCTCAGCTACTGTTTGTTGGGCCTTGGTCAGTGACTGTTGCTTGCCCCTCACCCGCTGTTTGTTGGTCCTTTGTTGGCGACTGTTGCTTATCCCTCACCCGTTGCTTGCTGGGCCTTGGTCAGTGACTGTTGTTTACCCTTTATCCGCTGCTTGTTGGTCCTTGGTCAATGACTATTGTTAACCCCTAACCCGCTGCTTGTTGGGCTTTGGTCAGTGATTGTTGTTTACCCCTCAGCCGCTGCTTGTTGGGCCTTGGTCGATGACTGTTGTTTACCCCTCACCCACTGCTTGTTGGTCGTTGGTCAGTGACTGTTGTTAACCCCTCACCTGCTGCTTGTTGGTCCTTGGTCAGTGACTGTTGTTTACCTCTCACTCGCTGCTTGTTGGATCTGGGTCAGTGACTGTTGTTTTCCCCTCACCCACTGTTTGTTGGATCTAGGCCTGTGACTGTTGTTTACCCCTCACCCACTGTTTGTTGGATCTAGGTCAGTGACTTTTGTTTACCCCTCACCCGCTGCTTGTTGGGCCTTGGTCAGTGACTTTTGTTAACCCCTCAGCCGCTGCTTGTTGGGCCTTGGTCAGTGACTGTTGTTTACCCCTCAGCTGTTGCTTCTTGGCCCTCGGTCAGTGACTGCTGTTTACCCCTCAGCCGCTGCTTGTTGGTCCTTGGTCAGTGACTGTTGTTAACCTTTCACCCGCTGCTTGTTGGATCTAGGTCAGTGTCTGTTGTTTACCCCTCAGCCGCTGCTTGTTGGGCCTTGGTCAGTGACTTTTTTTAACCCCTCAGCCGCTGCTTGTCGGGCCTTGGTCAGTGACTGTTGTTTACCCCTCAGCTGTTGCTTCTTGGCCCTCGGTCAGTGACTGCTGTTTACCCCTCAGCCGCTGCTTGTTGGTCCTTGGTCAGTGACTGTTGTTAACCTTTCACCCGCTGCTTGTTGGATCTAGGTCAGTGTCTGTTGTTTACCCCTCAGCCGCTGCTTGTTGGGCCTTGGTCAGTGACTTTTTTTAACCCCTCAGCCGCTGCTTGTCGGGCCTTGATCAGTGACTGTTGTTTACGCCTCAGCCGCTGCTTGTTGGATCTAGGTCAGTGACTGTTGTTTACCTTTTAACCGCTGCTTGTTGGTCCTTGGTCAGTGACTATTGTTAACCCCTCACCCGCTGCTTGTTGGGATTATGTCAGGGACTGCTGTTTACCCTTCAGCCGCTGCTTGTTGGTCCTTGGTCAGTGACTTTTTTAACCCCTCACCTGTTGCTTGTCGGGCCTTGGTCAGTGACTGTTGTTTACGCCTCAACCGCTGCTTGTTGGATCTAGGTCAGTGACTGCTGTTTACCTCTCAACCACTGCTTGTTGGTCCTTGGTCAGTGACTATTGTTAACCCCTCACCCGCTGCTTGTTGGGATTATGTCAGGGACTGGTGTTTACCCTCACCCGCTGCTTGTTGGATCTAGGTGAGAATAGACGACGCCCGTATAACTACTGGTCTTCAAACAGTATGATTTACATATCGTAATTCCTCAACCTTTTCGCATATGAAAGAGCAAGTCACATTGTAAGTTGATTTTGTAAACAAAAGTACAGTCTTCACAGACTAATGCGTTCAGAATAAACACCTTGCAAACCTGCAAATAGGTTGAAGAATTACAGTATAAGTGCTTAATATGTGGTAAAGTTCCACATATTATTCCGGGCACCATGTAGTAAAATATATAGGAAAATATTGTCCACTTTAGGTACTCTGGTACAAAGGCTTGACCAAAGACTTCGTGACAATAGTATACGTTGTTCTTCAGGTAGTATTCTCTGAAGGATTCCTCAGTGACAGACAATCAAGCTCTTAAGAGAGCGACATTTCTGCACAAGTCAATCAGCTGAAGTCTACTCCCACAAGAGAGCAACTTCAATGAATATGGTGTGGTGTTTGTAGCTGTTTGCAATCCTCTCACATCATTATGAAAAGAATTCTCTTCAAACAACAGATTTATGTATGGTGCATGAATTGTTGTGTGTGGGTGTGTTGTTTTGCTTTCAGAGGTGAGCGACTGGTCGAGGAGATGAAAGGCTACACAGAGAAAGCTGAGGAGAGGAGGGACAACCTGAAGAAAAAACTGGATGATGAAACGCATCTTGTCGTGGACATCCAGCTGGCTGTTAGCACGCTTTACCAGAAACTGTGGAACGTCAAGCTTAAACCGGTATTGTGATTACACATTGTGCTTTATTGTTATGAAATTGAACGTACATTGGCATGAACGATTACAGGTAAAAAAGAGTTGTCGATTGTATGGGCGCCATGGTGACTTTAAAGGCAGGAACATGGGCTGTTATCAGCCAAATACGGACACCAAAAACGGCCAAGTGCTGTCGTCTTTTCTACTGAATACTTAGAACTGAAAGGACGAAACAAAATATTAAAATGCAACCCAAAACAACAACGCTTTGCCACCTTAGGCTTTTGTACTTTCACCTCGCCCTTTCGTACTTTCATTTCGTCCTTGTGTTTCTTTGAGTTTTCCTTCATATAAAGCATACGAAAGGGCGACACATCAAAAGGGCAAAATTCCACCAAACCTCACCCTTTAGTACTTTTACCTTCCGCTTTTAAATCGCTTTTTCGTACTTCTGTTTCGTCCTGCTGTAGTTTTGCGTCGCACTGTTGTACTTTTGCCGCTCACTTTCGTACTTTTGCCGCGCTCTTTCATGCTTTTGTTCGTTCATTTTGTAGTTTTGCCTCGCACTTGTGTCCTTTCGTTATTTCGTCCTTTTGCATTTTTTCTGGTCTAAGCAATCAATAGAAAGAGCGAATGCACGCATTTCCTATCTCGGCATCCATAGCACACATGCTGGCTTCAGGAGACGGAATACTATAATCATTATAACTAGCATTACATAGACAGCATAATATTATGTTAAATTCAACAGATTAGTGTTTACAGTGTAGTTAGTTCAAACAGCTGAATGGGATAGTATCAGATTCCACTATAAGTGAATGTCAAAAAAAGGAATCTTACTACATTCATTTTTCCACGCACCGTTGTCAGCCGTTCCACAACTACAGCCGAGGAGATCCCCTGGAGGACTTACACAACTGTGGCAGGAAGATCAACGTCCTTCAGAAAGAAATAGGGAAGGAAGGAAGAGAAAACTTAGACATGCGACTCAAGTCTCTGAAGGTTAGTCAGTCGCTGTCGCTGTCTGAGTTACAGATCTAGGATGATTGTAGGAAACATTTTTGAATAAAGCGTGTGTTTTGAAATGCACAATCGTCGAGTTTTGAAATAATCCGGCTGACCACCTGTGAAATACAAACGTATGAATTTTGAAAGTTTCACTTTTGGGGGAAAAATGACCACTGGTGAAAGAAAAACTTGGTTCAGCCCCCATTTGGGGAGGAATAAAAACTGGGTTATGTGTGACGGTCCAGAGGATGGAAGCATATCTTGTATGTCCATTTACCAACGATCTGTGAGTGGCACTCGTTATAGGTAAGACAATTTTAATTTCCCGAACGAGTATTTACTTGTCCATAAGCTTCAGGGAAGGGAATGGCAAGGTAAAGAAACATCAATATAGCATTATTTTTGTGGTATTATTAATTTTACAGTTCCAAGAATTCATGGAGAGTCGACTCCCACCGGATAACTTCAAAGTAAAGGTTGTGGCCGAGGACGAAGAAGACGGTACGTTCGAGAAAAGATAATGCATGTAACAGGAAAGAAGTAATATGTCTTAACAAAGGAATCTGCATGTATATCCTTCGATATTCTGTACAGTCATTTTTCCAATCTACTTGATACCTAACGATGTATATACTGGTGGGAACCAAGGAAGTACAAATTGCTGATGTAATTTAAGCAATGATGACGTACATGTAGCAATTTTTTTTCAACGAGCACTGTCTGTAACATGCTGGATTTGCAGCTGATAAAACCTACAATACTTAAATGTTCAAAACGATTAGTGATAGTAAAACTGTAATTAACATATATTCCATAACTATAAAGGGAGGAATCTCATTTACACGGTCAAAGATCAAGTCAATTGAATCCATTTGGGGACTTCCACATAATTTAGAAATCACACCCAGTTTATACCAGCTAAGGAACTGGAGCGTTCAAATGGGCCTTGGTCAGTGACTGTTGCTTGCCCCTCACCCGCTTCTTGTTGGTCCTTGGTCAGTGACTATTGCTTACCCTCACCCGCTGCTTGTTGGGCCTTGGTCGGTGACTGATGCTTATCCCTCACCCGCTGCTTGTTGGACCTTGGTCAGTGACTGTTCTTTACCCATCATCCGCTGCTTGTTGGGCCTTGGTCAGTGAATATTGTTTACCCCTCAGCCACTGCTTGTTGGGCCTTGGTCAGTGACTGTTGTTAACCCCTCAGCCGCTGCTTGTTGGGCCTTGGTCAGTGACTGTTGTTTACCCCTCAGCCACTGCTTGTTGGGCCTTGGTCAGTGACTGTTGTTTGCCCCTCAGCCACTGCTTGTTGGGCCTTGTTCAGTGACTGTTGTTAACCCCTCAGCCACTGCTTGTTGGGCCTTGGTCAGTGACTGTTGTTTAGCCCTCAGCCACTGCTTTTTGGGCCTTGGTCAGTGACTGTTGTTAACCCATCAGCCGAAGATCGTTGGGCCTTGGTCAGTGACTATTGTTTACCCCTTAGCCACTGCTTGTTGGGCCTTAGTCAGTGACTGTTGTTTACCCCTCAGCCGCTGCTTGTTGGTCCTTGATCAGTGACTGTTGTTTACCCCTCACCCGCTGCTTGTTGGTCCTTGGTCAGTGATTGTTGTTTACCCCTCAGCCACTGCTTGTTGGGCCTTGGTCAGTGACTGTTGTTAACCCCTCACCCGCAGATTGTTGGATCTAGGTGAGAATAGACGACGCCCCTATAACTACTGGTCTTCAAACAGTATGATTTACATATCCTAATTCCTCAACCTTTTCGCATATGAAAGAGCAAGTCACATTGTAAGTTGATTTTGGAAACAAAAGTACAGTCTTCACAGACTAATGCCTTCGGAATAAACACCTTGCAAACATGCGAATAGGTTGAAGAATTACAGTATAAGTGCTTAAAATGTGGTAAAGTTCCACATTATTCCGGGCACTACGGAGTAAAATATATAGGAAAATATTGTCCACTTTAGATACTCTGGTACAAAGGCTTGACCAAAGACTTCGTGACAATAGTATACGTTGTTCTTCAGGTAGTAATCTCTGGAGGATTCCTCAATGACAGACAATCAAGCTCTTAAGAGAGCGACATTGCTGCACAAGTCAATCAGCTGAAGTCTACTCCCACAAGAGAGCAACTTCAATGAATATGGTGTGGTGTTTGTAGCTGTTTGCAATCCTCTCACATCATTTTAAAAAAAATCTCTCCAAACAACAGATTTATATATGGTGCATCAGCTGTTGTGTGTGGGTGTGTTGTTTTGCTTTCAAATTGTAATTAACATATATTCCATAACTATAAAGGGAGGAATCCCATTTACACGGTCAAAGATCAAGTCAATAGAATCCATTTGGGGACTTCCACATAATTTAGAAATCACACTCAGTTTATACCAGCTAAGGAACTGAAGCGTTCAAATGGTCAGATTTAAACCAGTTCAGAAATAGCAAAAATATTCAGAAATATGCATGGAGCGTTTTAGATCCAGCTACCGATAAACCGACACAAGCCCTGAAACTGTCACAAATAACCACCTCGCTACCAGCCGCAGTTTAACCAGATTGAATGCTTTCTTTCGAACAACATCAAACTGGCTTAAGGCATCTTTCGCATTTAAACCAGCTTCACTGTGCCCTTGTGAAAATGGTAACAACTGCGTGTACAAAGCAGTTGACGTGACGTCAAAAATCTTTTCAGCGCGCACTGCTCTACTAATAGCAGAAAAAGAACTGAGAAGTGAAGGGATTCGGAAATTCTAGTCATTCATTCCAGCAAAATGCACGAGACGCTTTCAGTCAGTGTGCTTCGACTTAAGACGATTTTTCACTTCGTGCATGCACATATCTAGTTTTTTGCAATCTTTATGTGTGTAGATGCTCTTGTCTATGTTGTTTTCAAATTCTGTATGATATTTGCCCTTTCCGTTGACGTTCTAATGCTTATATGTCGTCTTTAGTTACCGGTTGTTGTTTTCTCTCTTATTAATGACGGTATAGTTTCTGTTTTTCAGATGATTACTTGTTCGATCACGACATAGATAACGAGAAACTTCTCACCCGAGACGATATCAAGCGACGAGGAAACCAGCTGCTGGAAGCCAAACTCAAAACTCGCAAAAAGAAAGGGAAAAAAGGGCGGGCTTGAATTATTCGTGAATTCAGAGATTAGGAGCTCGTTAACATACTCAGTTTTGCTATGTATAATTATATATACATAATTTTTACACTTCATTAGTTTGAAACCAACGGAAAGACAAAGCTGCAAAGATAGCTCGCTCCCATCATTATATCAATGTTTTTCAATCTGCGTGCTTAACGCAATCTGATCAGAATCTATCCTTTGTAACTAACTTCCACAGAAATGTGAGAAATAAATGTGAAAAATTAGCGAAACGAAATAAAACAAAACAAATTGTGCAATGATAATGTTATTTCAGCATTTGTACTAGTTTCTGTGGTGCCCGATTCACAGTGTTTAATTTTATCGCCGCCTCTGTCCAAGTTTCTGTGGTGCCCGATTCACAGTGTTTAATTTTATCGCCGCCTCTGTCCAAGTTTCTGTGGTGCCCGATTCACAGTGTTTAATTTTATCGCCGCCTCTGTCCAAGTTTCTGTGGTGCCCGATTCACAGTGTGTAATTTTATCTCCGCCTTTGGTAAAGTTTCCGTGGGGTCCGATTCAAAGTGTGCAATGTTATCCCGCCCTTTGTCCAACTTCTGTGGTGCCCGATTCCGTAATTTTATCCCAGCCTCTGTCAAAGTTTCCTTGGAGCCTGATTCGCAGTGTGTAATGTTATCCCATCATTTGTCCAAGTTCTGTAGTGCCCGATTCACAGTGAATGAGTTTATCCAATTCTCTTTGGGGCCAGCATCACTTGCACAGTATATGACACAACTTTAGGCTTTTTACAGTTTGTCAGTCCAGTTTAGTATACGTCTTTACTGCAAATCGTTAGGTGTGAAAATAATGGAAAAGAAACGCAAAATCCCATATTGCAAGAAGACAAAATTAGCTGATTTCATTTTCACGTTGTGAGGAGAGAGTATAGTTGTATTAACTGATGTGATTAACTAATTTCTTGCTCAGCCATGACAATGTTAACGGCAATGTTATCCGTGTTTTACTAATTATCACACTTTTTATTATTTTTTTAACGCATGTTCAACAGAGGCTGCAGGGTATTATTGGCCATTGCAGATAGGAATTCCTTTTGCTTAATGTTTCTGTCTGTTTCCTTGGCATTCTTTAACTGATTTATTTGCTTCTTGTTTACCCATACATTTATACGATGGCGGGAAGGTTCACAGGTGGACAAACCTGAATGCCCGGAGTAATTTGCCTCCTTGTACCTTTGTTAAGTTACTCAGTAATTTTCCCATGTGATACGCAAATACAGGCAACATATTGGTTGAGGTCTAGCTGTCTTCAGAAAAAGTTAGACCAATGCCTACTGTCATCAAGGTCTCCACAAGCAGTGGGTGCGTTTACCAAGTTACACCTCATGTTAGCACTCGTGGACGGGCTGCGCAGAAGGGTCCAAAGTTACGCCCCATGTTAGCACTCGTGGACGGGCTGCACAGAAGGATCCAAAGTTACACCCGATGTTAGCACTCGTGGACGGGCCACACAGAAGGATCCAAAGTCCTTTCGTATTTATTTATTTGATTGGTGTTTTACGTCGTACTCAAGAATATTTCACTCATACAACGGCGGCCAGCATTATGGTGGATGGAAACCGGGCACAGTCCGGGGGAAACCCACGACCATCCGCAGGTTGCTGACAGACCTTCCCACGTACGGCCGGAGAAGAAGCCAGCATGAACTGGACTTGAACTCACAGCAACCGCATCCTTTCGTATTACCTAGGTGCTTTATGAGCACACATACACCTATAACCGTGGCGTCAGTTGATAGCTTTGGACTGCTTTCTTACAGGCGTAGAGGAGTTTTAGTTCATGGATTAAAAGTTTGGAAAAATGTTTAAATCAAAACTAATTCTTTGGCTTGTTTGCTCACGTTTTCATAGAATTAGTTTTGAGTTTGACATTTTTCCAGACTTCGTATTGAATTTAAACACTTCCATGTTGTAAGTTACAGAACAAGGTTAAATGATTAAAAACACCTGTATATTATATCTTAAATCATCGGGTGAGGATAACACGCCAATCTAATAACTAAAAACTTAGTGAATTTCAAAGACTTTATTAGACACGATATTCAAGTGCAGACCAAAGAACTCTTCACCCAGAGCTTTCTTCACCCACATTTACACAACATTTACAATACGTCTTATCTCGTGGAGAAAAAATCCGTCGTGGTTGTTGTAAAAGCACATGTGCACATAGCTTTACAAACCTGCGTCACACAGAAGCTAATAAATAGTATATAAAGTAACTGCTGCACATAAACATAACTCTACTAATGTCACGAAGATCGGCATTGACTTCGACACGTTTAACATAATTCGTAAAACGTCCATATTATTAATTATATAGGTTTATACATAACAAGAAATGCCACCAAAAGGCCTATTATACAAATAATTGCCTACATTTGGGACTGACCTCAAATGCAGAAAATGAAAAAAAAATATATATATATATATAACGAATGGTCTGTATATGTAGTTCAGTTGGCTGTTGCTATTTTCATTCAGAAACCATAATGTATAGTTTGACCACTTCGGTGTCATGAAACAGGATAAACCTTCCAACTGAATGAAATTTTGAATATATAAATACGGCCTAATGAATTTATATTTAATCCAAAGTAAAAATGCGGCTAAAATAAAATGGCAAGAGTCACTCTCATGAAATTAAAAACTATTATACTAGTGATGATGAGCTACGCGTCTGATGATGACAGAAAAGTAGAAGCTCTTAATAAAGATCGGTGCTTAGCAAAGACAGTACAAGAGTCACATACAGGTGTCTGTAGTCAGTAAAGGTCAACTACAAATACACGATGACTGCGCATGTGCACAAAAATTCTTCTTCCCCTCCCTACCCCCAACCACGACTTTCTATGGTAATAAAGTGTTCTAAATTCATGATCTACAAAGAGGCAAACGTCATTCAAAGAACTAAATTATTTGCATAAGTATTCAGTGATGATGTAAACTTAATTATTTCTAAAAAAAACATACGGTAAATACTTTGGAATTGTACATCCACAAAGTCGTGCCATCTCAGAAAAAACCCACCAAATACATCATTCACGTGCATGTGTACCAGTGCACAATGGTTCCTTTATTACAGCTGGCACACAATAGCTGTACAGAATTCTCCACAGAATACCTGGGACAACATAAAACATGATACAACATGAGAATACGTTCTCCTTGTACAGCTCTACCATAAACAACAACGACAAAGGTGACAACACAACAGAACTGTTATTGAACATGATAATTCAGATATCTAAGTGTATCCGGGGGCGGTCTTTAAATACATTACAATGACATTCAGCATGAGTGTAAGTTTACATTCAAACACCCATAACGAAACATTCTGTCTAAATACATATATGTACCCATAAGGTCGGTAATCAATAAAGTTAGAAACATAGAGAAACATTAACATGTATGTACATTTAATTACATATGTCATCGCAATACCCATACAATCATCGTTGCCAGGATTACATGGTTCAGGTCATGTCCTTTACATACACAACATACGTCACCGTAATACCTATATAATCATCGTCGCCAGGATTACATGGTTCAGGTCATGTCCTTTACAAACACTACATACGTCACCGTAATACCTATACAATCATCGTCGCCAGGATTACATGGTTCAGGTCATGTCCTTTACATACACTACATACGTCACCGTAATACCTATACAATCATCGTCGCCAGGATTACATGGTTCAGGTCATGTCCTTTACATACACTACATCCGTCACCGTAATACCTATACAATCATCGTCGCCAGGATTACATGGTTCAGGTCATGTCCTTTACATACACTACATACGTCACCGTAATACCTATACAATCATCGTCGCCAGGATTACATGGTTCAGGTCATGTCCTTTACAAACACTACATACGTCACCGTAATACCTATACAATCATCGTCGCCAGGATTACATGGTTCAGGTCATGTCCTTTACATACACTACATCCGTCACCGTAATACCTATACAATCATCGTCGCCAGGATTACATGGTTCAGGTCATGTCCTTTACAAACACTACATACGTCACCGTAATACCTATACAATCATCGTCGCCAGGATTACATGGTTCAGGTCATGTCCTTTACATACACTACATCCGTCACCGTAATACCTATATAATCATCGTCGCCAGGATTACATGGTTCAGGTCATGTCCTTTACATACACTACATACGTCACCGTAATACCTATATAATCATCGTCGCCAGGATCACATGGTTCAGGTCATGTCCTTTACAAACACTACATACGTCACCGTAATACCTATACAATCATCGTCGCCAGGATTACATGGTTCAGGTCATGTCCTCTACATACACAACATACGTCACCGTAATACCCATACAATCATCGTTGCCAGGATTACATGGTTCAGGTCATGTCCTTTACATACACTACATACGTCACCGTAATACCCATACAATCATCGTTGCCAGGATTACATGGTTCAGGTCATGTCCTTTACATACACTACATACGTCACCGTAATACCTATACAATCATCGTCGCCAGGATTACATGGTTCAGGTCATGCCCTTTACATACACAACATACGTCACCGTAATACCCACACAATCAACGTCGCCAGGATTACATGGTTCAGGTCATGTCCTTTACAAACACAACATACGTCACCGTAATACCTATACAATCATCGTCGCCAGGATTACATGGTTCAGGTCATGTCCTTTACATACACTACATACGTCACCGTAATACCTATACAATCATCGTCGCCAGGATTACATGATTCAGGTCATGTCCTTTACAAACACAACATACGTCACCGTAATACCCATACAATCATCGTCGCCAGGATTACATGGTTCAGGTCATGTCCTTTACATACACTACATACGTCACCGTAATACCCACACAATCAACGTCGCCAGGATTACATGGTTCAGGTCATGTCCTTTACAAACACAACATACGTCACCGTAATACCTATATAATCATCGTCGCCAGGATTACATGGTTCAGGTCATGTCCTTTACATACACTACATATGTAAACCACACCAGAACACATGCTGCTTACGGTTATATCAATTTCTGATATTCTTAGAAACTGATGACAAGTCCTCGCTGACTGATTCCGCCAAATCATTTGGGACACAAAGAATGTACCAAAAATTGCATCTTGTGACACCCTTAATAAGGCTTTCTTTGTAAGTTCATGACGAAAGGCACCTGTGTTAGACTATTAAGGCACATATCAGTATACTCTCGTCACTAATCTTGTTGAAATGTCAAAAACACAAAATGACAAACTGAAAAAAAAAATCTTAACCAGATAAAAAATTGTAGAAACCTCTTTTTCTTTTTAAATATTTTGTACACTGATATTTTAATATAAAAAATGTATCAAAAATCAAAAAATAAGCTTTGAGCACTTAGGATTGTCAAGGTAATGGGCAGAGAAATCTAGTCACAGTTCAGTTAAATCCACGACATCCATCACCTTCAGAGTCTGAGATAACCAGTCACAGTTTGTCACAAGCTCCAAACATCACTCTTACGGTCTGAGAAAACCATTCACAGTTTGTCAAAAACCCATAGCCCACACCTACAGTGAGAGAAATTAAACAAATTTGCTGGTTGTGGAGTCACAATGTTATAGGCTTACCCAGGGACACCATATCCAGGTAAGGTTGAACAAAGTAATGCCAACCAATGCATATTTTTGAAGCACACAAAAACACACATCGAGAGGCATTTTACATTTTCAAAATATGGTCACTGAATAACATAAGTTAATTGGAATGTCACTTTTCATGATTTCTTGAAATCTGACACATGAAATATATATCCCTATTTGCAATAAGAGAATGACATGCAAAAATGGTCAAACCAAACTGAAGTATAGGATACAAGGGCAAATTCCTTTTACAGCCATATTCCACAAACTTTGTACAAATATCTACATAAAATCCACAATCGCTTACAGCACATCTGCTGTATATATTAGGTGACCTTTTTTTAGCAACCATTGCTGGGTTGCTCCAGATATTCATACTGGCAATGCTTGATTGTAGGAATCCAAACTAAGATACAGTACCAAGAGACAAAATGTCTATTGACAAACAAATTGACAATTAGGGCAAATTTACTGATGTCATTATTAGACAAGCACAATGAGAAATTTGTGTCTTTAATTTGACAAATGGTTTCATTGCAACTTGAATCTTTCATAGAATGAATTAAATGTAACTTACCTCCCCTCCCCCCCTCCCTCCCCCCAACAAATGGATATAAAACAAGCACTGTAAAGCAACAAATAAACTATACAAAGAATGCTACTTTTAAAAAATAGCATTAACTGAAAATATAAATACCAGTAAATGTTAATGGAGTATAATGAAGAATTGTTATTCCCAAACTGAGTGAATCCCTCTACACCATTTTGGTCCACAATACCCAATCACTATCCAAACAGGAGCTACATCCGGGACAGTTAAAGTGACTACCTAGGCAGTATTAAGATGAATGAACAATAGCCAACATGTAACAAAAACCTGAGATCATGACAGGAATGTGACCCTATACAAGATCGAGGTCTGTCGCAGCCACAGCAATGTTGCCTTTGATGCAGCCTTTCAATCACACATAACTGTTGCCTTCAATATACATGTACATGTAACAATGCCATCTTGAACAGTTTCCTTCAACAGAAGAATGTATATCAATACTGACTTCACTAGAGCAACATTTCGTTTGACAGAACTACGTTGCCTTCGATAGAGTACTGTTGCCTTGCTGGGACTAATGTTGTGTTTATATACATAGACTGAAAGACATTTAATGAGGCAAATGTCTAAAAATAACACAAATGAGATACCACAACAGCGGCTTACAATGACACCTTTCCAACATGTATCTGGTAGTCCTTTAACACATACCACAAATACAAATTTTGTGAAGAATCTGTGTATGACATGCTTATTAATGCTTTTACGAGAGCTGCTGCCACCACTGGTTGGGTCTCAGAGACTGAGAAATAAGTGCCCTAGTTATGTCTATGGTAATTTTCAGACTCTGGATTTGACTGGTTCTGATGAGAACTGAACTCTGGGACAGACATTTTCTTGACATGGATCAGTCTTGTGTCAAAAACCTCACAATCTATCTGCATCATTCCCATGCTTCCCTCTGGTGGCTGAAGAGTTTCTGAAAAACACCAACAACAGCTATCCTAGCTTAAAGTATACATTGATGAAGACAGCAGGGACACAAGGTTTAATCTATTTATTTAGTTATTTATTTGATTGGTGTTTTACGCCGTAATCAAGGATATTTCACTTATACGACGCCGACCAACATTATGGTGGGTGGAAACCCGGCAGAACCCGGGGGAAACCCAAGACCAACCGCAGGTTGCTGGCAGACCTTTCCACTTACGGCTGAAGAGAAAGCCAGCATAAGCTGGACTCACACCTACCGCATTGGTGAGACGCTCCTGGGACATTACAATGCTCTAGAGCACTAAACAACTGAGCCACGAAAGCTCCCCTAATCTATTTAAGCATTGTTGCTTAATGCCATACTAAAGCTGGCATGACATGAAACTACTCACCCTTGAGATTTACCACACCTGGCATGACACAAAACTACTTACCACTGAGGTCTTCCAGAGCAGGGGGGCTGTTTCTCAAAGGGGTCGTAACATTACACTGGTCACAAATGCCAAGGCGATATATGCCCTCATGCTGATTAGGCCGACGTAACGTTACAACCCCTTTGAGAAACAGCCCCCTGGCAAGACACAAAAATACTTACCGTTGAGGTCTACCAGAGATGGTATGACACAAAAATACATACCGTTGAGGTTTACCAGAGCTGGCATGACAAGGGACATTTTTGGACGTGTAGATTTATTATAGGCTGTGGCCGGCAGTAAGAAGTAGTCCTGGTGAATAGCAAGGAATGAGTGAGTGAGTGAGTGAAAGTTTTAACGTCGCTTTCAACAATATTTCAGTTTTATTGCGACAATAAAACGTCAAGTAGTCGATCTACTACGGATAATTCATTTACTATTCAGTCAAAAAAGGAAACCAGAAGTGACATAACAAACACAGACGGTAGTTTAAAATCACAGCTTTCCTGCCATACCAACGGTAGAGAGAAAATCAAAAATAGTATCACTTTCTACAGAATTGAAAAGTTCTGAAAGAGAGCTCATGTGATAAAAGGAATCTCGTACAGGAGCAAAGTCGCCACAGTCAAGCAATATGTGCTTGACTGTGAACCGCTGATCACAAGCAAAGCAATGAGGAGCATCTTCTCCTTTCAACAAATACCCATGCGTAGCACGTGTGTGACCGATACGACACCTCCTCAAAATGCAAGAGCGGAGACGATGCCGTGAAAGGGAAGGCGTTGGACCAACAAACTGACGAATATCATGCAGTTTGTTGGTTGTCTGGTCATCCCATTGAGCCTGAAACAAGCGCTTGATATAGGAGCAAATAAGTGAATGCAAGTCCGAATATAGAATGTCAGTTTGGGTAGTAACGGAATGCAAAGCCGCCTTCGCGGTTTCATCTGCAGCAGTATTCCCAGGGATACCCATATACCAGGGCACCCAACAAAAGACAATGATAAAATCTTCATTAAGTCGTTTAAACATCTGCCTGATAGACAGAATGTCTGGATGTACAGGCGAACTAGCTCGAATTGCCTGGAGGCAGGAAAGGGAGTCAGAGCAGATGAGAAATCTGCTACCTCCTAGCTCTGGGATGGACCGAAGTGCGCACAAAATTGCCTTGGCTTCCGCGGTAAATACAGAACAGGAATTTGGAAACCGAGTTGAAATGGTTCTGGGCCCAAGGACAGCAGCAGAAGCCACGCCATCATCATTCTTGGAACCGTCAGTGAATATGCGGTGATAAAATGGATACTTTGAACACATATTACTGAACTCCTGCTGGTATACTAAAGGGTTGGTGGAAGATTTCTTCAGGGAGGAAAGCGAGGTATCAACCTGAGGCTCAGGACATAACCACAGTGGATCTTCCTGGATGCTTATGGGGGTGATAGTATCCAGCCCAAGTCCAGCTGCTTGCACATGTTCCTGGATACGGACACCCAGTGGAGGAACAATGGATGGCTTCTGAGCACATAAGTCTTCAAATTCCGGATGGAAGACACAATCAAAGGCTGGGTTGGATGGATTAGCTCTAAGTTTGGTGATATACTGTAAGGACAGTTTAGTTCTTCGAAGCTCCAGGGGAGGCTCGTTTGCCTCAACATACAGACTCTCCACAGGAGAGGTACGGAAAGCACCTAAGCACAACGGTAGGGCCTGGTGATGTACAGTATTGAGTTTCTTCAACTGGGAGCGTGACGCACCTCCATAAACACTGCAGGCATAGTCTAGCTTAGAACGAATCAGTGCTCGATAGAGCTGAAGTAGGGTTTCATGATCCCCTCCCCATCGAGCACTAGAGACAACCTTCAAAATATCAAGCGCCTTTAGGCATCTGGCTCTAAGATAATTAATGTGAGATTTAAATGTAAGGTGCTTATCGAAGATCACCCCGAGGAATTTTGCCTCCGACACAACCTTGATGGGGGACCCATCTAAAAATACCTTGGGGTCTTCATGGGGGAAGTGCTTCCGACAAAAGTGTACACAGTTAGTCTTCGACTTGGAGAACTTAAATCCGTTCTCCAGTGCCCAGGCATGGATTTTGTTAAGGCAAATCTGCAGCTGTCTCTCAATAGTGTGCATACCTTTGCCTCGACAAGAGATACCAAGATCGTCCAGAAAAAGGGACGCATTCATACTAGGAGATAAAACTCTGGCAAGGCTATTAATCTTAATGCTAAAGAGAGTAACTGATAAAATGCTGCCTTGAGGAACCCCCTGATCTTGTTCAAAGTAGTCAGATAGGGTAGCCCCAACCCGAACTTGGAAGTGACGATGGTCTAAGAATTTACGAATAAAGTCAGGAAGCCGACCTCCAAGTCCAAATCCATGCATATCTTTCATAATGCCATATTTCCAAGTAGTGTCATGTGCCTTTTCCAGATCAAAAAAGACAGATACGACATGGTCACGATTAACGATACCGTTCTTAATAAAGCATTCTAGACGAACAAGGTGATCAACAGTACTGCGATTCTTTCGAAATCCACATTGAATGTTGCTTATCAACTCATTAGTCTCCAAAAACCAAACCAAGCGATCGTTAATCATCCTGAATAGAAAGTAATGAATAATCAAAATACCAAACGGTTGACAGCTGTTTGGCATAGAAAGGAAAATTTGTCCTTAATTTTTGAGAGTGATGAGTTTACAGCTCTTTTGTCTGAAGTACTTGTTATGTTGCTTCCGGTTGACCCCTGATCAATGCAGATTCACACCTGGACAAGTCTTTTAATTTAAGCAAAATGGGTTGTGTAAGCAACAAAATACTGTTGCTGCTTTGGCTTACCATGTTGCTTTATTATACAAGAAGACGGTGACACAGGGCAACAGGACAGTGACGCCGGGCATCAGAACAGGGCAGTGACACAGGGCAACATGAGAGTGACACATGACAACAGGGCAGAGACACAAGGCATTGGAACAGGACAGTGGCACAGGGCATCAGAACAGGACAGTGACACAGGGCATCAGAACAGGACAGTGACACAGGACAACAGGGCAGTGACACAAGGCATCTGAACAGGACAGTGACACAGGACAACAGGGCAGTGACAAAAGGCATCAGAACAGGACAGTGACACAGGGCAACATGATAGTGGCATAGGACAACAGGACATTGACACAGGGCAACCTGACAGCGGCATAGGACAACAGGGCAGTGACATAGGGCAAACATGACAGTGACACAGGACAACATTACAGTGACACATGATAACAGGGCAGTGACACAAAGCACTGGCATATGGCAGTCGCATAGGGCAACAAGTCAGTGACACAAGGCAACCTAACAGTGACACAGGGCAACCTCACAGTGACACAGGACATAATGACAGTGAAATAGGGCAACATGACCGTGGCAGAATACAACCTGACAGTGACATAAGGCAACATGACAGTAGCACGGGACAACCTGACAGTGGCACAGGACAACATGACAATGGTCACATGGCAACCTGACAGTGACATAAGGCAACATGACAGTAGCATAGGACAACATGACAGTGGCACAGGACAACATGTCAATGGTCACAGGGCAACCCGACAGTGACATAAGGCAACATGACAGTAGCATGGGACAACATGGCAGTGGCACAGGACAACATGACAATGGTCACTGGGCAACCTGACAGTGACACAAGGCAACATGACAGAAGCGCGGGACAACATGACAATGGTCACAGGGCAACCTGACAGTGACATTAGGCAACATGACATTAGCACGGGACAACATGGCAGTGACATAAGGCAACATGACAGTAGCACGAGACAACATGGCAGTGGCACGGGACAACATGGCAGTGGCACAGGACAACCTGACAGTAGCACGGGACAACATGGCAGTGACATAAGGCAGCATGACAGTAGCACGGGACAACATGGCAGTGACATAAGGCAACATGACAGTAGCACGGGACAACATGGCAGTGGCACAGGACAACATGACAATGGTCACAGGGCAACCTGACAGTGACATAAGGCAACATGACACCAACTTACCGAGCTGAAGGACAGAACATAGAAAGTGTCATTCCTCTGATGGATGGCAGAGAGAAAATCTCGCCTCAGATCCTCGGTGTGAAACACCTTCAGTTCATGGCCGATGCTGCTCTTCTTACTAAGGACAAGAGATCAAATGCATACTGTTAAGAATAAATGTTACAGAATTTGAAGCCACACCTTATGCTGATGCCTGACAGATTTCACATCATCCTCCTCTTACAAAATAGCTCTTTCAGACATTATTTTCTCTGATTAAATTGAACTTTTTCAAGGCTATATAAAATCTTCATTACATTAAATTTATCTACATGTATCCATTTGACTGTGTTTTACACACTTTTTCAAAACAGCACTTAGAGGAAACTACACCTCACAAGGTATTTGAGGGACTTTTCACACAACATGACTGTAGCTATACATGTATGTAGGGCTCCACACATTTCACTACTACTTTTCATCACATTTTTTATAAAAGAAATTTTTTTTTTCGATATCTACACTGAAATAAATTTGATCAGAACCATATGCAAACACTATAAATACACATCCATAATTCCTTTTCTGAATGAAGCGGGAAGTTGTCCAACCTAATGAATACATAGGACTCGGGCCTCAGCCCTGTTGTCTTCTCTTCATGCCTGTTTTGGCTATGGCCATCTGTGAGCAAACTTTATGGTAGTAACATAGTACTTATGTGTTACAGGGTAACAGTGATTGGTCAGAATTTATGTCAAAAACCAGTATCTCACCTGTACTGCTGAGTTGGGTATTCCCCCTTGATTGCGGCCTTGACCTTTCTCAGCGGTAGGTGCTTTTTGCGAGCAGCACGTCCCTTCTTGTGATGGTTTGCTCTCTTCTGCTCTTGTTCATGTCGCCACATCCAGCCAGCTAACTTCTCAGCCAGTCTGTAGGGTGTACGTGGGTACCATAATATCATCATCACGACTGACAATCTGCTGTTTGTATTCCTAGGCTTTGTTAAGTTCTCAGTATTACATCTAAAGTACATGACATCACCTGTCCCCCCTGTATTAAAGTTTCACATATAACCTGATACTGGGTTCTAATGGTCTCTTGTGAGGTCTGTTAGGAAGGTAGTATGAGGTTCAGGAGCATTATTATGGTATTGCCTATGAAAGCTTTTTTTTTTTTTTGGTGGGGGGGGGGGGGGGGGGAGGGACGAAATTTTATGTTATTTATTTAGAGTACATGTTGTAGGTAGGTACAATTCACCCAGCAGATAACGCTTATGAGCAATTCATATCCCCAACTAAACATCTAAAGGATAGATTAAGGTGGTTGTTGAACCTGATGATGTGTCACAAAAAGTTCCCAAATAAAATAGGTGTCATCTGTGCCTCTAGAACGTGGTGAGACAGGTGATCCGAACATTAATGTCAACAAAGGTTGTCTGACATTTTTTACAAGTCACATGAGACAACAGAACTGTTCTTACCTTTAACGCAATTAGAGTTCCAACTCAAACTCCTCTATTGGAAAACATTTAAAGCAGTTAATGCACACAAACCAACAACCGATCAGAATCAGGAAAATAAATGAATCTGCATAACTTAGCATGGATTGGCTGCTTTTCAAACCACAGAGCTGTGGCTAGTGCAGAATGGAGTCAGCCATGATCTCTATGGTACATGTACAGTGTGATGTCACGCACCTACTTGAATCTGTAATGCTGTAGTAGGTAGTACAGTCTGCGTGTGATTTTGGGCAGACAGGAGTAAGCCGTGACTGGCAGGTGACCTTCTGCCTTTGTGGTACATGTAGAGTGTGATGTCACTCACCTACTAGACTCTGTGGTGCTGTAGTAGGTAGTACAGTCTATGTGTGACTTAGGCAGACAGAAGTTAGCCATGACTGGCAGGTGACACTCTGTCTTTATGGTACATGTACAGTGTGATGTCACTCACCTACTAGACTCTATGGTATTGTAGTAGGTAGTACAGTCTGGGTGTGACTTGGGCAGACACGAGTAAGCCGTGACTGGCAGGTGACACTCTGTCTTTATGGTACATGTACAGTGTGATGTCACGCACCTACTAGACACTATGGTATTGTAGTAGGTATTACAGTCTGGGTGTGACTTGGGCAGACAGAAGTTAGCCATGACTGAGAGGTGACACTCTGTCTTTATGGTACATGTACAGTGTGATGTCACTCACCTACTAGACTCTGTGGTATTGTAGTAGGTATTACAGTCTGGGTGTGACTTGGGCAGACTGGAGTTAGCCATGACTGGCAGGTGGCCCTCTGTCTCTAACAGTCTCTGAATCCTCTTCATCAGGCTGTCCTGAGCTACTTTTTCCTGCCCCCAATAGGCTTCTACCCCAATTGCACCTGCTTTAATCTCTTCTGTGGCCATTAGATGGCGCCCTGTGGGGGCAACTGGCTGAAAAAGCTGGTTTTCCTTTCCTTCACCAGCTAACATAGAGCTACAACATAAAAGCATGAATTATCTCAAGCATGTGTGTTGACCACATTAGGTCATTCATTTACAGCTTAAAATGACATGAAATTTCACCCTAAAATTTGTTACTAACTGAATTTGGGAGAGAAACAGATATACTATTTTTGTTTTTTGACACATTTTGTCCCTATTTTTTTTTTTTAGAGAGTGGCCTATATTGAGCTATCTATAAAATCATTAATACTCACTTCTAAACTTGCCTTTAGTCAGTGACACATAACAACACAAGCTCTACAGATTGATATGCTGAACATCCACATTATTACAATGAAAATGCAATTAGAATACTTTTTTGTCTAATTCATAATGTTTAACTCCATAAGCTTGGTTTTTCAACACCAAGAACTCATTGCCTCGGGTGACATCAATTGATTATTCAAAAGCAAGTTGCATGCTGGACAATGGGAGTGGAGAGTAATTTGTTTTACAATGGCTGCACTAACAAGCCGTTATACTGCCCTGAGATCATATACTACATTGGATAAAATAAAATTCATTTATTAAGGTTATATCATATTAAACCGTGTAAACAATTTCAGATATAGCAGTGTCAGTAACAGCATCTACTGTAATGTCAATGGCAGCTTAGGTAACCGATGTCGCCCTCCGTCAAAATATGTTGAACTCTGCCCAATATCCTGCGTGCCACTGGTTTTTGAATAATTTTGACGTCACACAAGGCAATATGTTCTTGCTGTTGAAACTGAGCTTATGGACTTTAACCTTATCAATTAGAAAAAGTGACCTAACTTCATTTTCATCGTAAGAACATGGACTTTCAGCATGTGTCACTAACTAAAGGCAATTTTGGTAATGAGTATGAGTGATTTTACAGATGGCTGAACATGGGCGACTTGCTACAAGAAATAGACTATAACACTGGATGTGACCTGAATGGGACGAGTTTAACGGTGTGCTGTGTGTCACAGATATCATGTTGTAAAACTCCAGCTCACAACAACAGCCCGAGAACAAACGCTAGAAGTGTACCTCCATGGAGCAAGGTTAAGGGTGAGCATTACGACAAGTGCCAGCAGGCAGGTGCGGGTTTTAGGGGGTACAGACGTGGGCTCCACAAGGCCTGTCTTCAGTCTCTGGTTCTGTGCGAGAAAGATCAAACAACAGCTCAGTGAAAAACCAATCACAATGATAGTGGCACTACTGGCAGATAAGCAATATTTACTGAAACGTATACAAAATGCAGTGTCAAATGCAAAATGGACTTTGGATGCCATGATATAACAAGTGAAAATGAAAGCTATTTACTATGGAAAGTAAACAGATTTTAATCAGTTAACAAACCACAGAAAATATTTTGTTCTGATTTTATTGCATGCATTAAAAAAAAATTACCAAATTCTATTCTTTGTACTTTAAATGTGTAGCAGTCAGTATTTCCTGTCACAAACATTATGACAAACACACCAATAATTACAGTCATTAAATTTTCAACCGGGGAGCAAAACGATGCAAGCAGATGGAAGAAAATTCCATGGAGTACAAATGACTGCAAATGAACTGATGGCCTGTTTCCAAATTCAACCATCTTGAATACATGTCTGTCCTGCAATGCTTGTCTTCAGCTTTACACTATTGACAGTACCACAATCTCACCTCTATTTGTAACACTCCCAGTTGTCTTTTCAGCGAATCGTTCTCCTGTCTCAGCTTCATATTCTCCACATTAAATGCCTTTATCTTGTCTTCCAGCGTATACAAGTACTGTCAAAAACAGAAAACAGACAAAGTTCAATCTCATTACAACGTTTACATATAACAAATTGTCACAATAATACTAGCCTACATTATATCATGTTTAGCGTATACAACTGTAACTTACTTAGTCATGTTTATCAAGCTAAATGACTGTTCTTCTTATACATGTACCTCCTGCACATTGCTATGTCTAAGGCATATATATACATGAAATGTCTGAATAAAAACCCCCACAAATGTCAAGAGGCCGTATTTCATCAGTTACATGACCACTTGCCAGATATCACACTGTAGTTACTGGTCTGGTTTTACTCTCTATCTTTTCCTGCTTGACCCCTCCAAGTGTCAAATGTAATGTGTTAAGTCAATTACGTACGTTCCACTAATGTTTTTATATGCAATCAATGTTCTTGTCAAGTAAACACCCACCATACCACATACATGTAGGCTAACATGTATACACCTGATTTAAAACCGCTAGCAAAGCTTGAAACTGCCGTTGAAAAGAATTTAGACAATTGACAAGATGTCATTATATTTTTTCTCATACCTGTTGTCAATTTCAGAAATTCGAGCCATATGGCATATACATATATACAAGAGACTAATAATATACAGTACATGTAAAACCCACACATTTCTGAATGTTGAATTTGTGAACATACAACATAATTACCAAGGCAGACAGTGTCATAGTTATTACAATTTTTCTTCAATTATAACTCAAACTAATGTAAGCGGCTGGATACATTGTATTCCACTGGTCTACACGTTACTGCAGCAAGCAACACTAATTCATCTATAAATTATTATCAAATTATTGACAAGTTATTTTGAAACATCAGAACTTACCTCTTTCTTCTTCTTGCGAGATAAACTAGCAGATTCTCTGTTTTTAATCATTCGCTGCTGTCTTTTAAGCACTTTGTTCTGAAGTTGATATAAGAAAGTCCGTCAAGAAAAAAGGCATCTAACATTGCATTGTACCATACATGCATACCAAACAAAATAGCTTTTGTATATCATAATAAAATCACTAAAATTTGAATAGCAAGTAAGACAAAAGTTTGAAATAAGGCAACACATGGGATTAAGATGACAGCCATTACTATTAACTAAAACTGCAGGTAGTTAATTAAAACTGGAATGATTTTTACTGCAATATATAAATACTCATAACTGAAATGTACTGGCCTGTAACTGCTGAAGAGTTAACTCTTTCTTTTCCTGGATTCCTCAACCTTTTTGTGAAAGATCAACTTTAGGTGTGATTTATGTACCTGTTTGATATGATTTTTGGAGGAACAACTACACTGGTTGGGTTGGCCAATTTCACTGCTTCACAAAAGGATAATCTTATACACTGACTAATGCCCTCATATTATGCTGGAATAAACATTTCACAAAAATGTGATACGGTCAAGGATTACAGCAAACAACATTTGGCCATTTCTACTCACAATATAAAGTTATTAATGGCCAATGCACACTGGAGAAGAGCTCACTTACTGATCCATTACTAGTATCCAACTGTAGATGAGTGGAGGCGGGGTACTTGTGACCTGAGTTTAGTCGGATAGTATTATGGGATACAGGAGATGTGGTAGCAGAGACACTTCCTGGGGTGGGGGATGTTGGTGAGGCTGCTGTGTCAGGATCAGACCCAGGTAAACGGAGCAGTCCCTGGGATGTCAGACGGTTGAATTCCTCAGGCGTTAACACTAACGGTTTGCAGGCATCTGGAAAATCAAGGTAATTGATCTATTATCTCATCTGATCAAGTTTCTTGGATATTAAAACGTACATGTACCTGCACGGAGACATCCCAGCAAGAGCCTATAATTTCCATGGGATCAATCCCTAAGTGCACGTTTTCATACCGTACAGTGTACATGCCTTGAGAGTCAAGCAACATGAGTAGTACAGTACTTATCTGGGAAGGATTGAAAGCTCCACAGCAAAATATTTCACTAATACAACGGCAGTCAGGCTTATGTGTAGAAGAAACTGAGAAGAGTTTGATACAGAAAGCACTTAGCCAGGTATTAAACTAAAGGGTAAAAGTAAAGGGCCAAAGCAGCAGAAGCCATGAGAGTCACCTGTTATTAGGCTGAAGTACAAGTGATACTGTAGCCAAACAAACTTAATGACTTAAAGAAAGGACCGGACTAACAGGAGCCTGGAGAGCCACACGCCGTTAGGTTGTAGTGCAAGTGATACTGGAGCAAAACAAATCTAATGACTTAAAGCCAGGGCCAGACTAGCAGGAGCTTTGCGAGTTACGTGCCATTAGGCTGTAGCAGGAATGACACTGAGGCCAAATAAACATAATGACTTAAAGAAAGGGCTGGACTAACAGGAGCCTGGAGAACCACACGTCGTTAGGCTGTAGTGCAAGTGACACGGGAGCCAAACACACCTAATGACTTAAAGCCAGGGCCAGACTAGCAGGAGCTTTGCGAGTTACGGGCCATTAGGCTGTACCAGGAATGACACTGAGGCCAAACAAACTTAATGACTTAAAGAAAGGGCTGAACTAACAGGAGCCTGGAGAACCACACGCCATTAGGCTATAGTGCAAGTGACACGGGAGCCAAACACACCTAATGACTTAAAGCCAGGGCCAGACTAACAGGAGCTTTGCGAGTTACGGGCCATTAGGCTGTAGCAGGAATGACACTGATTGGTATTTAACTCAAGAACATTTCATTTATATGACGTCAGTCAACATTATAGCGAGAGGAAACAGGCTAAAGTCTGGGGGAAACCGATGACTATCTGTCAGCTGTCCAAATGACGTAAAGCTAGGGCCAAACCAACATGAACTTACTGGACGCAGCTGGCAAAGAGTTTTGCGTGCCATCAACTGGTTTGGGTTTGATCTTTATTTTTGAGTTCAGAATGGAATGGATCGACTGGGGTTGGCATGGCGATGGATGCTCGATCTTAATCTGAGGGGTCAACACAAATGTTGGTGAATTGAAGACATAAGATTGGTTTTCACAGGCTGACTGTTGACCCTTGACATCTGTTTTCAGATTCAAACCAGTACACATGCTCACATCTTGGGAAAAATCGTAACTCTCTGTTGTCTGAAAAAACAAAAGAAAAGCCTTAGATGAAAGACTTATATGACCATTTTTTGCCACCTGTCCCATAAGTAGTACTTCCAAGTTTTTTAGGATATAAATTACTTTTTGCTACATTTATTTATTTCGTTGGTGTTCTATGCCCTACTGAAGAAGATTTCACTTAGGCCTATACGACAGCATTCAGCATTGTGCTGGGTGGACTTTGCTATACAGTTGCTGTGCATGTGTAGTGCTGGGTGGACTTTTTGCTATACAGTTGCTGTGCATGTGGTGTAGTGCTGGGTGGACTTTTTGCTATACAGTTGCTGTGCATGTGGTGTAGTGCTGGGTGGACTTTTTGCTATACAGTTGCTGTGCATGCGTCAGGCTGGGTGGACTTTTTGTTATTCAGTTGCTGTGCATGCGTCGGGCTGGGTGGACTTTTTGCTATACAGTTGCTGTGCATGCGTCGGGCTGGGTGGACTTTTTGCTATTCAGTTGATGTGCATGTGCAGTGCTGGGTGGACTTTTGTTATGCTGTTGATTTGTGTGCACATGTACATACTGTAATTTGTTAAGATAAGACTTTAAAAATCACACTAATATAACAATTACGAGTTAAATACACCACTGAATGACAGAGTGAGAAATTTCCAGTGCACCCAAAAGTAGAATTTTGAAGGGAGGTAACTCACCAAAGAATCTGGCAGCGATAGATCAGATCCTGAGGATGGAACTGGGGACATCGGCTCGCTTTTCACACATACACCTGTGACAACAACAACATATATATATGAACATATATGTATGCATGTAGGATTTGTGCTGCTAGATTACACAGTGAAACTTGTAAAAATGAGGCTCTCACTACATAAGCTGCTTTATATCACTTTATATCAATTAATATCAACTCCTGTGGAAACCGACGCTGCGCTGTGCATTGTCTTTGCACCACATGTCCATGAAGTCAGGCCCTTCCTGCTGATATTAATCCAGCCAATAAAGTCAGACAATATTCCCAAGCAATGGATTAGAGCTGCTGACCTGGATAGTATTTCTGCAAATAACGGTCTGCTTACTATAATATCTTTTAAGAACTATATAATAATGAAATTCAAAGGGCAAGACACCACCTGGCTAAAACATATTTCAATAAAACGCAGGATAGTCAAGCTTTCCAGAAAGCATCATACTTTATTTTAAAGAGGTTTTAATGAATCAAGGCAGCCATCTTGAGAATTTTATCCAATCAAACACGCTGCTATCAGATTGCCCGGCCTAAGCTGTGACATAGCCTTTACCCATTGACTCCATGAAATGGCATATGATAACAGAGAACTAATGCATAAGACATCATTTTGAGGCCGTTTACAACGAATTAGTAACAAATAGCTGAATAGCCACTGCAGACGTAATCTCAGTTGATTTACAAGCGCTGTAATATTCAGCGATGGTATCAGAAATTATGTCAGACAGCAGCATAGCGTCTTGGCCCAAACAGCATTCTTCTCCCCAGTAGACCATAGCCCTACTTAGTCATGCTCTTCAAATTATACAAATATAATTTTGCCGTTTTTGTTAGAGTTTAGTCAGCACGCAGTTCTGAAATAACAAATATCAGAGTCAGAGAAAAAGGTCTGTGGAAATGAGAAGACGGTATCTCATCAGACAATGCTTAAAATTAATTAAATTTTATGATACCCTTTGTTTCTCTCTGCATTTAATAGAACTGAAGAATTTAGATTTTGTCCTTTGTCTTTCTCACATACAAGGGATGTTTTTTCCGTTTTCTTTTATAAAATACAGTAAAATTCTTCAAACGCCGTGTTTAAGCCAAGGTGCTTTCTCTGACGTCTGCAATAACTAGGTCAACACTGCTTTCTTGGAAGCCCGGCTACAAAATTGAAGCATAAAATCTAGTGACAGTCGAAGGTCTAGATCGGTCTCAGTGGTGCTTGGATTTATTTTCATTTGTGTCAGAATTGAGCATAAATCCAGTTGTACAACAATCCTATTGTAATTTTGTTAACATTTAAAAGGGGTCAAAATTACCGGTATCTGCACAACCACTCCGGAGGGTACAGGCTGAACCAGGAATACCCCGGCCGTGCATCTGCAGACTACTAGTAGACTGTATAAACGATATAATAGGCCTACTGTACGCACAGTTCAAGCAGTGAAAGAAATATCCTTCCAATATGTCCAACTTCCGAGAAAGCTATTTATCACTTGGTCCTTTACCATCGAAGTCCACAACTTTAATCTGCCCTTGGCTATTGCTTAGACTTTTATATGGGACATAACGTCAACGTTTGAGAGCTAGAGTAAATGTCACGTCACCTTGGTGTCAACAAGGGACATACGCTGAAGCTGTGACAAGACAAAGTTTCATTAAACTTTTACTGGGTTGAAAAAAAATCTAAAAAAAATATTGAATGCCAGTTTAAGATACTTTAAAAGGTAGTCTTTCAGTGGACAATAACATTAACCAGGTGCTGTCTTTCACTTTAAACAATTCTCTGTGGACAACCACTATTCAGGATCCATACTCTTGTGATGGTGACAGAACAAATGGGTTGTGATGGTGACAGAACAAATGGGTGTAAAATAAGGTGCTTCTCAGCAGTCAACCATTGAGAGAGTTTTTGGTTAAATCAAAAATGTAAACCATTGATTGTTATGAAAAGTTGAAACACGTAGAAATATGTGTTTATGTTAAATAAAGGTAGGGGCCTCCGTGGCTCAGTTGGTTAGCCCGCTAGCACAGCGTAATGACCCAGGAGTCTCTCACCAATGCGGTCGCTGTGAGTTCAAGTCTAGCGCATGCTGGCTTCCTCTCCGGCCGTACGTGGGAAGGTCAGGCAGCAACTTGCGGATGGTCGTGGGTTTCCCCCGGGCTCTGCCCGGTTTCCTCCCACCATAATGCTGGCCGCCGTTGTATAAGTGAAATATTCTTGAGTACGGCGTAAAGCACCAATCAAATAAATAAATAAAGGTATACTGGCTGCTTTCTATACATGATATATATATATATATATATATATATATATATATATATATACATGACCAACTCAAAACCAACAGTTTTTAATGATCACAGGTTTCTGTTACTGTATTTAACTGAAACCGGCACAGAAATACTGCTGCATGTGGTAGTTTTACAGAAATTTTGAGGGGCAAATTCATATATTTATTTATTTCTTTGATTGCCTTTTTATGCCATACCCAAGAATATTTCACTTATAAGATGGCGGCTGGCATTATGGAGGGAGAATACCGATCAGAGCCCAGGGGAAACTCACAATCATCCGCCGGTTTCTGCCACTTATGCTGGGCGAGGCAACCAGCATGAACTGGACTTGAAGTCACAGCGACCGTATTGGTGAGAAGCACCTGCTGCGTCATCGTGCCATGCTGTCAACTCCACCATCTGAGCTATCACTGGACCTGTATTCCACCAGCTGAGCTATCACTATAGGGCTATCACTGGACTTGTGTTCCACCATCTGAGCTATCACTGGACTTGTGTTCCACCATCTGAGCTATCACTGGACCTGTATTCCACCATCTGAGCTATCACTGGACTTGTGTTCCACCATCTGAGCTATCACTGGACTTGTGTTCCACCATCTGGCCTATCACTGGACCTGTATTCCACCAAATGAGCTATCACTGTAGGGCTATCACTTGATTTGTGTTCCACTATCTGAGCTATCACTGGACTTGTGTTCCAACGTCTATACTTGTATTATTATCTTAGCTACATGTGTATCACTGTACTCACCATGTATTCCACTGTCTGAGCTATCAATGGACTCACCATGTATTTCACTATCTGAGCTATCAATGGACTCGCCATGTATTCCACTATCTGAGCTATAACTGGACTCACCATGTATTCCACTATCTGAGCTATCAATGGACTTGCCATGTATTTCACTATCTGAGCTATCAATGGACTCGCCATGTGTTCCACTATCTGAGCTATAACTGGACTCACCATGTATACCACTATCTGAGCTATCACTGGACTCACCATGTATTCCACTATCTGAGCTATCACTGGACTCACCATGTATTCCACTATCTGAGCTATCACTGGACTCACCATGTATTCCACTATCTGAGCTATCACTGGACTCCATCCACAGGTCATCTGGTACAGGATCAGGGAGTCCATAGTCTCCCAAGCCATCCTCCTTCAGAGTAAACTGAAACAGAGAATAAAAGCATTGCAAAAAAAAATAATAAATAAATAACTAAGGAATAAAACTTCCTGTTTATCTGAGTCCTATATCACTGAATTCTATGATGAATAACTATATTCTGCCTCAATATACATGTACATATATTTGAACTGCTGAAACATTCAAAGCACCTAACAAATCACAGATGAGTGTGATAATATGTTCAATGGAGATCAACATTCATATGTATATGGACAACTAATATTAAAGCTAAAAATAAATTCAAACTTGCATTTGTAGTTTAGTGTGATGAATAGCAATGTCACTCTGACACTCACTGATGTCCCCCTGTCACTCATTGGTGTCCCCCTGACACTCATCGGGGTCCCCTTGACACTCACTGGTGTCTCCCTGACACTCACTGGTGTCACCGACACTCACTGGTGTCACCTTTACACTCACTGGTGTCATCCTAACCCTCACTGGTCTCACCCTGACTCTCTCTGACATCACCTTGACACTCATTGGTGTCACCTTGACACTCATTGATGTCACCCTAACACTCATTGTGATGATTTTCAAAACTAGTGTATTTATTACTGTGACCATGGACCGTTAGCTGAAAGTCTTCACAATTACGCATACATGTAATGACAATCGTGCTTGCTGTTGATTCTCTCGAGAAATGCACAAATTCGTTTCTGAAGCACCTCTTGAAAGTCTTGCCTATGCCTTTAATGTTTTGTTTGCAGTCATTAATTCAGACATACCTTATATGAAAGCAAGAAGAGGGTTGAGAAAAGACTTTATCAAGAATCTCTGCCCAGATATTTGTCAGGAAAAGGAAAGTTTTCAAGGTAGTGCAATAACAACACATTTGCAAATGCATGTCATAATTCCCTGTTCACATATGATTTGTATGCACCCAAAAGGCAAAATATTAAAGTTTGAGTATGAACAGTGTTTTACCTTCATGACTTTTCCACAATTTTGCATTGAGATTTTACAGGGATCCTTGTAGACTTATAGGCCCACTCAGCCAAAACAGGGATAGAATTAAGGTCTCCCTCTTGCATTTACAAATCTCTTGTAGACTTGTCTTGAGTAATTAATCTATATGAAAATGAGCCTATTAAACAAAGACCATGTAGACTAGGTCTATACATTGACAGTATCAACGAATGAAAAACAATTAATACTGTGACCACAGTATTACAGTATAAATTTCATTTTCGTGCACTCTTAAAGTGCCAGTAAATGAAGCCAGACTGGCACCCAACATAGGCAACCTACCAATGTCTTCCTGCTACACCAATGTGGATTATAGCACAACTCTAGCCAGGCGGATTATTTGCTATGCAATTGCTTTTTGATTATTTGTACATATAGCAAAATTACTATACCACTGGAATACTAATCAGGAAGAGAGAAAGCCTGAAAGAGTTTATGAGATGGATAGCCCACGTTAAGAGCGTCGCTGTTGACTTGTAGGTGTAAGAATCAATCAGGGTGAAATAGACGTTGTCGGGCACAGGTCATTCATAAGTTTTTCATTATGATTAAGCTTTATAAATTATTGATTAGATTAAAACTGAATTGCTGTAAAATTACTTCTAACGCAAACCACATTTATTCGTTTAGTACCTATTTCGAGGTTAACTGCTTCATCAGCATTTTAGTTTCTAACTTAGCTTGGGTATGGACTTTTTCTTCTCGCGAAAGTGTAGACTGTTTATCTTTTGAGTTTACTAACTTACGCAGGAATATGCATTTGTTCGCATTTGCAGGAAAATGTGGCGACTGCCCACACCCCCATCAACTCCCCAACCCTCCTTTTCTCCCCAACACTCCTAGTCAGCATACAAATATCGTGTGTACAAATGCAATAGCTCAGACGATAGGTTTAAGTCTGAATCACAGTCATTCCCAGAATACGAGTGGTTAGCATAAGATTTATATGAGACCGTCCCACAGAAAAGCACACAAAACGAGAGAAACACTTCAGACCAAGGGATTCTCACATAGAGTCAAATATTAATATATACATACCTTTAAATCTTCAGGAAGTTGAGAGAGAAGATCTGATGACAGGCCATCGCCTAGGCCCAGAATGTCATCAAACCCTTGGGCTGAGAACAAAAAATACACAGCTTCAGATACTCAATCAGCACTGAACTATAAAAATATCATGTTACACCACATTGGTAATCATTTACTTGTACATTAATTTTTACTGACAACATCACACGGCCTAATCCAGGGGATATTTGATCCTGACAAAGGGGTTTGGGGGTGAGAAGTCTGCAATCACAAATGATAAGATTTTCTTACTTTTGTATTTTTATACATATGTGAAGATGGTGAACTAATGAATAAAAAGGATACCCAAACTATTCACACTGATCAACCTATGTATGACCACAATAATAATTTTATACACAGAATAACTTGAACCAAAATTGGAAGGACTACACAGTATTTCATGCATAGACTCATTCATTTAGCACTACATGTTAATAGTTCAAGTACAGGTATCATGCAATGACAGTGAAGCACTTTCCAGTTAACACTTTCATGATGGAATAAATGTTACAGACAACACAGCCCACTGTCTTCAGAACAGATTAATTTTCCCAAAAATTTCCCTCACAACTGTAAACGCTGTATAACGCACCTTGCCATCAGCAACATCATACATGTTTCAATATCCCAACACTTTTCACAGCTCCAATGATTATTTAGAAACAAATATTATTTTATTTATTATTCAGCACTTTATGGTGAACCAAAAATGAAAAAAATAACTTAGTTCACGATGCCAACAACATAAGCAATATTGGACTCGCCCTTGGAAAAGCTCAACAGGAAAAGATCCTTTCACATATCAGAAAAGGATAAATTATGGTGAAGTAGGACAATCAGAAGAAGCAAACATTTACATCGAACCACATTTCATGTAACTGAGACAATATTTTTTTATTTAATTTGTAAACATGTACTTTATTGTCTAAAGTTGGTCATATTATTGAAATATTACCTTTGCTGCAGATTCTGCAAAAGAAAACTCCTCCTCTGATAATCATATCTTAGCTATTTATATACATTTAGTTCTTTTTTTTATTTATTTGATTGGTATTTTACGCCGTATTCACAAATATTTCACTCCTATGACGGCAGCCAGCATAATGGTAGGAGGGAAATCCACCACCATCCGCAGGTTGTTGACAGACCTTCCCACGAACAGCCAGAGAGGAATATTTATACACATGTATGTCATTAATCATGCTTGGAGTGGGTGACAGGGTCATGGCTGGATGTCAAAGACAAGGTGACAAGGTGTGGGTAACTTCAATCCTATCCTTCAATAGAGACCTTGGTGGTAATAGGGCCTCAACAGTCAAATTTTGGTCGAGAATCATCTGTCTTTACATGTAGTGTGTGATCAGGATCCTAGTCTTAATGATTTTAAATGGAGCGACTTCTGACTAGAACTGCAACATGTCATCAAGCTTACTACAACATCTAGTAAGGCTGTAGTCCGAAAATTCAGATTATTAGGATCCAGATGCAGATTTGGGTTCATCAAAATAAAGGTTTGAAACAGTGGCGGTTCGCCATGATGGTTATTATCTTGCCTTGGTTATTTGGCTTTACCCCGGTACAAAATTTATCTCCCATGAGATGAGTTCTGGTATCTGTAGCAAGGCTTTCCTTTCCCAAACACAATCTGTCTAACTTTATAGCAAATGGATTTATGTTTTTTTTAAAATAAATTTAGACAATTTCCTTGAATAAGATTTATGTATATGTATGTGGGGTGATTGATGCTGCACTAGGGTCTTTTGGACGATATTCTGGGCACATGCTGGTGTTGTTGTTGTTGTTGTTGTTGAGATGTAGGTGGTTTTCGAAAAGGAATAATGTTACATTGTGCATCACCATGACGATATGAATCTGTGTCAAGTCAAAACTATAAAACACTGACGGAGTCATATACAAGTATACCTACATCAGAGTACTTTACTGTCTTCGCCGTCTAGGTTTTTCAGTTTTCATATTACTTTATATTGGGGAGGCGGGGAGGGGGGAGGTTACGCGGATGTATCGGCTATTCTTACCCCAGTCTTCGCTTGTCAGTAGGTTGTTTGCAAGAAACTTTGAATCAGCATCGACAAGGTCTACAGCCATCTTCAACTAACACACATCACCTACGAATTCGTATGTCTATATAGGCATTTCTGAAAATTTCGAACGTGTGATGTGTAAACGCCTGAAATTGGATGGCGTTGTTGTTGTTGTAACTATCCCAAAATGCATTGCCAGCGGAAGTTCACGTTTACTTAAAACTAGTCCCGTACCCTGCCTGTTTGTTGTAAATTATAACAGGCAGGCTGAGCGCGCGAGAAATACAAATCATACCATACAGGTAAGCAGACAAATGTTGTATACAATCAAAATACAAATAAGTTATCGCACTACGGTAGTTCTAATAAAAACAAAATTATATTTCTTTACTTATCTGACTGAGGTTTTGCGGTTTATTTTAATCAATCACCCCACATACATATACATAAATCTTATTCAAGGAAATTGTTTAAATTAAAAAAAAAATAAAAACATAAATCTATTTGCTATAAAGTTAGAGAGATTGTGTTCGGGAAAGGAAAGCCTCGCTACAGATACAACCAGAACTCATCTCCAGGGAGAGTATTTAAAAACAACAATCAACAATTTGCCGGGACAGGTAATTTCTGAATTCTGCTGTTTTTTATCTATCTACTTATTTATTTATTTGATTGGTGTTTTACGCAGTTCTCAAAAATATTTCACTTACGAGACGGCTTCCAGCATTATGGTGTGAGGAAGCCAGGTAGAGTTACAGGGACTCTTACACATTACAAGGACTGTATTCCGTAATTTTGTAACAGCCCTTGTTAATACGGTGCCGCCACCATACCACGATACAGTGCCGCCAATTATCCGGACGTAGTCCGTCATTTGGTGCCTGACTCATATTTCCCAAGGACAAGGAGGAAGGTTTTACTTGCCTATCCAACTCCAGTAGGCCTACATCTGACATGACAGCGTATTTCCGGTTTCTCTGATTTCATTTTTGGTCATTAATTGGCAGTATATACACGGAGGTCCATATGTTTGGTTATATGACGGCAAACCGTCGGCATGCGTGGGCAAAATTTAGATGTACGCCGGATGTTACTGGGTTATCTGAGTGTGTCATTAAACTGCAATAAAATAAATATAACTCGAGCATGCATGCGAACTCCTTGGTAAATTGCTATAGGGAAGACTCGGTAGATGTATAATTAGCCCTTCCGACCAGCGATGATCCATCCTTTCATGGGTGGAATCGTTTGGGGCTTCATCAGCTTGCCTGCTTCATGTTTAAATGCGGCAAATTGTTTATCATACAGGAAGGGGTAAATCGCGCCTTCATCCATGTGGGTCATTGAAATATTATAATGTCCAAAGTTCTACGCAGCCCCACGAAGTATGTTAAACCGTTTTTAAAAGATTTTGTCTGATGTTTAATAGTGGGGTTTGTGTTAATGTTAGAAATCTCAGACTGTAGATCTGCATTGCACACTGGAAAAATATACAGTTAAGTATATGAATGAAGGAACCCTGGATGTTCGAGTTTGAGTACTTTTGCTTCTCATTCGGACACTGTTTTTGCAAATAGTTTTTAATATGTAATATCAGGAGCTATATCCAGTTTATGTAGCGCAGGTAACCCAATTACAGATACGTCACAATATGCAGCTACGTCATTATATATTTAGCTACCCCTTTCGGCAGGTAAATTCTCTCATGGGTCGACATTTAGATCGCAACTGCATGCCTATAGTTTATATTGTGTGGCCATTTTGATTCTCATATAGGCAGACATACACGTATAAAGGCGTTTTTCAGCCAGAAATCTACAGTCATGACTATATGCAGCCAATACAGTTCAATATGATCATGTGATAGTTAACATGAGCGCTAATTGAAGACGGCTCAGTTAGCCTTTAAGCTATTGTTACTGAAATACGGCCTCCTGTCAGTTTACAATCCCTCCATACAAATACTTAAATACACGAAGTAACAAATTACACCTCGTACCACAACTTAAGGAGAATTAGGTAAAAAAAAGTGTTAAGGGGCAATTTATTAGGCGTCAATAGTTATAGAATTACCACAAAAATTTAACAAGCATTTTACTTCAAAAACCAAACATATTATTGCTCTAACTTAAAAAAGCGAGGCAAGATAACTTAATGCACATCCAATTAATATATTTCAGGTGTTCTGATGCATTCCCGGTGATACGTTTATTAATATTGCGTGGTATTTTCCTGTAACACTTGCTTGCACGCCAGCTTTTAACAGTTTTTCCGACAGTTGAGTTCACACTTTAGTATACAGACGTTTAAATTATTTAAGCATAGTGGTTGCAACATACAGTTTCACCATCATATGAAGGTGACAGTCTTCTAAGTGATGCCTAGCTTCACTGTCACTATAGTGTCTATAAAGATTTACTATCAAGCCACCGTTCATCTAGACCACTTAGGTGGCTTAATTGTACTTGGTACTCTCTAAAAACGACTGTATACGAGCAGTATACTATGTTGTGACAAAATTGCACATCCACACAACTTGTGTATCAGCAGTACGTAAACTGTGTAATTTTTAATGTTCAAAGTACACAAATTATGTACCAGCGATACACATTTTGTGAATGTGTAAATTTGTACACATTCGTTTCTATAGAGTATGGCCTCTCCGAGAGGTCGGGGCAAGGAAACAGGACTAGTTGGCCCGGTTTCAGTACAATGTGACCCATTGGGGTGTCTTCGTCATGACACTTCAGTGGCGGCAGCACTTTAATGGCAGAGAATCCCCCTGTCACGAGTTTACGGACACACCATTAATGATTCGTAGTCATTGGTACTGATGGTAAGTACGACGTAAAACCCAAAGCATACATATATACATACATACACCATGTAGGAATATTTTTTTTAATTTTGTACCTTTTTCGCAGAGGAAATTCGTACATCATACATGTGATGCATAAATATGCACGGTGTGAACAGTGCGGAATGCATTATCGCCATAATGACATTGTGGAAGTGGCCTCATATCAGTATAACTCGATGGCTGTATGTGACTCATCGATAATGGACAGTTGCCACTGACATGTCACCTTGCTTTCTAACACTGCATGACCATGTCGCTGATCGGCCTATAACTCTCACAGATCGTCTTTGGTCTTTTATAGATATATACACCTACATATCTAATTTTATTTAATATCATCATTTTGATACTTATTTCTTTATTTGATTGGTGTTTTACGCCGCACTCAAAAATATTTCACTTATACGACAGCATCCAACGTTATAGTGGCAACAAGCCGGGGAAAATCCACGACCATCAGCAGGTTGATGGGAGACCTTCCCACGTACGGCCGGCGAGGAGCTGGATTTGAACTCATCCCTTCACTCTAAAAACAATGGATAAGCAATGAACATTTTACAAAAATACAAATAAATACAAATATTTGATGAAATGATTGAAATGTCTATTTTGCACTTAACACCAAATTACAGAAGCGCTGAACCAGAAAAACGTGGGTATTTTATTTCAAACTTTTGCAAATGAAATTTCGTCAAGCGGAAAGGGAACATCAGTTGTTAATATTTCTATTATATTTTAATTTTTGCACTTTGCCATGTATTTCAAAATGGCAGTAACCTATGTCCCAAAGTCAAGCAAACTGGTGCGAAAAAATGTATCCTTTTCCTGATACGCCGTTACGATATGAATACATGTGCAATTTCTCAAACTCAATGATCATGTGAATCAGCCTCGGCTAGTAACTTCATGCAACACCACGTAATATTGATTCTCATCTCCCTGTCAGTGTAATGCAGGCCTGTACAGTCACTATAGTTCAATACAAGTGAAGGTTTCGGGGGGCTATCACGCTCTTCTACAAATTACGTCTATTTCATACATGTTTGTCCTGAAAAATATTTGTTCTGAGAATGAGAATTACGTCTATTTTATACATGTTTGTCCTGAAAAATATTTGTTCTGAGAATTGTCAAAGGATGGGGAAGACATTACATTGATTGAACTGAAACTGGGGGAGGTGAAGGGTATGCTGGGGGCTATTTGTACTCCATGGCACTTCATTTGCATTCTTGTCAGCCAAAATCTGGCTAACATATACATAAAACCATGGCTGTTACAGTACACTAGTCTACCATTATTTCCAGCATGGAACTGGGTCCAGTCCTACTGGTGTTTCTTTAATATAGTGGATTTTTTAAAAATAGCTCCTAAGGTACCCATAATTTTCTTTACAACTTTCCAATGGTATATGGAAAATGTACATCACTTATTTCTCCTTGTTTTTACATCATGACATCACTGCCAGATTCTGCAATTCATGCATACTAAAATGTTTAAGTTTTCTGCAACCATAAGCTACAGATTGCATACATATAATAAAGGAAGAACGTAACACAATCACTATCCTGTGTTCTTCTGGTAACATTCAGTTCAGCACCATAACCATTATCAGCTCACCCTTAATTCCCTAACACTGGTCTAAAGGTTAAGTACCTTAGTTTTGTACTGATCTGAAGAGTGCTTTCACATAGTATGGATTACAGAAGCTCTTAGAACCTTAAACACCGTATTTATGATAGTCCAAAATTCAGATTCTGTGACAAAATTTTGAAGATATTGTTTGTCATTACCCAGTCACCAATGAAAGTCTCAGCATCAGAATATACACTTGGTACAAGGTGATTAACACTGGTAGAGGACTATAGGTTTTATGGTTACTCTGAATTGAAATCGAGCACTTGGCTTCGACTTGACGAGTTGCAGGCCAAGTAAGAGTTTTGGGCTGTTTTGTCCATTTCCAACAAAATCACGGCTGTTTCCTTGTGTTGCGAATTTCTCACATATCAGCAGGTATTACGCTGACTGTCTAAACTGGTAATGGATATGTACACATATTGTGAAATCCATCAACCCTCCCACTGGTAGGGCACCTGCCAACCTTCCTAACATAAATACTAAAGCCTCAATCAATATCAACATTCTGTTATCAATACTTTTACACTGTACATGTATGTACACAGCTATAAACGGAGAAACAAAAAAATGATCATGCAGCCAGAAATTAAATCATTCGGACAAGTTAATGTTTTGTCTGTGTAATGAAATATTCTACCCTGCAGTTAGTTGCCTTCCCGAGTGATATCATTTCATGCTGTTTATGTCAACAAACAAAAGAATTTGAGTTTGTTTACTTGTTAAATTTGCTTCCTAATATATATAAAAGTCAACTATCAGAATTTCCTTCAGTGATAAAAGTGTTAATTTGCACAGTTTATAGATATCCCTTTTTTTTTTTTACATTTTTTAATACTTTACACTCAAACGCCATGAGGTTGAAAAAGAAATATTTGTTTCAAGATGTTCCAACCAATCTCAGCAGTATGACATCATAATACACGTACAGTAAAATTTTACATTTCTACGTCACATGATTATAACATGTGGTAGCATGAAATATGCACATTTTGCCACATTTTCTTCAATTTTTGGGGTAGATCAGGCGACTGTAACCCAATAAAGCTGATCTGTGTTTCGTACGGAGTCAGATTTTCATCACATTTAAATGGGTACACCACAAGGTTCAGCATTATCACGTTACACAACAAACACCAAGATAAAGGTGAACAACCCTTCATACTGGCATAGATACAACACCATGATAAAGGTGAACAACCCTTCATACTGGCATAGATACAACACCATGATAAAGGTGAACAACCCTTCATACTGGCATAGATACAACACCATGATAAAGGTGAACAACCCTTCATACTGGCATAGATACAACACCATGATAAAGGTGAACAACCCTTCATACTGGCATAGATACAACACCATGATAAAGAATTCAATGCTCTATCTAGCAGTTTACAACTGAGCATACTGTATGTGGTATTTGAAAGGAGATTGTCTCTCTCAGTGAAACAGTTGCTGGAGAGCAATGCCAGTATTTTATTTATTTATTTATTTATTTGATTGGTATTTCATGTCATACTTATAAGTATATCTCACTTAAACAACGGCATCCAGCATTATGGTGTGATGAAACCGGGCAGAACAAGCAATGGTAGTAAACCCTGCTGAATCATTACTTGATCCCATGTGATATATGCCATATGTTATTGGACCAGAGGAGGTAATATATTTTCAGTTACTGGTCTATAAATTTGTGGTAAATCAGAGATAAAACACCGTTAAAATTTCTGGAACATAATATATCATTAAAACTCTAAAATAAAAAAGACTGCAATACTGCCTTTTTACTTTATATTCATTTCAGACATGTCAGAATACCATAATGCATTACTGTAATGAAAACAAAGAAGTCCTGATTGTATGCCATGACATGTATCAGACAGTGACTTTGTGAAAGAGTGTCCAGCATCTGGCTGTCTGATGTACCAAACATACTGGGTGTATTCTAAACAACGATCAGGAGATTTGTTCAAAAATAGGTTTAGTGATTTTTGGTGTGTGATCACTAAGCAAATGTAACAGAACTGCCATGACTGTCCACTTTCTGTTCTCTGCTTCTTGCCACACAAGTGAATTCTTGGTGTCATAGAAAACATCATCTGTTACCTCCTCCTGTTTTCGAGGAAGGCAGTGAAGGAAGATCCAATTGGCTGCTGCCTCGCCCACCATTTTCCTGTCCACCTGGTAACCTCGAAAATCCTGTAACCGTTGTTTTTTCTCCTCTTCTTGCCCCATACTGACCCAAGTGTCTGTGACAATCACGTTTGCCCTATAGACCGCCTCCATTGGGTCGTGCGTGTGGCTCAGCTTGGCCCCAGGCGTTTTAGCAGCAATTTTCACAGCTTCCGCCAGGACAGATTGGTCAGGGCAATAGTCTTTAGGTGTTGCCATGCGTAAATCAAGACCGAGTTTTGCACAGCCAAACATGAATGAGTGCAGTATATTATTGCCATCACCCACCCAAGCTACTTTCAATCGCTTTAAGTAACCAAAGTGTTCTTGCATTGTGAGAAAATCTGCCAGGATTTGCAGAGGGTGGTAGAGATCGGACAGCCCCGAGATAACTGGTACTGTGGCTTCGTCAGCTAACACATCTAAATCTTCCTGTCCGTACACTCTGGCCAGAATAACATCTGACAAACGGGAGAGAACCCTGGCAGAATCTTTAATGGACTCATTCACCCCCAAATGCACATCTTCCGGTCCGAGGAAAGCAGCATGCCCGCCTAACAAACACATGCCGGTCTCCGTGGAGAGTCGCGTTCTTGTGCTTCGCTTCTGAAATATCATTGACAAAGACTTCCCTTTCAAAGGCTGCACGATTTCACCGTTACCTTTGATCCTAGTCTTCAGATCTTTTGCTGTCCACAGGAGAGTTTCAATTTCCGCGGGTTGGAAATGTTTAAGGGTCAAGAAGTCCCGGCCGATCATCGACGTACCTGACGCATATTTTCGACCACCTGTTGCATCATCTAAGACTGCAGTGCATCTTAACGTTTTCCCTGCAAAAACTATTCGACTGGTTTTGTAGTGTAGCCCAACCCCTAGAATTCTACACAGTGCCATTACAACCCACAAATTATACTGAGACAGATTTAAAATCCTCGTGATTTCCAGTCCGAATCTGTTCACAACACTCACAAGCGAGCTCGGCTTCTACTTGATGGATTAGATTATCTCCCCTTACACGATAGAGAGCGTGGCTTCGGTTTCTCTGGTGACGTGGAAAATGGAGGCAAAGAATGTAAACAACAGAAAGAAGTTGTCGTCTGGACTGTAACTTTTTCTGGTTAAGTGAGTGATTTTGTATTTTGTTGTGCAGTGCTAATTTGTTTAATTGTACGTAGACAACAAAGCATGTCATAGAAACAAACGATACACTCTTGAAAGGAAACTCCAAATTCCTAACGAAATATGAACTTTCTATGACTACAACATAAGTTAAAATGACAAATATGTCGGTCTCTTCTTGGTTGACAGGTTTTAAACTCATGGGTGAACTCATGTCTCTACAGTCAAGTATGTGTCTCACTGTTTTTGAGACACCCGAGCTGTTGTTCTGGTGAAATTAACATTGGATGCATACATGTATACATATATATGGTAATTTGATCCCACTGAATAATTTGATATAGTAGACAGGGTGTCAACACTCAAGGCGTGTATTTGAGAACTTTTACATGCCTCACATTGAGTTCTTCAAGTCAGCACTTAATGCTAGATTTAAGTTTAAGCCAAGTCTTTAGTTTTGTACTTAGCCTAAAAAAAATTGTGAAGCATTATATTAAATATGAACTGAAACAGCTGCTGTTATACTTTGACTTTGGAAAACGACATTGGCTGCTGAGTTTGGCTAAAAATTGAAATATAAAATAAGACTTAATACCAGGTTAGCTAATACACTTTTGGAGTTGTGCCCAGGTTCTTAGTCCATTCAATTCATTTGACAGATATACAGCAACAAAACAATTAAGTAGCCTAACATATTCCCTGTAACTTGTCCTGTTTTTCATGTTCTTGTTAGAACACATTCCAACCTTTCTTGTGATGTCAAGTTTTTGTATATCTCATAATTTATATAGAACAACAGAAATTAGTGTTTTTTTTTTTTGTTTTCTTTTTTTTTTTTTTGCTGTCATTTTATTGTGTAATAATACAAGTATTAAAATGTGTATCTTCAGTTTATGAATGAAATGCCCAAATACATTGGATGAGCATACATCTTCTATATATTTCACAATCTTTTTTTTTATATATATATTCAGCATAAAAGAGCAAGATGATAACAGCTGAACCAGACTTGAAAACAAAATCCCAGTCAGAAATCCTTGCCCAAAGACGAAAGGATGTTGAAAAGCAGAAGGCGAGGAATTACTGGAGATTGTTACGACAGTCCATAAGGGATACTGTTCATGCCATAACAGAAGCTGACAACCGCAATGTAGAACTCAGTCATGGCATATATCACAGGAGGAAACTTAACCATTCTGAAGAGCTACAAGATGCACTGTTAATTAACAATGGAAAGGTTAGTACTATTTATTAAAAATGATTTTGAAGCTTCTGCATGTAGTTGTAGTTTTCAACCTGGACAGGACATAACCATGTACCTTGAACATGTATATACATTAATGTGTACCTTGAATATGTATATACATTGATGTGTTTGGTGGCATTCATTGTACATACATGCAGTTTGTTGTGTCCAAGGTCAGAGCTATATCTTGAGGCTGGGTAGCATTGTTTTTTGTTTGTTCATGAGCTTGTAATCTGGGAAGTCTGCCTTTTTTGTTTAGCAGATGCTGATACTTTCTGAGGGATTACTAGGTTTAATTAATTATTAGGCACCTCAGCTACTCTACCAACAAGTCTCCCACAAAAATAGGAGGTACAGGTTGCTGACTCCTAATGTACAGAGAACATGCATTGCCCTGCTGATGATCAGAAATGAGGCAGATCCCTATATCCACAAAGTGTCATCTTTAAGATTATAACACACTCTATTGTTGCTTGAAAATCCACTTTCTAAATGACATCTACCAATCTGATATACAGGGTGTCCAAGAAGTTGCGCACCATCCCAGAGCGGTGTGTTGTCCCATCTCTTGCAAACATAAAAACCAATTCAACTCTTTCTTGTACTGTTAGTTTATTAGCCATAATTAACTCTGAAAGATTGGAAAAAGTTTAAAATCAGTATTAAATCTGAAACACAGAAAAAAAAAGAAAATCAGGATGGTGCACGACTTCTGGGACACCCTGTATTTTAACCAGCCACATGTAGCTGTCCAAGATTTCTCAGAATCTACTCCAGTACCAAGAGAAATCACATCTACATATCTGGGCAATAATTTTAAAATGGTAGGAAGGAAATGGCTCAAAGCAAAAGGATTGATAATTAATTTCACTGTTTAACTCCAACATTAAAACTGTTAAAGAGTTCTCAAGATTAAAATCTTTGGTGGTTGCTGGAAAATATTCCTTATCAGGTTATGTGACAATGAATCAGGGCTCAGACAGATATAACCTTGAGTATAAACAAAAAGTGTTTGAGAGCACCATGTGATTTGTGGCTATACTTTAATGATGAATGTTTTTTTTTTTTTTTTTTTTAGCTGCAAATTTTTTACAGTTCACTTAGGAAAGCAATTCATACTCTAGCTCCACATCATTTAACCCTGTTTTTAAGACACAGAAGTATTCACACTATAGTCAGACTAGTGTCCATTAGCGCTTTAAGTAGAAAGGGTTAATAATTATTTTCCGAAATTATAGCTGATTAGCAAGGTATCAATACCTCTTTGACTAGTTAAAATTTTTCTGTTCATTCAATTTTTTCGTGAAAATTAATAAATTTGCACTTCACGTTTAAATCAAGAAACATGTACTGGTACTGCACAAAAAGAAGTTCCAGCAGAAGAGTTTTGAGTGTGAACTTTTTGGTTGTTAAAGGTAAAACCAGTCCTACTCTGTCAGTAACTTGTGAGAAATGTTAGGCAACCTTTGTTGACATTAATTTACCGATCACTTATCTCACCATATTCCAGAGGCACAAACAACACGTTTTCCTTATAAACTTCTTGAGTTCACAAAGTTTCAGCTCCTCAGTTTTCCTCATTGTTCATCTACTGTGAGTAAATTTTTTTGAAACTTTTTTCTTGCTGTTATCGTAAGTTTGTTCAGTAATAGTTGCCTAATCATTTTTGACAAATCACATGATACAGGATTTAATTTACCTTTAGAGAGTAAATAGTTCGAAACTCGATACTCTGAATTGTGCTGCATGCATACTAAGGGTAATGCTGTCTGTAGTTATGTAAGCCATAGCTTGTTATTTGTGTACCTTCTTTTTACAGGAATATGAATACATAACTTTGGACAGACTTGGAACCATTCAAGTATTTTAAAAGTGATGGACGGAAAAAAGATGCCATTGAAGTGGAGGAGTCAATGAATAGACTGTTGTTTGCATCTAAGCACAACATGTATGTGGGGTATACCCATGGAGAGAAGGTTCTCTTTGTAAGTGTGCATGCAATACATTTTATTCTAGGAGACACACAGGCTTCTCGGATTTTTTTTTTCTGCATGTGTTAATATTCTGCATATATTTATTATGAATATTAAGAATTACTTTCGTTTTTATTTTATTTTCAAACTCACAGATAAGTACAGAACAAATACTTCTGAGTCATTTTTTGTGAAGTTTTATTCTGTTTAGGCCTGTTGGTGTCCAGGCCCTGGGGTCACGAAGAGATCTTAGACTTAAGTCAAAATTTCAAACCCTTATAAAATTTTTATTTCATATGTAACAATGTCAAAATAGTGCTTGGCAACGTAAGTTCTGGGTAAGATATCGTGCATCAAATTTCAGCTAAAACAAAGGAAAAGAACATACCAAATTTAATGGTCGAAGTTTATACTTAAGTCTACGACCACTTTGATGATCCCGTAGCCAGATACTATTAATACATAAAACATATCCTTGCTTTTATTGGTGGAACTTAGGTTATTAAAAGCTTTTTTACCACTAAGTCATTCTGTCCATCGGTCTGTTACCAAATATCTTGAGAACAACCCCTTAGAATGTGCTCAGTGAAGATGGCCTTCTTAACACTGTGTCTCCAAAACATGCCTGCTGGAGTGGACATACAATGTGTCCCATCTTTGTGATAGAGGGGTTTTGATTTGTGCACCTGCATGTTTTGCTCTTTTTTTCTTTTTTAGTTAATGACCCCACAGTTTGAAATTATATCAAGTGCTAAATCCCTGGCTCCAATAATATTAGCCATGTACAATGACAGCATTAATGAGGTCATCACTGTGGGAGGTGGTTACTTTACGGTAAGTTACTCCAACTACAAAATAATTTCCACAGCTTTATCTGATTTTTCAATCATCATTTCTAATATTGAGGATTGAAGTGTGTCAGACAGCCATAAAAATACATTATCTCTTCAAACCAGTCATGTGATGAAAGGTAGAGAATTATTAATATGTTTTGCAATACCCTCAAGTCACAAAAGTGGCTCAGATTCAGTCATCTGATTGTCAATAACTGTTGTACATGTTTAAATATTCATGACAAAGACCACCAATTACATCACAGTTAATTAAGCCATGGGCATTTCTGTAGATAATTACAATGGATATTTTATATTAGACACTCATATTTTAAAAAAAGTTATGTAATTTTTTTTTTTGGCACAGAAAACTTCCGCAATCCTATACAATAACAAAAGAAGTCTGTCGACCTCGATGTTTGAAAAGGTCAAAGACATATTGCAGTTTATATGTAAGGAATTTATGAACTGAATCTGCAGGTGCTGTGCTTTTTGACAGGCTTGGAGGTTTAGGTATAATGCCCGGTACATACTGCCTCGGAAAATCACAAAGTTAACAGGCTACGAGGAAGCTGAGTTCACTTGCCTTGTTCTTGAGCCAACTGCCAGTCGCTCCCAGCGATGCTTCCTAGCTCTGGATTCAGGGGTTGTGGTGAGTCAGTTCATGCATATAGTTCATAGTTGCTGTCATTGTTGGCTTTCTAAACTTGCAGTTCATGTATGACATGCATGTATGTACAGCATGTACAGGTAGCTCATTTTACCAATGAAGGGTGAGGTAATCATCAAAGGTGACAACATGTTGATTGGCAGTTAACCTGTAAGACTATACTCAGTACGTTGACCACTACACAAGCGGATTAAAAAATGTCAGGCCTTCACCCAAACTAAATATATAAAATCAGCCATTTGTGAACGTGTGCTTGCTAACTGTCATATAACAGAATAAACTTGAACAAAGTGAAACTTGGTCCAGGAAAATTTAACCAGCACCATAACTGGCAAAGTGATGGATGTGATCTTAATCTGGAAGATCACAGATCAGGAGAGACCAATGGTTTTTAATCCTCAGATTTTATGACAACCTTATAAATGATGTACCTAATTAATCTATTAGATCCTGCCACTAGGAGTACAGTGTGTATGATGATCTGAACTGTTTTGTATGAGTACAGTGTGTATTCTGATCTAAACTGTTTTGTAGGAGTATAGTGTGTATTCTGATCTGAACTGTTTTGTAGGAGTATAATGTGTATGGTGATCTGAACTGTTTTGTAGGAGTACAGTGTGTATGGTGATCTGAACTGTTTTGTATGAGTATAATGTGTATGATGATCTGAACTGTTTTGTAGGAGTATAGTGTGTATGATGATCTGAACTGTTTTGTAGGAGTATAATGTGCATTCTGATCTGAACTGTTTTGTATGAGTATAATGTGTATGGTGATCTGAACTGTTTTGTATAAGTACAGTGTGTATGGTGGTCTGAACTGTTTTGTAGGAGTACAGTGTGTATGGTGGTCTGAACTGTTTTGTATGAGTATAATGTGTATGATGATCTGAACTGTTTTGTAGGAGTATAGTGTATATGGTGGTCTGAAGTGTTTTGTAGGAGTACAGTGTGTATGATGATCTGAACTGTTTTGTAGGAGTACAGTGTGTATGGTGATCTGAACTGTTTTGTAGGAGTACAGTGTGTATGATGATCTGAACTGTTCTGTAGGAGTATAGTGTATATGGTGGTCTGAACTGTTTTGTAGGAGTACAGTGTGTATGGTGATCTGAACTGTTTTGTAGGAGTACAGTGTGCATTCTGATCTGAACTGTTTTGTAGGAGTATAGTGTGTATGATGGTCATTTTGTGGCCCACTACAAAGACCTTCATTCGAGGAGGATCACAGCTCTAACCTTCTTCAACCCCCTGAAGTACCTGGTAACAGCTGCCAAAGATGGATGCAGTAAGTAAAGAAGCTTTGATTTGAGTTTTGAGTTTCAGGGTAATGTGAAGGAAAGTCCAGAGAGTGTCCTGATTTTTGGCCATGCAAATCTTTTCCCAATCAGGACACAGTACATCCAGTATTCAGTAACGTAAACAAGAGAGGGCTCTTGTTGAATATTTTGAATTGTTAGACCACATTGATTTTATTTGCATTGTTATGTACATGTAGCAACAATGCAGATGTGAAGGATGTACTGCTGTCTCTTTATAACATCTTTTTGTCTTACTGATCCACATTAAAGTGAAGGCCATACTATACATGTGCAAGGCGTGTATGTGTGGCTCGCTGTTGCAATTACATATTATGTACATGCGCCATACCATTTTTGCTTCGTTGGCTTGATATGAAGCACTGTTTATTTAATCTGGGAGTGGGTTGGTGTCAAGTGGTTAAGGCACTTGCCTTTCAGTCACTAGGACATACAAAGTGCCGGTTCAAAGCCATCCCTCAGTAGGGAATTTGTATTCTCCCCTTTCTCACTGTTCCTGGGTCCTTAGTGACAAAAAACGAGCAATATGGTGCGCATATGTGTAGGTCACGCATGGGAAAGTTTTTCAGTAACTTCATAAAGGGGGTGGTTTACATGTATGCCAGACCCTCTGGTTTCCTTTACCTTTATAACTGGCCACCAATGTCTTATTGTACAAGTGAAAAATTCTTGAGATAATAAGGAAATAAATATTTGATTAAATTGATTGTGTCTACAAACAATAAATATGACTTCTACAATATGTGTTTGTAGTTAAGGTGTGGGACAAGACTGTGTCAGTGGTGATGGTGTTTGTGACCCACACGGACGCTGTCAACTACCTGGGTGTCCACCCCTATGGTCCGGCCTTCATGTCTGCCAGTTTGGACCGCACGGTGAGGGTCTGGAGCCTTGAGAGTTGTGATGAGATTGACCAGTAAGCTATCGATTTTGTTACCTCCAGTTTTGCTGTTGCTCGCACAGTAACATTTAATGGTAACAATGAAGAAGTCTAGGCATCTCCATGTATATTGCACATGTTCCATGAGCTTTTGAAAAGCTAAAATAAACGACTAGTAGAGTGACAAGTACATGTACACTGTATAAAACTGCCAGTTTGGTGACCATTGTATGCTGTTCATTAATTGCCTGAAATATTAATTAGTACTCTGTTGATTTATATAAACCCTCATTTACTTTATCCCTCAGTTAACTGGCTGACAGTTTCAACAAATAAGCTGATTTAATTTTTCTTTTACCTCAAATGGTAATTTAGATTCATTAAACCATCATTGTATATATTTTTGTTCATTTCAACAGCACAGAAATCCAAAAGCCAGTGCAAGGGCTTTGTTCTCAGCTGGCATATGATACGTTTATTACATTCTCTGGGAAGAGTGCCGATCTATGGAACATCCAGCACCTCTATCAGATGAACACGTCTGTAGGGTATGAAGCTGTGTCATACTAAAATACAAAATTGCACTAAGCAACTATAACTATAACTTTATATTGTAAACCTTGCGTTAAGCTGACTTAATAATAAGTTACTGTAAAAATATGTCACACCCATTTCAAAAAAAAAGTGGGACTCTCCACACATCTACAAAGGGAAGCAAATCTTGTAACCCATCTTAGAACAGTGCCATCTGTCTACCAGCACAACAATACCAGCCCTTATTTATTCATTATTATTTGTATAGTTTAATCCATAAATTACTGATATCATTACTTAAGTAGATAAAGGGCACTACCATTAGTGAGATAGACCTACAAGATTTGCTTCCTTTTGTAGGGACTGGTATTGTACACTGCTTATGAGCTGTAAACTTCCATTTTGTGACTGTAGCCCGAATTTGATTTTTGTTTTTTTTTTTTTTGATTGGTGTTTTACACCGTACTCAAGAATATTTCACTTATACCACGACGGCCAGCATTATGGTGGGTGGAAACCGGGCGGAGCGCGGGGGAAACCCACGACCATCCGCAGGTTGCTGCTGACCTTCCCACGTACGGCCGGAGAGGAAGCCAGCATAAGCTGGTCTTGAACTCGCAGCGACCGCATTGGTGAGAGGCTTCTGGGTCACTACGCTGCGCTAGCACGCTAACCGACTGAGCCACGGAGGCCCCCCCCAAATTTGACACATTGTGGTCTATGTAAATGGATTTATGTATTGGTCAGTAATTTTTGGTAATTTTCAAGAAACTTTAAAACATTCCCTTTTTGCAAGCAGATATTTACACAGAATAAAACTTATTTTTATGATGAACATAATTACTCATTGCTATATTGGTAATTCATATGGAAAAAAACATCACATCCGGATAAACCTTGTCAGTATTTAACAGGGTTAGAAAGAGTTTTTGACAGTAGCACTATTTCTGTTGGTGGTCTAGTTACCGTGTGTTCTCCATGAAGCACACTCTACACCCGATGTTTCCTAAGCGGTCAGTTCTGCTATGTAAGGACTCCAGTGTGCGTCTTGTCAGTCCTAACTCCGGAGACGTCATCACCACATTGTTACAGCATCCAAGAAAGGGACTCATTGACGCTGCTTATGCCGTAGCTGAAGGTACATGTAAACTAACGTTGAAAGTTATATCTGCAAATATTCATACTTTAGTTTGAGTGGCCTGCCTTTTCCAAATCCATGCAGGGAAGTTTGTATATAATAACAAGGCTAATATTTCACCCTAAAGCTTCATGCAACACAACATGATCTTGGGCTCCCCTCTTCCTAAAGTATAAGTGTTTTACAGGTAAATTAGGTTACAGCTATTCAGCAATCTGAGGTGAGACTCAGTTGGGTGTTTGTACTCAACACCACCAAGCGTACAGTGTACCTGTATGGAGGATTTTCTATAGCTGCTGTAATATAACAATCAACAACTGAACATGGATGGTTAATAATTGTTTTATTATTTACATGTATCTCTGATCATGACAAACCCTGTGTTTTTTGCGTATGTTGTCTCTCTCACTGACTCTCTCTTACTGACTCTCTCTCTCTCTCTCTCACTGACTGACTGACTGACTGACTGACTAACTGACTGACATCCATCCATCCATCCATCCATCCATCCATCAACACACCCACCCACCCACCCATCCATCTTGAACCAGGCTATAGTTGACCTGTAAAATATAAATAAACTAAATCTGACCACAAAAAAAGCTCAATTTTGAGTTTCTGGCTGTTACAATTTGGACTTCTATGAATCCCAGCCATGGGTTATACTCACCAAAATGGTGAAGGTATTCTTTTTATACATTTCAAACTATAAATGTATTTGGTAGGGGTGTTCACCTGAACTTTTGTTGACCTGCTGGCTTGGACTATTAACCAGGGCTTATATTTAATAGATACATGTATGTTCAAGTCCTTCAATTTCATTTAAACTAATGGGTTGTGTGGTTGAGTCAACTTCAGTGGTACAAGTTCACTTGATGTAAGGGTAAGGAATGTGTCTCGTGGTTGAGTGTTATAGTCTTTGTAAAAATGCCTGTACTGGTATTATCATCAGATTTTCTTTATTAAAATGTTAAGAAAAACACAGGATCCATAAATCATTAACACTTGTTGCAAAGGAAAATTCTCAATGAAGTTTGAACATGAAGGATGTTTTTTAAGGGCTGAATTGGACCATTTTGAAATAGTCAAAGTAATAATAATATTAATAATGAGAAAACCCGGACTGATTTAGCAAATTAAACACTATGGCCAGCGAGATGATTTCGAGATATATTATGATGCTAGTATTTGGTGCTGTTGAGAGACATTTTAGATATTCCAATTGATTAAGTAATTGCACTGTAAAAACCATCAATGCTTTCAATATTAATGATCTCCTCTCTGTATTGTCTCCTGCCAGGTACCATGTTTGTGGTGACAGGACGTGGCAGTATAGTTAAGTGTAAGACACACACAAATCCTTGTACAGTGGTGGCAGAATGGGAATACCCCAGTGAAGGTAAGACCACACTGCTTACATGCAAGTATGGGAAATGACCTAAAATTGCAAGGGGCTTGATATATGGCGATCATTTGATCAATAAAAACAAGTTATAACATGTTGAAAATATAGACATTCCCATATCACCATATCAGACTGATATGCTGGTCTCAGACTGATATGCTGGTCTCAGGCTGATATGCTGGTCTCAAACTGATATTCTGATCTCAGGCTGATATGCTGGTCTCAGGCTGATATTCTGGTCACAGGACTGATATGCTGGTCACAGACTGATATGCTGATCTCAGGCTGATATGCTGGTCTCAGGCTGATATGCTGGTCACAGGTTGATGTGCTAGTCTCAGGCTGATGCGTTGGTCACAGGCTGATGTGCTGGTCTCAGGCTGATATGCTGGTCTCAGGCTGATATGCTGGTTTCAGGCTGATATTCTGGTCTCAGGCTGATATGCTGGTCTCAGGCTGATATTCTGGTCTCAGGCTGATATGCAGGTCTCAGGCTGATGCGCTGGTCTCAGGCTGATATGTTGATCTCAGGCTGATATGCTGGTCACAAGGCCAATATTTTGGTCTCAGGCTGATGCGCTGGTCTCAGGCTGATATGCTGGTCTCAGGCTGATATGCAGCTCTCAGGCTGATGCACTGGTCTCAGGCTGATATGCTGATCTCAGGCTGATATGCTGGTCACAGGCTGATATGCTGGTCACAGGCTGATATGCTGGTCACAGGCTGATATTCTGGTCTCAAGGCTGATGTGGAGTATGATATGAAAATTCCCCTGTTATAACCTCCAAATACATCATTTGGTGAGCTGCCAGAAGCTGTAAGTTGTTGTTAAAGGAGAAGAAAACATAAAAATGACGTCAAAATGAGATGAAAGAACGTCAAAACTTATTTGCCAATATGATCTTTAATATTTTTTTGGATTTTTTTTTTTCAAGAGAAAAGGGTATTTGAAAATATTTTTGTATGGTGGGTATTTGGGACCATCTTTTGGTATTTATCATTGTTGCATAATAATGTTCTAAATAAGGATGTAATGCTTGTTTAATAAATTTATTTGAATGAAAAATTTGTTGTTTATATCGAAACATATGCATTTAACCTAAATTATGATAATATTTATGAACATATTAACAATATAAATTTGATCCAAATTGAGGTTTAATACTTTTGTTAGCAGAAAAAAACAAATTCTAGTGCAAAAATATTTATTAGACCTGTGTTACATCTTCATTTATGACATTATTAAACAGAGACTATAAATACCAAAAGATGGTCCCAAATACCCACCATACAAAAATTATTTTCAAGTGTCTTTTTCTCCTTAATGAAAAATCGGAAAAAATATTGAAGACCACATTTAGGAAGTTTTCTCCACCTTTAATATATGTGACAGGTTACATCAGTTCTTAGACCTCAGGAGTATAATTATTGCCTTTAGAGTAAAATTTCTGGGCAAGGAACGAGGGCTTTCCTCTTTTTCACTCCTTGTGAGATGGGATAACTTGAATTACGTAATTACATCAAAAAAGTCATTTAGTTGCATTATAGTCATTTATTATGAGAAGAAGAGTCTTTCCTTGTAGATTGGAATATCATTTTAAGATCATTTCATGAATAAAGGAGTAGTAGTCTTAATATAACCGTGAAATGTTTGTGTTATAAACAAGTATTAGTTAAATAAGTTTCCATACACGTTCCTTAGTATTTAAGGTTTTTATACTGTGTAGTATTTTGATGTTCTTGTCCTGCTGTGCATTATTTATCATTGTTAAAAACATTTTAACAGACATGATAGGGTACATACATTAATATTAAAGTTACACAAACTATACAGACAAAGATATAATTGTTGGCACTTCTGACAAAAATGTTACTGACAGAATTGTCCTTTACTGGTCAAAATATTGCCAAAGTAACCAGGAACTGCCATTGTGTTGTAGAATGTTAATATCCAGTGTATTTTTCCCCACACCAGAATTCTGCAACTATCTCCTGGTGTATGAATATGTAGTGGATGCCATGTTGAAGGAGGATGCCTGGAGGGCCATGAAGAAAACGGTCGAGACACGAAGTCTTCAGGACACCACAAAGGCTAACGTGACAAACAGAAACAGAACTCTTCTGCTTGGAGGTAGAAAAGATGGTTACATCTGTGTCTTCAACTGGAAGACGGGCAAAGTGGATTTTAGCGTGGATGTAAGCCCTGCTTTTATATTTACGTGTCACAGAATATGCTGCACAGTGAGCGAAGTTAGGTGAAATTTTGAAATTAAAACTCTCAAGGACAAGATAAAGTTATAATAAGACAAACTCTGTATTATTGCTTACAGGCTCATGGTGCTAAGGGAGTTCTCAGTATGATTGCTAACTCAAAAGAAGATCAGCTGATCTCTGCAGGAATGGGTGAGTTGCCCTGTCTTTTATTTATTTGGATAGTGTTAACTTGGTGGGTTTGCATCCAGTGTTTCTCATGTGTCCTCTGAATTCTCTGATGTTTCCATGCTGTCAGTGATGTTATTTGCTAGTATCTGCAATTTTATCTTAATGAATTACAGTCATGCTGCAGTGTTCTTATGCGTCTTTCAAAGGAGAGCACAAAATTAAGATCAAGATTTTCTTGTTGGTGTAAATCCATGAAAGCCTGAGTATCACGTACCTTGTGAACGTGGTATATGTGCTGATTCAGCAGTCAGCTATATTATGCTGCCCTACTTTATTGGCCTTATCTGATCTCTTGGCCAGACCTTGTAGTGCAGCTATAAGAATTAGGCAGTCCCAGGGTTTTACTGCGATTGTGCAGTCACAGTCAGACCAAAGTTTGCCAAAACAGTATAAATCAACAATATGCTGAGAGTGAGTATTAGCACGACCATTACAGACTGTTTTCAGAATTTGCATTAGGGAAAAAAATACCCACCCTTGTGTTTTCAGTTATCCTTTTTGTTTTTTTTCTTTTTGCTTCTACTTATTATAACGTGATTGGAGCCCATGCCCGGTGTTTTCGGAGTCATTTTGTAATAGCCTTTGTTGTGCTTGCAGCAGCACAAAACATAGCATGTATGTCATTGATCCGTGAGTAAACATATACACCAACATCCTGATGGTAGATATTGATCTGTGAGTAAACATATACACCAACATCCTGATGGTAGACATTGATCTGTGAGTAAACATATACACCAACATCCTGATGGTTGACATTGATCCGTGAGTAAACATATACACCAACATCCTGATGGTAGACATTGATCCGTGAGTAAACATATACATCAACGTCCTGATGGCAGACATAGATGTATGAGTAAACATATACACAAACATCCAGATGGTAGACATTTACCCGTGAGTAAACATATACACCAACATTCTGATGGTGGACATTGATCTGTGAGTAAACATATACACCAACATCCAGATGGTAGACATTTACCCGTGAGTAAACATATACACCAACATCCTGATGGTAGACATTGATCCGTGAGTAAACATATACACCAACATCCAGATGGTAGACATTTACCCGTGAGTAAACATATACACCAACATTCTGATGGTGGACATTGATCTGTGAGTAAACATATACACCAACATTCTGATGGTAGACATAGATCCGTGAGTAAACATATACACCAACATCCAGATGGTAGACATTTACCCGTGAGTAAACATATACACCAACATTCTGATGGTGGACATTGACCTGTTAGTAAACATATACACCAACATCTTGATGGTGGACATTGATCCATAAGTAAACATATACACCAACATCCTGATGGTTGACATTGATCCGTGAGTAAACATATACACGAACATCCTGATGGTAGACATTGATCCGTGAGTAAACATATACACCAACATCCTGATGGTAGACATTGATTCATGAGTAAACATATACACCAACATCCTGATGGTAGACATTGACCCGTGAGTAAACATATACACCAACATCCTGATGGTATACATTGATCTATGAGTAAACATATACACCAACATCCTGATGGTGGACATTGATCTGTGAGTAAACATATACACCAACATTCTGATGGTAGACATTGATCCGTGAGTAAACATATACATCAACATCCAGATGGTAGACATTTACCCGTGAGTAAACATATACACCAACATTCTGATGGTGGACATTGACCTGTTAGTAAACATATACACCAACATCCTGATGGTAGATATTGATCTGTGAGTAAACATATACACCAACATCCTGATGGTAGACATTGATCCGTGAGTAAACATATACATCAACATCCTGATGGTAGACATTGATCCGTAAGTAAACATATACACCAACATCCTGATGGTAGACATTGACCCGTGAGTAAACATATGCATCAACATCCTGATGGTAGACATTGATCCATGAGTAAACATATACACCAACATCCTGATGGTGGACATTGATCAGTGAGTAAACATATACACCAACATCCTGATGGTAGATATTGATACATGAGTAAACATATACACCAACATTCTGATGGTGGACATTGACCTGTTAGTAAACATATACACCAACATCCTGATGGTGGACATTGATCTGTGAGTAAACATATACATCAACATCCTGATGGTAGATATTGATCCGTGAGTAAACATATACACCAACATCCTGATGGTAGACATTGATCCATGAGTAAACATATACACCAACATCCAGATGGTGGACATTGATCCGTGAGTAAACATATACACTAACATCCTGATGGTAGATATTGATACATGATAAACATATACACCAACATCCTGATGATGGACATTGACACTTGAGTAACATATACACTAACATCCTGATGGTAGACATTGATCCATGAGTAAGCATATACACCAACATCCTGATGGTGGACATTGATCCGTGAGTAAACATATACCCCAACATCCTGATGGTGGACATTGATCCGTGAGTAAACATATACACCAACATCCTGATGGTAGACATTGACCCGTGAGTAAACATATACACCAACATCCTGATGGTAGACATTGACCCGTGAGTAAACATATACACCAACATCCTGATGGTAGATATTGATCCATGAGTAAACATATACATCAACATCCTGATGGTAGACATAGATCCGTGAGTAAATATATACACCAACATCCTGATGGTAGACATTGATCCGTGAGTAAATATATACACCAACATCCTGATGGTAGATGTAATAGTAGCCTTGAAGCCTTCAACTGATATCTGTCACCAGAGATTATGTTCCTTTCAAAACATTTGTGAGAGTACAAAGGGTACATGTCATGTATGCCTGTGTTGACAAGGTATTTTTCCAATCAATGCATGAGTATCATACTGAAGCTGAGTCTGCTTCATTGTGATCAAAATCAGATGATATGTACATGGCTTTGCTAACAACAATCTGACACACTATCCCCGGTGCGTTCATTGAGCTCTGGTGAACTGAGATGACATAAATAACCAGAGGCCAGGTGGACACGCCAAGGAAAATGTCATAGTGAACAACTGGCTGATGGAGTACAACAACAATAAAACGGTAAAGTAACAAGGTAACTTGTTCTTGAAGCCGTGACAAGAGTTCATTGCCGCCATGCTATTGTTTGGCTGTGGCATCGTGATTTTCTGTAAGTTACCCCCAGCTCGGCTCTGTTCATGACTGCTGCCTTTTTTTCGGGCAGCGTGTCTGTGATTGACTGAAGAGACACACCCATTTATCACACTGTGGAAAGTGTGTCAGATCATTATAGTGAAATATTGTACATTAAACTTATTAAACGCTGTCTTTAGGCCACTTTTCAGTGTCTGTGAAAATGTTTTAAAACATCTTTTAGCTTTTCCCAAAACGGGGTGTTTTTAATGTATAGAGGAGTTTCGACTGCCAAGTTTTGACATCCTGTCTTGTGGCATTGCCCACTCACTTAACGAGGGACCAGATTGCATACTAACATGGCCTCATTGTTGATTGTACCTGATAACTGGTGTTTAGATAACCATATGACCGTGTCTGTGGTTGATGGGTGTTTCCATACATGTGTTAACAGTATAGCAGCACAATGCTGACCAAGTCTGTTTCGGTGGCCGATTGGATAGAGCGTCTGCCTCGATGTTGGGAGACTCAGTATGAAACCTTATCATGCCAAAGTCATACTAAAGTGGTATTTGCTGCTTAGAGTAAGGAAACAGGACTGGTTGGCCAGGTGTCAGTGTGATGTGGCTGGAGTGTCATGTCTTCAGCATTATGCCTCAGTGGTGGCAGGACTTTGGCAACATGCCCTACCACAAGAATACACAGTGTATGTACATACGCCTTATGACGTCATCATATGACTGAAAAATATTTTATAAGTACATAGTTATCCAAGCATAAATACAAACATATACAGCTCATCAGCCATTTGTTACATATCTTTCCAGTGTGTGGTGTAAAACCCCCTGATCTTTCCAGTGTGTGGTGTAAAACCCCCTCTTTCCAGTGTGTGTGGTGTAAAACCCCCTCTTTCCAGTGTGTGGTGTAAAACCCCCTGATCTTTCCAATGTGTGGTGTAAAACCCCCTGATCTCATGAATCTGTTTGTTCAGCATTTGTAATTTATCTTCTTTTCTTTGTGATTTGGTTAGATAACATAATCAAAGTGTGGCGTTTGTACCCGTTTGCTGAGGAAGCCTTGGCTCCACTCATGTCCTTCTACTGTGGTCACACTCCATCACACATGGTGATGATGAAAAGTGCTCTGTGTGTAGCCTTCCATGACCACTCCAGTGCCACCTACAGTGTAGTGCTCTACAACCTGATCACAAAGAGTAAGTACCAATTCACATATTGCAAACCATAGGTTATTTTAGTGTGTGATCCAATCTGTGATGGAATGCCCAGTTAAGCCCTGTAGATAGTGATATTGCACTGATATTGACGGAACAAACTTTCACTAAAGAAATCAAAGATAACATGATTAAAAAATCTGTAAAATGTTATGTCAAATCAAATCTGTTCACATAAATGTGAAAGGCCAGTTTGCAGACCAATTTATTACAGCTGGTTGCATTTATCTAGCTTTTATATTTTTCACTCTGTAGTGTAAAATGCAATTTCTTCAAAATGTTGAATATCCAGAAATAAAGTGTTTGTGTTTTACAGACATGTAACGTGTTCCCTTCTTCTTGGACTGCTATTTTACACATTAATTTTTTGAACATTAATTTCTAGTAATTTTTGTTGCATTTTTTTTCTACTTCAGAGAAAATAACCCAGTTCCAGTCAGATTTGAGTACAAATTTGGAATCAGAACGACAAAATACATTACATGTAGATAGGATAGTTTTTATTGTAATTATCTAAGGACTGTTTGTAGTAAAGAGAAAAAAACAGTACTTTTGACATTTTACAAAGTGACATATTGCTCTCTTATTTGCATACAAAATAAGAATACCTGCTTTAGAATTTTCAGTCACAGGTCAAAGATCATGTATATCAAGGTTCAACAGATTCCATTAAAAAATGTTGCACTGTTAGGTTTTGTTAGGTTTTGTAGTTGATCCAACACGTCAGCCAAGTCACGTGACCTATTACAGAGCACAGCTTATAGTCAGTCCCTAAAATACACCATGTAGGCTTCATGAATTTCTAACTGACTATATTCCGTAGAAATGTGACTCATTTTTGCACAGAATAATGGTAGTGCTGACAGTGACAAAAGGCCTTCCGGCAGAAAGCTCGAACCCTTAATATTACGATTCTAAAATAACAATATGAATCCATGGAAAATATAATCTAAAAAACAAAACGGTTTGAAAACATTTACATGTACTACGCTCATTCAAGATATTTACATCTGTATTAAAACTCATATTTCTTTTAAATACAACTGTTTGGGTAGAAACACAGGTTTTGGGGATAACTTTCTGGTGTATTGCAAAGTATTGTGGTTTCAGATCGGAGTGACCATCAACCAAATGACGACCACCAAGACACCATTACGGGCCTGACCGCCTGTCACAAACTGCGACTCTTTGCCACTTCCAGCCTGGATGGTACTGTACGTATCTGGAGTGACAAGAACCAGCTCCTCAGGTTAGTTTAGTTGTCATGCGAGCATTGGTCTGTTTCATTTCAGAACAACCTGCAATCCCTGGTGTACCACACAGATCGTTCAATCCCCCTCTCTCTCTGCTTATGGGGCCCTGGTGACACTGTGTGGTTGACGGTGCTTGTTTAGCTGTTTGCCTAGTTTAAGGACTGCTTGTCTTTCTCCGATATGGTGTGCATGTCGGATGTTCATCACATTTGGGAAAGTTTATCAGTAACTTGCCCACGGTCAGTGCTTTATCTGGGACACACTGGTTTCCTCCATCCATAAAACTGACAGTTATCATATGAATGAAACATTCTGCTGTATGGTGTTGAGGAACAATCATACAAGTATTAAAATAAATATCAGAGTGAAAATTGGATAACAGTGTTTTCCTTGAGACATTGAGGTATGAATAGAGTCATTAGAGGGACTTCCAACCAACGATAAATTATTTTTATGTATGGGGTACTCTAACACTGATACATCACATGTTAACATGTCAAATATGAACTCAGACCACAAGATGGTAGGTCACAGGTCAGTAAAATATTATCAGATATCATTTATATTTGAAAATTTTCCTACTGGAGAGAAGATTCAAGATATACAAGTTAACTAAATTTTAAGAAGAGCCATCAGAAGATGGCAAATCCCCTCAGCCCCGCACCAGTGGTTTGCCGTGTGATGGACAGAGAGTTCATATTTGACTGTGATTCTTACGTAAATACAGTGTACATGTACATACCCTACAACATGTATCTCCTCAAACCTTTTCACATGTTACAGGGCAAAATATCAACACAATTTATTCACCAGAGCTTTATTCGTATGTTGATCATGGCAATAATTTATGTTTGGTGAGGGTCATAATTTTATGAGAGTACATGTACAGAAATGCCTTTATAATATGCTAAAAACACTCCATGTGTACATGCAAAAAGGTTGAGGAAGTAGGTGCATGTATATACACTTGTGTGTAAAAATTGGTCTGTTAGGTTGAGGTTCAAATCTTGGTTATGTTAACATTCAAACACATTTTTGTTTTTCATCCCATAGAGTGCTGAGACTGGGTGTATCTCCCCACAGCATTGGTTTTTGTAACCAGCAAGGGGACCTCCTCCTGGGTATAGGCCTCCATGTCAGCAAAATCCCGCATACTGTCTGTAAGTCTACCTCCTGCATGCTGCCTTTCTTAGTCTAGTTTGAAATTGTGAGTACAATGAGCAAGGTTAGATGTTTTTATTCCTGGGATGGCTTGTGTGACAGGCTCATAAAGATTGTGGAGATTGCAAAAAGTTTTCTGACAGTCTAGATTCTGTCATAATTTAGGTATATGGTCCATGTATATATCTCCTGTCTTCAGTGACATGTTTTCACTGAACAAGTGTTCATGGTGAAAATTGTAAAGCAATGTTTGTATTTTACCCATTTGACATAAATCTGTCTTACAATTCGTTACAAGCTTGTAATGACAATTTTATAACATAAATGAACTATGAACTGAGGGAAGGGTTTAAAGGTGAACTGCACTGGTTTTTCATCTAAAACTGCAAGTTACTGAAGTAAACACATGGTAGTGATTGTAGTGTTACATTTTTGTGCAACAAGGTTTTGTATATGTGTGTGCAATATTTGTAGCTTAGTTATGTTGGGCCAGAAATAAACTTCATGAATCTTTTCAGTCTATAATTTACTCAAAATGCCATGTCTTGTTCTGTGTGTGTATGACTCACAATGGCTTGTTCTATGTGCGTATGACTCCCAGTGGCTTGTTCTATGTGCATAAGACTCACAATGGCTTGTTCCATGTGTGTATGACTCACAGTGGCTTGTTTTATGTGCATATGACTCATAATGGCTTGTTCCATGTGTGTATGACCCATGATGGCTCGTTCCATGTGTGTGTGACTCCCAGTGGCTTTTTATATGTGCGTATAACTCAAAATGGGTTGTTCCATGTTTGTATGACTCACAGTGGCTTGTTTCATGTGCGTAAGACTCACGATGGCTTCTTCCATGTGTGGATGACTCACAGTGGCTTTTCATATGTGCATATGACTCCTAGTGGCTTGTTGCATGTGCGTATGACTCACAATGGCTTGTTCCATGTGCGTATAACTCAAAATGGCTTGTTCCATGTGTGTAAGACTCACAGTGGCTTGTTCCATGTGCGTAAGACTCACAATGGCTTGCCAATGTGTGTATGACTCACAGTGGCTTGTTCTATGTCCATTTGACTCACTATGGTTTGTTCCATGTGCATATGACTCACAATGGCCTGTTCCATGTGTGTGACTCACAATGGCTTGTTTGATGTGTGTATGACTCCCAGTGGCTTGTTTCATGTACGTATGACTCACAATGGCTTGTTCCATGTGCGCATGACTCACAATGGCTTGTTCTATGTGAGTATGACTCAGAATGGCTTGTTCCGTGTGCGTATGACTCACAGTGGCTTGTTTGATGTGCGTATGACTCACCATGGCTTGTTCCATGTGTGTATGACTCACAATGGCTTGTTCTATGTGAGTATGACTCACAGTGGCTTGTTCTAAGTGCTTATGACTCACAAAAACTTTAGCATAAAGTGTTTGAAACATGAATGATGGGCGCCATCAGTGACATCACCTTGTTCTAAAAACTAAGCAAGACAAGCGTTCAACGTTTTACGAAGAATGTTTACCAGTTTTGAAGATTTATGTCTTTCAAACCCATGTCTAGTTCCCAGGAAAACATCTATAAATGGTTCGTCACTTGAGCTTTTATGGCCAAAGTTCGCAACCTTTTCTGACATATTGTCATATCGATTATACAGTATGCTGTGTCAGTGTAAGGGCTTACTAAACTTCTTTTGAGTTTGGAAAATTCCAAAAAGTATGTACTGTAATGATGGTTTGACATACTTTGGATCATAGTCATACATTGGAAATAGACATTAACTGGGTGCTGTCCATTAACACTGTAAGATTCATGTAGTACACCAAAGTGCATGTGCATATGTATTACATGTGGACAGGATTTTTTGAAAACTATTTCAGATTCCAAATATGATACTCACATTCTTCACACAATGAAGACAGGACGGTATTATATTTGGACATGAAGGCATTATTTTTTCATTTTTTTGTCATTTTACAATTTTTGTAAGTTACATTTCAATGTTTTATAGTTACTTTGTAGCTGTTTTTCCGTTCAGGAAGGATGCTGTCTTTTATTTGTTTGTGCTTATGTAGATTGACTTTTATTTTAGATCTACCAAAGAAGTACCTGCTAAAGATGTCTTGTATGAAGTTCCTGGGCCAGCAGGCAGAACCCCCCATTCCTTATGATGAGAACCTTCTAAACCAACTTAACAAATCTGACCTCAAACGTCTGAAAAATGCTAGAGCTTCTTTGAAGTAAGGGGATAAAACCAGTGTAACAGATTTCTGTAGCTGCTATGACATTGTGATTTGTACTTTTTGACGAACTTCAGACAAAGGATATTGCTGTAGCCATGTATGTTCGTCCCTCTGTTACAGCACCAAAAAATCTTGATAACGAGTTCATGTACCTTGGCATAATTTTGTGCGCTTGCTTTAGCATTACGTCTCCTAACTCACAGCCATGACACTTTGGCCAGATCATTGAAATGCCATACAGGACTTCACTGAGCACAGTTTAGGTAGTTGTTGATCCATTTTCTCAGGTCAGAGTTCATATAAATCTGCCAAACGATGTAAACCATGTGTTTATTTCTTTGTTACTTTTCTTCACAAGGTATGATGAGTACACAGACAAACTGACATCCGATGAAGAGAATGAGGTGACACGAGAGGCTCGTGAAAGGGAACAGGTAAGACTCATCAGTAGCAAACACTTGCTGTTTATCACAAAATAAAGATAACGTAAAATACCTTTATGCAGTAGTACATGTATCTGCATCAATAAGAAGGCTTTCAACTTGAGCAAAAATGTTGTCTACAAGCCATCTCTTTCTGGGCTATTTGGCTCTGGCTGATTACTTTGTGAAAATAAATTTTAGATTCTTGAAGGTTAACTTCTGATTTTGATTTAATAGTAATATTTGCATATTTCATAATTTTTGCATAATTCAGAAACATGTAGATGATATTAAACACTTGTTGCTGTACAGCTGACATTGAGTTACAATTAACTGACATGCTTGTGCAGTGAAGCAATTCAATAAATTGTGTCAACCACTCACATGAATTATGCTTTGGATGTTCTGGTTTGTATTGCTTCCCTTCCCATAAATCTGACAACTTCAGTATGAAATGAAATGTAAGTGTATAAATTGTTATTTATACAATTTATACAATTTATCAAATTAATTTTGATTTGTTTCATGCTTTATTTATTTATTTATTTACTCTTTTCATAAGGGGTATGCAACCCTTGAGGAGCGCGAAAATGAACTTCGTCTTCTAAGGGATGGAGCTATTTCATGCAAGAAAAAGCCAAGACGCACAGCCAGGACACAGAGGGAAGCTTTGAAACAGTTCATGAAACTGTACCACAACAGGCCTAAAATTCAGGTAGACTGTTTTATTCTGAAATGTGGTAGTAGGAAGTTACCATTCAACCAGAGTATGAAATATTCCTTATTAAATTTGTCAGTTGTATTCCCATAGCCTACATGTATACATGTATGTGTAAATTCAAATCTACACAAAGTTTCAAAATTTGTACCTATACATGTATAATACCTGAGATAAGGGCACATATCCCACAGTCTGTGTTTGGAAACAGTGTACAGATCTCAGGTAATGATTTTAATCCTTCAGCAACTCAGCGTATGCGTACACTCAGACTGACAAGCCAAAAAACAGCTTTAACATGAGTACCCCCTGAAGAAAGCAGAATTACATATACTAATTCATTATTTATATAAAGATGAAGTGTTAGGGTTTCTTTCACTAGTATAAGTGATATTTCACTCAGATATCACATTTGTTGTCACATTTTGATATTTCACTCTCAAACGCCATGATGTCAACAAAACAAAAATTGTTTTATGACATTCCAGTTTGAGCTGGGTGGGATAAGGTTATAATACAAGTTCAGTCAACGGTAACATTTCTACGCTACACTCTCATGGTCTACAGCCAAAAGCATGGCTTAGAGTTGTTCAAATACACAAAATCATGATATTGTCAAAATATAAATAGTAAATAGAATACTGTGCCTTGAAGCTTTGTATGTATTACACAAAATGGGTGCTGTTTCTAAGTGTTACTCAAGATGGGTCCTATTTCTGTTTGTTACACAAGATGGGTCCTGTTTCTGTTTGTTACACAAGATGGGTCCTTCTTCTATGTCTTACACAAGATGGATCCTTTTTCTGTGTCTTACACAAATAAAGGGTCCTGCTTCTATGTCTTACACAACATGGGTACTGTTTCTGTGCGTTACTCAAGATGAGTCCCGCATCTGTGTGTTGCACAAGATGAGTCCTCTTTCTGTGTGTTACACAAGATACACAAGATGGTTCCTCTTTCTGTGTGTTACATAAAATACACAAGATGGGTCCTCTTTCTGTGTGTTACACAAGATATACAATATGGGTCCTCTTTCTGTGTGTTACTCAAGATGTGTCCCGCATCTGTGTGTTACACAAGATGGGTCTTGTGTCTATGTGTTACACAAGATGGGTCCTCTTTCTGTGTGGTACGCAACAGGGGTCCTGCGTCTATGTGTTACACAACATGGGTCCTGCTTCTGTGTTATACAAGATACACAAGATGGGTCCTGTTTCTGTGTGTTACACATGATACACAAAATGGGCCTATTTTTGTGTCTTACACAAGATGGGTCCTCTGTGTGTTACACATGATGGGTTCTGTTTCTAGGTGTTACACAAGATGGGTCTTGTTTCTGTATATTACACAAGGTTTATATATGGATGCATTGTGTTGTTTTGTCTAACAGCTGCCTGCAGATAAAATTTTCCAGGGGCTACAGCAAGAAGTAACAGAGAAAGGTATGTATGATAGATAAATTTTACCAGGAAAACAAATTCAGTACCCCACACTAAATAGCTGTGACCTCAGAGCACTGAACAATTCTATTGGTATTGGTCAGAAAGGTCCAAACACATGTTTTTGTCCAATTAGCATTTATATCGGCCAAATTTGTCCTTCTACTCCCTCGCTATATGCAACTATAGGGCATGACAAACATGTACAAATAATGTGGATTTTCACTTTACTTATGAAGCTTAGAATTCTTGAAACAAATTTGCTAAATTATGAAAATTATTGCTGAATGAAAAATATTAAATGAAAGATGGCAGTCACTTGTGCTTCTTTTTTGTCTGATGCGAGTGCTATATTTGCCGTTGCAAACCCAGTGATAGCAACAGACAGAACAGAAAGAACTAGTCACAAACCCAGTGATAGCAACAGACAGAACAGAAAGCACTAGTCACAAACCCAGTGATAGCAACAGACAGAACAGAAAGAACTAGTCACAAACCCAGTGATCGCAACAGACACAACAGAAAGCACTAGTCACAAACCCAGCGATCCCAACAGACAGAACAGAAAGAACTAGTCACAAACCCAGCGATCCTAACAGACAGAACAGAAAGAACTAGTCACAAACCCAGCGATCGCAACAGACACAACAGAAAGCACTAGTCACAAACCCAGTGATCACAACAGACACAACAGAAAGCACTAGTCACAAACCCAGCGATCGCAACAGACAGAACAGAAAGAACTAGTCACAAACCCAGTGATCGCAACAGACACAACAGAAAGAACTAGTCACAAACCCAGCGATCCCAACAGACACAACAGAAAGAACTAGTCACAAACCCAGTGATCGCAACAGACACAACAGAAAGAACTAGTCACAAACCCAGTGATCGCAACAGACAGAACAGAAAGCACTAGTCACAAACCCAGTGATCACAACAGACAGAACAGAAAGCACTAGTCACAAACCCAGCGATCGCAACAGACAGAACAGAAAGAACTAGTCACAAACCCAGCGATCCCAACAGACACAACAGAAAGAACTAGTCACAAACCCAGTGATCGCAACAGACAGAACAGAAAGAACTAGTCATAAACCCAGCGATCGCAACAGACAGAACAGAAAGAACTAGTCACAAACCCAGTGATCACAACAGACACAACAGAAAGCATTTGGCACAAACCCAGTGATCGCAACAGACACAACAGAAAGAACTAGTCACAAACCCAGTGATCACAACAGACACAACAGAAAGAACTAGTCACAAACCCAGCGATCCCAACAGACACGACAGAAAGAACTAGTCACAAACCCAGCGATCCCAACTGACACAACAGAAAGAACTAGTCACAAACCCAGCGATCCCAACAGACACAACAGAAAGAACTAGTCACAAACCCAGTGATTGCAACAGACAGGACAGAAAGAACTAGTCACAAACCCAGCGATCCCAACTGACACAACAGAAAGAACTAGTCACAAACCCAGTGATCGCAACAGACAGAACAGAAAGAACTAGTCACAAACCCAGTGATCGCAACAGACACAACAGAAAGAACTAGTCACAAACCCAGTGATCTCAACAGACACAACAGAAAGAACTAGTCACAAACCCAGCTATCCCAGCAGACACAACAGAAAGAACTAGTCACAAACCCAGCGATCGCAACAGACACAACAGAAAGAACTATTCACAAACCCAGCGATCCCAACAGACACAACAGAAAGAACTAGTCACAAACCCAGTGATCGCAACAGACAGGACAGAAAGAACTAGTCACAAACCCAGTGATCACAACAGACAGAACAGAAAGAACTAGTCACAAACCCAGTGATCACAACAGACAGAACAGAAAGAACAGCTAATTTTAAGCTTGATATTGACTCAGGTGTATTTTATTTTTATTTCACAGAGCTGGCATTTATTCTTTTTTTTTCTGTTTTTTTATTTTGGTCTGAACCGATGGAAAAGCTCCCATGTGTCTAATGTGTGTGTGTTCTTCAAAACAGACTGAATATGGACCATTGATTTGAGGCCTACATACAATATTCAAGTTGTAGTTTACTATCTAAATACCAGGATTAAAGTTTCGCAGCTCTGTCCAAGATGACTCCTTGAATGACCAAACTGAGTATTAAAGAATGATTCAGTTGGTAATCTATACTTTGCTTTTTTCCACCAACAGAAGCATCTTTCAAATATATATGTATATGTATGTAAGTGTCAGCTTGACTCCACTTGCTACAGACTGGTGAGTTGAGAAATTTCAAAAACTGTAGGAGACACATGAGATATCTGGAGACATTGTCATTCAACAAGACACTGTGCGTGTTTTCCTGTCCTTAACCAAACACTTCCTGAACTGGCAATCTGGTCAGTTCCATATTGGTTAAAACATGGGTCATCTAAGACATTCTATTTGGTACTGTATGTAGTTATAACAAATTCTAATTTGTCAGAGATGGAAGGTTGGATTCCGGAAAAGGAGCCAACCGGATTCTTCCCTCCAACATCAATGCAGAAGACCAAACTTGATGAGGGACGTACCATTCCGGTAGGCCGTGGTGGATTTGTGCCCAACTCCATTCTGCTGCGTTTACTCTGGCCTGATCCCCCACCGGTGAAAATACCCGAGAAGAGATATCAACCCCCAGCGCTACAATTACAACGAACTGATGACACAGCAAAGGTATTCATCCAGTTTAAACCCTCATTGTACATTGTACATGTACCTTTTTAATATCGCAACTTAAGATGGAGTTGCAACTTACAGTTTTCTGAAATTGGCTGTCTAAATGTTTTCGATCATTTTTTGTTCTGTATTTGCATTACTATTAGAACTGGGATAAAATTTTGCTCATGACAAAGTTGCACATTTTTAAGGGTTCAGAGAGATCTATATCGATCTTTGGAAGGTGTTTTGAGTTTTTTTTTGGCAGGTAGGGTGATATTCCACAGGACAAATGTGTGTTATGGCATTTAATAATTATGGCATTTATTTGTCTCTTATTAATCCACTTTTTGGGGGTGAAAATTGGGGTCATTTTAACTTATTCTAATTTTTATATCCTGCAGTTGAACTTCAGATTGTTACAGACTCTTTTGCTCTCACTTAGTTTTGAAAGCACTTTTCTCTTTTACGAAAATAAAAGGCTCAGTCAGTCAAATTGGTGTTGGATGGTGTTTTTTTTGTGTGTTTTCTGCAGCCTGGAGAGGATGCAAGGTCCATAGAATCTTATGGGGACGTATCATCAACACAACAGAAGAAACATGACACATCGGACAGTTGGTTTGAGGATGAGCTGGCTGAGAGGGAGGATGAAGAAGAGGATAAGCCTCTTTCTCCGTCCAACCTCCTCTCCAAATTTGAAGAGATGTTAAAGAGATCACCTTCACTCACGGTAAATAAACACAGATTGTGTGTGTCCCTAGGCTCCAGCAACATGTCTTTGGAAATAAACACACATGTACACTCCCATAATACTCATCACCCATAGTACTCACTACCCATAATACTCACCGCCCATAATACTCACCACCCATAATACTCACCACCCATAATACTCACTGTTATTATCACATAAGCTGTAGAGTAGATGTATGGCATGAAACAGAAATCTAATAAGTCAAATAAGCCTTTGGATATAGTATTCTGGAATATGAGCACATTCATACCTCAACCCAACTAATTTCACTTCACAATAATTGTGCGCAATTGCCAATTGGTGTGCAACTGTCCAACAATTGCTGGCTTCCTTTCCTGCCATATGTTGGAAGGTCTGCAGCAACATGCGGATGGTCGTGAGTTTCCTCCAGGCTCTTCCAGGTTTCCTCCCACCATAATTCTGGCAGCTGTCTTATAAGTCAAATATTCTTGAGTACGGCATAAAACACCAATCAAATAAAATATGTACCTTTGTACTTTGCTAGCCTTCTTATGCTAGCCTTCTTAAACAACTACAATAAATATAATTGTATTGTATTACAGTATAAATGGTAAATTTTATAGGGGAAAACACTATATGGTCATACAGAGCATAAAGTAAGATATATGAAATCTGGATTGGTTTTGTCAGAGTGAAAACGAAGAGGTTGTCCCGGTGGCTGAGCCAGTAGAGAAGGAGGAGGTGATAGTGAAAACAGCCCAAGCCCCATTCACCCCCAGGGCACCTGCTTATGACCCACCTTCTGAGATAAACAAGCCAGAGCCTCTGCCCAAAAGAGAACCTCGTCCAAAGAGGCCCATTGTCAAGATAGTCTCTCAAGCTCCGCCATTACCCGCCCATCCCATTTCTGCTTTGCCAGAGAGGATACCTACCCCTCCTGCTCCCCCAACACCCCTGCCAGAATTCATCATGCAATTCAAGGGCCAGGAATGGTTTGAGAAGTACTTCCCTAACTGTAACCCAGATGTAAGCATTACTGCACCTAAAGTATATGTAGACAACAGAAAGTTTTGCAAGGATATTTATATGCATACGGTATGAATATGACAACTGTAAACCGTTCTTGGCCACACACAAAAAGATTGCTGTTTCAAGTTTTCTGTTGAAATTTGTGTATTGGTGCCACTTATCCAACATCTATTATAACGGCAGTGTGAGAGGGGATATCTTCACCAATGCAGTCGCATCTCATGCTGGCTTCCTCTCCATACGTACGTGGGAAGATCTGGTGGCAACCTTCAGATGGTCGTGGGTTTCCCCCAGGCTCTGCCCATTGTCCTCCCATCATAATGCTGGCCGCCGTTGTATAAGTGAAATATTCTTGAGTACGGTGTGTATTGAGCTCAGGTTTTGTACGCAATTAAAGCACAATAACATGAGGGGGATGACCCTTTTAGCGATGCTCAGAAATCATCATAAGTGACTTCAATTCCTGACTTCATGTCTCTTTTTTGTATTAGGATCTATGTTAATGTAGGCATTTAATACATCAATATTGACCTGAAGTTTTGTATTGATGCGTCACCTACAGGCTGACTCTTTGGTCATTTTTCTACCAAATCTTAAGTTTGCTCATTTTTCACCAGAATCTTGACTCACTTTTTCTAACCAAAACAGAAGAAAAGTGATGAAAATAGTTTCCATGCAGTTCATGCCAGAATAAAGTAGACCTACCTCACAAGATGGTAGACTTATGGTGGCTGAGAATGTGTGCATGTGCAACGGATATACGGTAAATGACCTAAAGTTTCTCCCTGGGACTGGGAAAGGGTATCCCAGGATTCACAGCGTTGGTGGTTGTTCTTACTGACTGAGCGCCGCAAGATAGCATCATGGTGATCAGAGGATTATACTGACACTTCAGAAATCTAATAAACAAGCTGACGCTTCACTGAGCAGTTAATCTATGCTCCAGCCACCAACAGTTCATGTTTTCCTCAGTTTTAATCATAATAATTTTGGTACATGCTCTTCACAACTGGTTGACTGTTTTATTATCGTTATTTTGTGATAAATGGGAACTTGGGAGAAAATACTGTGGAGACGTAACTACCCAGTACCTTTACGCATGTGGAGTGTCATGTCAAATTTCCGCTTTTAAACTGTAGGGCTTTCCGTATACAAAGCTGTGGCAGAATTATTACACCCCAAATCCATACTTGCAAACTAGACCTACCATCAGATGAGATGAAGTGACACCTACACACATGCGTTTGCATCGCTGCAAATAACCATGTCTTGTTCATTCTGGTGTAATTTGAAAGACTGTCCACTTCCGCCCATATTTTGCAAACATGAATACTTAATTTATTTCATATTTAATCGGGAGTTCTGTCAGATGAAATTTTAGTCGTACAGATTGGTTTTATCTACATGAAGACGCAAGCCACCTACAATCACAGGACTCAAAATTTAAAGTTGTTTTTGTGATCACACAATTTATGCTGGCAAAGGGCAAAACAATAATCTTATCTGTCACTGGTGACTTGTAAATCATGTCTGGGCAAAACTGTGTACAGGAAATCATAAAATATTTTGTTTATAAAGCCAGTGACAGTGTTGTGCGAACTCCTAATGTGATAACAACTCAGACTCTTGTCTCTCGATATTCGCGACTCACACGCAGCGCTATCGAAAAGGGGTAAAAGTAAATCCTGGTTGTCTTCAGAAACTTCACCTGCATTATGTGTTCTGTGCTTAATGGAGGTTCCTGATATAAAAATGCAGGAAAAGGAACTCTAATGGAATAGAAGGACATTTAAAGAAACAAAACGTGCATGTAGACTGTCATACTCAAGTGGAATTGCATGGACACGGAAAGCTGATGAAATTCGTTTTCAGCTAAAATACATTTGTACACACATTTGTTGTATAATGAGAGCTCTCAGCAAACGAACATTAACCAGATAATGGTGTGAGGTGATTCCACATATACCTAACCCAAATAATCGATATTCCTGCATTGTACATTGTGCATGTACATTCCTTGTTTGGTGTGATCATGCTTTGAGACAGTGTTTGGAATGTAAAGGTTTGTAATATACATCATCCTTCATTACACTTTCTCCAATTTCATTTGTGCGTATTTTTAGAGATGTACATGCAGGCCTACTTGTCAGGAAACCTGCACACCTCACTGTCAGTGACTTGACCCCATGTGGCAAGGATTAGCAACCAGAGATGCGAAGTGCCATGCAGGGTAATGAAAGGGCGGGCGTTTCTGTCATCTTGCAGCCAACTGAGATAGTGCGAAAGAAAACGATAATAACTCACATGGAAACTTTATGTCATTTACCGTACAAAGTGATGACCTGCATGGGTATCTGTAAAGAGTATACTTGTATGTGATGATATGCGAAACCTGTCCATTATGGTGTAAATTCGGATATTCTGCACTGTTTTGACATGCTGATGTGCTCCATTTGTAGATGTAGAAAATAACACCCCTAAAACACTGGTCTGAATATAACTTCTGTGAAACCCTAGAGTTTTTTTACCGAGCTGTTAAATGTACTCTTAAAAATCACTGACATCAGGCTTTAACACATGTAGAATCAGTGTGACATCAGACTTTACAACATGTACGATTAGTGTAACATCAGTTTTTAACATATGTTAGAATTGTAAGGGTCACTTAATCATCCAGATCAGTATTCTTTTATATGTTTATTAAGCTTTAATATCTGATCCCTCTTGTAGACTCTGCCTAAACCATGGACAGTGGATGCCTTTGCCTCATTGCTGGGTCGGGTGATGAAGATAGCCAGTTACAAGCACAAGGTATGCACACAGTGGAGTTGTGGCAGTTCAGGAAATGTTTTCTTGATAATTTGTCACTTCAGTCTACAAATTGATGGTTCCAGGGACAGAATAGAAGTACTGGTATCGAACAGGGTTTGTTCAGACATCATTATAAACAAACTAGAAACCAGTCTCAGATGTGATTTATGGTTTCATGTTGTTTTGTTTTTTTGTCTTTTCCCTATCATATGTGGCCAATTCCTATCATATGTGGCCAATTCCTATCATATGTGGCCATTCCTATCATATGTGGCCATTCCTATTAAATTCTTGGTATCTGTGTCAAGAAAGTACTAATAAACAGAATTAGTGCTAATCTATAAAACTGTAATGTTTACATTGACTCTACTTGAATTTTTATATGAAAATTTTTAATGAAACTAAGAAGGGGACAGGTATGTTAAGGGTTTGCACAGGTCTCTGAAAACCAGCAAAGTACTTCAATGCTTTAAAGAAATTTTAAGGCCTTGAAATAACTGAAATTGACGATTTTGGAATAGAGGCCATTGAAAATGCTTGAATTTCTGTAGACTCAGTGAAATACATGTATGTGGAAGAGTACAACACTTTTGTCATGTTCTTTCCAAATGGTCGTTATCTCATGGACTTAAAAGTTTTGCTTGAAACCAAGCACTGGTAAGGTACCAGATGGCTAAAATTCATGTGTCAGAATTTGAAAAAATAAGTAAATAAGGGTTTGCTTGGTACAGTCTATCTGGTGAGAGTCAATTAAACCTAAGACAAACAACTATGAGGACAGGTGTGGTGCTGTGTTTTAGGTGGACATATCAGCTGCCTTGATGACTCTGCACAGTATGGAGGATATGGAGGACACGAATGGGATAGCTAGGTGTTACCTGTCAGCACTGAACCATCATAACCCACCCACAGCACTTGTACACGAGGAGAAAACCTTCATTCTGACATCACTGAGAGCCTTACAGACCCTGAGGGAGAATGACCAGGGGGTGATCATAGAGTTGATGATACAGTACATAGATGGGGACAAGGATATCAGGTAAAACACACTACATGTACACTCTAATACAGTATACAGACAGGAACAAGGATATCATGCACTCATGATACAGTATATAGAAGGGGACAAGGATATTGGGTAAAACACAATACATGTGCACCCATACAGATGGAACAAGGATATCAGGTAAAACACACTACATGTGCACTCATGATACAGTATATAGATGGGGACAAAGATATCAAGTAAAAGCACACTACATTTAAACTCATGATACAGTATATAGATGGGGACAAAACAGTATCAGTTAAAAGTTTTGAATTTGAAAAAGATGTTGAGCAAAAGTGCTTCTATATTGTATATATATAAAAAAAATGTTCAACATTGCCCCAGTGGGCTTGTCATAGTTATCTCAGTGGCCTACAAGTAAGCTTTACTTCTGTTTAGGGCCACATCGCTGGATGTCTTGTTAAGGATGGGTGTTGCTGATCCACATGGTTACTTGGCACAGGAACTTGACTCTTGGGACACATGGAACCTGGAGGAAACTAACAGGAAATCTGCTCTTCACAAGATGTGTCAGGACTGGCTGGACAGGTAAGCTGGCATTGAGAAGTTAATTTTTTGTACATAAAAAAAAAACAAAAAACAAATGACAAAAGAAATTTTGTTCTGATATTATAGTCTTTGGTATGACCCGACCCAACACATGTGTGAGGAGTACAAGCATGTGCATAAGAAATAGGCCTCAGATATTTGAAGAGTGCCATTTGAACAGTTCTTTACATGCCATTAAAGCTTATGGAAGGCATCTGTGAGGTTGAAATACTTCAAGCAAACAAGGCACAAATAGAAAGCAAACGTCAAAAGAAGCATATTATAGATATAGAGAAAACAATATACCAGCCATCAGTGTTGTATTGTTTTCTGGTTGTTAGATAGTTTAAATATAAGTGAATTTAGTTTGATCTAGTGATTCGTCTATTTTGTTTTTTCAGGTGGATGGCGTCCTTCAAGATCCATCTGGAGGATACAATTGAGAAATTAAGGCGAGGTCAGAATGTTCATGGAAGGCTGGGGCAGAGGCAAGCAGCAGGATCTCAAGCAAGCAGCACTAGGAAACGCTCTCCGGTATTCACAGTAGACATAATATAGTCAAAACTATAGCTTGTCTTAATTTCCTCTTGCTGCTAATAATGATTGCATGAATGATTATGGCTTGATGCTACATGTACTTCAGCTGTATTGCAGCCATATTTTGGCAAGCCTAAGGATGGTGAAGCCTATATGTACATGTATATTTTGATGCGGTGGCTGTGAGTTCAAGTCCAGCTCATGCTGGCTGCCTATCAGGTCGTACATGTGAAAGTCTGTCAGCAACTTGCAGTTGATCGTGGGTTTCCCGTGGGCTCGGCCCAGTTTCCTCCCATCATATTGATGGCCACCTTTGTGTAAGTGAAATATTCTCGAGTATGGTATAAAACATCCGTCAAAGAAATAAATATATGTATATTTTGACCTGTATTTGCACAGGTAATATACATGTTCTGTGGTTAGAAGCACTTGACTTTCAATGGCTAGGACATAGGAGGGGTGGCTTCAAATCCAGCCATGGACAGAAAATTTGTCGATTCTCCCACTCTCTCTGCTTGTTACTGCTTGCACAGTCTAGTATTGTTGAAGACAGCATGTATTCCCCTAATAGGGTGTGCATATCTGTACATCACATGTGAAAGAGTTCATCAGTAAACTTGCCAAAGGCCAGTTGTTTATGCCAGGAACTCAGATTTCGTCCACCCATAATATTGACAACCTTTTGTTTGAATTCTTAAGCATGGTGAGAGTGGCAACAGTCAAACAAATAAATAAATAAATGTGCTGCAGCAGGTAAGCTTCCAGTATTTAAAGTTCCTGAAGTGGGGTGTTTAGACTACTGTAATGTTGAAAGGTTGCTGAAAAGTTGGAGGACCTGAAGTCTGGACCAATCAGCCTGCCTGTCTCTCAGTTGTTGTGTGACATTGTGTGCTGTAGGGAGAAGACAGTGTGGTGGATACATCTCCCAAACTGGAGCGATCAACAGACAACAGGCCAGTGAGTCAGAACAAAAAGCCACCTCATCATGCTATCACAGGTAACATTGTGGTTTACCAGGAATCATTTGTGTGCTCCTGATAGAGATATCACTCCTAAAGCCTGTGCTGGGTCATTGGATCAGATTTCCCATACATCCCTAACCTGTAAACCTGTACTGTCTTATATCATGTATATGGGTGTGAAGTGATGAAGGGAACTTTCTGGAACTCCTAGGTTTGGTCGTAGGCACTTTGAACATGTGCACAGTCTTTTTGTACTGATAAAAAATTTTTCCATTGAGATTCTTTACCCATATAACTGACTCCCATTGTACAGGAGAAAGATTCTTGAGTGTGTGACATTAAACAGTAGTTGAAGTACAGGTAAATAAATAAATATACTGGCAGGTTGCTGGCTGTAGGTCTGAGAAATGTTGGTCCAATCAAATTATTGCTCAATGATTTTGAGAAGTGAAATGAGCTTTTTCATCATTTGTCTTTTGAAGCAACAATTTCACTTCGTGCAAACATCCTCCAAAGTCATTAACAAGAAGTCAAGATAGGAAGCAGCTACTAGATGGGACCAGTGTGATACGGGGTTATTGACAGCAACAAAGGCCAATACATCATGTCACATGGTTTACACTTTATTATACATTGTACATGGGAGTTTGCCTTATTGCTGCCAGCATCTCATTATTATCTTATGATGGACATATTGAGTAAGGTACCATAAAGGGACAAATAGATGCGGCATCCTACTGTAAGCTGTGCATCCTCACAGTAAACTGTGCTACAGTGAGACGCCCAGCATGTGTCGTCACTGTGGAGATGCAAAAAGGCACACGCCCTGAATGGCACGCACCCAGCCACCCAGTCACCCAACCCAGCCTGACAAACATAAAATAAACAGTGGTGAGAACTCAAATTGGGTTGGCTGGTATGGGGTACAACCCCTATAATAGTTTGTATTAGCAAGGCTTTGTAAATTACCTTAGTCACAAGAGGCATCACTCAGCTACAGTTGCGAAATGAAAATGAATGCATGCATTCTATCAGTTACAGATTGATGAGCAGACTTGTTAAAAACTAAATACTAGTAAATACAAAAATATTTTTCTTTGAACATAACCTCTTTCCCCAGTTGGACATTTTCTGTTTTTTTCCTCGATGACAGATTTGTCTTGCCATCTATGTTTTCACTTGATCCTCTTGGGCATGGGCTAAGTTAACATTTTGTGTTGAGGGATTTCCCTGAATTTTATTCCAAGTATCCTCTTACCATCTAAAAGCTGCAACCCTTGTAAAAGTTTCAAATATGAGGGAAAAAGTGCAGCATCATCTTTCTGTGCTTGTACAGTAAATTTTTAGAAGTCCATACAGGAAAGAGAATCATAGGTGTGCGTTTTTGTTTTTTAGTCAACTTAGACAGTGTGACTGATTCGTCAGTGCTGGAAAATGCAACATTTGTCGAGGCCATTAACTATTTCTGTGAGATCACGTTTGAGAAGGAAATGGAGAAATTAAGACGAGGACCTATTCCACCAATCAGTGAAGAGAAATCTGGACAGACAAAGAATACTGTTTTGGTATTGCCTAAAATACAGCAGTAAGTTTCTTTTTTGTGCACTCATAGTAAGTTTGCTATTTATATATTGTTAGTAGATACTGCAGTATCTTTGATCTAATTTGCCTGTAGAAACCTTGTATGCAAAAGCACTCTCTTGTACACTCTCACATTCAGTTTTAATAATTGTATACACAGATCAACCAAACTTCACCTGTGAGATAACAGAAAATAAGCAGTTGGGTAAATGTGTGAGTTTTGTGTATTGAGATTTGGATTGAGGAACATAACAAAATGACATCCGCATCTGTGCACTAGTGCAGAATATTGGATTTGAAGTGGTAACAGGGCTGATTACCAGATAGCAAGACGTGATGTTTTATCCATGATACAATGATGGATTATCATGATGGATTATCATGATGGATTATCATGATGGACTACCATGATGGACTATCATGATGGACTATCATGATGGACTATCATGATGGACTACCATGATGGACTACCATGATGGACTATCATGATGGACTACCATGATGGACTACCTTGATGGACTTTCATCATGACTACCATGATGGATAACCATGATGGACTATCATGATGGACTATCGTGGTGACTACCTTGATGGACTTTCATGATGGACTGTCATAATGACCACCATGATGAACTACCATGATGGACTATCATGGTGACTACCTTGATGGACTGTCATGATGGACTGTCATAATGACCACAATGACCACAATGATGGACTGCTCTCTATCGTGGTGACTACCTTGATGGACTGTCATGCTGACTACCATGATGGACTATCATGATGGACTGTCATGCTGACTACCATGATGGACTATCATGATGGACTACCATGATGGACTGTCATGATGACTACCATGATGGATTGTCTTGCTGACTACCATGATGGACAACCATGATGGACTACCGTGATGGACTATCGTGGTGACTACCATGATGGACTATCATGGTAACTACCTTGATGGACTGTCATGCTGACTACCATGATGGACTATCATGATGGACTACCATGATGGACTGTCATGATGACTACCATGATGGACTGTCATGCTGACTACCATGATGGACAACCATGATGGACTACCATGATGGACTATCGTGGTGACTACCTTGATGGACTGTCATGCTGACTACCATGATGGACTATCATGGGAACTACCTTATGGGCTATCATGGTGACTACCATGATACACAAGCCTATAGGCTATTTGCTTGTGCTATAACAGTGTGTATATGTTTGCAGTTTGCTGCTTTAATACCCTACTCCAAACAACTGCATTGGACGAGAGGTTTAGGTATACATGTACATGTCCTTATACTACAAGTTTATTGCACAAAAAGCTCTTCCCAAATTAATTATGTATTCAAACTTTTCGGTTTATGTGTTACAAATGAAAAAATGGTGAATAAATTCTTGTTTCTTCTTGCTTGTTCTTGCCAGTGATTTACAATCAAAGTTTGTTGACAAAAAGCTGTATGTTTATTATTGTGCAGTAAGACTGCTCTGGTACGTCTTGGAGAAACTCACACCAGTTGTTGCAGACCCAAGCGGGAAACCTCCTATAATACTGGTAAGTTGGGATGATTCGTTTGTTTATTTGATTGGTGCTTATGCAGTATTCAAGAATATGTCAGGTGTACACATATTTGGGGATATTATCTGAATATCTCTACCACTTGTTGAATGCTTGCAGCATGCCATCAAGTACTGTATACTATTTCCAAAATAGTAAAAGGACCATTTCCTTATGGGGACCTACAGGGGAAATTTAATATTCTGAGCAAATGGAATGGACCACACTTATGTATATAAGAATGTACTTTGATGTCTAGTTTGAAAATTGTAAATTTCACATATTCTGATATAATATTGTCTTGCTTGGTTCAAGGGTATTGACTGAAGAGCTGATAAAAATTTAGATTTTTTAAAGCACGAAAGGAAAAGAGAAAGAAAAACATTTGACTGGACTTGAACCTGAGATATTTTTTTTGTACACATGACATAATTATCCTGTTTCTGTTACCCCCTCCCCCAACTAAATAAAGGAAGTAAATTATCACCATTGGTATAGTTGTCATGGTGTTTGTATGTTTACAGACTACAGACAGATGCCTCCTGGGGCTAGTGTGACCCAGACACCTGATTTCCCTCCCAGCATCAACTTACCCATGAAGAAGCTGTACCTAAACCCATTCCCCAGTCCCCAGGACACAGTGGACTTGCGCTTCCAGGAGCCTGTCCTTATCACTCTGAAATCTTCACAGAAATATTTCATACCAGAACAGTCGTATTGCTCTCTCTCCATGGCTCATGTCAATACCATTCCTGCTGCAAGATAGTTCACACTGGCAATGTTTGTTGGAAATGTTGTCAGTAGACTTACTTGTAAGTGTCCACATATACCTGGTTTGTGGTAGCCCGAGATTGTAAAACATTTATTGGCAGTACCCTTATAAATACTGATTCCAAGTATGTATAATTAAATATGATTTGCAAGTTTGTTAAAGTCTTAAAAGCTTCATGTTACATTATGAGTTTTAACTGTGATAGTTTTGCAAGAACCTGTGATATTGTTTTTCTTGCACTATATTTTCACAACTGTTAAACACACCAGTCTGTGTGTTTATTTATGATTTCAATAAGGTTTTTTCCTTGAAATCTACTCTCAACAATTTCATTTTTAAAGTTTTCTATAAATTGACCATATTACAAATGAATTGATGCATGGAGTTTTAAAACACCACACATCATGTGTTAGTGATAGTACATTTTACACTTACACACATAAATTCATAAAATTGCATGTATTGGTCCTTGACTACTTTCTATGTGGAAAGCAAAAACTGTGCTGGTTAATGCTTATGTACACTTAGATATATTATTTGAACAGAGATCAGTGGTCAGTTTGAAAATAAGTATTATAGTGATGAATGCAACTTCAATTGGAGATTAGGTAACTGCTGATACTACACTAAATGTTCATGCGATCAAGTCTTTATTTGTCAACTTCAGCATATTTTATTCACAAATTAATTTATGAGTCATGAAAACACTATAAAAAGTGAAAGCACAATATTGTTTTGTGTTTAGTGTATGATTGAAAGTTTTTTTTATACATATACAATGTCATGTGATAGAAAAATTAAGGTTTTCCTACGGCATAAAACACCAATCATATAAATTAAGGTTTTCCTCTAGAAATGTAAATGGTTAAGTGCAAAAGCACATACTTACATGGGTCATTTAACTCAAATGAAAAAAAATGTGCATTCATTTAATAAATTTATTATAAAACCAAACAGACAAGCTGCCTTTTTTGAGGTTGACGGATGTGGTATCGGGATGTACCTATGCTGAGGACCTTGTGTGATAGAGATGTAATGTGACCTGGGGCCCGGTCTTAAAGACACAATGACCAGAAGATAGCAGCTCCAAGCTCATGACCCTGTTCAGTAGGCACATTCGGATGGTTGTGGGTTTCCCCCGGGCTCTGCCCGGTTTCCTTCCACCATAATGCTGGCAGCCGTCATATAAGTGAAATATTCTTGAGTACGGCGTAAAACACCAGTCAAATAAATAAATAAATGACCAGAAGACAGCAGTTCCAAGCTCATGACCCTGTTCAGCAGGCACATAATGACCGGGAGACAGCAGCTCCAAGCTGAGGGCCCTGTTTAGTAGGCACATAATGACCAGAAGACAGCAGATCCAAGCTCATGACCCTGTTTAATAGATACATTATGACCAGAAGACAACAACTCCAAGCTGAGGACACTGTTCACTAGGTACATAATGACCGGAACACAGCAGCTCCAAGCTCATGACCCTGTTTAGTAGGCACATAATGACCCAGAGACAGCAGCTCCAAGCTGAGGGCCCTGTTTAGTATGCACATAATGACCAGAAGACAGCAGCTCCAAGCTGAGGACCCTGTTCAGTAGGCACATAATGACCACAAGACAGCAGCTCCTAGCTGAGGAGCCTGTTTAGTAGGCATATAATGACCTGTAGACAGCAGCTCCAAGCTGAAGACCCTGTTCCGTAGGCACATAATGACCACAAGACAGCAGCTCCTAGCTGCTCCTGTTTAGTAGGCATGTAATGACCTGTAGACAGCAGCTCTAAGCTGACGACCCTGTTCCGTAGGCACATAATGACTAGAAGACAACAGCTCCAAGCTGAGGACCCTGTTTAGTGGGCACATAATGACCCAGAGACAGCAGCTCCAAGCTGAGGGCCCTGTTTAGTAGGCACATAATGACCAGAAGACAGCAGCTCCAAGCTCATGACCCTGTTTAATAGATACATTATGACCAGAAGACAGCAACTCCAAGCTGAGGACACTGTTCACTAGGTACATAATGACCGGAACACAGCAGCTCCAAGCTCATGACCGTGTTTAGTGGGCACATAATGACCCGGAGACAGTAGCTCCAAGCTCATGACCCTGTTCAGTAGGCACATAATGACCAGAAGACAGCAGCTCCAAGCTGAAGACCCTGTTTAGTAGGCATATAATGACCTGTAGACAGCAGCTCCAAGCTGAGGACCCTGTTTAGTAGGCATATAATGACCAGAAGACAGCAGCTCCAAGCTGAATACCCTGTTTAATAGGCATATAATGACCTGTAGACAGCAACTCCAAGCTGAAGACCCTGTTTAGTAGGCACATAATGACCAGAAGACAGCAGCTCCAAGCTGAAGACCCTGTTTAGTAGGCACATAATGACCAGAAGACAGCAGCTCCAAGCTGAAGACCCTGTTTAGTAGGCATATAATGACCTGTAGACAGCAGCTCCAAGCTGAGGACCCTGTTTAGTAGGCATATAATGACCAGAAGACAGCAGCTCCAAGCTGAATACCCTGTTTAATAGGCATATAATGACCTGTAGACAGCAACTCCAAGCTGAAGACCCTGTTTAGTAGGCACATAATGACCAGAAGACAGCAGCTCCAAGCTGAAGACCCTGTTTAGTAGGCACATAATGACCAGAAGACAGCAGCTCCAAGCTGAAGACCCTGTTTAGTAGGCATATAATGACCTGTAGACAGCAGCTCCAAGCTGAAGACCCTGTTTAGTGGGCATATAATGACCTGTAGACAGGAGCTCCAAGCTGAGGAACCTGTTCAGTAGGCACATAATGACTAGAAGACAACAGCTCCAAGCTGAGGACCCTGTTCAGTAGGCACATAATGACCACAAGACAGCAGCTCCAAGCTGAGGACCCTGTTTAGTAGGCACATAATGACCTGGAGACCGCAGCTCCAAGCTGAGGACCCTGTCCACTAGACACATAATGACCAGAAGACAACAGCTCCAAGCTGAGGACCCTGTTTAATAGGCACATAATCACCTGGAGACTGGAGCACCTAGCTGACCCTGTTTAATTGGCACATGATGACCTGTAGACAGCAGCTCCAAACTGAAGAGCCTGTTTAATTGGTACATAATGACCCGGAGACGAGCTCCCGGCGGAGGACCCTGTGTAATAGACACAGACTGGAGCCCCTAGCTGAGGACCCTGTTTAGTAGGTACATAATGACCTGGAGACTGGAGCTCCTGGCGGAGGACCCTATGTAATAGACACAGACTGGAGCCCCTAGCTGAGGACCCTGTTTAATAGGTACATAATGACCCGGAGACTGGAGCTCCTGGCGGAGGACCCTGTGTAATAGACACAGACTGGAGCCCCCAGCTGAGGACCCTGTTTAATAGGTACATAATGACCCGGAGACTGGAGCTCCTGGCGGAGGACCCTGTGTAATAGACACAGACTGGAGCCCCTAGCTGAGGACCCTGTTTAATAGGTACATAATGACCCGGAGACTGGAGTTCCCGGCGGAGGACCCTGTGTAATAGACACAGACTGAAGCCCCCTAGCTGAGGAGCCTGTTTAATAGGTACATAATGACCCGGAGACTGGAGCTCCAAGCTGAAGACCCTGTTTGATAGACACAAGATTATCCGGAGACAGCAGTTTAAAGCTGAGGACCCTGTTCAACAGACACATAATGACCCGTAGACAGTAGCTCCAAGGTGAGGACCCTGGTTAATAGTCACATAATCACACGTAGCAGCTCCGAGTTGAGAACCCTGTATGACTGACCTGTAATGCGATACAGTGACAGCTGAGGACCCGGTCTGATAGACGTACATGTATAACGATCCGGGAACAAGCTCTGAGCTGTGGACCCTGTTCGATAGGCGTATAACGATCCGGGAACAGCAGCTCTGAGCTGAGAACCCAGACGGATAGGCGCATAACGACCCGGAGACGCCAACCCCGAGCTGTGGACGTCGTACAATGAAGCTCTGAGCTGTGGACCCGGTCTGATAGGCGTATAACGACCCGAATCTATGCGTCGAAACATTAGTAAACCAGCCGTCTACCAAGATGAATGTTCCAGGTCAATAATCGCAAGGCGAGTTCCCAAAACGAGGTATTTTAACATAAATTACCGAAGAACTATAAGAAAGCATATAAAGTACGAAAATGGAGAGGAATCATGCAAAGAGAAGCAGTCAACAGTTCTCAATGACGTTGGAAAGACGCAGGATTTATATATCCAAAGTGGCGATCTAATTCAACACGATGAATACAGTTTTATTGATTTTATTTGATTGGTGTTTTACGCCGTACTCAAGAATATTTCACTTATACCACGGCGGCCAGCATTATAGTGGGAGGAAACTGGGCAGAGCCCGGGGGAAGCCCACGACCATCCGCAAGTTGTTGCCTGACCTTCCCACTTACGGCCGGAGAGGAAGCCAGCATGAGCAAGACTTGAACTCACAACGACCGCATTGGTGAGAGACTCCTGGGTCATTATGCTGTGCTAGCGTGCTAACCAACTGAGCCACGGAGGCCCCCGATGAATTCGTTTTACCAGATCTGTAATGAAACTTTTTTGGAAAGTTAACAGTAATTAATTCCACTGCACTACCCAAACTTATACATCTCTTTACCACCTTCCTAAATCTTCCAAATGCAATTTTTAAAGAGATAGATACCGTGCTTGTTTTTATTAAATGATGGATTGTATAAAAAGGTCGCAACTTACGAATAGCGAATGTGGAGGTATACGTATGGTAAATGTAGTGAAATTTGCACAAGCATTAACAATTTCTTGAATGAGAAAGATATTTGCTAAAACTCAAAACTGGCCAAAATGTGAGCTTTAAATCCGAGAACTTTAAACACTTATTCACCGTTGGAAGCGCGTATATGAAAAACATACGACACTTCTTAAAAAATCCCTTTTGGCTAGATACCTTAAAGGCATGGGGGGGGGGGGGGGCTTCAGCAAAAAAATAAAACATATATTACTCTTAAATTGTTTGGATGAGCACATATGCAATAATTCGCATTTTAAATACCCAACATATAAAATAATGGCATGACAGTAATGTCCGGTATGTTAGAAATCTAATAAATCCAGTAGAACAATTTTTAACATTTACAGATTTTAAGCAGAAATATAAAGTAAAGGGCATTTTTTGTACTACAATAAACTATTAGCAAGCATACACATCAAACGGTAACAGGATGCAGATGTGTGCAAAGATGTTGATCTTATGAGACCAGCTCTCTCTTTTTCATTTCAATATTGGTTAGAGGAAAAAGGGGAGCCAGGGTTTCCATGATATCTTCAATACTATTAAATTGCAGAACAAAAATATCAAAACTGGGAAAATGTACTCAATATAAGAGATACAGATTGGCGTGATGTTTTTATTGCCGCTTTCCACTCTTCTTCCTGTACAAAACTGAAAGATTTCCAATATAAGCTTTTACACAGAATAATTCCATCCAATACATATCTACATAAAACTGGACGAAAATCATTTGTAAGGAAAACAAAGAAAGAATAGAGCAATGGGCGGAACTTCCCAAAGAATCAGCAAACAAGGGAGGTTCTTTCAAAACCTCCTATACGCCTATTTTCCACTGTCTGTTAAATCAGTCATACTCGCTACCAAAATTGCCATTAGTCAGTGACACGTACGTAACAACATAAGCTCCACACACTGATATGTTTGAAGTTCACATTATTACGTGGAAAATGAAGTTAGAACACTTTTTCTAACTGATGATGTTAAAGTCCATAAGCCCCGTTTCGACGGCAAGAAAATATTGCCTCGAGTGACGTCATAATTATTCAAAGGCCATTGCCTGCTGCATATTGGGCGGAGTTCAACATGTTTTGACGGAGGGCGATATCGGTTTCGTAAACTGCTGTCTATCTTGTTTCTGCCTCTGTCATGCTTGAAATTGTTTACACGTTTTCGCATCATATTGCCTTAATAAATGAATAAAATGTTATCTGTTGTAGTAATGTCAGGAAATTTCGTTATTAAAAAAAAGACAATGTAGCCTATTCGCAGAAATTGTAGTGTAGGACGTGTTACTGCGTGGAGTTTAACATTATGAATTAGAAAAAGTGAAAATGAAGTTCCAACATATCCATCTGAAGAGCTTGTGTAACGAGTCACTAACTAAAGGCAATTTTGGTAGCGAGTATGACTGATCTTAGAGGCAGCGGAATATAGGCGACTCTCTAAAAGAAATAGACAATAACTTGTTTGTTTCTCCTAGCTGTGTCACCTGCATGTTTATAAACTCCCGACCGCTGCTTAGGTTGTTAACTTTAAGCCCGACTACTGATAATATGAACCAGCACGTCTACTTTTAAACAGAAAAAATACAACAAAAAAACAGGTATCAGCACTACAGGCGGAAGCCAGCGGGTACTGAACGTCTTCTAGCCAATCACATCTCGCCAAATAGACCTTGTGGTCATGTGACTGACGTCATCTGGTTATTTCGTTGATGTGGACAAAATTCACGGATGATCAAGGAGATAAACAAGAAAGCTATAAGCATGAGGAGTTCGTAGGTGACAATACGTAGTGTGTCGGCATTTAGTAGACACGGTTTTGTTGGGTTGTTTACTGCCATCTTTCTTAGTGTATGGTATCCCGCTGTGCTTTTAGATATTCATCCTCAAGGTCTACACTGGTATACTGTTAAACAACAACAACAACAACACGGTCTTGACAGTTGACTTCGGTTTCGCGAATCTGGAAAACACACATCTTGGGGTATATAGACTGCAGCTGATCTCGTGAAATTTACCAGATATATGAGAAGCCAGTGAAACTTGCTCCGTTTTAGGAGAAATATTGTGGAAAAGAAGGAATTGTTCTGTGTAATTACTTGTGCCATTTGCAGCATTGATCAGCCGTTGTTTGTTTTTGGGGTTTTTTTGTGGGTTTATTTTTCACTTGTAGTGTTAAAGGCCCTACCTGAAATATTGCTTTAAGCTGAAGCAGCTTTTGTGTTGACTTTCTGAGGACACTGTTCAAGTTTCATGCTTTGCTAGCTGAGGAAGAGATCTACCATGGATATAGGACCCAGTAACCCAGTGACTCTAGTGGTGAAAGCCCCAAATCAACGCATTGCCGACCAAACAATCGAGTGTATGCTTGGATGGACTGTGAAGAAATTAAAGGAGCATTTATCTTCCGTGTATCCCAGCAAGCCGGTAATGCTTTTTGTTCTTCTGATTTCCTGTGGAGTTTAGCTTTTCAACTATGTGATGATGGGTAATTTCCATATAGATAAATAGACAGAATGTGAGTTTAGCAACAACTGTGCAAATTTTATCTACCATAAAATCACACCTTTTAGTCGCGTTAGTTTGGGAGAACCTCCACCTCGCGTCATCCAGACCTGTGTTAAAATACAACTCCAGAAACGCTGATTTCACTTATTTTGATCATGTTTGAGTCTTACATTTATGACATTTTTGGAACTACAACATAGCATTTATCTTTGATATGTGTACTTATAATCTACTGATAATTTTTTGCAGGAAGAGAAAGAGCAAAAGCTGATATATTCTGGAAGGTTATTGCAAGATCATTTAATGCTGAAGGACATTTTGCGACAGGTATGCAAAGATGTTTTCTAAATATCCATTCTGCTATCCTTTGTTTACATATTAATGTCACTATAAGTTAAAACTTGACAAAAAAATTGTTTTACAGCACTTTCACATTACGGAATAAACTTGTGTTTGATTTCCTTATTTGCTTATGCTGCTACAACTAGCTCATGATTTCATATTCTGCATGTAATATAACCCTTTTATTTATGATTTCAGTATGGTGAAGACACTCAGCACACAGTTCACTTAGTTTGTTCTCCTACCAGTGAAGGTTCTAGTGGATACACTGATAGTCAGCCTAGGAACAGTGTAAGTATGAACTTTGTGTGTCTGACCTACATTTCTCAATGCTAAGTGAAATTCCCAGAGCGTTGTATATCGTTGATATTGACCTATGTAAGTTGAACATATGGTATGTTCCCAGATCTTTGTTTGCGTATCATGTGGTACCAATAGGGCTAGAACGATGGGAAAGCACCAATTTTATGGTATTGTAATGTGTATTTTGTTCGCTTTATATAAGGTTTCACTGACTGGCAAGTCTCCTAGACGGGATTAGATCCTGGCTGGCTTGACTGCTTTGTTCTAGGTCAGACGTTGTATCGTGACTAAAATTGTCATCTCCTTAACTCCTTAGCCAAATAAAATTAAACTTTATTCGTTACTGTACCTTCCCTCCCTCAAGTATGAGGGGATATTCTGGTTTCAGCTCATCTGTCCATCCATCCTAACTTTTGCTTTAGCATGACAAATGTATCTCCTTTCAAACATATCCCTCTATGTGTTCTTTCGAGCTTTTGTTTCCACATGTTATCGCGATTGAAACAAACACACTGATCTCAGATTTGCTACAGGAATCCCTTGAACCTTGTTTGCGGATTATCTTCTACCAAATGAGAAACAAAGCGTATGATATCAGTTACAGTAGACTAGGGTGCAAGGCTTATGAGGATATCTAGTCAGTGTACTTTCAAGTCTACATGTTTGTATTTTGCCATTATCCTTTGACAAAATATTCTTCCTCACACTGATGGGTGTTATGTACCACATTAGAATTTTGTATTAAAGAAGAGGTCTCTATGGTCAGATGTCATGATTTGCTTCTTAGTTGTTAATATTAAATGTTGATAACCATAACTGATAACTACAGTATAGCTAATTTATCCATTGAATTAACCTTTTATTAACCTTTGTAGATGGTTAACAAACCTGTTCCTCCAGCAAGCAGTTCAGCACAGAGTGGTGGACTGCGACATAGGCGGCCAGAACCCACCCCTGTCTCTACACAACCTCCCACACATGTGCCACACAGGTAAGTCCAGGTGTAATAATATGGACAGCCCGTAGATAATACAACAGAGGCTCTATATTAAATCATGTGTTAATTCACATATGGTCTTCTCATGTTAATGTGTATGTTCTATCATGTGTCCTCTTTCACGTGATGAAATACTCATAAACACTTGTTACATGTATTAATGTTGGATTCACATGGACTGGTGTCTTTGTAAACACTTTTCACTACTGAGACTATCTGATGGGAGATAGAGTTAACAGTCTCACATCTGATGTCAGGGCAGACATTTTTCCCCCCAAAACGCAATAAATTTTTGAGCCTAGCTGGTACAGTGGTGTCGAAATTCAACTTTTCATTGTATACTAGTTTATAATAGTGGTAAAACTTGATAATTACTTCACATGGTGCTTCGGGTCTGTGTGCAGCTATTGTGTTTGTGTATGTGTTGTCTCTGTGGAGATACAGGTGGATCTGTCGATCTTTACCAAATCTGTCTTTAAGCTTCTTGTACATGGTTGCAGGATTATAAAACTACTATAGACTTGTCAGATTTTATTTTTAATTAGTAATATTACATGTGTTACAGACCTTAAAGTTGAAGCTAAATGCTCATTTTTTTTTGTGAAAACTCTTTTTATTATATGCAAAACAAGCATTTTGAAACCATGGCCACACACCACATTGGCCCTTACCAGTTTTCAGAATTTGATAAGAAAATATGGTACTTGTTATGAGCAATATCATAATAAACATGTACACCGACATTCAATGAAATATATTTAAGGACAGAGAAAAACATACAAAATACATTGCAGTGTAAGGTGTGAAATATTGAAATAGAACACAAAAAAATGCAAGAAAACAATATAACTTGACAAACATGTATAAACCATCACCAATCTCAAGTGTAAGGAGCAATATCGTAATGAAGATGCTCATCAACTTAAAAGGAAAGTCCAAAACATGAAAAAAATAGCTACAGTTTTGTTGGTAATTGATAGAGCTCAAACTTAATCCCCCCCACCCTCACCCCACCCAGCTACCAGTATGAAGTTAAACTCTTTAAGAGAAAGTTAAGATGATCATGTTTTAAATAGTAGTCATGTGTATGCTATGACTATTTTTTATTTTTTTGTACAGTTATGCTCAGCAAGCTGCCTTGTGGAATCAGTATATAGAGCAGATGGGTTATCAGATACCCAGTCAGATGAACCACCAGATGGTGCCGCCCGCAGTAAACCACATGGCCTACAATCCCCAGCAGTATATGTGGATGCAGCAAATGTATGCTCAGTACATGGCTAACTACATGCAATAGTAAGTCACATAAAGTATACAAATTGTATACCCTTCATTAAGAACCTACAGTAAGAATTTTTGTAAGTGAAAAATAAGTAAATTGCTCTGTGTGAACATGTGCAGTGTAAGGTTTGAAACTGTTTGAGGTATTGATTATGGGTGAGTTGGGGTAAGATTAAGAGCTCACTGAAAAGTCTGTTTTTGCTGTCCAACCAGTTATCAAACAGCCACTGCTAGCAGTACACCTCCAACCACACCTCCTGCCAACGCACAACCTTTGCCACAAGTCCCTAACCCTGCGGCCAATTTGAGAAACGCGCAGCAGCCAGCCAATCAGAACATTCGTATGAATGCGCAAGGAGGACCTGTGGATGATGATGATGAAGATGAATTTGGTCAGAGGGATTGGTTGGACTGGGTCTACACATTCAGTCGCTTTGGGGTGCTCCTCAGTATCGTTTACTTCTACTCCACAATGAGCAGATTCATCGTTGTCTTCCTCTTCTTCTTTGTTGTATACTTGTGAGTATTTCAGGGCAATTTTTCCTCTTAGCTTTTCCTTTATACATTAATTTGTATTTCATTTCAAAGTTTCGTCCATTTGAGCTTTGAAAGTATATAAGGCAGGATATTTCAAGAACGTTAGATGTCAAAAAGTTCATGATTAGCTTGCAAAAAATTGGTGCTTTACCCTGATATATACCTCCACACATAAACTGACCCCAACCGTATGATTAAAAATGTTTTAATTGTAAAGCATTACACCACAGTCAAGTAAATAAATCAAACAGGTCTGAAATAAAGTAAAAGAAATCATATTTATGAAGTTTTGTGAAAACATGCCTTGAATTCTTCTCTGTCTCATGGTATGAACAACTGTTCTCAGGTATGAGAAAGGCTGGTTTAGATTCAGGAGGAGGCAAGAACCTGAGGTTGTCGCTCAACAAGCTGAACAACAACAACAACAGCCGGCTGCACCTGCCCAGCCTGATGGAAACCAGCCAGTTGGAGCTGAAGTACCGCCAAATCAGACTGGGGAGGGAGACTTAGCAGGAAACAATGCACAAGTGAGTTAACTCATTTTGATTTAATGAACAGCAGGCTTCAGTCCTGGAACAGTACTAGGCAGAACTAGGCTAAAATCAGGCTCACAAAGATCATGACCAAAATATGCCAGAGTCTGAGTATGTATGGGAAAAGGTAGATACGAGGACCAGAACTTGCGTAAGACCTCAAACCGCTTAAATTGATCACGTTTGCGCCTTGTGTCGACTCGTTATATTGGTTCCCCCTGTTAAATGATATCCGGGTTAGGAGCAAGGAACTATAGGTTTGCACCGTCTGTCAATCCATTACACTGGTTTTTGGATTTTTTTGAAAATCATTCATCATATTGAAATAAAGTTGCATAGCTTTGTCATAACAAGCTACAGTTCAAGTTTGAGTTTTGGGCCCCTACATCCAATAAGCCACCTGAATTATCTCCCTTGTTATATGACAGCAGTTATGGCGTAGAGTGACATTGCCTATTGAACGGTAGGCCAATGCTGTATGTTGGCTGTGTCAGGATAGTGACAGATATTTTCCTGGCAACAAAGTGTAGAAAAGTCAGCGATTGAATGTTGCAGAAATGCAAGATATGCTAAAAGAAGTCATGTAGAATATACATAGGCCTGTTTGATAAAGTTCGCCAAAGTTGTCTGTTGTAGATGTATTTGAGTAGAGGATTTCCTCCGAATGCCTGCAAAAATAAAGTAATATTCAGCCTGTGCTTTCCAAATAAGTTTGCATAATTAAAATGTGTACTGAAGGTAGGTCCTTAAGTATCTTTGCCACTTGAACTGTGAAACCTGCCCTTACTTCAGGGGTGCATACACGTCGGCCCTAACTATTATTATTTTTATTTTAAAAAAAAATTATGTTTTTTGTCGCTGATCATTTGAAATGTCAGTCTGCGCTCTTTCCAGATATAAAATTTCCGCTGAGCAAAGTTGGCCTTATAGCTTTGATGGATATACTGTATCTGATGCCCGTAGATCGAGATAGGTCTAATTGGGAAGTGTTTTTACCTGTATCCAAGGACAAGTTGCTCAGGCTATAGCTGTAGCCCACTTATGTCGATCCCCAAGTTTATTTTTGGTGAATTAAATTAATTCAGTCATAGACTGTTATAAACACAGTGAGAAATTGAGACCTTACTTCATCATAATCCCTGCTGTTACATGATCAAAACCGCAGATTTTTGTAAATTGGTGGGTCGAAAATGTGTCTGTTTACTGATACATTGTTGTGTAGTGGAAACAGTGGTAGTGGCAATAGAAAGGGCAGGTGCATTTTAGATGCAGGAAAGTTCACATGCAAAGACAAAGTCCTCATTCTTATGTTTAAATGTTTTGGGCTGTGTAAATTAGGTCAAAACTGGTGATCTGAGCTGAGTGCTTACGCTCTTCATACATTTAGACAAGAGGCACATTGAATGGTGTATTGGTTACAGAATAAATGTTTGATCCTTGGCATGAAGGAAGAATCTGCTAAATCTCACAAAGTTCAATTAAAATTAGGAAATTTAGGAAGATGGAAACAGACTTCTCAGTATAGATTTTATTTTTCTAGGTCCTTAGGTTCCACTTCACTCTGTCAAAAGTCTCAGGTGGCCAGGATTTTGGTTATATTTTCAAATGCTCACCCAATCTGTAAAGGACCTGAAAATGCTAACACAAACTGTCGCCTCAAATTGTACTCATAAAAATACTTAACTAATGTTTACTTGTTAGTTTTGTTGTAAAATCTAAGAATATTTATTTTGAGAAATGGCAAATATTGGGTGACATAATTTAATACTGCATTTTGATCGATGTTGAAGAAGTTCATTTGAACAGGATTCTATGATTATTCTTCCCTTCTACAAAGAAAGAAAAAAGACTTACCTGCCTTCTTTTGTTATAAAGAGCTTGTAACATCAAGCAAACAGTATTTTCATGTTGGCAAAAGGTAATTATGTATTTCAAAAAAAATCAATATGGCACTATTACTGGGCAGTTAGATCTGAACAAAACACAAGACGACCTTGAAAAAAACTCCATATTTCTGATAGGGTGGTTAACATTTTGATGTCTATGAACCCCTGTACTTGGGCATTAGCCATTGTTAGAGGTCCCACCTATCAATAGCTTGCTCCCAAAATGGGAGAGTGACCTCAAGGGAAGTAATTAAGTGCGGCCCTAAGTGGACAAAATTGGGGTCGTTTCTTGTTTGCAAAATAGATCATGGTGTTGGATTAAGACCTAATGCATTGCTTCACCATGACAAGTTTAATACAGATCAAATTTTAAGTGTCAGGTTGCTTTATAGATTTCCCAAGAAAATCATTTTTGCTTTTTGTAGACTTCGACATAGATATTATGGTAGTCTGATGGCTCAAACTTAAAGGGAACATGTATTGGCTTTGTAATACTCCCAGAAATACTTGTTTAATGGGGAAAACTGCTTCCTGTCTGTATCAAGGCAATCCAAAGCTGTGAACTCATTTGTCCTTTCCTTTATTATGTCACAATTATCGGTGTATGTGTGCTCATAAAAAATACGTGAAGTGGACACGCACTGCAATATCACAGAAGAAAACGGTGTGTCCTACTGTCATGTGGACCTTCAGTGTAGCTCGTCCTCGAGTCTCCCATATGGCAAATTAGCACAAGTGTATGCCAACATTTATAGTGCTGTATGCAGTGGCTGGTTTTTATGTGCACATGCATGGCCATGTATGTGAGCAGGCCTTTATATTCCCCCAAAATCGCGGCGGTAAACGCCGTGCCCAAAATAAATCCGCCCAAATTACGCTGCCGCCAAAAAATTTATTATTTCTCCTAAATAATCGCTTTGGCAAGCAGAAAATATCATCACAGGCTGTTAATCCGTCGGTGGCTAAATAGTGTATCGTGTACGGTTCCCTTGTAGCGGACTTCGGTGACTCGTACATTGTACAGGTGACAATACACGTGAATCACGCGTTCCCCTTAGCCCGTTATGCATGGGAGCTCGGAAAGGTACCAGTTTAAAAGACGGGAAAAAACGAGAGCGCTGTATCGTGAATGGTCTACATGTGCTTGTTGAAGAATGTAAATAATGTCTTAATAATGAGTCAACGCGGACGTCCAAGAACGAGTGGCAAATCCCACAACAAGGGCAGCTCAACCTACCTCACTAAGAGGAAAATATTGGCCCGCCCAGCATCATCAGAAAACGACACTGTGTCGGGAATTCAGCGCTTTTTCCATCCAGTCTCAACGAAGCAAGTAGGCCTGCCAGCGAAGCCGGTGGAGAAGGGAGTGTGGAAGTAAATAGCCCCGGGTTGATCGAGTCCACAGATACAGGCATTGACACTGAATTTTCCCGAGCCGAAAAACCAAAACAGTTAGAAGGTGGCGGTTTTACTGAGCAACCTGTCAGGGTTGCAACAACAACAACTACTACTTCTACTATCGCTACATGTGACGCTGACACTGATACTCACAGTCCAACTACTACAAATGCTGGTGGGCATGAGAAATATTTGACTTCCGAGCCGGGCCCCCACAAGTCATCTTTTGAAACAGTTGACAGTGAAAGTCTTACTTCTAAGTGCACTACCACCAGTAATACAAGTTCAGCAGCATCTTTGGGAACACAGAAGAGACACCGAGTCGGAGATCGTAGATTTCGCAATGTGGACAGTATATTGCAGCAGTTCCCAGAGTTTGTTTATGGGAATACTGGGTTCATATGTAAAACTTGTTCAGTTTATGCATCAGCTCAAGATAGACAGAAGCCTAACGCCCAGGCGTTTATCTTTGGTGGCTCTAACTTAGGTGAACATCCAAGTGACAGACTCCATTCACATCTAAAAACAAATTTACATTTACAGTGTTTAGGAAACGAGAAGGAGGCAAGAAGAGTGTTATCTATTGGGGGACTATCAGGACTGTTTGATTCCAACCATATCAGTACAGTAGAGAGAAACCGGCAGTATATTTCACACCTGATTTTTTCTCTGGACTACTTCATAAAGCATCAGATTGCAAAGTCACAGCTTAGTGATTTTATTCATTTCCTGGCTGAGAAACTTCAGGAGCCTGTGACCAAAGATTTTTTGTCAAAATCCAATAACTTCAACTATGCTAAGTACTTAACAGGCCAATCAGTTGAAGGACTCCTTACTGCCTACAGTATGTGGTGTGAAAGGAAAATTAAATCTTCTCTTGCCAACAATTCAGGAATAACATATTTTGCAGACGAGAGTCAAAGCCACAATGACAATGATGAAATTATTAGCTTTCTGTGTTGGGTGGATGCTGATAAAATGGTTTAAACAATGGATGTGTTATCAAAAATAAAAATGGCCCACAATTGTGTGTGTTCAAAAGTATATATAAGTTGTGTTTTATATTCGGCATTGGCATGTCTTCATTTAGTGTCCGAATAAAAATACTTCACATTAATTTGTGACCATCAACCAAATGAATCTCCAGGCAACATGGACTGGTAGCTTTGGCTCCGGGGTCTTCCAAAACGCCGCTATTTTGGGGGATTTCGGGGCCAATGACTGTGCCCAAATTAGGGGAATATAAAGCCCTGGTGAGTGAACCTGCTGCAATGCCATCCTCTACATGTACAGTATGTCATCGTAATTTCCCCGTCCTACCAGCCATCCATCCATTGTATTAATAGGGTGACAGAACATTGGTGTGTACCGTGTGATATGATGTCCACTCTTCACTTAAGATGACCAAACTCTCTGCCTAGTATATCATGAGGTCCAGCTACAGAACATTCAAGTACAACCATGTTCTCTGCACTCATAGCCTATACTTGAATCCCATGGTATTGTCAGACATCTATTTAGCAGGTTATCGCATGGAGCAGTGCCGTGCCTATCAGGATGTCTGCCATGCCTCCGTGAAGCCACAGCGCAGTGTGCCCTGCCTATAAAAAACACTTTATTCTGTTTGCTGTTGTTTTCTGCCAAACAATAGTGTAATTACTTTAAGCGACAACTTCAAACTCCGAAGACAGGGGATGTCACTAGTGATTTATACTATCTTAAAGGATAAGAAAATCTTTATGCCAAGTACTTGTCAAGCATACCAGTCAACACTATTCATGAAAATGAATTTTATTTTTTTGTAACATTTGAGAAAAAACATTTGATTCTGATGGTATGATTTTTACAAGCAACTTAATTGATTGACTTTCAGAAGTGACATCAGTCACAGGACCCTGTTTTGTTTCAAATGCCTTACCAAATACTGTTAGTTATAATTTCTGAACAAATAACATTCAGTCCTATGGCTCTATTTGTGATTGATGTAGTGGAAATCACAAAAATAAAATAAATCCAAAAATATATGAAATAAACATAATTAAAACAATTCCTTATTGTTTAGGTCTTAAATTAGTAGACTGTCTGCTTTCCTTTTAAGAAAGGTATTTAATGTGAAACTTATTTGGTATCTGCAGGCAAGGCTTACATGATGTAGTTGAAAATATCAATTTTTTATTATCAGTGGAGGAGTTTTAATTGATAAATTCCATGAGTGACATGGTATTAATATACTCATGGTATTAATATTGACATATATTTAAACTATCTAAACTGGCCTTGAGTCGCAACATGGTGATCTCCAGTGACGGCAAATTCTTGGCAGCTGGGCCGAACCCCAGCTATAATGTCAAGGACACTCCTCCACTAAGCCTTTCTTAAATCCTGGCAAATCTTGTCCATAGGCAAAATAAAAATAGCAAACAATCACTGTACATCTATGTATGAAAATACATAGAAACTTCGCAAACAACAGCTATTATCTGAGTAGAAAAACTTCTTTAAATAAAAGTCCAACTCCTTTGTAGCAAATTTGCAGTGGCACAATGTTATGCAGTCAGTGGCTTCCCTTGAGATTGCAGCTGTTTTTATTAATTTGGTCCATCTCATCACAGTGTATTCCCACCAGCGCTGTGTCAGCCATTTGTGCCACTAATTCCATATTAGTGATGAAGTAGTTCACCCCTTGAGACGGATTCCATGTTAAAAATAACAAGCAGAACAAGCAGAAATTTACATAGTTTGTATCTAAATCTGACATAGCTGTACATGTACCCGTTTTCCTGTGGTGAGCATGTGCACTATGCATATATTTATACAACTTGTGTGCTATCGAGCAAATTCTTTAATAGAGATGGGGTTTTAAGGTGTCATTTGATATAAGGTGTCATTTGATTAAGAGTAGAACTGATGGATTTGAATGATCAGTTGTGAAGAGAGTACTATGTGACTGTTTCTTTCCCCAGTAAGTTTTTGTTTTTGTCCCCGACATTTCTACCCTGTCCTTTTAACGTTCATAGTTTCTACCCGCCATGTTATGGCTGAAGTATTGTCGATGTAGTGTTAATCTGAAATCATTCGTTCTTATTTTCTGTGTTACCGACAAAGTAACAGTAAAATAGCCCTGTGTCACAATGACATCACTGTCTAATTGTACAGGTGTGGTAGGCTAATCAGTGTTATTTCTGTACCCTGTTGTGCATATGATCAACAAAAAACAACAAATTGATATTACCTCTCATATTGTCCTTTTAAGTTTTATTATAAGTAAACACTAAAAAGGGAAATAAATAAATAAATTATTAAATAAATACACACAGTCCCTTCTTCAGATACTGGATAATGTAACAGCAAGTTCATGGTACACTTGCCTAGAAATGATAGTGTATCCAACACAGGCATTCACCTGTATATTTATACATAAGATGAAGGCAGTGAACCTGATGTTACTATCATTTTAAAACTTTCAAAGTAACAGATTACTTAAAGAATGTGATTTATATCCACCTTGCACCTCTAACACTTGATTCAATTTGGATGTGTTTCTGGTTTACAGTCTGAGAATGAGATTCAAGAAACACCTGAGGATTCTGAGGTGATGGGAGATAACTCTGGGGAAGCCCAAGCGGAGGAAGCCAGGCCAGGGGCCTTGACACTTCTGTGGTGCTTTGTTGTAACTTTTTTCACATCATTGATACCCCAGCCTCCCCCAGCTGTCAACCTGAACTGAGAGCTTGGGACTATAGACTTTTCCTTCTTCACAGATTTGCACACCACCAAGCCTGAAGATCATCCATACAGGTGTCAGATACAAGTGGCTTGGGGTGATGAACTGTCCCATGGACCATGTTCCCTGTCAAACAAATATGTAGATTTATAAATTGGCTATGTATAGCTGTAATCTGACAGAGTAATCTACATCCTTCTATTGGATGACTCAGTCCTTTCAGCCTTTGTTCTATGATGATGCACAAGGAAGGACAAATCTGAAGTCTTGCTGGTAAGCGTATGAGAGGAGATTGGCTTGGTGATACATTTTTTATATATGTCTTTGCCCAGTGGAACATTACCTTTTTGTGATACATTATTTATAGGCATATGAATTCAAGCTTGCTTAAGAGCTGATTTGTATTGCATTTGTTTGAATGAGTGGTCTGTTGTGTTTATCTGGAACACCAACATGCTTGATTATACAAGCAAGGTTTGTGTATGTACATTAAAATTCTTGTTTTGTAATCTGAAATCCATAAATAAGCACTCAAGTACACTGGTGACATGGCCGAAAAATGTGGCGACGAGCATGTGGGGTTATAAAGCACTAACTTTAATCAGTGTCCAGCTATTGTCATTAGGTGAAAATATTAAACCTTATATTTTATTGGACTCAGTTTGTAAATACAGTATACATGTCTGTGTGTACAGACTATCCTATGAGGCATACCTGTACATATCCTGGAAGTGTACCCTTGATTTGATCTGGGAACTACTGTGTACAGAGATATGAATGAAAAATTGACATTAACAAAGCCACCAACAGACTGCGGCAGGTGACATGCTTCAACCAACTTTCTTGCTATTGAAAACAACCATGTCAACATGAGGTACTCCCCTGGTGAACTTTTTATTTCATCTTTAACAGTTCTTACAAATTCATCTCGACTTTTTAACTTTATTTTCTTTGTTTGAGAATGGCTTTGGTAGGTGTCATCAGTTGAAAAGCTCTTAAAGCTCTCAACTGGTTTCACTCTGTTGATTGCATTTTGTAGACATATAGCAAACCATAACGTGTGAACAGAGTTTTTCAGTTGGCATTGTAGTAGGTATGTATTTTCTTGCCAAAAATAGTCCCCATTGGTGTGTTATGGAATCTCTAAGCATGTACAGTGTGTTTGTATAAGGTTAACAGGATAATATCACATGGAGTCCAAGCTCCAAATGCAGTGTGCATGTAGACTACTGGTACATCAGATTCTGATCATGAATCATTTGATACACAGATTTTGGATTTTTGGTTTGTTTGAAGCCTTCATATCTATATATATATACCTTTTAAATTTCTCTGACAGGTCACTTTCTCTGAAACTGAACAGAACAGCGGTTATGATAAATTTAGGTTAGTATTTTTGTATAAAATCATGTATACATGGGTTGAAATCCTACTTGTTCAGCTGTGAATGTTTGTAATTTTTGTTTTGTTTTGGGTGGTGGGAGGGGGGACTTTCATCAGTTTCTTCCACCCTAAGACTGACTTCTGTAGTATTCAAAATTTTTGAAAAGATTTCAAAGATTCTGTAGCATTTTATATCTTCAAATTTGTCTAATATAACTTTTGTGCTACAGATTTTGTTATTCTGGTCGCCAGAAGAGATAATTAAGGGTTTAGTAATTAAATCTTTAATTTAAAAGATGCAAGAATTTCATTGCAACAGTGTGATTACTTCTTGTTTTCAGTATCACTGCTTTAGTTTTCGATCTGGGTGTCATATTAATGTTGATATGTGTATCTCTTAGACATACAATAAATGTACATACATATTTCATTGTAATCAGTTAACAGTGTAATATATGTAAATATATTTTCAAATCAAGGCATGCTTACCAGGTCTCCTCACAGATATAAATTAAAACTTTCAAAGAATATGCTGTTCCCTGTTTCCTTAATCAAGAGTATTGTCAGCTGTGTGTTTCATTAACCTTTTGGGTGTGTTTGATGCCATGCTGTACATGTGGCTTCTGTGCAGGCTACTTACAGTTATATGAAAGCTGAAGTTGTAAGCAGTCTGGTCAATTTGTATATATGTCCTGAGCAATACATGAATTTACATTATTCCTGGTCGCAAACGGGAGATAGAATTGAGCATGCTACTGTCTGTCCAACCGGACTCTCTTCTGTCTGTCCACCTGTAGCTGGAGGTACCAATGTGGAAAGATGGTTGAGATTGGTTTTCATGAAAATCCTGGATCCAAGCATGCTTTAATCGGCCATTTTAGCTTTCATTGATTTGTCTATGGCTTATCTATGTTGTGAAGATGATGTGTTTGAAGGAAATCGAGGGATCCCTTAGAATTGGGCTATTGGGAGGGTTAGTATTGGGTTATTGGTGAGAGGCAGTTTGAGATTTGTGGTTGTCCATTGTCAGAAGTAGGCCTACTGGGTTCTCCTTATGGCAGTTTGTCATCCTAAATAATGAAGTATTTTCAGGAATGTTTGAAAACCTGCTGGAACGCCTGCACTTGTACTTGCCTTTCAATAGTTAGGGGGAAAATATGGGGAAAAAAGAAAAAAACATTTGGCACACCCTCTAACACCTGAATACTGGGACCGAAAACCATACAAGGCAGGAAAAGAAAGCAGATGCTGTCAAAAACCTTGGCTTCTAGTTATTAACTTTCTCCACTTGTAAGCGGCTCGTAGTTCCCCGGTGGAAAGCCCGACTTAATGTACGCCATCAGCCAATCGTATGTCGAGTTTGCCGTCATTCCTGCCAATTCGGAATGACATTTAAACATTGTGGGATGGTAACCAACCATCGATGCTCATTTTCAAGAAGATTTTCGGTTAAACTGTATGACAGTGAAAATAGTTGTAAGGACAGAGCACTTTTGATCTCCAAAAATTAAAGTCGCAGTCGACTAAAGATGTCGATAATAAAATATGTTTCTCAGTTGAGCTTTGGTTGGATTTATATCCAACACGGCGATCTAATTCAACGCGATGGGTTAAGCGGAATTAGACACGACCATTGAGCCTGCAGTGCCAGAGATTCTGCACCTTCTGTCCATATTAACTTACAAGATAAGTAGAGGCTACTCGATGTGAAACGTAAGAAACTTAGAGTGAAGTCGTTTGACGGAAAGACCTTGACAAGTTTTTGCAGTAGGCCTAACAGCTTGTGACGTTGATAGAAATCGTCACATAACACACAGGATCCAATAAATGCTGCAAGGCGAGGTATGTACATGCCATATGCAAGACCCTTTGGTAATGTCAAAATTGAAATTATTCACTCCTTCAGTCTGCGAGAGAGGAAGCCGTTTTGGTAATTGTACAAATATAGGACCAGAAAAGATGTACCATCTGGAGAGTTTGTGGTTTCCTTTAAATCCAGCGAAGGTGGATATACATGTATATCTTCCCAGCCTTTGCTATATATGGATTTGTTTAAAACGAGCAGATCATCAATATACCTTTCAGTGAATGAGAAAGATCGGTCCAAGTGAGGATTACTCCTGAACAGTTTCTGCATGTAGTTGCATTCATACGAGAATATAGGTACAGGTCAGTCTAAAGGCCGTGGACATCTGGGTACTTCACTCGTACACGGCAGCGACAAGCAAGCGACGATGTGAGAGATAACATGTTAAAGTATAGTGAAATGAACAACATTGGACGATATTCAGAGAAGTACGGCTGATAATAACCAAAAGTACAGTATGTAAGACTACAGAACAATGTGTGGACAGCATATATAAACTGTGACCTTCAACAAAACTTGGTTTTGGACTTTTGTGGCCCCAAGTCATTTAGACAATGTTTTCACCGCCGTGTGTAAGCGAGTAAGCGTGTTGGCGTGATTAAAATACAAATCGCCTCGATATGATTGAAATATTGCCGATGTGGCGTTAAGCCATAATTATTCATTCATTCAAAATAAAAACAAAAAATCATGTTTTATGAATTTATTGATTGTTTCGAAGCTAACAGCTAATGACTGGTGGACTCCGGTAGCTCAGGACTTCGCGGAGCAGGTCGCGTGACCTTAACCTCCGGCTCAGGGAGACTAATCTTGAACCACTCCTGATCCTGAATTTCATCCAACGGGATACGATCTCTGTGATGGACGAGAATTTTTAGCAGCACTCGCTTACACTCATTAGAAATGAGAGGATGAGGAGGAAATACTACCTGTCGTTGCACCTGTTTCAGTAATCGTCTTAAATCGGAATCGTCGTATGGAAGACGGCCGAACACCTGAAAGTATTATGATCCTTATCACGCATATCGTGATGTAGATAAAGTACTGTTGCTCTCCTGCTGATAAGTGCATGAACGGATAGCTATACACGTCAGACTACGAGCTAGCAATAGTAGGCGGGTTCCGCGGCAGCCAAAATCCAAAACGAGGTAATATGGTGGATTTCAGTAGATATACCTCGTGTGGAGCATAATTATTAGCCACGTATATGAATGGCGGCGCATAACTGTACCTAGAAAGGCAGCGCTAGGCATGGTTTTATTGTAAACAGGCATTGGTTTTGAATGGTAGGCCAGTATCTATTTTTTCTCTGTAATGTTTAGCTAAGGATCGTTGTCCAAAACAGCTGAGTTACCCGACCAGTCTCTAGCATTCACTCTGAAGGTCTCCATCCCTCAGTATTCCATCAGTAGGAGAGCTACAGTTCTGTATAGTTGTCAAGATGGTGGCTTGTATATACGTGGCTCAATTCGCGATAATGGTTTTATTGAAACCGAAGGTTGCTTGGCAGTACCGGTATACATTAACTTTACCTTTGTCGCAGTATAGTTCAATTTAATTTTAAACTGATTAAAATTGATTGATATTTAATATTTAGTTTAGTATCTTAACAATTTTTTGTGAGAGTTGGAGTGGTCTAGCGGCTAAAGACGCATGTCTTTCGATCTCCAGGACTCGCAAGGTGCAGCATCTAGCCCGGCCGTGGAGAGGGCATTGTAGATTCTCCCGATCTCATTGCTGATGGTTACTTATTTATTTATTTCATTTGATTGATGTTTTACGCCGTACTCGTACATGTATTCCACGCATACGACAGCGATCAGCATCATTGTGGGAGGAAAGCGAATGGACCCTGGGGGAAACCCATGACCATCTGCAGGTTGCTGTAAGATCTTCCCACTTATGGCTGGAGAGAAAGCCACCTGGCACGCTAATCGACGACGCTGGCGTGACGGCATTCCGTGGAAGGCCACTTGTCTTCGACCAATATAATGTGCATATCAAGTGTGCCTATGCTATATGAAAGTCCAGTAAACATACAAACGTCGTTAGTTCAAGCATGAAACTGACCGCCATAGCATGGGTGAAAAAATCTTGAGAATGGTGTTAAAGATCAGTCAAACAAATAAAGAAATAAATAAGATTTTGGTAGTGGACTTACCATGGTGAAAAGAACAACACCCATACTCCAGACCTCACTGATGAACGGATCATATGCAATTCCCTTCAGAATCTCCGGAGAGGCATAAGCGTAACTTCCACAATAAGTCTCACTCAACACGTCCTGCACTGACTTCACAGGAAATATTCTTTTGGCAAATCCGAAGTCTGTGATTTTGATATTGTTTTGTTTGTCCAGCAGAATGTTTTCACATTTGATGTCTCTGTGCGCCACACCTTTAGAGTGGATATAAACAATGCCCTCGTGGATCTGAGTGAACCATAAGCGTGACTGAGCCTCTTGGATGTACGTGTTGTTGCGGATGGCGTCCAATAGATCGCCATTGTTAGCGACTTCCATGACTATATAGATTCGATTGGTTGTTTCTATGACCTGGTAGAACTTGATCAGGCTTGGGTGCCGCAGAATCTTTAAAACTTCGATCTCCCTCGGCAGGAACTTTTCAAGATAATCCTGAGGGGCGCGGCGCCTGGACACGATTTTAATGGCCACCTCTTCCTTCTTCTTTGCGTCATACGACGACTTGACGCTGGCGTAAGAACCGTGCCCTAAAGTCTTGCCAACCGTAATGCCTAGAGATTCGAGGACGGTGTGTCGGTATTCACGCTTACGACCTTCTGCTACACTCTCACACCTGGTGTCTTCAGGCCTGGGGGTTTCCCGACTGGACTTGTTGTCGGACGTGCTCGATGTCCCGTCCCCCATCACCACTTCCTGTTCTATGGCTGGTTGGTTTTCCATCGTACTGCAAATCACATCATTATTATGACCACGTTCATAGACAGCGAGATATTTATCAGAGGTCCGAGGGCATCGTTATCGAGGACAATCGGCATTATGACGTCACGTAAATTAACGTTCGTCTTTGGATGACGTTACGTTTACTCTGACGTCGCATTGCTGTTTTTTTTTTTTTTAATCAACCTTTGAGCTATGAGGGCCTTCTGTTAGTTACACGGTTATTGAGTGACAGGATACAGAAACATATAGGTAAAAAATTCTCATAATGCGCCAATATAACAAATTTATTCCACAGAAGACTCTCGAAACGAGAGTGAAATCTGCTTCTTGAAAAACAAAAGAATATTAAAGTAGGTCTGTTATCTACCGAACTACACTGGAAGAAGCGAACAATTAAGGAAGCGCTTTTTATTTGGATATACAACTCTATACTTTACAGAGACTGTGGTATTCACATCAGCAATATACGGGATAAGTTTATAACAAAGATGTATCTCCATTTCAGACGTATTTCCTGACCACATAATACTTTACATTTGACAACTACAGTTTGCTAGTAATAATGATAGCATGATCTCACGATCATTACAGGTTATAGTCTTCAAAAGATGTGTGATGTAGTTAAATATCATTTTATAGGATATTTACGCCTGTAAACAAACATTCTGTTTACTGATAATTTGGTACACATGTTTTCCACACATGTAAGATGTATTGTAGACTGCCTGACGTTGTTCCACAATTGTGACGCGTTATTCTAGACATGGGGCCTTTACGATCATGCGCGAACACCATTGTCGCCAGCTTATAAAGACCTATCACATTACTATAACGGCGAAAAACGTCACACGATAATCTCGGCTGGCGACACCAGCGTTTCCGTATAATGGTAAGCGCCCTTGATGTGTCTAATTTTTTCGGTAACCGTTTATTACGTTCCACTTATATTGGAATTATTGGGGGTCTTGTAGCGCCTATAGGCCTACAGAAACAATCCACTATATTTTTTGAAATAAAGTGGTTACTCACTTGATAATGATCCCGGCATGTGGGTCGAAAGACTGTAACCTTTTACCATTATTATTACTGAACACACGGTCAGCTATGAGTCTTAAGAAGTATATAACAAAAGAATTCTGTCGTTGCGTCGAGGAGCGCAGTGATCAGTGACGTTACTGGTCGTGAAAGCTCGGTGGATGACGTCATAGATGGCCAACCCAAGTTTAGCTGACCTATATTACCTGGGAACTTCTATCAAAACGACGCTACACAGAAGCAAATGTACTGCCGTATCAATTTGATCTCAAAGAGAACGACGAAGTTCCGATTTAAGACACCGACATCTTTCGTCAGACTTCAGATTCCGGGTTTTCAGACGCTGAACAGGTAATACAGTGAGGGAGTGAGGGAGTGCTGGGGGTTTAATGTCGTACTATTTTTCCGTCATATGACGAATGAGGCCCTCCTTTTTGCAGGGCGGATTTCCACCGCTCTTTTATCTAGTGCTGCCTTACTTAAGCCAAGTAAGCAGCCCCCACCCGAGCCATTATACTGATACGGGTCACTCATTATCCCGTTCATGCTGAACGCTAAGCGAGGAAGTTACAACTTCCTCCTTTAAGGTCTTAGGTGTGACTCGACCCAGGGTTGACCCTGGATCAGCCTCTCCCGAAGCGGGCGCTCTACCATCTGTGCTATTTGGCAATGCAGACTGGTAATCTTTATTCTGTGTTACACTGTAAGTTGTGTGTATGTTAGATTTAATATTTACTATTCCTCCCTTCTGTCCGCATCACAATAAATACCATTCTATTATGCCATTTTGGGGCCTCCGTGGCTCAGTCGGTTAGCGCGCTAGCGCAGCGTAATGACCCAGGAGCCTCTCACCAATGCGGTCGCTGTGAGTTCAAGTCCAGCTCATGCTGGCTTCCTCTCCGGCCGTAAGTGGGAAGGTCTGTCAGCTACCTGCAGATGGTCGTGGGTTTCCCCCGGGCTCTGCCCGGCTTCAAGGGCTTCAATCCTCTTTCGTTTCCTGCGGTTTCGCTAATCATCGTAATCTGGATCACAGGTTAAACCATGGGGGATGGTTTATCACAATGGGGGATAAGCTTGCTTGTGAACCTACCTCGAGCAATACCGAAATTCTTTACCAGGATTTACCCCGGGGGTGGGTAAGGGGGAGAGGGGCATCCGTATGAGTGTTGGGAAGGGGGGGGGGGGGGGAGAATGAGAGAATGGATAATTGTTTTCAGGGCTATCTCAACATAATTACCTTGCCTCCACATGTGGGAACTTGACACTCAGGCAGAGGTGTGCACAGCTGGGGGCGTCAGGGTTTTAATGACAATCAAATAATTCCCAATAAATGGTCAAACTTAAGCAATTTTCAACGGACCGCTGAGGCCTTGATGTTTGAATACGCCGCCAAAAGCAATCAAAAATTTTATGTTGTTGGAATCGCACGGGAATAAAAACATTTTCCTCTTGTCGAAAAATCTGTTGATCACTTGATAACAGGTTTCAGTTGTTGCAACAAAAGAATCATAATTTGAAAGATACCTATTCGGTCTTTAAAAATACTGGGTACACCTGAGGAGAGCTTTGTAAGAGGGGGACCGGGTAGGAAGGAATAGGGGAGTGGGCGTCTTTCAGGGATCATTAAAAAGTTGTTTTAACCTTTCCGTAGGTTAAACAAAACATTGTCTAACATGAATACTGTAGTACTCTGATTTGCCGAAATTAGGCTTGACAGTACAGGTTTATTGTCATAAGAAAATCCATTTTCAACCAGTTTGTTTGCATCAGAACATACCTACGTCTTCACACTGTACAAATGTAGGCTCTAATGATCTAACAATAGCATTCATTGTGAGGAAATTTCGGTGAGAATATGTCAGTCTAGAACTGACATGTGTATTCAAATGTAAACAGCTAAGTTGTATTGGTATGCAAATCACAACGTCGCCCCGATCTGGGTATAGCCTTTCAAGTTCCGACATTGTTTGTGGGACCTGTCAGTCACAGCAAAGACCCGATAGGACCACGTGTAGTTATGGTAAATGTTTTCAATTCTTACAGTGGTAAATGACAATGCGCATGAGCTTATGTGCTTACTGACTGGAAGATGACAATATTCTTCGTTGTTGATGTGTTGTCGATGCAGCGTCAGTATGGAGCGGACATCCGAGGTCTGGCCAGTATATTGTTTGCCACATCCCATGCAAACAAGAGCAAATACAACATTTTTTACAGTGCAGCACATGTCAAATTTTAGATTAAACAAAGCATCTTCTCTCTCAAATTGAAAGCTTGATCCTTCTAGCATGTGTATGAATGCTCCACATCTAGGTTTATTACATTTCGAAACCGATGGAGTCAGATTTTTCTGAAAAGCGAGCGCGAGTTAACATTTTTTGAGGCTTGGGGCCTTTGACTTGGCTAGAATATCTCTCCTCCTGTCACTGTTTTTTAAAATTAGTAATTTGTTCAAAATGATTGGGAAGATGTTGATATTGTTGGGATTATGTGTTGAAAAAATGGAATTACCTTCTCGTCAGGTTTTTTCTGTGAGGGTTCCCTCAGTTCAGTCAATGAATGACCCTGAGTGGTCCGAATTCCTTTGTCAATTAATTCTTCCGGATAACCCCTGTTGCATAAACATGATTGAAGTTCTATTAATCTCTCATTTTGTTTCGATTTTACATTTACTATTGTATAGATTCTCCTGGAACATTGTCATTCCTCTATTTACCACTGTAAGAATTGAAAACATTTACCATAACTACACGTGGTCCTATCGGGTCTTTGCTGTGACTGACAGGTCCCACAAACAATGTCGGAACTTGAAAGGCTATACCCAGATCGGGGCGACGTTGTGATTTGCATACCAATACAACTCAGCTGTTTACATTTGAATACACATGTCAGTTCTAGACTGACATATTCTCACCGAAATTTCCTCACAATGAATGCTATTGTTAGATCATTAGAGCCTACATTTGTACAGTGTGAAGACGTAGGTATGTTCTGATGCAAACAAACTGGTTGAAAATGGATTTTCTTATGACAATAAACCTGTACTGTCAAGCCTAATTTCGGCAAATCAGAGTACTACAGTATTCATGTTAGACAATGTTTTGTTTAACCTACGGAAAGGTTAAAACAACTTTTTAATGATCCCTGAAAGACGCCCACTCCCCTATTCCTTCCTACCCGGTCCCCCTCTTACAAAGCTCTCCTCAGGTGTACCCAGTATTTTTAAAGACCGAATAGGTATCTTTCAAATTATGATCCTTTTGTTGCAACAACTGAAACCTGTTATCAAGTGATCAACAGATTTTTCGACAAGAGGAAAATGTTTTTATTCCCGTGCGATTCCAACAACATAAAATTTTTGATTGCTCATTCACATTCAGCAACAGAATAACTACGTCCGAGCTTTACTCGTTGATGTCTGATGTCTAGATGAATCATCTAGAATAATACACCAGATAGGATGATGTTCACATTTATGGGCTTATGGGATACGAGAGGACAGTAAGTGTAGGGGACTCGTCCCATAAGGGTGTATAGCTTCTGAACACCTAGTTGGGCAAGATTCCTGAAACAGCAGACCTAAGTAAGCATTGCTTATCCACTCAGCCAGCCGCACAACGAATGCGCGGACTAATCTGGTAGCTGTTCCTTCAAACTTCAAAACTAGAAGTACAATGGGGGAGGATGGAGTCGCCAAGTAAATGTGTCATAGAATCGTGTGAACTTGATAACTAGGTAGGCGAGGACAAATAAAATGACGTGTGCTTGATTTATCTTCAGGCTTTAAGTTCGAAAAAACATTGAAGTGAAAAGTGTGTAAGAAAGACTCTATAAGATGCCAGGCCATGTGGGGTACCTGAAAAGCACCATTCAACCATTAACACAGCTTTTCCTTTCTGTTTCTTTTATTCGTGCTTTAGATAGAATAACGATTCTATGACACATTTACTTGGCGACTCCATCCTCCCCCATTGTACTTCTAGTTTTGAAGTTTGAAGGAACAGCTACCAGATTAGTCCGCGCATTCGTTGTGCGGCTGGCTGAGTGGATAAGCAATGCTTACTTAGGTCTGCTGTTTCAGGACTTGCCCAACTAGGTGTTCAGAAGCTATACGCCCTTATGGGACGAGTCCCCCACACTTACTGTCCTCTCGTATCCCATAAGCCCATAAATGTGAACATCATCCTATCTGGTGTATTATTCTAGATGATTCATCTAGACATCAGACATCAACGAGTAAAGCTCGGACGTAGTTATTCTGTTGCTGAATGAAACTTTTGTGTCCGTTGAAATAATGTTGTAGTCTTGAGCTATCAGAGACTCGTAGAACAGACCATAGCGTCCGGCATTTTCTAGCCTGGCTTTGTGGAATATGGCATATAAACTGACGGCCAATGACTTTAGATATTGAAAATCTTTAGTAAGAATGGACAGAGCAGGCCTCAAATCATTTTACAAGTGAACAGAGCAGGGGTAGAAAAATTGCCGTTCCATCTTGGTTAACAATGGGCAGAGTGTACAAAAGGTTGATTATTTTTAAAATCAGTCAATATCAAAACCAGTCAATATCGCGTGTGGCCACCCCTTGCTTCAGTGCATGCAAAAACTTTCCGACGCATAGAAAAAGTCATTCCTCTGATTAGATGACTTCGGATTCGTTGCCATTCATCTTGGAGAGAGAACGCTGGTTCTTGTCGGTTGGCTGCAAGGTGTGCCCGTTGGCTTACTCGACGACCCATGATATCCCAAAGGTGTTCTATGGGGGACATATCTGGGGAAGGTGCAGGCCACGGCAAAATGTTGACGTCCAGGAAGTTGTGCACAACTCGAGCTGTATGGGGTCTGGCGTTGTCATGCTGGTACAGGACACCACGTGGCTGCTGTTGAAGGAATGGCAGGACAACAGGACGTAGAATTTCATCCACGTAACGTTGAGCTGTTAGGTTCCCGTAGATGATGACCAGTGGTCTCCATTCCTCTCCTCAAATCCACCTCCTGGACGCATGATGCAGCCGTTCTTTCTCCACTTCGACGGGTAAACACGCTGTCTGCATTGACTCGAAACTGGCGGAAACGGCTTTCATCCGTGAAAACCACACGTTACTAATCACGTCGCTGCCAATGGCATATAATTCGAGCCCAAGGCATTGATTGACGATAACGTCACAGTCAGGAAGCGGTTTCCTCAAGTGTAAGGTGCGCAGGTACCCGTCTTCTCTGGGCGTAGCTACCCTAGGCCTAGCTGTCCTTGGCCTGTTCAATATCTGCCCTGTCTGTCTGTAACGATGTATCAAGTTTGACACAGTTACACGACAGCAGCCGAAGGTCCTTGCAATGTGGACATGCGTGGCTCCCATGGATACCATACCCAGGGCCCTCTCGCGTTGTTCTGGAGTCAATCGAGGCATTACTTTGGTGGTTTTTAGTCAGTGTGCAAGTCCAGCACACAGTGTGTAACGTTTTTATACACTTATTACATGTGCCGTTGCGGCCATCCATGGGTCACGTGATTTTTCAACTTTCTTCGCTGTCTCAAAACAAATCCGTGTGAACGTACATGACGCTTGTCGCACACGGGAATATGCTTCGTACAATGATTTCCTACAACAATTTGGTATTAATTTGCTAAAAGGGCTGGTTAAATTTAACTCAGGGAGTCGTAAAGTTTCTTTTGGCTGTTAGTTTATATCATTAGTCCCGATTTAAGAAGCGTGTGACAAAATCATATTTATCTAAAGCCAGGCGTAGGTTAACTTGGGATCTTAAGCATCTGGGTCCAATTCGACAAAGTCAACCTACAATTGAGGTTCATGTGGACAATTTTGTGGCGGCACCATGCAGAATCAGTTTGTTTGCGCCTAGATCGAATTATCTCTGATGTATCAATGTGAAGGTCACATGACCTGTTGCATGTCATGCAGCACTGTGACCAACTACATGTACAAGTTATCAGCTGGATGCAAGCACACGTGTAGATAGACAAACCTGAGTTTTAAACTCGGAACAGCTGCCTCGAATCACCACAGGCCCAGATGCAAAATCAAGGTCCATTTACGTCTGGCTTTAAGACGTACAACTCACACTCTATGAACTGTACGGCATCAATGGTTGGCAAACACGATCCACTTCTTCCGATGACGTCATCACACGTGTATATAGGCTGCTTTTCGGGTCGCGGGACACAATAAGGTTGCCTGGGTTATGTTGTCAGACATTTGTTTTGGGAGGTTTGTCACGTGTATTTTCTATATCATATAATTTTACAGCGAAAGAAAGCCCACTGTGAGAGGATATTGCGAGGTAACAGGTTCGAATCCGGTTTGAGGCTCTGCTAAGTCCCTCCAATCATAAATTGGACGGAGTGGTAAGCCAATCCTAGGTGTAACGACTAACAAAGCTACCTCGAGACGTTATAATTTCCATGACGTGCGTCCTACACTGTCTCTACTGTTTATAGTCCATTGTGGCTCGTACTCTGCGATACATGTAACACGACATAGTGTGATATCTGTTGTTATCTAACATACATGGTTGCTTTGACTGTGAAATTATGGAAATACTGTAAATGCCTTTTTATTCGCGGGAATCAACTTTCGTGGATCTTAACAGAATTTTTGGACAACTGATAAACGAAAAACAACTTCAATACAGAAACGTCAAGTAATAAAAAAACTCAAGCATTCAAGTAACAATGTTATAATTTAATAATTTGTACCTGTAAGATATGGCAAAATTCTATACACTACAGTAACTTGATCAGACAAAGAAAGGTAATCCTCCTAAACTATAAATCTTTTGAAGACTGATAATCTTTATAAGACGAAGCCCTTACCTGCTGTGTGAGCAAATATTCCTGTCACTCGCATCGGGAGACCACGAAGGATTAAATGTGATGTAAATAAATCCCACTGTTTAAATTCTCATGCACCAGCAGAGTGAGTGAAACTTTGAGTGAACTGTGACAGATTTGAGTAAATTTCTCCGAAGTCATCATTATGGACTGGAAGTTTGAAGTGCCTGAGTGATGTATCGGGCGCGTCAGAAAGGTGATCTTACTGGAAGGCAAGTACAGTCGATCAAAAAAGCCTCTCTCATCGTATGTATATGGTATCACGTACACACTCCCAGTACAAATTATCGATTTGTATGTCGCTAACCGCGACAATAAGGCAACAACCACAACGTCGCATTGTGGCGATACTTAGGCGGAGCTAAGCCTCATTAAAAGAGTGTTTGAAAAAGTATTAGAACTGTAGTGCTTGTTAACGAATTTATAACTGTAACACATGCTACATTAATAAATTACTTACATGGGTATTATATTCGATGGTACTGATTTTCGCGGAAATGTGTTTGCCGTGAAATCCGGGAATGTGAGTACCACGCGAAAATAAAGGCATTTACAGTAGATGCGATTTGCTGGCTGCTGTAACTCCTGCTGTAAGATACCTTATCGATGAATTTTCCTTTCGATAAGGTATCTTACATAAAGTCTACAAGGCACAACTTTTTGTTGCATTTTTGTAAAAAAAAGAAAATTCATCGATATGTTATCTTACATAAAGTTTACAAGGCATAACTTTTCTTAGGAAAAAGGCTGGAGCAATGTTGCACCCACTCTTTTCGTTACTTGCACAGCTTGAGCACGTAGAATAGCGGTAGGTGTAGATGTCTCCTTGAAATCGCGCGGGTCGTAACTCTAAACCAAGTAAGACAGCTAGGTCATTTTCAGACAATCGGACGTCTCGTTCTTGTCTAGTTTTAGCTATTATCGTTTTCTTCTGTTCATAAACCTAACCATCACCGATGGGTTAAATAAACTTAAGCACGACGTAAATCATAAAGTGAAATGAAACTGAGAGAGATCATGCAAACAAACTGAACGAATATACGTGTTGCCGTAACACTGATAACTAGATCCATGTTAGTAACTCTACTGAGCGTTACCAGTGATTAATATGCATAACTTCACCTGTCACGTCCTCACCTTTCCATGTGAGAATGTAGTTCTTCTTAGCCTACCAAAAATAGGTCAGAGCCAATGTATCAGTATTGTTTACGGTTTAATGTAGAGCAGATCCACAATATTGTCTGACCAGAAGCCTGTGGTTCATCCCCATAGTTTACAGTTATCCTGACCCCCGAAGTCTGACCAGAATCCTGTAGTTCGTGTCCACAGTTTAGGGTAATCCTGACCCCCAAAGTTTGAACAGAACCCTGTAGTTCGTCACCACAGTTTAGGGTAATCCTGACCCCGAAGTTTGACTAGAGTCCTGTGGTTCGTGTCCACAATTTAGGATAATCCTGACCCTCGAAGTTTGACCAGAATCCTGTGGTTCGTGTCCACAGTTCAGGGTAAACCTGAACCCCGACGAGTGATCAGAACCCTGAGGTTCGTGTCCACAGTTTAAGGTAATCCTGACCCGCGCAGTCTGACAAGAACCCTGTAGTTCGTGTCCACAGTTTAGGGTAATCTTGACCCCCGAAGTCTGACCAGAGGCCTGTAGTTCGTGTCCACAGTTTAGGGAAATCCTGACCCCAGAAGTCTGACCAGGGTCCTGTAATTCGTATCCACAGTTTAGAGTAATCCTGACCCCCGAATTTTGACCAGAGGCCTGTAGTTCGTGTCCACAGTTTAGGGTAATCCTGACCCCCGAAGTTTGACCAGAAGCCTGTAGTTTGTGTTCACACTTTAGGGTAAATCTGACCCTGAAGTTTGACCAGAAGCCTGTAGTTCGTGTCCACAGTTTAGGGTAATCCTGACCTCCGAAGTTTGACTAGAGTCCTGTAGTTCGTGTCCACAAATTATGATAATCCTGACCCCCGAAGTCTGACCAGAAGCCTGTAGTTCGTGTCCACAGTTTAGAGTAATCTTGACCCCCGACGTCTGACCAGAGGCCTGTAGTTCGTGTCCACAGTTTAGAATAATCCTGACCCCAGAAGTCTGACCAGGGTCCTGTAATTCGTGTCCACAGTTTAGGGTAATCCTGACCCCTGAAATTTGACCGGAGACCTGTAGTTCGTGTCCACAGTTTAGAGTAATCCTGACCCCTGACGTCTGACCAGAACCTTGTAATTCGTGTCCACAGTTTAGGATAATCCTGACCCCTGACGCCTGACCAGAAGCCTGTAGTCTGTGTCCACAGTTTAGGGTAATCCTGACCCCCGAAGTTTGACCAGAAGCCTGTTGTTCGTGTCCACAGTTTAGGGTAATCCTGACCCCCGAAGTTTGACCAGAAGCCTGTAGTTCGTGTCCACAATTTAGGGTAATCCTGACCCTGTGTCCACAGTGTCCACAGTTTAGGGTAATCCTGACCCCCGAAGTTTGACCAGAAGTTTGTGGTAGGTGTCCCCAATTTAGGGTAATCCTGACCGCCGAAGTCTGACTAGAATCCTGAGGTTCGTGTCCACAGTTTAGGGTAATCGTGACCCTGTGTCCACAGTTCAGGATAATCCTGACGCCTAACGTCTGACCAGAAGTCTGTGGTAGGTGTCCACAGTTTAGGGTAATCCTGACCCCTGAAATCCGACTAGAAGCCTGTAGTTCGTGTCCACAGTTTAGGGTAATCCTGACCCCCGAAATCTGACCAGAATCCTGTAGTTCGTGTCCACGTTTAGGGTAATTCTGACCACCGAAGTCTGACCAGAATCCTCTAGTTCGTGTCCACAGCTTAGGTTAATCCTGACCCTGTGTCCACAGTTTAGGATAATCCTGACCCCCGACGTCTGACCAGATCCCTGTGGTTCGTGCCCACAGTTCAGAGTAATCTTGACTCTCGAAGTTTGACCAGTGTCCTGTAGTTCGTGTCCACAGTTTAGGGTAATCGTGACCCCCGAAGTTTGACCAGAAGCCTGTTGTTCGTGTCCACAGTTTAGGGTAATCCTGACCCCCGAAGTTTGACCAGAAGCCTGTAGTTCGTGTCCACAATTTAGGGTAATCCTGACCCTGTGTCCACAGTGTCCACAGTTTAGGGTAATCCTGACCCCCGAAGTTTGACCAGAAGTTTGTGGTAGGTGTCCCCAATTTAGGGTAATCCTGACCGCCGAAGTCTGACTAGAATCCTGAGGTTCGTGTCCACAGTTTAGGGTAATCGTGACCCTGTGTCCACAGTTCAGGATAATCCTGACGCCTAACGTCTGACCAGAAGTCTGTGGTAGGTGTCCACAGTTTAGGGTAATCCTGACCCCTGAAATCCGACTAGAAGCCTGTAGTTCGTGTCCACAGTTTAGGGTAATCCTGACCCCCGAAATCTGACCAGAATCCTGTAGTTCGTGTCCACGTTTAGGGTAATTCTGACCACCGAAGTCTGACCAGAATCCTCTAGTTCGTGTCCACAGCTTAGGTTAATCCTGACCCTGTGTCCACAGTTTAGGATAATCCTGACCCCCGACGTCTGACCAGATCCCTGTGGTTCGTGCCCACAGTTCAGAGTAATCTTGACTCTCGAAGTTTGACCAGTGTCCTGTAGTTCGTGTCCACAGTTTAGGGTAATCGTGACCCTGTGTCCACAGTGTCCACGGTTTAGGGTAATCCTGAACCTCGAAGTCTGACTAGAATCATGTAGTTCGTGTCCACAGTTTAGGGTAATCCTGATCCCCCAAGTCTGACCAGAATCCTGTAGTTCGTGTCCACAGTTTAGGATAATCCTGACCCCCGAAGTTTGACCAGAAGTCTGTGGTAGGTGTCCACAGTTTAGGGTAATCCTGACCCACGGAGTCTGACCAGAATCCTGTAGTTCGTGTCCACAGTGTAGGGTAATCCTGATCCCCGAAGTTTGACCAAAATCCTGTTGTTCGTGTCCACAATGTAGGATAATCCTGATCCCCGAAGTTTGACCAGAATCCTGTTGTTCGTGTCCACAGCTTAGGGTAATTCTGACCCCTGAAGTCTGACCAGAATCCTGTAGTTCGTGTCCACAGTTTAGGGTAATCCTGACCCTGTGTCCACAGTTTAGGATAATCCTGACGCCCGACGTCTGACCAGATCCCTGTGGTTCGTGTCCACAGTTCAGAGTAATCTTGACTCCCGAAGTTTCACCAGTATCCTGTAGTTCGTGTCCACAGTTTAGTGTAATCGTGACCCTGTGTCCACAGTGTTCACAGTTTAGGATAATTCTGACCCCCGAAGTTTGACCAGAAGTCTGTGGTAGGTGTCCACAGTTTAGGGTAATCCTGACCCACGAAGTCTGACCAGAATCCTGTAGTTCGTGTCCACAGTTTAGGGTAATTCTGACCACCGAAGTCTGACCAGAATCCTGTTGTTCGTGTCCACAGTGTAGGGTAATCCTGATCCCCGAATTCAGCTCAGAAGTCTGTGGTTCGTGTCCACAGTTTAGGGTAATCCTGACCCCGAAGTTTGACCAGAAGTCTGTGGTAGGTGTCCACAGTTTAGGTAAATCCTGACCCCCGAAGTTTGACCAGAATCCTGTAGTTCGTGTCCACAGTTTAGAAGTCTGTGGTTCGTGTCCACAGTTATGATAATCCTGACCCCGGAAGTCTGACTAGAACCTTGTAGTTCCTGTATCCAGAGCTTGTCTGGCTAAAAGCCCATGGATTTTTTCCAACTGTGAAAAACAGTCGACTACTCAAAAATCTAATGATTTTCTTTATAAACCAGAATTATTAACGGTAAATGAAATGATCTTAATATTAAATAACATATAACTAAAGTAAAATTTATTACTGAGTCAGAATCTAACTTCTAAGAGTGGAAACAAACGAAGTAAATGCTAGGAATATTTGATAATTAGCAGTAATTTTTTTGTTTCAAGCTTTCAACTTTAATTTCAATACGGATGTATGTATGAAATGCAATTCTTTAAATCTACTTCCCTGCCATAGTCTGCAGTAATTGTGAGAAATGTTTCATTAAGAAATTCTAGATTCATTAAGAAATCGGGGCATGTTCCATGGGCAACAAATCGATACGCCTAGCTTGCAGATATTTCCGGTCACAAAACGCATAAAAAACTTAACTATAAAAGCTAAGACGATAGGAGCTGCAAGCAAATTATAACATGTGATCTGATTTTTTTTGGATATGTGGACACATTTGAGCTCCGACCAACAGTTTTTTTCTCTACAGATTTTTAAATAATGGGAACAATGACTTGAAGGCTAAATATCTTTTCTTACATGGAAATGATATTGCCCTTTACCATTCCCTTAACTTAACGTCTTAACTGGCAGACATCCCCTTGCAAACACGAGCCGTCTCGGTATGTCACCCTTTTCAAGACATGCGTGCCTGTACTTGGTAACTTAGACCTGATACCAAGCACTGCCAAATTGAATATGCTTTTAGATGCATTTAACATGAATATTTTTGAAAACATTTGATAGGGTTACCCATCGACCTGTCCATTCACTTTCTTTTAATACCGTTTTAATTTTCAGTGGCCTTGACCTTTTTTGTCAGGTGTCCTTGAAACAGTTTTTTTACTACAAGGCTGCATAGGTTGCTGTTGGTCTCCAGTGAAACAGGTGCATTCAAATTTTAGGCATAGTTCTTTGTGGATTATGTGTGGGTTATTCTGTACATGTTAAAATAGCATATAGTTCATTCGTCCGATGCGCTCAAGGCCAAGGGGTTTTGTATGCATTGCGCGGTATCTTTATATTGGACAAAATAACGGCCTCAGAGATGAAGGAGGAGACTTATAAGGCCATATCAAAACATCGTCACTCCCTCGACTGATTTCACTGCGTTTCCCGTTGAGTTTTGGTTTGATGGGCTCATAAAAATTGTCGTGTATTGAGTCTGGGTACATATGCATTATTTATTCAGTGTATCTAGAAACATCACAAAGTGAAAGACTGACATTAAAGCGAGAATTATTTTGGAAGCTGAAAAAAGGGTAATCTTAGGCTTATAGCCTCGAAGCATAAAAGGGGGAGTAACTATACCGTGCATTGGGAAGGGGCCTCCGTTGTCTGGTGGTTAGCGTGCTACTCGGGAGCCTCTAACTAAGGTGAATTCTGGTTTCATTCATTCGATTAGAACATTCCTAGCGTCTTTCCAACCTCACTGAAAATTGAAAGTTTCTCTTAACATGATTCCGTCCTAATTCCGTACGTTATATACTTTCTTAGTTTTCGTGATTTGTGTTAAACGACGTTTTGGAAATTTGCCTTGCGATTATTGATCTGGGTCCAGTTATTCGAAAGTGAATTAGCAGTTAAGCCCGCTATTGACTTTAGTCCGGTCTAAAGTGCCATTAGTTTTACATTAGGCAAAGACTGGCATTAAGGTTTAAGCCTGGCTTATCTTTTGATACATTTTTGAAAAAGCGAGTCCTGAAACGTCCATTTTGGTTGACGGATGCATGATATACGAATGTCGGTTTCGACGCATAGATTGCTCTCTTACGGGAATATCGGTACACTCAGATGACCATGTGTAACTATTCATCGCCCGCCCTTACGGAGAGTATGCTTTTTCCACGGCGTAGCCCTGTTCTGGTATTGAAGTGTAAATGAAAAGAAATGTATTGTTATAGATGTTGTTGACAGACTCATCTTATCTGAACCACGTCTGTGTTCGGAACCGGTTGTGGCGGAGAGTTTAAGGTGCTTTCCTTTCCAATCCAGGACTGGTATGCCGTGAATTTCTAGATTATCTTTTCTCTCTACATGCTCGTGGAAGGTGTTAACAGTAAGACTTATAAGAAACTTATAAGGCCGTACACACAGTTCGATTCGTGAAGTAGACATGGTGTACATATCACTAACTTATCAAAGACACTATACTTTACCCTGGATACATTACTACTTCAATACTATACTTTACCCCAGACACCCCAATTTCCTACACCCTAAAAAGCAACCACCATCGTATAAGTGCAATATTCTTGAATATGGAATTAAACAATAATAAAAAATAAATAAATGTATAATTGTCGCGGTCAGCATGTGCTTCCATAACCTACAAAACTACTGCCTGTACCGAGAGGGTTAGCTTTCACTTCGTGAAACAACTCGTTTAAGAAACTATTTTCAAGATAATGTATGAGGAATTATTTCAACATCATTTGATATCATGCAGCATCCCTTCAACAGGACACAAATTAGACGCTGCTGTCAACTACAGTGTTGCCACCGGCCTTTTTCCACTCCTGAAACTACCCTTGGTATTCTGACGTATTTACACCACTGAATTAGCTATTTCATCGTTAATTAGACTGCCGTTTAATTCCAGGAATCACGTTATAACACGTTATTCCAGCTTACACCAGTTTTATGCAAGGCAACTGTGATGATACCAGGAACAAGCTATACCTCTCTTATTCCACTTTTATGCCAACCAGCTGTCGTGTTAGAAGCCATTTCTCCCCTTATTCCACTTTTATGCATTAAACCCACACTACTTTGGTAGTGTTTTTATTGATGTGCATAGGCGAACCTTCCTGTCTTGGTGCAATGATGTCTATAATGGCTGGATAAATCATATCAGGCCAGAACACAGCACGTAACTGTGTGTGTACAAGACTTGCGTCGCAGTGCTTTTATTATCTACACACGATGATTTTGCCTTAAGCGTTTAAGGTTTAACACCTAGAACGGTCCTCTTTAACTACTGGGCCATGCGATAAGTTTTGTATGTCTGCGCAAGATGAAACTATGTAACTGAAGCCTGTTATTTATTTTCTGTCCCAAATTTTCTACTTTCATTCTGCCACAATAAACTAGCACGAAATGCACTCTACATCAATTTCTCTGACTCATTCCATCCTTTATATCTAGATTGTTAGAGGCGTTTGGGGGTCAACGTGCCTCTTAACTTCTATTTTCATCAGTTATTTTTTTAAACTGGACAGGCTCTACATTTTAAACTTTCGCATTCTTGCATTTGCTTCTATTATCTAACCCATCCCTAAAATTAAATTATTAGGGATCTTCCGGTGCCATTAGGCCCCAAAATGTCACCCAGTCGTGATATGAGAGATAATTTACTCTTCAAAGTTCAGAACTGGCGTTTAATCCCCTTTCAGTCATCACGAAACCAGGTAAAATGAGCTCCACGGGTGACTAAACTTGACTCTTCCAATTGACATTCACAAGCAATACGTTGTAAACCTTTGCACAGAAGCAATACGTTGTAAACCTTTGCACAGAAGCAATACGTTGTAAACCTTTGTACAGAAGCAATACGTTGTAAACCTTTGTACAGAAGCAATACGTTGTAAACCATTGCACAGAAGCAATATGTTGTAAACCTTTGCACAGAAGTGCAGGATGCCATTAAAAGTGAAATTGAGGTATGTGAGTTTCCTTGGGAATATGTTTCTTTTCTTATTCTGATGTTGAATTTTTCCACTTTTTTCTGTCAGTGTTTGGATTTACCAAAAAATCCGTTTGCCATTGGTTTTTTTCCTTCCTAAGCTTCCAATAAACCGGACGAGCGAGCTAAAAGCGCGAAAAAGAAGAAAAAAAACCACGGCGTGTAAATTTAAGTCATTTCTGCCGGTTTGAAAAAGAAAACTAAGTATGCCTTACATGCTTAACTGGCGACCGTCGGCCTGATAAAAAGAACTAGTTCGTCTCGTATTTATACTGGGCTTGTATAATTAAACTACTTATCATTAAACAAAACAGTCTCTGATCAGCCTTCTGCTTTGTGACATTACGCCATTCATACAACGCTTATCAGGTGACTTTGGGTATGTTCGGTACAAGCGCAAAACGCGCTCAAAAGTCTTTTTCAGGTAAACATATATATCACCAATATTTATTTCAACAAATGGTAAATAGTACGAAACCGCGGAAGGGACACAGCTTTATAATCCTTCTTCTTTGGCCGTCGAAAAGAAAAAGAGAATAAAAAAAAGCTATTTTGCTAACGCGGGAAAAGTATTTAATCAACCAATCAAAATGCTGATAGTTGAAATAATAGCTTCTAATTGGCCATTAAATCAGGGGAATGTACTTTGCCCCGAGTTAGCTGATTTAGTTTCTTTGTTCTATTTTTTCCGACGGCTAAAATTTTTTTTTTATTTAGAATGCAGCATGCAAGCGGTGATGCCATTGGCTGGCTAAGTCCGCTAACTACTTTCCCCTGACTTAGTGGACCAGCGGGCATGCTGCATTCTTAATAACGGCACTTCTCATTGGATCACTAACACAGGGGAAAGTAATTTCCTGGTGAAAAAAAATTTAGAGAATAAATTCTCTTTCTTTTGACCGTCGGACAAAAGAGAATAAAGAGACTAAATGAGCTAAGCCAGGGCAAAGTACATTCGCCAATTAGAAGCTATTATTTCAACTATCAGCATTTTGATGGCTTGGCTACTTTCCCGGATTAAGCAGAATTTTTTTTTTTATTCAAAAAATAAGAATTACAAAAACGTGCCTTCCACGGTTCCGTAAAACAATACCGTTTTTATTCAATGGCAAAAAAAGTAATCAAGCCAATTTTAGTTATATGATCTGATACAAAAAAAATTGGAAATTACATACATGGCCATGGAAATGTCCGCTCAGGCGCCGCCATGGGGAGCTATCAGTGAATGAAAAATAGTTCAGGGTTGTGTAAAGGCGGTCACAACATGGAACTTTTTCCTAAACTATTTCTATAAGATCATAGTCCTTACAGCGTATACCACAACAATTAAGAAATTTTATACAGAGATCTTGAAGTACGCTAAGAGAGATCTTAGGTCACTGGGGTCACGGTGATGAGACAGAAAGTGATGTCAAAAAACATAAAAACTGTCTCAACCTTTTGCTTCCAGTAATATTTTATAAATATGCATTCCCGTTATCTAAATGATGTACACCATGTTTCCAACCAACACCTGAAACAATTTTATTGATGAATGCTGATTAAATAGCTCCGCACGAGGACACGAGCGGTGAGGCTAAGCCTAAGTACAGGCTGCGAAGGTCAAGACTGTCTCGCTATTTTTCGATGACAAACATTCATGGTATGAATCGTTTTTATTTATTCACATGGGCAAAATACATACGTGTACCTGACGCTGAACAGTCACGTTATATTAACTAATAATAGGCAATGTACAGAACTACAGTTTTATATTTACATGTTAATATCATATGGACAGAAAAGTTTGCAATGAGTTTGCACGGAAACGTGGGAGGGACACGTTATGAAAACGTAGTGTAACATTGTAAAGGTTTCCACATAAATACTGACTACAACGTGTCAAACTGAACGTTAACAGCTTTACAGCTGGTCATTATGGAGAGATCCAAAAAAGTAAAAGCAAGAATTAAGATCCTGTTATTACAATTATGAATTTTCCGTCACAATAAAAGAAAATTCTTTTGCGTTCAACTTATTTTTCGGTAAGTGCCCTCCAGTGTTAATATCACAGTCAAGTTATATGTACAGTTAATATCCAGTGGTGTGGTTTCACAACTTAAAGTAAATACATTATATGATGTGCTCATTTGAGGAGACAAGTTTTACTGTTGGACAAGACTGTAGCGTGATATAAATATTTGTCTCTATTATAAAGGGGCAGAACATCTTGAAAATGCTTAAAACATATGTGTGGAGAAAATTAACCATTCCTATAACCAATGTATTAACTAATCATTATCAAATATATCAACCCTAATATTATGATGATAATTTCAGGTAGCTGTTTAAGGCCTTTTAACAGCATGGTATTATTATGTTGTGTCAAAACCAGTCAATTTACCCTGTAACTGCATTGGACCATACTAGTGTAGGTTTCATGACTTTCGCAAGGTCATATCCATGTACGTGTTGTCAGTATCTGCTAACGGCGTCTCCACCACATCCCAGTTTATGAGATTTACTTCTCCAGTCTCCAAAACAAAACATCTAGACGGCGTCTGTGTCTCCATTCCATTTGTTTCCGGCGCACTAGCGAATCCATTGTTCCCAAACACTGAAAAGTCAGCCCATGTGTTTTGCTGAGCTGTGTCGCGTTGGCTGACTCCGAGTGTAGAGAAATCTTCCCAGGTCGACAAAAACTTGTAGCTTATCGCAGGTTTTGACGGCCGGGTACCTGACATACACTCGTAAGTGTCATTTGTTCTGGGATCAGTCTTGGAAATTGGACTCCAGTGGGTGGACAGATGATCCGATATCTCGGAGAAGGATCGGCTACATGTGCGCTCGAACTCTTCTTCTTCTACGGTCTGAATACAGCGGACATCTTGGCAAGGACAGGACAGTGTGCTTGACCGCCGTCGGGACGAGGGGTCCGGAATGTCCACCAACAGACTGGATCTCCCGGGTGAGGTCGAAGCGGTCGTCCAACTGGAATCGACGATGTCTTTGGTTGGTGTGAGAAGGGGCGACAGTGGTAACAAAGGAGACAGACGCGTTGGAGACGCTGTGAGAAGGTCAACGGTACCCCCACAAATCTGAGAAGATAACGGGGGCATGGAGATCATATCAAAGAGAGGAGGGGAGGCCAACCGATCGGGCACAGCGACGTCCGCTGGTACAATGTCATCCAGACGTTCGTAAGACTTGTTAATCTCGTCATACACAACTTGATCAGCATTGCTTTTGTACAGGTTATTGTCATCGGCCACAGGACCTTGTGTGTTCAATGGCCAATTACAAACCTGCGAAATCAGTTTATTTAGGTCGTCCTCTTCAGAAGAAGAACTAACCAGCTTGTTCGATTTTATGAACATGCTGGCCACTTTAGACGCCCGAGCTTTTCTGGACGTTTGCTTCTGGTGTCGTCTGACCAGCTGTGTGGACCTTGGCCTGTCAGGGAGAGCTGGCGGCTCGTCTGTACTGTTCACACCTGCCTTGAACCCCAAGTGTTTTTGCAAATCTTTTCTAAAATTGTCCAGTTCCTCGTAGTCATTTTCACGCATTAGCCTGTCAGCTGAGTAGCTCCGCTGAAGTTTTCTACCCACTGGAACAGACGTTTCAGCCAGGCTGTCTGCGGGGATAGCCGCATAATCGTTAGACGCCGCTGAAGTTTTCCTTGACGGAATGTCCATATAGATATTGGAAACAACCGAAATTTTTTTCTTGGGAGAGGTTACGGTTTCCTCATTGTTAAATTTTTCCTCAGCAGTCTCATCAGCAGTCCTATAGTTTTCATTTAGATTACCTCCATAATGCTGATTCCTCGATGAGTCTTTAGGATCACACCCTAGGGTTGTCGCCCTTGGTTTGGATTCCTCTGCAGGGCATGAAGTTGACACAGCACTGTCAAACGAATTACTGGTGTTTCGGAGGACGTCATCGGTGTTGAGCTCTTCATCAATCTGACTTTTGTTATCTGTCCCAAACATGATTCCGGAATCACGCGATGTAATGGAACCGGACGCTCTGGACACGGTGGATGACACTGACACTGTCCTGTCTTTGTCTCTAATGACGACATCAGTATCCTTCTGTCCTTCCTTGATCATGTCAACGATCAAGTTGGTAGCCGGAAGACTGTGGCACTTGGAGAAATTTTCCATGGATCGAGTTGGGCGAACTGGATTGTTCACAGGGTCACAGGTGGATAGGTCTCCAGCCGTTAGTCGTCGAGGGTGAGTCTCAATGACATGTTTTGGGGGTGAGAATGGCTGACCGTCGAGTTTAAGCCCGGCTATGCTTTTCGGAAGCGAAGTGGACCGGGATGCCATCAGATGTTTAGGTACTGTGGATCGGAGTGGCCGTTCTGGCTCTTCACTCCATGTAGCGATTTCTTCGGGATAGACATCAGTGGTCACATGAGACTGATGTTGGTCAAGTAGGATCTTGTAGTTCAGCACACTGCCGGTTGTGGAACATGTTCTCTGCCGAGTAGCCGAATGCTGCCGAATGGCCAGCGCCTGTTGAATGCAGCTTTTGATTTGTCCGAGAATTTCAGGAGCTCTCGGCGAGAAAAGTAAATAATCTCCTTCACCGGAATCGGCCATTCTGAATTGTCAAACAAAACAGTATAACTTAGACAAAGGAGAACATTCATTACACAAAAGAGAAAAAAACATGTGTACTAATGATGATAGCTAATAACACAAAGACGCCCTTGTAATGTTTTCCACATTTCCCAGCTAATCCATGAACATTTTCTTATTTACAATAAAAAAGACCGGAAAAGCATGACAGACCAAAATTATAAGGCCAAAGAAAGTGGTATAGTATAACACAAATAGATGTCGGAATGGTTGTGTGCTTTCACGGAACAATCATTGTGAAATGTATTGTATCGGCTATTGTTTCTTTGTGGTGTTATTTAAACTTATATCAACGCGTTGTAAATAGTTGTCTACCAAAAACGTTCCCAGGCAGCAATAAACCTGTTGAAATCCATGGATACTCTTCCTTCAAAGCTCTACAAAATTCAGAACTCACGGTCCAGATTGTATCACGAGGATCTGATCTTTGTCCCTGTCGTCAGGTGTCCTGGCAAGATGGAAACTCTTGAGGATGTTGAGTCCCCAACTGTGCATGACGTGACAGTCGACTGGGTCCAACAAAGATAGGGCGGCAGGCGTCACTCTCAGCCAATAGTTCCCGGACAATTGCAGGTTGTGAGAGTCGTGGTTATCGATGATGGATATCTCCACGGCGTCTGAAGTAGAAACACATAGCAGTGGGAGCGGGCAGATCTCAAACTTGGCCAACTCCGCAATGACAACGTGCGATTTGGAGTGTAGACTCAAATTGAATTGTTTGAACGAAAAATATGACAAAACGCTATTTCAGATAAAGCGGCGGTGAGATCTGCCCCATTGACTTGTATTCGACTAATGCAATTACAACAGGACTGCTTTATTTCCTATACCGCTTTTACACATTGAGTTTAGTCGAGTTCTTCAAAGCACATACCGGCCCGGATAGCACAGTTGGTAGAGCGTCCGCTTCGGGACCGGTAGATCCAGGATCAATCCTTGATCGAGTCACACCTAAGACTTTAAAAGAGGAAGTTGTAACTTCCTCGCTTGGCGTTCAGCATGAAGGGGAAAGTGCAACGACTGGTTGACCCGTATCAGTATAATGGCTCGGGCGGGACGGCTTACTTACCTTCGGTAAGTCGTCTCAGTGATGCAGCACTAAATAAAAGAGCGGTGGAAATCCGTCCTGCAACAAGGAGGCACATTACACGTGCATGCACCCTAATGATTCCTTCGTCGTCATATGACTGAAAAATTGTTGAGTACGACGTTAATCCCCAAGCACTCACTCACTCACTCAAAGCACATAAAGCAGCGCTGACCGAATTTGCATTATTCGATATATCGCACCGTGCGAACGCGGCTTGTGAAATAAAGCTTGTTCTATTTTCGTTCATCTAGTGAAATAGGACGAGTCAGTGGGACGCATTTCATCGTGTCGTTGCGACTTGACACACTTTTAACCGACACGTGGATAAATCGCGTTCATACAACGCAATTTGTCGTATCGTTGTGCATAACTAAACAAAACAAAAGCGTCAATCGATTTCAGTCCAAAAGTACAATGATATGAAATTTAGTAGCTTGTCTTTTTTTCAGTTGTAAAAGCCGGGAGATCCCGGATCGGGTGATACCAAAGAGTTGAAAAATGGTATTTGTGGGTGCTCGTTTGGTACTCAGCACTAAGAAGTTAGAGCAAAGAAACATGACTGGTTGGTCCGGTGTCAGCATAATGTTACTGGGTGGAGTGTCATGTCTGGTGTCTACCGCATAGTACTTCAGTTACGGCAGCACTTTGGCGTCATGGACCAAAGTTATCCTACCAAACGACTACCTGGCTTTCATGTAAATGTTCAGTAAATGTGATGCCAACACAGCATTTTGGATAATTCTATATGACTGACGTCAAATCATTTTCAGCAACATCGCTGCATTTTTTACCTACGGGGCATGTAGGTTGCTATTATTTGAACAGTCACAATAATACCCTATCTGAGGTAAATTAAGAGATCGGGTTTCACCGGTTCCATATGACTATTTGCTAGTTGTTACACTGTCGTAGCTGCTCTGATTTTACTTTCCATGCTGCAATTTACAACTTACATACCAGAATACTAAGCTATAATTTGCAACATATCTTTGAAAACTGTTGATTGTGTCCCGTTATACAACTCCGTACTACATGGTTTTTTTCTTCATAAACTCTGGTGGTTGGTGTTGAAAGTTATTTTGGAAACTGGTCTTGTGAATCTTTGTTGGCAAATGGTGAGGCCTATATGAGACGCGTAGATTGGGTTGCCAATTTCTCCTATGCATAGCTATAGGTGTCTGTCAAACAGAAGCACTCACCTGTCGGCGGTTGCACAGAGGAGCGCCTGGGCCAGAGGATGTGGCGAAGAAGAATCATCCAGCTTTGCGTGTCTGCCTCACCGTACCCGGACAAGCTCAGGCGAACCTGGTTGTCCACGATCTCAAAAGCATAAGGATGCGTTTTGGATTTCGTCCGGCGCACGGCAGTGATGTTCTCCAAGATGATGGTGGTCTTCTCTGCGTGTGGGATGGAAGCGGATTCCTCGTCCACGTAGACGTCTACACGGGCGAGAGTCTGTCGTGCCGCCAGATCACTCATCTGATGCACTACCACCCACCGTCTCTTCCAGGGCTGGAAACAAACAGAAACGACGATGATGATCGAGGCTTATTTAACACAGAGTTTACAAAAGTATGCACGTAAAGCGTGGAAACGCTCAAACTAGACTCGGCACTCCCGCCGTCACACGCGCACACACTTGAACCAGACAATTCCGTGTCTTTATGGTTCCCCATTATTCTGTTCACATCAATGGACATTTGCATGTCTGACTGGATGGTTCCCCATTATTCTGTTCACATCAATGGACATTTGCATGTCTGACTGGATGGTTCCCCATTATTCTGTTCATGTCAATGGACATTTGCATGTCTGACTGGATGGTTCCCCATTATTCTGTTCACGTCAATGGACATTTGCATGTCTGACTGGATGGTTCCCCATTATTCTGTTCACATCAATGGACATTTGCATGTCTGACTGGATGGTTCCCCATTATTCTGTTCACATCAATGGACATTTGCATGTCTGACTGGATGGTTCCCCATTATTCTGTTCATGTCAATGGACATTTGCATGTCTGACTGGATGGTTCCCCATTATTCAAGAGGATATGGAGGTATATCACATGGGTACAGAAGGATATGGAAAGATATCACATGGATACAAGAGGATATGGAGGTATATCACATGGATACAGGAGGATATGGAAAGATATCACATGGATACAAGAGGATATGGAGGTATATCACATGGATACAGGAGGATATGGAAAGATATCACATGGATACAAGAGGATATGGAGGTATATCACATGGGTACAGAAGGATATGGAAAGATATCACAAGGATACAAGAGGATATGGAGGTATATCACATGGATACAGGAGGATATGGAAAGATATCACATGTATACAGGAGAATATGGGAGGATATCACACAGATGCAGGGGGATATGGAAAGATATCACATGGATACAAGAGAATAAGGAAATATCACACATATACAGGAGGACATGGAAGGATATCATATAGATACAGGAAGACATGGAAATATATCACATGGATGCAGGAGAATATGGAAAGATAACACATAGATACAAGAGGATATGGAAACATATCATATGGATACAGGAAGATATGGAAAGATATCACATAGATACAGGAGGGTATGGAAAGATATCACATGGATACAGGAGAATATGGAAAGATAACACATAGATACAAGAGGATATGGAAACATATCATACAGATACAGGAAGATATGGAAGATATCACATAGATACAAGAGGATACGGAAAGATATCACATAGACAAAGGACAATATGGAGAGATATATTACATAGATACAGGAGGATATGGGAAGATATCACAGATATGGGGAATATGGAAAAATTCAGGAACAGCAACACTGTGAGGAGGGAAATTATTCAAATTTAGATCAAATTTAGGTGTAGTCCAATGAACCCTGGCTGTACTGACTACAAAGCAATCTGCTAGAATTTTTTTCCTCGTAATAATAAAGCTAATCCATCAGTAAACCAGCGATAAATGAACACAGTCAGAGCTAGCTAGTGGTGTTCATATAAACAATACAAATTATCATTGACATATTTGATAAGCCGGTTTTGCCTTACAAGTAAATAGGCCATCATTGTAAGAAATATAGTTGGTGACGATGTCAAGGGTCAACTTTGAAATATGTTATGATCATGGATATCTGTGTGATTTGAATACCTCAAAATAAACTTATCAGGTTGCTTTTCAACAACTCGCTCAAGCGTTTAAATGTACGATGGCGGATATCTTTATGAGCGGATACTCTCAAAAAGCAGCTGTGTACAAAAATACACAAGATTTGTACCAGAAGCATACATTAATTGAAAGTTATTGTGCACGTTCCATGTATCATCTTCACCTACATTTCTAAAGTGTTTCAAATTGTGTACCTGTGATACACATCTTGTTTAGCTACAACAACAATATATCTACAAAACCGTACACATTTGCTTTTTGAGAGTACAGGGGATGTTGATAGAACTCCCGCTTAGCTACTGAGAGCAGAAAGGTGGATGTGCAGAATAATCCCGCACAGCTACTGAGGGTAGAAACGTGGATGTTCAGAGTAATCCCGCACAGTTACTAAGGGTAGAGGTGGATGTTCAGAGTAATCCCACACAACTACTGAAAGCAGAAAAGTGGATGTGTACAGTAATGCCACGCAGCTACTGAGAGCACAGATGGATGTGTAGGGTAATCTCGCACAGCTACTGAGAGCAGTGGTGGATGTTCAGAGTAATCCCACACAGCTACTGAAAGCAGAAAGGTGGAGGTTTAGGGTAATCTCGCACAGTTACTGAGTGCAGAAAGGTGGATGTTCAGAGTAATGCCGCACAGTTACCGAGAGCAGAAAGGTGGATGTTCAGAGTAATCCCACACAGCTTCTGAAAGCAGAAAGGTGGAGGTTTAGGGTAATCTCGCACAGTTACTGAGTGCAGAAAGGTGGATGTTCAGAGTAATGCCGCACAGTTTCCGAGAGCAGAAAGGTAGATGTTCAGAGTAATCCCACACAGTTACTGAGTGCAGAAAGGTGCATGTGCACAGTAATCCCACACAGTTACTGAGTGCAGAAAGGTGCATGTGCACAGTAATGCCGCACAGTTACTGAGAGCAGAAAGGTGGATGTTAAGAGTAATCCCGCACAGCTAACGAGAGCTAAAAGGTGGCTGTTCAGAGTAATCCCGCACAGCTACCGAGAGTAGAGGTGGATGTTCAGAGTAATCCCGAGCAGCTACCGAGAGCACAGATGGATGTGTAGGGTAATCTCGCACAGCTACCGAGTGCAGAAAGGTGGATGTTCAGAGTAATCCCACACAGTTACTGAGTGCAGAAAGGTAGATGTTCAGAGTAATCCCACACAGTTACTGAGTGCAGAAAGGTGCATGTGCACAGTAATCCCGCACAGTTACTGAGAGCAGAAAGGTGGATGTTCAGAGTAATCCCGCACAGCTAACGAGAGCTAAAAGGTGGCTGTTCAGAGTAATCCCGCACAGCTACCGAGAGTAGAGGTGGATGTTCAGAGTAATCCCGAGCAGCTACCGAGAGCACAGATGGATGTTTAGGGTAATCCCGCACAGCTACTGAGAGCAGTGGTGGATGTTCAGAGTAATCCCACACAGCTACTGAAAGCAGAAAGGTGGAGGTTTAGGGTAATCTCGCACAGTTACTGAGTGCAGAAAGGTGGATGTTCAGAGTAATGCCGCACAGTTTCCGAGAGCAGAAAGGTAGATGTTCAGAGTAATCCCACACAGTTACTGAGTGCAGAAAGGTGCATGTGCACAGTAATCCCGCACAGTTACTGAGAGTAGAAGTGGATGTTTAGGGTAATCCCGCACAGTTACTGAGAGCAGAAAGGTGGAATGTTCAGAGTAATCCCGCACAGTTACTGAGAGCAGAAAGGCGGATGTTCAGAGTAATCCCGAGCAGCTACCGAGAGCAGAAAGGTGGATGTTCAGAGTAATCCCACACAGCTACTGAAAGCAGAAAGGTGGAGGTTTAGGGTAATCCCGCACAGTTACTGAGAGCAGAAAGGTGGATGTTCAGAGTTATCCCACACAGTTACTGAGTGCAGAAAGGTGGATGTTCAGAGTAATCCCGCACAGTTACTGAGGGTAGAAAGGTGGATGTTTAGGGTAAACCCGCACAGCTACCAAGAGCGGAAAGGTGGATGTTCAGAGTAATCCCGCATTGCCACTGAGAGCAGAAAGGTGGATGTTTAGAGTAATCCCGCACAGCCACTGAGGGTAGAAAGGTGGATGTTTAGGATAATCCCGTACAGTTACGGAGAGTAGAAGCTATCCCTTCTGATAGTCGGATTTGGATGTTGGATGTTTAGGGTAATCCCGCGGAGATACTGAGAACAAAAACGGCAATGATCAAAGTAATCCCGCACAGCAACCGAGAGCAGAAAGGTGGATGTTTGGAGTAATCCCGCACAGTTACTGAGAGCAGAGGTGGATATTTAGGGTGATCCCATAAAGCTACCGAGAGCAGAAAGGTGGATGTTCAGAGTAATCCCACACAGTTACTGAGAGCAGAGGTGGATGTTTAGGGTAATCCAGCACAGTTACTGAGAGCAGAGGTGGATGTTCAGAGTAATCCCATACAGCTACCGGGAGGAGAAGTGGACGTTTAGGGTAATCCCGCACAGTTACTGAGAGCAGAGGTGGATTTTCAGAGTATTCCCGCATAGCTACCGAGAGTAGAGGTGGATCTTCAAGGTAATCCCGCAAAGCTACGGGAAGCAGAGATGGATGTTTAGGGTAATCCCATAAAGCTGCCGAGAGCAGAAATGTGGTGTTCAGAGTAATCCCACACAGTTACTGAGAGCAGAGGTGGACGTTTAGGGTGATCCCATAAAGCTGCCGAGAGCAGAAATGTGGTGTTCAGAGTAATCCCACACAGTTACTGAGAGTAGATGTGGATGTGTAGGGTAATCTCGCACAGCTACTGAGGGCAGAGGTGGATGTTCAGAGTAATCCCACACAGCTACTGAGAGCAGAGGTGGATATTTAGGATAATCCCACAGAGCTACCGAGAGCAGAGGTGGATGTTCAGAGTAATCCCGCAAAGCTATCGAAAGCAGAAAGGTGGATGTTCAAAGCAATCCCGCGCAGCTACTAAGAGCAGAGGTGGATGTTCAGAGTAATCTCCCACAGCTACCAAGAGCAGAAAGGTGGATGTTCAGAGTAACCCAGCAAAACTACTTAGGATAGAGGTGGATGTTCAGAGTAATCCAGTACATCTACCGAGAAGAGAAAGGTGGATGTTCGGAGTAATCCCGCACTGCTACTGAGAGCAGAAGGGTGGATGTTCAGTGTAATCCCACACAGCTACTGAGGGCAGAGGTGGATGTTCAGAGTAATTTCACATAGCTACAGACAGCAGAGGTGGATGTGTAGGGTAATCTCGCACAGCTACTGAGGGCAGAGGTGGATGTTCAGAGTAATCCCACTCAGCTACCGAGAGCAGAAATTGGATGTTTAGAGTAATCCTGCACAGTTACTGAGAGCAGAAAGGTGGATGTTCAGAGTAATCCCGCACAGCTACCGAGAGCAGAAAGGTGGATGTTTAGAATGACCCCGCACAACTACTGAGGGTAGAGGTGGATGTTCAGAGTAATCCCGCGCAGCTACCGAGAGCAGAAAGATGGATGTTTAGAGTAATCCCACACAGCTACCGAGAGCAGAAAGGTGGCTGTTCAGAGTAATCCCGCACAGCTACCGAGAGCAGAAAGGTGGATGTTTAGAATGACCCCGCACAACTACTGAGGGCAGAGGTGGATGTTTAGGGTAATCAGGCACAGCTACTGAGAGTAGAGGTGGATGATTAGGGTAATCCCACACGGCTAATTAGGGTAGGCGTGGAATTTCAGAGTAATACCGCAGAGCTACCGATTGCAGAGGTGGATGTTCAGAGTAATCCCGCACAGTTACTGAGGGTAGAGGTGGATGTTCAGAGTAATTTCGCACAGCTACCGAGGGTAGAGGTGGGTTTTCAGAGTAATACAGCACAGCTACTGAGAGCAGAGATGGGCGTTCAGAGTAATCCCACACGGCTACTGAGGGTAGAGGTGGATGTTCAGAGTAATCCCGCACAGCTACAGAGAGCAGAGGTGGATGTTTAGGGTAATCAGGCACAGCTACTGAGAGCAAAGGTGGACGTTCAGAGAAATCCCGCACAACTGGTGAGCGTAGTGGTGGATGTTTACAGTAATCCCGCACAGTTACTAAGAGTAGAGATGGATGACCAGAGTAATTCCACATATCTACTGAGAGCAGAGATGTATGTTTAGGGTAATCAAACACAGTTACTGAGAGCAGAGGTGGGCCTTGAACGTAATCCCGCACATCTGCTGAGGGTAGGGGTGGATATTCAGAGAAATCCCACACCGTTACCGAGGGCAGAGGTGGATGTTTAGGGTAATCCCACACAGCTACTGAGGGCAGAGGTGGATGTTCACAGTAATCCCTCACAGCTACCGAGAGCAGAAAGTTGGATGTTCAGAGTAATTCTCCACAGCTACTGAGGGTAGAAGTGGATGTTCAGAGTAATCTCGCACAGCTACTCAGAGCAGAAGGTGGATGTTCAGAGTAATCCAGCACAGGGACTGAGATTAGACATGGATGTTTAGGGTAATCCCGCACAGTTATTGAGAGTAGAAGGGGGTGTTTAGGGTAATCTTGCACAGCTACTGAGGTTAGAGGTGGATGTTCAGAGTAGTCTCGCACAGCTACCGAGAACAGAGGCGGATGTTTAGGGTAATACAGCACACCTACTGAGGGTAGAGGTGGATATTTGGAGTGATCCGGCACAGCTACTGAGGGTAGAAACGTGGATGTTCAGAGTAATACCGCACAGCTACTGAGGGCAGAGGTGAATGTCCACAGTAAACCCACACAGCTACTGAGAGCAGAGGTGGATGTTTAGGGTAATCCCATACAGCTACCGAAAGCAGAGGTGGATGTTCAGAGTAATCCCGCACAGCTACTAAGGGTAGATGTGGATGTCCAGAGTAAACCCACACAGCTACTGAGAGCAGCAATGGATGTTTAGGGTAATCCCACACAGCTACCGAGAGCAGAAAGGTGGCTGTTCAGAGTAATCCCGCACAGTTACTGAGAGCAGAAAGGTGGATGTTCAGAGTAATCCCGCGCAGCTACCGAGAGCAGAAAGGTGGATGTTCAGAGTAATCCCGCACAGCTACTGAGGGCAGAAAGGTGGATGTTTAAAATGACCCCGCACAGCCACTGAGGGTAGAGGTGGATGTTCAGAGTAATCCCGCACAGCTACTAAGAGTAGAGGTAAATGTTTAGGGTAGTACCGCACAGATACTGAGAGTAGAGGTGGGCGTTCAGAGTAATACCGCCAGTCCCCAATATAGGACTATACACAAGCATGGTGCTTTATAAAGGTACAGCGTTACCTAACGTTTATAGCGCTTTGTCTGTAAATGTACAGACCTGATAATTTACTGTAAATTTATCTGTCGTGTTAAATTTAACAGTGAAGTATTGTATGTACATAGAGATAATTGACAGTGAGTGCGCTCTGCTGCGGCCCTATGCACCTGGAAAGGTGTGGTGGTTTCCTATACACCTGTAAAGGTATGGGTGGTTTCCTATACACCTGGAAAGGTGTGGGTGGTTACCTAATTAAGTTAGTATCCAGTTTCCTCACCTATAAATACACTTATCGCCCACCTGTCCATGTTGGGGATAAACATTTTGTTAAGGAATAAAAAAAATAACAATCAGAAAGAGAAAAAATAGTAATATCAAGGAATTTTATGTGTTCTATATATGTAGGCGGTGCCCTACATTTGTGCGTTGGTTGTTATCTTTAATTTCTTCAACATTATATATCGGTAAAAAGCTGTTTACTGCAACAATTTGTCATAAACTTGCAAGGCAAAGGACTGATGGCACCGAGGCGTGAGACGTTACAGCTTACGTAGACATAAAATTAACATTTCAAACTTACTAAAAGACAGAGGTCGATGTATTGAGTGCTTGTCTGTGCATAAAACACTGGGAACCGCCCCCTATCAAATGTCATTCACTTCTTAATCTCTCGCTAAGTAGGTCAAATGTATCCCAATACACTGGCTTTCGCGAATGCATTTGAACACAATAATCCAGCAAACAGCCAAGTTTTATTGAGCTGTGTATTCATTTTAGGATTTTTTTCCTGTAGAATTACTTCACCCAGCGCACGAATTAAATTTCTCACAAAGAAACATTATTTTGTTTTTAAACAAATAAAATGTGAATATATCTGAAGAAGAATCAAGCTGAACCAAACTTCTTCAGCATTATACTTGCACTGAGATTAAACATTATTTGCTCAATATATCCGTACCTAATGAAATCAATGTTCTTTTACTTTATTACTTAATATGATATTGACTACAGTTTGATGTCTTACATAATTCCCTTAAAAGCATAGCCGCATTGCACGTTTTATTGCACGCAAATAAGGCACAAACAATATAAAGAGCTTCAAGAAAGAAAGTTCTTACCTTCACTTTTAAGCCTCGGGAACGAGATGGAAACTTGACATCGACGTAGCCGGCTTTCTGTCTTAGTTGATCCATAATTGTGAGAGTGATTAAACGAAACTGTGACACGGCCTCGCTCGTTAATTTCCGGTCAGATCCAAGTCTATAATGCGGGAGATGTCACCGATCGGACGGCATGTGAAGATAGGTCACATGATAAGGGGAGATAATAGATTGTAATCTACCCACGACAGTTCCCGCGCACTTTCATTTTGTTACATGTGCATGGAGCTCGGTGCACCTAAAAATCTGTCTTCGGTAAAGAAAATAAACAACACTCAGAGGCCGAAATTTCACCTTGTGTAATCATACTCATGTACACTAAATACTCCCTAATTCGCATCAAGTGTCACATGCAACCATGTAACTTTGAATGTCTGTTTTTTTCGGAGCAGCCAAACAGGCCTATTTAGAGAATTGACGTCTGATGTTTTGTGTCTTTTGGTCCAGGCGACCTGTACGTGGGTCGCTGTAGATGATGCACTGGGTTACAAGGCTTTAAAACTAATAATCATATTATAAGATATGGATACTAATTTCATTTATGCACCTAGAACATTTGTTGTGTCTTTTTCTTTTTGCAATCCGACCAAGTTTCTTATTTTATATACTTTCTAAGTTCTTTGGTGGTTTGTGTTGACCGTTGCTCGAAATTCCTCTTACCGTTATAATTATGGCTCCAAGGATATCAAATGTCTTAAGATATCAAATTATCTACGCTTACTGCTTGGTTTCCTTGGTTCCTTTACGAATGATTCGCAGTATTAATTAATTCTTACCCTGCTACCGCGTTTCTTCGCTTCATTACCGCGTTAAATCGGTTCACTACCGCGTTACCTCGCTTCACTACCGCGTTACCTTTCTTCACTTCCGGGTTACCTCGCTTCACTACTTCGTCACCTCGCTTCGCTACCGCATTACCTTGCTTCACTACCTCGTTACCTCGCTTCACTGTCGAGTCACCTTTCCTCACTACCGCGTTATCTCGCTTCACTACTTCGTTACCTCGTTTCGCTACCGCATTACCTTGCTTCACTGCCTCGATACCTCTCTTCACTACTGCGTTACCTCGTTTCACAATGTTTCTACTTCAATTCGCTACCTCGCTGCCTCGTTACTTACTTGGTCTTTGTCGGGGAGAAGTACCTGATACAACCATTTTCCCTGGAAAAGGACTACAATAATGGTACGGATGGTGTGACTCTTGTGTTTAGTTTATTTATTTATTTGATTGGTGTTTTACGCCGCATTCAAGAATATTTCACTTATACGACGTCGACCAGCAGCATGGTGGCAGGAAACCAGGCAGAGCCCGGGGATAACCCACAACCATCCGCAGGTTACTGGGAGACCTTCCCACGTGCGGCCGCTGAAGAAGCGAGCATGAGCTGGACTTGAACTCACAGCAACCGCATGTTGTGATTTATTATGTGTAATATTAATATATACACATATAGGCATACACATATGCCCATCAAGGAGATGACTATATTACTGTGGAGTAGTCTGGTCACCAAGTATAACTATAAACATGCAGGGTTATGCTAGTCTATATTTTCAGTCTCTTCATAATATAAGTGTGTGTTTAACTATCCATACCAAGAGGATATAGCCTGCATGAGGCTATAGAGTGACGCAGCAATGCATGAGGCTATAGAGTAATGGAGCAATGCATGAGGCTATAGAGTAATGGAACAATGCATGAGGCTATAGAGTGAGGCAGTGATGCATGAGGCTATAGAGTGAGGCAGTGATGCATGAGGCTATAGAGTGATGCAGTGATGCTATAGAGTAATGGAGCGATGCATGAGGCTATAGAGTGAGGCAGTGATGCATGAGGCTATAGAGTGAGGCAGTAATGCATGAGGCTATAGAGTAAAAGAGCGGTGCATGAGGTTGTAGAGTGACGCGGTGATGCATGAGGCTATAGAGTGAGGCAGTGATGCATGATGCTATAGAGTGAGGCAGTGATGCATGAGGATATAGAGTAATGGAGCGATGCATGAGGCTATAGAGGCAGTGATGCATGAGGCTATAGAGTGAAGCAGTGATGCATGATGTTATAGAGTAATGGAGCGGTGCATGAGGCTATAGAGTGAGGCAGTGATGCATGATGCTATAGAGTAATGGAGAGATGCATGAGGCTATAGAGGCAGTGATGCATGAGGCTATAGAGTGAAGCAGTAATATATGAGGTTATAGAGTAATGGAGCGATGCATGAGGCTATAGAGGCAGTGATGCATGAGGCTATAGAGTGAGGCAGTGATGCATGATGTTATAGAGTAATGGAGCGATGCATGAGGTTATAGAGTGACGCAGTGATTAACGAGGCTATAGAGTGACGCAGTGATGCATTGGGCTATAGAGTCATGGAGCAATGCAGGAAGCTAACAATTCCATTTTTTGCTGATTTCCAAATTTCGCAAAATCTATCGCGTAGATCAAACGCGGTTTAGAGATATGATCTTGTTTCTCAAAACATGATGTTTCCTTCTTAAAGAAGACAACATATACAGCCGGTTTCCCAGACTTGTCTATATTCCAATCAAAGGCAGCCAACATCAAACTGCCAATCACAGCTGTATGAAAAGGAAAGACATAAGGACAACAGTTAGTTACTTGTGAACTGAACAATACCGTTGGGTATTAAAGTATACATTATACATTAAGATGCTTTGCTTTCAAACTCCAGGTTACACAAGATGTGGGTTCAAAAACAGCCTCGGGGAATTTTCCAGATTACCCTGCTTTCTTTGTGGTAGGGGCTTTAATAAATTAAAAATTTAAGCCATTTTTTCATGTAGTCTTACTTGAAGTTTGCAGAAGACAACTTGTATTGCACAAATATGACATTGTCACATGTGGAAAAGTGGCTCAGTAAAACTTGCCAAAATAATGTTAGTTTGCGCCACCCATAATATATTAACCATCATCGTACAAGCTTAAAATACTCAAGCAGGACGTAAAACAACAAGCAATTACATGTAGCTATTTCAACTCCTATATACACATAACATGTATTCTTTGGGTATAATGTGCGCTCAACAACTTTTCAGCCCTATGATAGGAATGAATCTGTTTGAGAAAGTTTCTACTGCAACTTCCGAGAACATGGCAGGTACATGAACCCAAAGTTCTGTCTATTCCAGTTTTATGGTAAAGGTGACAGACCTGACATTTCAGCCACTAGCGGGGTAGGCTAGCGGGGAGAGGCTGTCACCACAAATTACAAGCCATGTTTTCCAGCTATAACCAAAACAGGGACAAGAACCGAGCCTGGGTCTCACTGCTATGGGGCGGAAGCTCTATCTGCAAAGAGACAACACACACTGAGTAGGAATACAAGACGTCCCCCTCACCCCCCCCCCCCCCCCGAGAAATTATTTCCTGAATAAAAGTAAAAATTCCACTACATACAGACTAAAAAGGCAGTAACTTTGTCGAGTGAGTGAGTGAGTGAGTGAGTGAGGACTTGGGGTTTAACGTCGTACTTAACAATTTTTCAGCCATATGACGACGAAGGAATCCTTATAGAGCATGTAATGTGCCTCCTGGTTACAGGGCGGATTTCCATCGCTCCTTTATCTAATGCTGCTTCAATAAGACGCCTTACCGAAGGCAAGTAAGCCGTCTGGCTGGATCAAGTACATGTATTCGAATAGTGTTTCCCATATAGCCGCTGCAGTGGAGATTGAAAGAACTCAATTAAAATGGGCTATACAAAGGCGGGGCTGCACGCTGTATTTTTTATTTTATTTTTATTTAGAGAATATATGTCTCTTTGAAATCTGTTTATTAATAAGCTGCCTCGTTGATATAGGGAAATGCATTGCCAGCCTAAAAGAGGTCTAAAGCGGTGTGCTCTTTCATTCTTTCAGTGCGTCATTGTTTCTGCGCAGACCTAGTCGTGCCCGTCACATAAAGTCGTACACGTACAAGAAATTCACAAGCACTGCAGCGTGGCAGCTGAGAATATGTGTTTTTACAGATTGCAATTGACTTATTTAGGTGATCATATCCATTGTAATCCTGGCTGTTGATTTAAAATACAGGTTAATTATCTCATGGTAAAAATCTAGTCAAAACATGTAGTTATCAGTGAGAGATGCTCGTCTGTGACCACCATATTGGCTGTTCGATGGCAAACGACCTGTGATTGGCCAATTATGTCGGGCTTCTAAACTCGGTTAAAAAAGCATTTTCTCTTCCCACAATTTTATTTTCACCATGTCACTTTTACGGCTCTTTAATGTGATGTAAGGCTGTTAGGCCAACAATAATAACGAGCCAGACACCGTGCCATTGACTTCAAGGCTCAGGCGTTTTCACCACACGTTGCACATGCCCACCATAGGATATAATTTGTATCCATGAAAAAATATCCATGGCAGTAAGTTTTTTGCAACACTTTTTACAAGATGCCGGGTGTCAAAAATGGTGGTTTATCTGCAATAAGTAGGAAAATGCATATTGTAAAGATTTTACCCTGATGGAATCATCTTACGATATTGAAACAACACTGATTACTTACCGCTGTGAGTCAGTGAGTCTCAACATTTGTTGTTTTAGTGTTAGAAAAACTCATGCTTTGACATTTTTCTGGAATCTAACTGGTCAAACTGAAAATATTTCCCAACTGATTGTCACCGTCATCTGATCAATGTCACGAAGGTTTTTGTTCTGTAATTTTTTGAACAAGATTCAACTTAAACAAAGATGTGCATGGCAGAGTTGCCACACATTAACACATTTAATCACAGTATCATCTGAACGGCCTTTCTCACTTCTAAGAAGCTCCAGAGGAAATGCGACTGACACAGAGCCATGGCATAATGTTTAGCAAACTTTTTGTAGCCTCTTTTCTGATGCGGGATACTGTAGAATGTCTATCAGTGGTCAGCACTCTTCACCAACTTCATTCAAGCATCTTCTTACGCCTTGCGGTTCAATCTGGTTGGAATTTTTAATCTGTAAAGAGACAAAGCAAATGATTATAGAACAAGTCATGGATTTATGAATAAACAAATTGTCAGTGACTGTCACTTCGGCCGTCTCCAGTAAGTGTGACAGAATTATGCCATAACTTTTTCAACAGCTCTTTTTTCTTTCGTTCCCAGACATCCTGAATAATTGGTAACTCATGCTGTTTCTTTATTCTGTTATAGACATTCTTCGAAATTAGTTGTAAATTATGTTGTTCTGCAAATGCATTTATCTCTGCACAGGTATTACAACTGGAAAGAATGGCAGAAGACACAAGTAAATTTCCAAGTGGCAGTGTGTGCATCATCGAACCGCTTTCGGAATATTTTTTTTTATTGTAATAAATGTTATTTCAGTTCAAAATTTTCTATCTTCCATGTTAGTAGAGAAAACAGATCTTGTAATTTGAGGAGATGCCTTATGCTATCACCTGCATCCCACTCCTTAAATACTAGATCTGGAAAATAAGTGGACAGGAAGTCCTGCTGTTGTACGGAGAAACAATTTTCTTTCTGAAAATCTGACGGTAATGCATTTTCTGCTGTAAATAGCATGCAGTGATTTGTCAGATAAGCAAGTACACATGATCTGCTTACAAAAGCAGGCGCAGCCTTTTAGCTATTTATATTAAATGCATTTTGTGCACCGTGATTTCTGCATAGTTATGCGTGGTAGCTGGCGAACGTATAAATTAGTTCTTTGTGGTCAGACCGACCAAGTTATTTGTTGTCAGAGCTACCAGATTATTTGCGGCCAGACCGACCAGGTTATTTGTGGTCATTTCGACCAGGTTATTTGTGGTCAGTCTGACCAAGTAATTTGTGGTCAGTCCGACAAAGTTATTAGTTGTCAGTTTGATCAAAATATTTTGACTGAACTCTCCACAAAATATAAATTCGACCAAAAATACCTTGGTCGAGAAAGCGACCAGGATTTTGGGAGTCGGTCACGTCTGTACCAATTGTTTTTTTGGTCGTTTTGACCACATCCTTACCACATTGTGTCCTGGTGGGACGAATTGCATACGCCTTATCAACAGCTGTCACGCAAGGCATTCCATCTACCCACGCACTGCCTCCGCTGTTACTAAACACTGAAATTAAACATACTCAAAATTAACCTTCATGTCCACGATTATTGTTAAAACACGAGGCCTGATAACTTCTAACGTGTGTGTGTGTGTGTGTGTGTGTGTGTGTGTGTGTGTGTTTTCTGATTTTTGTGTTTGACAATGTTGTATAATTATGCCTTACGCCATATTTTGATATTGATACCAAGAGATACCAAGAGACTTTAAAAAGCCGTTCATTAAAACTGTTATAACTTCTGTATGAGGTGCGCTCATCGCAGAAACAGACACATTTAGGGACAATAAAAATAATGAATGTGTCTGACGAAAAACGTCAAGGTGTGATGAGACGATGAATTTGATTTTCTTTTAAGACCGCCTGAACACTGAAGAGTGAAGTCACTGTACAGCGGTGTAACTTGCTTACACATTTTTGGGAGTATCAATATTTCTGGCATTTCCAAAGTTTATTTCTCTACAGTCCCTTCACTTTCAGTCATAGCTCTGGTGATTGTTGCTATAGCAGCCTCGCGATTCTTTCTCTCAACCAAAACTCTTGTCTAAACGACATGACGACATGACGCTCAATGGCTCTGATATTTCCTATGATGATTCTGCTGTGAACTAGGTACCCACTGGCAGATATGTACTTGATTCCACCTTTACATATTTTGGGATAAACTGGGTAAATAAATATGAAATACCAATTTCACATATTTCTAAATCCTAATAAAGCAACAACTAACGACCTATACAAGTAAAATCATACTACGAAAGAATGAAACGTGTATCTTTTATCCGCTTTAAACATGAGGCAAGATCTACACGTCAATGCATGTACATTGCAAGAACCAAGCCTTGTTGGTGTTGTTTGATCTACACGATCTGGTCATATGTACTAAAATAAATTAGGCTTTGACAGTTAGTTAATGTAAAGATCTAACCAGATCGCTGTTGGCGACTTACGTCCGGGCTGTGCTGTCAATGATAGTTTACTTAACATAAATCCATAACTTATTCTCTCTAATATATCAGTTTGTTTGGATGTCTATATTTACATTAGTTATACCACAGATTCCAGCTCGTGTCCCTTTTCTGTGACCCAGAAGCCTCTCACCAATGCGGTCGCTGTGAGTTCAAGTCCAGCTCATGCTGGCTTCCTCTCCGGCCGTAAGTGGGAAGGTCTGCCAGCAACCTGCAGATGGTCGTGGGTTTCCCCCGGACTGTGCCCGGTTTCCACCCACCATAATGCTGGCCGCCGTCGTAAAAGTGAAATATTCTTGAGAACGGCGTAAAACACCAATCAAATAAATAAATAAATAAATAAATAAATCATACACTCAGTTATACTGTGGATTTTCCCTCTTATGAATATTGCCTCTATGCATTTTTAAGCATTGTGGAGTATATGCATCCGTCTGGACTTGACGCCGTTGTACATGAAAGTACTTTAGTAATTGTATAGACACTGCTATCATTTCTTGTTAAACTTAAGTACTTTAGTATTTGTATAAGCCTTGTTATCTGTTCTTGTTAAACCTAATAAATTGTTGAAAAATAAAATCTGTTGGTTTTGGTTACTCTTTTGTGCGGCTAAACTGTCGTGTATTTCGAACAAGCCATCTCTTTATAATACAGACAGTTTGGGTCGTAACAATAATGACTCAGCAACTTGCGGATGGTCGTGGCTTTCCCCTAGGCTCTGTTCGGTTTTCTCTCACAATAATGCTGATCGCCGCCCTATAAGTGAAATATCCTTGAGTATGGCGTAAAACACCAAATAAAGAAATAAATAAAAAATAAATCGATGAGGCAAGGTAGCACATCAAGACGGCCTCTGAGCAAAGCTATGATATATGTATGCGTGTATGTAGGCCTACATGCGTACATTGTTCACATGAAGTCCGTGCTCAGTATTTTTCATCTGTCCGTTCATTCAGTTTCACTGTTAATGAACTGCGTGTACTTTGATTTCGGCACTGATTCCCTTCTTCATGTAGTGTTTAACCTGTATATTTCTACATCCTCCTCGGCCTATGTTATATCCACTCATGTCAATGTTATATCCTTCCATCTGCACCTACAATGTATGTTAATGAGACAAACCCAGAATTATTATGTTTACAAGCAGGGAAAGGTTCTATATTCTCGTTATTTGCACGTTTTTGTTTTTTTTTACATTTAAAAAATTTATTACATTATTAACATCGTCCAGTAATTGTCACCGTACATCATACTTTCTGCGTGGTCGCGATGTGAATTAAGATAATACAGATACATATGAATACATCATACAATCGAGTCTGGCATCAGTTCGATAATTTCCAGGGCCCGGTTGTTCAAAACTGTTTTAAGTCTTCATACCAGATTAATGTTTAAGGCCATAATTTTGTACTTAGCCTCAAAATATTGTGTAACGATATATTAAATATGAACTACCAATGCTGCTTTTATACTTTGACTTTGGAGAACTGCATTTGCTGCTGAGTTTGGCTAAAAATTTAAGTATAAAATATGACGTAATACATATATTAGCGAATGCACTTTCTAACAGCTGGACCCAGGAGATTGCCTCATTACCACATTCACACACCGCCTTGTGATAAATCATACCGTGCTCACGTTTACCAGCGCACTTCGCTATCTTTTAGCTGTACGGTATTTTGTTAACTTTGAATGTATAGTGTAGGAGGCCTGAATGCACAACAATGAGCCTCACGGTAACACAGAAAATGTTCAGATAAACACCACAGCCTGGCCGTGCGTAAATATCAGCACTGTCATGTACAGGGAAGTATATTAGGTGTTAACTATATCAGGTCGTATGCAAACAATGACACAACCTCCCCGCAGCCACTCATCCACCTCCAAAAATAAAAGCACCGCGGTTCAAGTGAAGGTTGTGTTAGGAGTTCGAGTCGTAGGCCTATTTAAGACATTTTCATTAACTTGCGGTGTTCACCGCATAAGTAAGGTTCACTACTAACTCTACTTACTGGGAGCGCATTGTTTGGTTCCGCCCCCTCCCCCCCAACAACCCCCTCACCAACCCCAACCCCCCCCCCCCCCCTCCTCATGGCTAACCGCCACCTTTGGCCAGTCATATACGAACGTTTCCACGTGTGACGTAGACTTAGCGGGCCATGTTTCTGGAGGAATGAATCACTGATTACGGGTTGACACCACGTCAGCAATATCTCAGCCACATTGTCGCATGAACCTATTTAAATCAGGAAGCTGTGAATGGTTTTTGGTGTGATAATAACATTCAAAATGAAACAAAACAAACAGACATGTCTAAGATGAGACAAAAAAAAACCAAGCTCGAAAACCACAAGAAGACGTGTCTTAAACATGTCTGTTTGCGTGAAATTTGCTCCGTCCGCCGCGCGGCGCTGGGCGACATGTCCTCATATCATTGCTGTACGTTTTCGGTTTATTCGCAGAAATTAGCGATATCACTTTTCGGCCATCATATTTTATACGGAAGTATACTGATTGCTTGAAAGTTGATATATTTGGGTGTTGGAGATGGGGGTGTCTCTATTGTATTTATAAATACACAGACCTTGCACCTACAAGTATGTCAGAGTTATAGAATTTGCTGCTTCTGCTTGAACTGTTCTGTTTTCTCACCTTAAAAGAATAACCTAGCTGGTATACACAGATCCATCCTATACTGGCGAAGGTCCAAAGTTCCATTATAATCTGCTGATCACGGTGACGGAGTCTCTGATCAGTCACTATAGCTGTGACTATAAATACAGGTAAGCTGAAGTCTCTCTATATATGTCCTAACTCCAGACAAGGCGGGTGCAAACGGCCCAATGCCCAGGCCTGGAAATATTACGAATGTACCTCTTGCTTTATATACCAGGAACTCGTCGCATTGATCACGTGGTTAGCGATCCCCACTGCCATGCTGCCACACCTCCGTATCTCAAAGTCTGTGTGCTGAAGGCTATAGACTGAGCCTGTCTCTATTAGAATGTATGTCAATAGGCCTAGCTGGGGCCTATATGATAGCAGTCTATATGCGATTCACAGCCATGTTATAACATAGCCTGTATAGTGTAACGGATAATACAGTCCTCATGTCCACTGTATACCCGATGTTAAGATGCTACCAAAGGCATGTTCCTCACAATGCATGCAATTATAAAATGCTTAAATGAATCGTTATGGCTTAATGCCACTTCGGTGATAGTGTAGCCATATCTTAGTGTCATAAGTGTCATAAGTGTAGATAGGTTCCGGTCACTGTCCACTCTTATCCTACATGCACTTCTTATTTACTCATAAACTATTTCGCAGTCAAGGAGGTACAAATATTACCGATTTTATACTTCCTACTATAGTGATGGATAGAGGTTCTCTCTGATTTTAGGCTTATCTAGAAAGACAGCAAGACTGACTGTTAATAGGCCTATATGCCTGGTTTGCCGTTGTGCGAGTAAGGATGTATATTGTTAGAATTATGACCGGTATATGGGCAATATGGGCCTATCTAGAGAAACAGCAAACTTGATTGTTCATATACGTCTGTTTTTGTGTAATGACTATAACACGTTTGTCATGGTGTTTGTTGTGTAACCCGATGCCGCTGAACCTTGTTTCGTACATCGTCAAATCCCTCGAATGATCCACATTATCGCGATCTAACTCTGCACGAAACAAAATTACCGTTACGGATGTGTTAAACCCTTAAATATGTTCCTTGCTTGTAATGACGCGGGATTGGCTATATACTGTTATAGCTGGTATATGGTCAGTATGGGTCTACCTAGAGACACAGCAGGTTTCAGTGTTAATACATGTCTGCTATAGTGCTGGTAGACACAAGTTTCAAACATATTTATGTTCGTACATGTAAATGAAACGGTAATGAGAGCCACTCTTCACATCCTCAGTTATAGCTAATAATTGATGAAATAGGCAGATGATTATTTACTCCATCCGTAGTTGAATCATAAACAGGAAACTTTTCCCTGACCTCACTGTCAAGGTCATGAAAGCAGTGCCATGGTAGCTTACCTTTCCAAACGAATAATACACATACTTCTCAATTCCAGAAAAAAAATTCATTTAGCTCTGCATTAGAAAAGACTTACATTTATACACACGCATTTCTACATTTGGACATCCTGATTTCCAACATTAGGTGAATGGTGTACCGGTATTTAAAAACAATCGATTCCAATAACAGCAGCGCTCTTGTATTGTCACTGATTCATTCAATGTAACCAATTCTCCCATCTGTCTTCCTTTAAACGGTGAAAAAACTGTTACTGTTGTATTCTAGTGTGCTTCTCACAAGTACATGAGGTTCTTACAGAATAATTTATGATTTTTACGGTTTGTTTCTATTTTGTATTGTAGAAAAATTAAAAAATGGAGGAGAGCGGGAGCCCTGCGACTGACGACCACAACAAACATCTTGGCCCAGTGACGATTCACGTCGACTATGCCAAGAGCATTGTGGGAATACTTAAAGTTGTCGCTATAGTGAGTACCTCTCCCTTGTGTATGTTAGCAGAGCTTATCATATTATCATCCTCGGTCACGTGGTTTGTTGCTCTCTCCTGTCACGAGGTGACCCTAGTGATGCAAACTCGAAACTGTCTCTATAAGGGGAGAAACTTTCAAAGTTTTTTTCAGTAATATCTTCATATGATGCTGGCTGTCAAACCAAAATATTATATGACAAGGAGCAAAAGTCAAAATTTTCTGCCTGTATGTAATCACGAGCCTACCCAGGCTGATATTCTAGGAACTATGCATCAAGTATATGATGTTCGGTGGAGAAGGGAGTTTAAATTTCGTGTCTGTCTGGAGACTAAAATCTGACCAACTCTCCTCTACTCCACTGAGGTTATGTACATAACCTTACCCCCATTTGTACCTGTAGTCATGAATCATCCCAAAAACTGACAATTGTTTCATTATTGTTGCACACAGGTCCCAAATTCCATGAAACATAATGAGCAGATCAACTTTCAGACCTATTTTAAAACATACCTTTAACATACGTAATGGTTTTAGTCATTCTGCATGTAACACTTTTGGCAATACATAATTGTGCATTGCCATAGTAAGCCTCAAATGTACGTGTTTCAGAATAATGGAATAAGGATAACTTACAGAGTGAAAGTTGAAAATTCAAGCCTAATAAGCGCCATGGTTAAACCGTGCATGAAAATCAAGAGGGTAGCGGGGTGCAAACATGGGGGGGGGGGGGTGAAATTTGTGAGGATCAGCCGTGATAAATGTTCACAAAGTAGTCCAAGACCATTTGAAGACACTTGCAACTTGAGCACCATAAAGGTGATCCGGTAAAGTTGGGTCTCTTCCCCGTACGTTACACAGCGCCTTGATTTTCCTTACTATTTATGTAGTAGATTTGTTAACTCCAGCCTCAGAAATACATATCCCCTAACTTTCGCAAAGTACAATGCCATACCACCACATGCAGCTTTCGCTACAAAATATCAAACAGCCAACCATGACCACCACTTGTTTGGGCTGTGGTCGCTGGAAATGAAGTTATAGCACTTTGTTACCTTGGTAACTTCCAGGGGGTGGGTACTTAGACTGGGCAAACAGTTTTCAGTTCGATCCAAAAACACACAAAATTGTAATATATTTTAACTAGATGCAAAATAGACAAAATGTTTTCAATACTTCCACACAATGTGTTTTCAGTACATATAGACAAATTGTTTTCAGTACTTTCCAGACAAAATGTTGTCAGTACTTTTCAGACAAAATGTTTTATGCACATATAGACAAAATGTTTTCAGTACTTTCCAGACAAAGTATTTAACAAGGCACAGAAATAACAGCCACAGAAATTAATATTGTGCATGAGCAAGTTACAATGTCTGTGTGGCAGTTCCACTAAAAGTCATTTGAAGTAGATAAACGATGGAGAAAATGGAGGAACTGATGTTTGTGAGCTTCATAAGTTCATGAAAATGACCCAAGTCATTTGTGCCTTCGAAATACCGCGCGGCAGGTGATAAGTAAATTCATGTCGGTAGAAATTGTCTAATATTTTTTAAAGTCCACAGATACAGATACTTTTTACGACGAAAGAGATCGATCTCAAAAGTCCTGTATTCAAGGGCAAATCTTTGACCAAATTGAATGAATTGCGTCTTTGAATGAATGTACACTGCAGGATGACTAGCACCACTGTAAATATAGTAGCAAACAAACCAAGTAGTTGGTCATTTGTGACGAATTGCGGACAGCTTGCCATGCCAAAGGCTTGTGCGGTTTTATCAGCCATTGTTCTGAGATTTTCAACACGCTTTTGGAGGCAGGGACTTCCAAGTGCAGGCAGAGGTTTTTGGTTGTACCCATTCATAAAAATATAACATATAAAGAGACTCTTCACGAAGGCTCCTTACATGAAAACTACATGGCCATGTAAAACGTTAGGATTGCCATCTCAAAGGAGACACCTGCCTACAAGGTCGGCTCTACTTCAGAAGAAGGGAGGAAGAACATGAGCAGTTGTAAACAATGGTTAGCGTAAAAGGATCTCAAAACATGATTTCAGCGCGTGACTTGTTTACAGCAAATTGTCTACTTAGCCAATCAAAATACACCGTGTACACGATTTAAAATGACCTTAAACTCAGGCTAGATTTTCTCCTGTTCTTGGACCGAGTCATTCATCTCCAGTGGCCTGTGTATAGTTTGGGAATACGACGATCTCATGACATACCTCTTATGGCATAGATCGTTAAGTGAGGCCTACTTTCTGATCTAATCGGCAATGGCGAGCTCAGTTAGCTGTTATGGGTATAGATAAATTGTCACATAATTTAAGTGGTTGTAGTGCTAATTTTTTTCCACAAATGACCGACATACGTCTAAGGCATACATGCAATGAAAAAATTGATGTGGTTAAGCCAAATGGAAGGCTCTCTTTGGCTCAAGCAGAGGAGACCGTAGTTTGCTTCGTCAGGCCGCTGGCCAGTGAGGTAGCGTGTTTGAAACCAGCTCTCAGGTCTGCGGCTTTAAGTCAGGTTTATCGGGAATCTGGTAAAGGAGGTAAAATTACGCTGGGAACTCCGCTTTCATCTATTCATAAACCTGAACGTCGGCATGTAAGAAAAAACTTCTAAAGTAAGGCGTCAATTAAATAAAAAAATAAATACTTGAATGGATGTAGGCTACATGTTCATAAACTGAGATACTGTACATATATTAAGATGTCCGTCTTTTAAGACGATGTTGCTTTTCCCGTTTACATCATAATTACATTGTACTTGGTTGTTAGCACCGTTTTAACAGAGTACTTAATTGTTACCACCGTTTTGACAGTGTACTTGGCAGTTAGCACCGAGTTTACAGTGTGCTTGGTTGTTGACACCGTTTTGACAGTGTACTTGGTTTCTAGCACCGTCTTGACAGTGTATTTGGTTGTTAGCAACGTTTTGACAGTGTATTTGGTTGTTAGCAACGTTTTGACAGTGTACTTGGTTGTTAGCGCCGTTTTGACAGTTTACTTGATTGCTATGCCCGTTTTAACAGTGCACTTGATTGCTAGGCCCGTTTTGACGGTGTACTTGATTGCTATGCCCGTTTTAACAGTGTACTTGTTTGGTATGCCCGTTTTGACAGTGTACTTGATTGCTATGCCCGTTTTGACAGTGTACTTGAGTGATAGCACCTTTCTGACAGTGTACTTGATTGATAGCACCTGACAGTGTTTCTGATATATTAATTTACTAGAGCTGCACTACATTCACAAGAACTGTTCAGTAACCGAGATAACTTGGGGCTTGTTGAATTATTTATGTGATTTATGTGTACTCAAGAATATTTCACTTATATGACGATATGATATGATTTGTACATGTACATGGTTTATTGCCTATTTAATATAGGGGAGACCGGAGTAAGATGAACCAAATTTTACAAAATGTAATCAGAAATACACAATATTCCATTTTATCAAATACAAAAACTATGCTGATTTAAGTTGCAATTATCAATGCATGCGTAGGACATTATATGTTAAAGTTAACAAAGTTTAATGATGCAAAATTAAAAATGTTGGCTGTGTGGATCAACGTACCCCACAAGTTTTACAAAGAATGGATAACGCGCATGCAGTTAAACGTGCCCAGTTTATATTGTAGTTTTATAAGCCACACGGGAATTTGAGCAGAGTAGATCTTTGGGCAGATCTCTCAAGTGTGGTAGTCTCAGGGAGATTTTGAACAAAGTTATCATGACTGAAACAGGTTTCCTGTTGACAAAGAAAATCATGTTCATTCGTTCAGATGCTTCTGACAGAATACACATTGAAAAGCACATTTTTCTTTGCTTTGTCTTTCGCTTTTACTAACTACGCTCATCCTACCCCACCTAGCCGCACAACTGTTTTTTTTTCTTGGGAGCTACAAAACTAGTAATGTAATCTGATATTACATCACCAATCAAATGTTTAAAGTATTAGGCCTTAGATGTGAAAATATTTCCAAACTAACTCTCATTTGTCTTTTTACCAGGAGAGCACATTCCTAGTTCAGCAGTGTTCACTTTTTGTCACGAAAATTTATTTTGTTGTTTATTTTCCGTGATATACTTTTGAAAATATATTTGTTGCTTTTGTTTTACCTTGTACATCATCGTACTTTTTAAAGGGGGTGGCTCATCTTACGCCTTGGCTCAATTTATCCCCGTCTCGCCTACTAGTTCCTTTTGAAAATCCATTTTATTATATTCTAAACATTTGGTCTCGCTGCAACTGATCAGCAATTGACTTGTGACGTCTTGTGTTCGAATCCAGCTGTCCACTCCCGGTGTCGCTTTTATGTTTTTTTTTTCTAGGCTCTGTCCTTACTGGCCTTTTTATGTGTAACCGCCGGAGACTGGAGGCTCTGCCAATCTTTCGGCCCACCCAGGTTTTTCCAGTTTGTCACCATGAGCGCATTCTGGGCAACCATCTTTCTCTACTTTATCTATCTGGTGGGGCTCGATAAAGTCATTCGATTCATTAACTGGCAATTGACGGTGAGTGTTTACAACTACAACATTTCACATTTCTATAACTTTATTATTTGTTATAAGTTGATAACTGATAATAAATTTATAAGGGAGAACCGAAAGTGTCTTACACAAGTTCAGTGTTATAAATTGCTTTGGATTCGAAAATTTTGCACATTTTTGGACAATATAGGGAAGAGCTTCATTAACCGTAAGCCACTTTCGCTAGTGGAGAGGTTTATTGTACTGACATGTAGAATTCAGACAAACCGGAACATGGTCTTCAGTGTCAATCGTTTCGACGAAAGTCCACTCATTCCGTTATATTGTTTAAATGGTTTAAATTTTAAAAAAAGACAACACAAAAATGTCAAATGAAAGAGCGTGAAAAGTTATTTGCAAGTGTAGTTTTTAATATTATTTAGACTTTGTTTCTTTCGAAATAAAAGTGTACTTAAAACATCTTTGTATGGTGGGTTTTGGGACCACCACTTGGTATTTATCATCTTTGCATAATAATGTTCTAAATAAGGATGTGATGCATGTCTAATAAATTTGTTTGAATGTAAATTTGTTGTTTATATCCAAACACATGCATTTACGCTGAATTATGATGATAAACTGAGGTTAAACACATGGGTAAAATTATTTTCATATGGATTTTTCTGACTAAAGAAAAGTCAAAAACATATAGAAGTTCATATTTCATCTGAACTTTCATCTATGTAATTGTTATGTTTACAATGGGACAGACATGCTGTTAACTGCATAATGTGTGACAGCCTGAGAGTCGATCGAGTGGGGCTTCAAAATGTTGTACATGATTGCAAAATGCAGGGAAAAACGTCTTCAATGTATGGCTGTCCACCAGCCACATGGCATTCCGTTCTGCTTGATCGAACAATATGGGAGATTTGAGATTGAACTCTTTTATCGTTAAAGGTAAAAATAGTCCTTCCGTATCATCAGACTTAGTTTTCCATTTACTTTCGATTTAACATCTGTCCTCACAGCACTGTCCCTAAATCTACGAGCCTCGAACGATCATGACCTAATAACCCTTGTCTTCTAGGACAACTCCATTTGTGTTCCTGATAAGGGTTGAACCATGAAATTTTTCACAAAATTGATAAATGATCAGGGTCAAACTCACCCAGTCAGAGGTGAGTCAATGAAAGAGATCGGACTCAAAACCCCTCTATTCGTGGAAAGCTTGTGGCATTGTAAAATTTGTTTGACCACTTGAAGAAGGCTGAGTTCTTCGTCATGATGTTGTTCTGGTTTTGTGTCATATACATGTAAAGGGAACCGGCGTTTGGCAAGAATCTGAGGAACTTTTCCACAACCAAGACGCTAGGCTTCTACAGTTTTTGGTTTCTCACGTTTCTGGTGGATGTCTCTTTCTCTCTTTCTTGTCTGACTGTGGTAACAAGTGTACACCTGCATGTGTTTCAGGAACTCATATGGTGTGCTGTTGATGGCGTGTTATTCCTCCTATCCTCGGCCATACTGGCAGCTAACACCTGCTACAGCGGCTCCATGGCAGCCGGTGCGGTGTGTATTCACCTTTTTATTCAAAACTAGCTTTTCGGTTGTGTTATGTAATGTGGGAAAATCAAGGTTTCAATAAAACTGACGTCAAAGGCCAACTCAGATTACCACATAACTAAAACAGCACCATAAGCTTTTCAGCTCCTACTTGGATCTACATGTGCGCGTGGTGTATACAATAATAACAGTGGTAACAAACATAGTCTTGCTATTCAGTTACTGTAAACCCATAGGTCCTAAAACAATTTTATCTTGTTAATTTATTGGAATGGTGTTTACGCTGTACTCAAAAATATTTCACTTATACGACAGCGACCAGCATTATACATGTACAAGGTTGATTCAACCTATGAATGAACTGCTGACTTTGCTGGAGGCGAAGGAGGGGAGAGGAGGCGAGGGGACGTTAGAGAGTCGTTTAATTTTTTTCTTCTAAATGCTATTCCGTTGATCATTTTCTTTTTAGGCGTTTGGATTTTTCGTGATGGTTGCCTTTGGATTAAATGGGTTTTTAGTTTTCCGAGAATTCAAAGAAAGAGTGGTGTTGTCCGATTCAAGCAACGCTGCATCGCCCGCGGCACCAGAATACAGTCCGGAGGGAAAATACTAAACCAGTGAATAAGCTCGTTATATTTGCTGCCAATCGCGTTATCTTTCGCATAAGACAATTTGAAGTTTACTGACACACCCACAAATTCACGCCATTCCTCCTCTTAGACTATCATACAGCATAGTAAACTACCACAAAGAAGCCACATCATAATTACTACGGCTGTTTCACTGTAAATATTTTCTCAGATTAAAGCAAAATAATACATAAAGCCAGGTATGCAGTAATGTTTTGCAGCCGTTATTCCGCTATCTGCATGAATAGTCAAGTAGTGTTTATATACTCATGTGTGTATGTCTTACCTATGTCTTTAGTCTCGGCCTTGTTTCACAACGTAAAAACACACCAAACTGACTGTAACACATGGTACATCAGACTGACCGTAACACATGGTATACCATATTGACCGTAACACATGGTATATCATACTGACTGTGACACATGACATATCATACTGACCTTAACACAGGGTATACCATACTGACCGTAACACATGACACATCATACTGACCGTAACACATGGTATACCATACTGACGGTTACACATGATACACATCATACTGACCGTAACACATGGTATACCATACTGACCGTAACACATGACATACCACACTGACCGTAAGACATGACACATCATACTGACCGTGACAAATGGTATACCATACTGACCGTAAGACATGATATACCATACTGACTGTAACACATGACATGTCATACTGACCGTAACACATGGTATACCATACTGACGGTTACACATGATACACATCATACTGACCGTAAGACATGACACATCATACTGACCGTAACACATGGTAAACCATACTGACGGTTACACATAATACATGACACATCATGAGACATGACACATCATACTGACCGTAACCCATGACATACCATACCGACCGTAACACATGATACATCATACTGACCGTAACACATGATATACTATACTGACCGTAACACACTCCCTCCATTTCTTCGGAGAATCGAATGGGTGACATGACAAGATTAATCTAATCTATCTAATTAGTAAGCTTAAGACTTTGATTCAACCAATATATAATATAGCATTTCATGTCTGTGTTAGTTTATCTGTATAACTATATGTTTAATAACTGAAAGATTACTAGCTCAGAAAAGGCGTTCAGTATTGAGAACTTAATACCACTGAACCATAATGGGATAACGTACAACCCGATTCAAACATCTATAAAAGCATGAATATAGGCTTATATCCGCCTGTGTAATTCATACATAGTAATACATACATATTTTAACGGACATAGTAAAATTAAAAAGAATTTCAACATCTTAACCGTGACAGTCTGGGTTCTTAAATAGTTTATCTGTTGTTGTTGTTATTTATTTATTTATTTGTTTATTTATTTATTTTCCTATTTGGTGAGTGTGTATACACTTCAGACGAAAGATATCGAACATATCGAAAGTAAGACGTCAACATAAGCCTGGTCGGCTACATAAAGCTCTCGTACATAATTAAGGTCGCCATTCACAAAGGATTACAGACCGGAAGAAGATCCCTTTTTCGACAAAGAAACTAAATTTTTGAACAATAACGGTACGCAGACGAAAGGTCGATATCTGAAAGAAACTGGGTAAGTATCAAGTGGAATCTGAAACACTTTTTTACCTATTCACTTTACCAGACGAGAGAAAGAGTATTACATGACAAAGATCACACAGACATTGGTTATGGCCCAGGTGAGAAGTTCATGGCTGAGCAATTTTACTGGGGTATCTTTTCCTGAGTTGTAGCAAACTGGGTACTAGTTGAACAATAGGGGAGTTTCGAGATCGAACTTCTTCCTTCTGTAAAGATAGGTAAACAATTTTCACTGTACATAAGCTACTGTTGAGTAAGTGTTAGCCACCGGTACAAAAGCAATCATCTAATGAAAGAAAAGCTGAACGGTTGAACTGAATTAGTGTTGGAGTTGTGGTTTGGATTTACACACAGCTTGAGTCAAGTGACTGGAGATCATACATATAGAAACCAGATCTGGGCAAAACACAACGCAGAGCGGCAACACGGTAACTAAACACACCTCCGACATCCACCTGTTACGGTTTCCAAAGTAACACGAAACAGTGAGAAGAGAATTCACAAATTCCCTGTCCAAGATGGTATAGAACCCGCGTACCGTGTGTCCCAATGATTGAAAAAGCCTGGCGTCTCAACCCAAGCAATCATACCGGTAGAATCCACAAAGTACCTGTCCAAGACCGGGGTCGAACTCACAGCCTTGTGACTGAAAGACAAGCGTCGGAACCCCTCGGCCACACTCCGGTACCGGTTTCGGGTTTCACGTCGGATTCAATATTAAACCTGTCATCTCCCAATAATGTATCCTATATAGCAGAAAGGGACGCTCTCTGACTCAGCTGGCATTTCCCAATACTCTATCCTATATAGTAGAAATGGACGCTCTCTGACTCGGCTGGCATTTCCCAATACTGTATTCTATATAGCAGAAAGGGACGCTCTCTGACTCAGCTGGCATTTCTCAATACTGTATCCTATATAGTAGAAAGGGACGCTCTCTGACTCAGCTGGCATTTCCCAATACTGAATTTTATATAACACAAAGGGACGCTCCCTGACTCAGCTGGCATTTCTCAACACTGTTTCCTATATAACACAAAGGGACGCCCTTTGACTCAGCTGGCATTTTCCAATACTGTATCCTATAAAACAGAAAGGGACGCTCTCTGACTCAGCTGGCATTTCTCAATACTGTATCCTATATAACACAAAGGGACGCTCTTTGACTCAGCTGGCATTTCCCAATACTGTATCCTATATAACACAAAGGGACGCTCTATGACTCAGCTGGCATTTCTCAATACTGTATCCAATATAACACAAAGCGAGGCTCTCTGACTCAGCTGGCATTTCCCAATACTGTATCCTATATAACAGAAAGGAACGCTCTATGACTCAACTGGCATTTCCCAATAATGTATCCTATATAGTAGAAAGGGACGCTCTCTGACTCAACTGGCATTTCCCAATACTGTATTCTATATAACACAAAGGGATGCTCTGTGACTCGGCTGGCATTTCCCAATACTGTATTCTATATAACACAAAGGGAGTCTTTCCGACTCAGCTGGCATTTCCCAATACTGTATCCTATATAGCATAATGGAACGCTCTCTGACTCGGCTGGCATTTCCCAATACTGTATCCTATATAGTAGAAAGGGACGCTCTTTGACTCGGCTGGCATTTCCTAATACTGTATCCTATAAAACAGAAAGGAACGCTCTATGACTCAGCTGGTATTTCTCAATACTGTATCCTATATAGTAGAAAGGGACGATCTCTGACTCAGCTGGCATTTCTCAATACTGTATCCTATATAACACAAAGGAACGCTCTCCGACTCAGCTGGCATTTCCAAATACTGTATCCTATAAAGTAGAAAGGGACGCTGTCTGACTCAGCTGGCATTTCCCAATACGGTATCCTATATAGCAGAAAGGGACGCTCTCTGACTCAGCTGGCATTTCCCAATACTCTATCCTATATAGTAGAAATGGACGCTCTCTGACTCGGCTGGCATTTCCCAATACTGTATTCTATATAACACAAAGGGACGCTCTCTGACTCAGCTGGCATTTCCCAATACTGTATCCTATATAGTAGAAAGGGACGCTCTCTGACTCAGCTGGCATTTCCCAATACTGTATCCTATATAGCAGAAAGGGACGCTCTCTGGCTCAGCTGACATTTCCCAATACTGTATCCTATATAGTACAAATGGACGCTCTCTGACTCGGCTGGCATTTCCCAATACGGTATCCTATATAGCACAAAGGGACGCTCTCTGGCTCAGCTGGCATTTCCCAATACTGTATCCTATGTAGTAGAAATGGACGCTCTCTGACTCGGCTGGCATTTCCCAATACTGTATTTTATACAACACAAAGGGACGATCTCTGACTCAGCTGGCATTTCTCAATACTGTATCCTATATAACACAAAGGGACGATCTCTGGCTCAGCTGGCATTTCCAAATACTGTATCCTATATAGCAGAAAGGGGTGCTCTCTGACTCAGCTGGCATTTCCCAATACTGTATCCTATATAGCACAAACGGACGCTCTCTGGCTCAGCTGGCATTTCCCAATACTCTATCCTATATAGTAGAAATGGACGCTCTCTGACTCGGCTAGCATTTCTCAATACTGTATCCTATATAACACAAAGGGACGCTCTTTGACTCAGCTGGCATGTCCCAATACTGTATCCTATATAGTAGAAAGGGACGCTCTCTGACTCAGCTGGCATTTCCCAATACTGTATCCTATAGAGTAGAAATGGACGCTCTCTGACTCAGCTGGCATTTTCCAATACTGTATCCTATAAAACAGAAAGGGACGCTCTCTGACTCAGCTGGCATTTCCCAATACTTTATCCTATATAGTAGAAATGGACGCTCTCTGACTCGGCTGGCATTTCCCAATACTGTATTCTATATAGCAGAAAGGGACGCTCTCTGACTCAGCTGGCATTTCTCAATACTGTATCCTATATAGTAGAAAGGGACGCTCTCTGACTCGGCTGGCATTTCCCAATACTGTATTCTATATAACACAAAGGGACGCTCTCTGACTCAGCTGGCATTTCTCAATACTGTATCCTATATAACACAAAGGGACGCTCTCTGACTCAGCTGGCATTTCCCAATACTGTATCCTATATAGCATAAAGGAACGCTCTCTGACTCGGCTGGCATTTCCCAATACTGTATCCTATATAGTAGAAAGGGACGCTCTTTGACTCGGCTGGCATTTCCTAATACTGTATCCTATAAAACAGAAAGGAACGCTCTATGACTCAGCTGGTATTTCTCAATACTGTATCCTATATAGTAGAAAGGGACGATCTTTGACTCAGCTGGCATTTCTCAATACTGTATCCTATATAACACAAAGGGATGCTCTGTGACTCGGCTGGCATTTCCCAATACTGTATTCTATATAACACAAAGGGAGTCTTTCCGACTCAGCTGGCATTTCCCAATACTGTATCCTATATAGCATAAAGGAACGCTCTCTGACTCGGCTGGCATTTCCCAATACTGTATCCTATATAGTAGAAAGGGACGCTCTCTGACTCGGCTGGCATTTCCTAATACTGTATCCTATAAAACAGAAAGGAACGCTCTATGACTCAGCTGGTATTTCTCAATACTGTATCCTATATAGTAGAAAGGGACGATCTCTGACTCAGCTGGCATTTCTCAATACTGTATCCTATATAACACAAAGGAACGCTCTCCGACTCAGCTGGCATTTCCAAATACTGTATCCTATAAAGTAGAAAGGGACGCTCTCTGACTCAGCTGGCATTTCCCAATACGGTATCCTATATAGCAGAAAGGGACGCTCTCTGGCTCAGCTTGCATTTCCCAATACTCTATCCTATATAGTAGAAATGGACGCTCTCTGACTCGGCTGGCATTTCCCAATACTGTATTCTATATAACACAAAGGGACGCTCTCTGACTCAGCTGGCATTTCCCAATACTGTATCCTATATAGTAGAAAGGGACGCTCTCTGACTCAGCTGGCATTTCCCAATACTGTATCCTATATAGCAGAAAGGGACGCTCTCTGGCTCAGCTGGCATTTCCCAATACTGTATCCTATATAGTAGAAATGGACGCTCTCTGACTCGGCTGGCATTTCCCAATACGGTATCCTATATAGCACAAAGGGACGCTCTCTGGCTCAGCTGGCATTTCCCAATACTGTATCCTATGTAGTAGAAATGGACGCTCTCTGACTCGGCTGGCATTTCCCAATACTGTATTTTATATAACACAAAGGGACGATCTCTGACTCAGCTGGCATTTCTCAATACTGTATCCTATATAACACAAAGGCACGCTCTCTGACTCAGCTGGCATTTCCCACTACTGTATCCTATATAGCAGAAAGGGACGCTCTCTGACTCAGCTGGCATTTCCCAATACTGTATCCTATATAGTAGAAAGGGACGCTCTCTGACTCAGTTGGCATTTCCCAATACTGTATCCTGTATAGCAGAAAGGGACGCTCTCTGACTCAGCTGGCATTTCCCAATACTGTATCCTATATAGTAGAAAGGGATGCTCTCTGACTCAGCTGGCATTTCCCAATGCGGTATCCTATATAGCACAAAGGGACGCTGTCTGGCTCAGCTGGCATTTCCAAATACTGTATCCTATATAGTAGAAATGGACGCTCTCTGACTCGGCTGGCATTTCCCAATACTGTATCCTATATAGCAGAAAGGGACGCTCTCTGACTCAGCTTGTACTTTAACCATAATTTCTCCTTAATAAGAGAAATGAATGGCAGCTGTTTCACTTGTCATTTCACGATAATGAATCTTTTACAACAGAAAACGAGCTCGTTGAGTCAGTTATCGTTTCAGGACAGTGTCTCCTTTATATATCACTCGCAGGCTCAGTTGTTAACAACGCCAAATCTTTGACGACGACAGGGCTTTCAGTGATCAAAGGCGTCTGCTTGATTCTTGGTCCCTCTGGGTGTGGTACGGCTTTGCATTAGGAAGTTTGTCCTAGCAATGAGTGGTGGTTTCTTACGGATTCTGACTGACTTCCTTCACTCATTAACATCATTTAGAGTGTTACATGATAACTAACAAACGAAATTTTAAAAATTAGAATTTGCTGGAACTAAGAGGAGGATTTGAGCAGCGCATATTTGGATAATGATACGGTGAAGCTAGCCAGTCAAAATGAGTGCATATTGTATGTTAACAATGCATAAGAACGGTGTATTTTTCACTTTGTAATTCACTTGGTAATTCTCTGTGACTAATGGAATCATAGAGACTGACCTTTGCATTTTCATGTCAAAAACCCTTCAAAAAATATTTTTTTCATGCTACATTTTTACTCATACAGTAAAGGCACCGCTCTTTAAGATAGTCCACAACAGTCCACATGTTCATTTTCCCAAAGCTTGGGAGTGGTGGTTATGATATGTCTGGAATCAGGTCAAGACTGGCCCATAAGTAAGATGTTAACAGCTTGTCTTTAGCGCAGGCTGATCGGTAGCACAGGGAGACAATCGCCGTACACAGGTAAAACTGTTTATCAACTCATGAATTCTTCAACCAATGCTTAACTACACTCTCATGATGCCCTATATTTGGCTACAACCTCATGATGCCGTATTCTTGGCTACATTCTCACGATGCCCAATATTTGATCACTCTCATAATGCAATATGCTTGGCTACACTCTCATGATGCCGTATTCTTGACTGTTCTCATTATGCCCTACGCTTGGCTACACTCTCATGATGCCCTATACTTGACCACTCTCATTATGCCCTATACTTGACCACTCCCATTATGCCCTATGCTTGGCTACACTCTCATGATGCCCTATACTTGACCACTCTCATTATGCCCTATACTTGACCACTCTCATTATGCCCTATGCTTGACTACACTCTCATTATGCCCTATGCTTGGCTACACTCCCATGGCCCTATGCTTGGCTACACTTTAATGATGCTCTATACATAACCACTCTCATTATGCCCTATGCTTGGCTACACTCTCATGATGTCATGTGCTTAGCCACACTCTCATGATGTCCTCTGCTTAGCTACACTCTCATGATGTCCTGTGCTTAACCACACTCTCATAATGCCCTGTGCTTAGCTACACTCTCATGATGCTCTGTGCTTAGCTACACTCTCATGATGCCCTGTGCTTAGCCACACTCTCACGATGTCCTTTGCTTAGCTACACTCTCATGATGCCCGATGCTTAGCTACACTCTCATGATGCCCGGTGCTTAGCTACACTCTCATGATGCCCTGTGCCTAGCCACACTCTCATGATGCCCTGTGCTTAGCTACACTTTCACGATGCCCTGTGCTTAGCTACCCACTCATGATGTCCTATGCTTAGCCACACTCTAATGATGCCCTGTGCTTACCTACACTCTCATAATGCCCTATGCTTGGCTACACTCTCATTATGCCTGGTGCTTAGCTACACTCTCATGATGCCCTATGCTTGGCTACACTCTCATAATGCCCTATGCTTGGCTACACTCTCGTAATGCCCGATGCTTGACCACTCTCATGATGTCCTGTGCTTACCTACACTCTCGTAATGCCCTATGCTTAGCCACACTCTCATGATGTCCTGTGCTTAGCTACACACTCATGATGCCCTGTGCTTAGCCACACTCTCATGATGTCCTGTGCTTAGCTACACTCTCATGATGCCCGATGCTTGACCACTCTGATTATGCCCTATGCTTGGCTACACTCTCATGATGTCCTGTGCTTACCTACACTCTCATAATGCACTATGCTTGGCTACACTCTCGTAATGCCCTATGCTTGACTACACTCTCATGATGCCCTATACATAACCACTCTCATAATGCAATATGCTTGGCTACACTCTCATTATGCCCTACGCTTGGCTACACTCTCATGATGCCCTGTGCTTGGCCACACTGTTATAATGCCCTATACTTGGCTATACTCTCATGCTGGATTTCTTCTTCTGTCGTACGTGGGAAGGTCTGCCAGCAATTTGCGGATGGTCGTGGGTTTCCCCAGGGCTCTGCCCGGTTTCCACCCAACATATCGCCATATCTATTCACATGATGCCCTGTGCTTAACCACAGTCTCATGATGCCCTGTGCTTAGCCACACTCTCATGATGACCTGTGCTTAGCTACACTCTCATGATATCCTGTGCTTAGATACACTCTCATAGAGTCCTGTGTTTATCTACACTCTCATGGTGTCCTGTGTTTATCTACACTCTCATGGTGTCCTGTAGTTAGCCTTTCTGTAATCATTCCTTGCGCTTAGCTGCAATCTGACAGTTACTTTTATTCCGCTGTAAATTAAGGCACTATCTCATGTGATACATTACGCACATTGCTGACGGGCTTTTACGAAAAGAAACACGAGATTGGTAACAAATCTGAACGATCAGCAATGCGGTGTAGAATCATCTGCTGTTATCTCACGTTGTATTTCTGGGTACAATGATACGGTAACAAGGTCATCTGTATATATTCACCGATTTGGACACATCCTCAGCACAAATGGGCACCAGCTGAACATCTACACAGCCGTTCCCATCCCCATTACGTGCATGATATTTCTCCTGTAAGTAAATATCTACGTACAAACAAACCGCCGCATTGATTGACAATCATTAATTTTGCAATCCAGTGACAGTTTTTTTCTTGGTTCTCTTTAAGAAATACAATATCCTTGTTCTTCCAATAATGTATGACTATCTTTTATTGTTATTTTTCGTTCCCTTCTCAACTAAAGTATTTTTTAGTAAGTAAATTTTAGTATATTTTTCTTACATTACAGAATGAACGTTGTGGCTGTATTAGGGGTTTTTCTAGCCTGTGTTGTCTGGTGTCAGGCCGAAGTTTGCTCAACCCACGCCAACGGCTGCAGCATTCCCTATGACTTACCTTACTTTTACAAAACCCAGTTCACACCGTCATGTAATCAGCATGACATTTGTTACGCATGCGTAAGTAAGTAAGCATACAAAGCAGGGCCCATACACAGCAGAGTTCATACATAACAGGGGCCATACACAGCAGGGGCTATACACTGCATAGTTCATACACAACAGGGGCCATACACAGCAGGGGCTATATACAGCAGAGGCCATACACACCAGGAGCCATACACAGCATACACCGTACATCGGAGACAAAACTCTTAAATGTATAATCAGTCACGTTATAACGTTATACAGAGGAGTTAAAATGAAGTAAGCGACACCAGAAAGGTCGCTAACATTTGGAAAATACTTTCAATCATTTTTCTTTTCACTGCAGTCTAATGCTTGGATTGTAAGGCAGGCTTTATCGGCCTTTTTGACCAATTTTGTCACACAAGCGTATATCTATCTCTAACGCTACTTGCAATTAAATGTAAGATTCACCTTTTTGTGCACAGACAGACAATGAAGGATTGCATGACTTGGACAAAACGTTGTAGAAAGAGACGCATTGTTCATGAAGATTCTTAAGCAGGTGGCGTTGTTCATAAAGATTCTTAAGCAGGTGGCACTGTTCATGAAGATTCTTAAGCAGGTGACGTTGTTCATGAAGATTCTTAAGCAGGTGGCGTTGTTCATGAAGATTCTTAAGCAGGTGGCACTGTTCATGAAGATTCTTAAGCAGGTGGCGTTGTTCATGAAGATTCTTAAGCAGGTGGCGTTGTTCATGAAGATTCTTAAGCAGGTGGCACTGTTCATGAAGATTCTTAAGCAGGTGGGACTGTTCATGAAGATTCTTAAGCAGGTGGCGTTGTTCATGAAGATTCTTAACCAGGAGCGTTGTTCATGAAGATTCTTAAGCAGGTGGCACTGTTCATGAAGATTCTTAAGCAGGTGGCACTGTTCATGAAGATTCTTAAGCAGGTGGCGTTGTTCATGAAGATTCTTAAGCAGGTGTCGTTGTTCATGAAGATTCTTAAGCAGGTGGCGTTGTTCATGAAGATTCTTAAGCAGGTGGCACTGTTCATGAAGATTCTTAACCAGGTGGCACTGTTCTTGAAGATTCTTAAGTAGGTGGCACTGTTCATGAAGATTCTTAAGCAGGTGGCGTTGTTCATGAAGATTCTTAAGCAGGTGGCGTTGTTCATGAAGATTCTTAAGCAGGTGGCGTTGTTCATGAAGATTCTTAAGCAGGTGGCGTTGTTCATGAAGATTCTTAAGCAAATGATATTGTTCATGAAGGTGTGTTTCAGAAAGATTATTCATCGCGGTGTACTGGTCAAAAATGTTTTTCAATCGACGGTATTGGCTACAAGAAGATTTTTAAACCGGTGGTGTCATTTGGACTGACTGTTTATCAGGTGATCATGCTCAGTAAACTTCTTCAAAAAGTGCTACCGTTGCTCTACGATGAATTGTTTGGGTAGATGCCTCAGTCAGATGGTAATATTCTTCCATTGATTACCGAGCAGTGAATGTATGTTTACAGTGAGTCAGTGGAGTCTACCATAGCATCAGTGGAGTCTACCATAGCTCTGAGACTGGTTGGACATGTTTAAAGTTTAGCAGCCATATCAACTTTAAACCGTTACAAACACATTCCCCAAACTCGCTCCTGTTTCCTCAAAGTTTCACACTTTTGTTCGCCACCAAAATATACTATCCAAAAAAAGAAACGCATAACCCGGTTTTTTGCGGAGGTGATGCAGTCTTTTCAATTATGCATAACTAAATAAGAATTGCTATTCTGCAAATATTTTTTTACACAGATTAAGGAAGGGTTCATATCTAGACAACAAGGCCATCAACTTGAGGTAAGACACTCACAATGAGTCTCCCACTTGAGTGGAATGTCAGTATCTGTTGTGACCACCACGGGCACGAATAACAGTTCTGACACGCCTTGTCATGGACTGGGTGAGACGCTGGATAGAGGCCTGGGGAATGTTCTGCCACTCCTCCTGCAAACATGCAACTTGCTCTTGAAGCGTTTGGGGTTGATGTTGACGTTGGCGTAGACGTCGATCAAGTTATTCCCACAGATGCTCAATTGGGTTAAGATCCGGGGAACGGGACGGCCAGGGTAGCACATTTACATTGTTTTCGGCGAGGAAGTCCCTTGTGACACGTGCCGTGTGCGGTCTGGCGTTGTCCTGCTGGAACAACTCCCGCTGAACGTCAATGACAGGTAAGAGGTGTGGCTGCAGGATGGTGTCTCGGTAGCGTACGGCCGTAAGATTTCCCTGAACGTGGACAAGATTTGTACGACCAGTATACCATATTGCTGCCCACATCATCACACTCCCTCCACCAAATCTGTCCACTTAGCGTACGCAGTTAGGGGCATAACGTTCGTGAGCACGTCTGTAAACCCGGTTTCTACCATCACGTCTCTGCAATAGGAATCTGGACTCATCACTGAACCAAATGCGTCGCCAGTTGCGTAGATTCCATGCAGTCACGTTGTTACACCATCGGAGGCGATTGGCGCGATGGTGAGGACGCAGCACGACCCCAACATAGGGCCTCCTGGCTCTCAGTCCATGTTCCCTCAGCCTGTTCCGCACTGTCTGACCTGATATCCTCCTCAGTCCCGGTATGCTGGCTGCTGTGCTTTCAGCTGTAGCACAACGGTCACCCAAATGGAGGACCCTTATGTAGCGATCTTGGGCTGCTGTAGTGACACGTGGTCGACCTGAACGCCGACGGTCATTTGTTGTCCCAGTATTGTTGTAGCAGGCAGCAAGCCGTGAAATCGTGCTCTGGCTGACGTGTAGACGCCTAGAAATGGACGATTGGGACTCTCCAGCTTGAAGTCTTCCAATGGCAATATTTCTTGTGATAGTGTCAAGACGTGGCATGTTGAATCAGCTTGAAAACACCACTTGAAAGACGCCGATTTCCTGCCCGAAGTTGCGGTTTTATAGTCACACACTGCATGCTTTCCATGCGTAAGTTCGGCGTGTAAGACTGCACGTGATGCAGTGTGGTGCTGTATTTTTTACTTCTTCCAAAAACTGCCTCCAAACTCAACATTTTCAACCAAGAAATGTTTTGAGGAATAAAATGTGTGCTAACTGTGACTATTAACAATATTAAAACACATTTTGCTCATGAAATGAAGACAAAATGTATTTATTTCATTTTAAAATAAAACAAAACACCTATGCGTTTCTTTTTTTGGATAGTATAGTTATCCTTGATCTGAAAGTAATTCTGAATTAACACTGCCTCATTATGCCGTACTAATAAATAACATAACCGGCTCATCACCTCGGACAGCAGCTGAACTTCGTATACCGCCATTTTCACATCACGTGACACCACTGCCATTGTAGACTCGGCTGCTCTGCCGAAAATGTGGTCTTTTCACAAAGTTGCTTTATACATTTAGTTCCTTCTGTCAGTTATTGCTAAGACTCCCAAAGAAGTTGTCAATCGCCATCTTAATGGTGTAATCGTCGTCGTTTCAATCCAAATGTCTAACGACTTTATCTTTTATTCCGGACGATGGCGAGTGCCGTGGACTCGTATCGAAAATAGCACTTAGCAAAGTTTGGTTTGTTTTCGATGCAACAGGTACATTTATATTAATTGTAAAGCTGGAGTCATTCTTAGTCACGAATAACTGTGATATCAAGAATTAATGTAGGATTTAAGAAAACGTGTTTGTAGCGTGCGTCTTTGATATGTTGAGGACGGCACACTCCAAGTTAGTGAATGGAAGAGTACAGATCTTTAATCATGAATGCTAAGCTGTGAAGAGTGGAACAGATCCCAGTTCTAAGTCTACCGCGCTAAACCCCGGCTTTCTCTCTATTTTACGGTCTTATAAATTACAATTCCTAGGCCAGTTCCATGGATGCCAAAAAGACATTTTTATGCCAAAATCGTGAGTCCCACTTACTCTATAGTCTGAAGTCAACCATTACACTTTTACACTCTCAAGGTTATTGACTGTGCACCAAGTGCTGTAAATTAAGATCGTGAGTTTGTGAACCACCTAAAGTGTGATAATGGCCGAACTGTCCGCTGATTGCATTATTTAATCGTTAAGGGATGGAAATAGTGACCGCACTATTACCTTAGGAGGATTGGGGGGGGTGGGGGGGGGGGGGGTGAGGCGGGTAGTTTATTGCATAAAACCGCGATCGTGGCCCTGACTTGCACGTGACCCCATATGCACGAAGCCATTTTACCAGATTTACATCTGGGTCAAGAGCATGTACAGCCAAGCTCCTGTCTAACTTGTTAACGCAAGCTCTACAGCAAGTTAAAACATTTAGTAAAAGGTGATTGCTACAATTAACTCTGATGTACTATGCATGTAGATACTCAACAATTTAAATACATTGACCGAAGATTTAGATTTGAAAGCTGCAATGCAGCATAAACTTGTATGTACATGAGACTTCTCGACTCTCTATACTACAATCCCTCACCAAGATTTAATCCAGAGCCTGAGTAAGCAGATTGTTTTGATTTTTCAAAGGACAAACCATCATTTCATAAATATCAGAGATCCCAAGGCATTTTTGGTCAGGTAACTATTCTTTGGATGTTGCACGGTTAGTAGAATACTGGAATTTATGATTAATAACATTTACGTGAAATTCAACAGCGTGATATATCAATGGCATATATGTATCTCAACTGTGCTCCACTATTAGCAGACCGTTACTTATTCACATATATGTATCTCAACTGTGCACCCCTCTTAGCAGACCTTTAGCTGTTCACATATATGTATCTCAGCTGTGCTCCTCTATTAGCAGAGCATTAATTATTCACATATACGTATATCATCTCTGCACCCCTATTAGCAGACCGTTACTTATTCACCTATGAATACGACAAGAATATATTGAAAAACAATCCACCTCAAAAAGTTCGCTTCTTAACACAAAGTTAGAAGCTTGGAAGGTTATTGTTATCGTTAGGACGATTAAACATGTTCTCTGCATCCACTCTGTTCCCGAAAAAATGTCAATACTGAAGGAAACTGCTGGTGGGTAATCATTAACAAAAGTACTACACAGCCGTAAACAAATGATATTCAGGTATGACCTCCCTTTCCCGCCATTTTGTTAGATGACGAAATCGTTTAACAATATTCTTTTTCAGAACCACTTCACGGATCAAGCTGAAATTCCATATGCTCAAGGGTCACGTGACGTCATAAATGAACTATAATGACCACGACTGCAGTTAAAACTCTAACCAAAAGTGCAGTTTTCTCATTATTTTAAGGTCAAGTAACCGGACACAATTACTGCTGTGAAACTGAAATTTTGTAGACAGATCTACTGCTCTTCATTACAGCCTGTGTAACCATTTTGCTACATTAGACAGTTTTGGCGTAAAATACGTTTAGAAAGTCGTTATATTCACCGACACATTGCATCGGTTATGAAAGTTAGATGACTGTAGTTACAACCTTTCTATAAATGCATATAGGTGAGCTGCAAGAGCTATATAAGCGGTCTATGTGGGTCACAAATAAATAAGATGTGTTGACAAATTCAAAACTTCCGATTCAAAAAGATCCATTTACTATATTTAGCATTATTAAAGATACATCGCCAAAAAATTGTAGTTATGTGATTTCTACGACCCAAAGTCTAGCCTCTTTACACTGCCTCCATGTGATTGTTTATTAATGTGATAACAACACAGCATTTTTAGTATAAACTGGATCTAGACTAGTGACGTCTAGAACATTGGAATTAACATTACTCCGCAGTTTTTTTATCTAATTGCTCTTACGCCATGGTGCTAGGGAACATGTATTTTTTTAGTATTTAAGCATTTGCATGAACAGTTAGAAATAAAATCCTTACTGAGATAAAATGTTGTCATCCTTTATGTTATATATACAATATCTAGTTTATACTCTTTTGCAGGGCCACCAAAGAGGCATCAGTCGAAAGCAATGCGATGACCTTTTCTACTCGAGAATGAAATCTGTCTGCGCCCAAACCTTTAAACGGTTCTTGGTATCCAAAAGTGACGTCAAAGAAACATTCTGTAACGTTGTGAGGACCAGTTACTACACAGCCGTGCGGTTTGGAGGGTCCACGCACTTCAATACTGTTTCCTACTCTTGGTGTCGGGAGAGTTGGGTTAACTCTTGCTTGTGACATCTGTGATAGCAATAGCATCTATACAGATACCGGATCCACAACATGTCCACTTACTTTTCTCACACTTATGTATGTTGATAAAATAAAACAATGTACATGCGCCTTAATCAGCAAAAACTTTTAACACTCAATTCTATAAGAGCTATCCAATAGATCGCCTTTCATTTAACCTCAGAACGTTTACTAGTACAGGTACTCTGAAAGAAAATCAAGTATTACACAACCTGTAACATCTGGATTTGCTCTGTTAAAGTTGTATTCTAGAGAATAATACAATTTTTGTTCAACAACAGACTCAAGGATTTTTCACTTTTGGCAAGTTACTGACCATCTTTCTTATATCAGACGTAGAGATATGTATATCATATCGGTGGCGTACAACAAACGTTAGGCTGCGTTAAGCCACAGGAGCCTCGTCCATCGATAATGACCATTGATGACTTTCTAATTCTTCAAGTTTCCTTAAGATACAGTCGAGTGTGCAGTAGTTAAAATTATGCTGCAAATGAAATCTGAGAATGACTGTTGAAAATACTGTACATAGAAGGGAAACTTTCGATATGTGTACCTTTTTGACACAGATACCATGCATCACCGGTGTACGGTAGTCCGTATATTATTATCATGGCGATGAAAATTGGTGGAGCATATTACAATCCTGTTTACTTACAACAAAAACGAAGTAATACTTGTGCCAAAGGGAGTAACTTTTGGTAAAAAGGAATAACACTGGTGCTAAAAAGGAAAAATACCTTTACTAAAAATGAGTAATATTGGTTTAAAAAATAGTAAGACAATTTCTGGAAAAGAGTAATACCGGCGCTAAAAAGGAGTAACACTGTTGCTAAAAAAGGGTAACGCTGTTGATGAAAAGGAGTAATACTGGTGCTAGAAAGGAGTAACACTTTTGCTAAAAAGGCGTAACACTGTTACTAAAAAGGAGTAGTACTGGTGCTAAAAAGGAGTAACACTTTTGCTAAAAGGAGTAATACTGGTGATAAAAGGAGTAATACTTGTGCTAAAAAGGAGTAGTATTGTTGCTAAAAAGGAGTAACACTGTTGATAAAAAGGAGTAACACTTTTGCTAAAAGGAGTAACACTTTTGCTCAAAGGAGTAGTACTGGTGATAAAAAGGAGTAATACTTGTGCTAAACAGGAGTAACACGTGTGCTAAAAAGGAGTAGTTCTGTTGCTAAAAAGGAGTAATACTGTTGTTAAAAAGGAGTAACACTGTTGTTAAAAAGGAGTAACACTTTTGCTAAAAGGAATAATACTGGTGATAAATGGAGTAATACTTGTGCTAAAAGGAGTAGTACTGGTGCTAAAAAGGATTAGTACTGGTGCTTAAAAGGAGTAGTGCTGGTGCTAAAAAGGAGTAACACTTTTGCTAAAAGGAGTAATACTTGTGCTAAAAAGGAGTAGTACTGGTGCTTAAAAGGAGTAACACTTTTGCTAAAAGGAGTAATACTGGTGATAAAAGGAGTAATACTGGTGATAAAAGGAGTAAAACTGGTGATAAAAGGAGTAATACTTGTGCTAAAAAGGAGTAGTACTGGTGCTAAAAAGGAGTAACACTGTTGTTAAAAAGGAGTAACACTTTTGCTAAAAGGAGTAATACTGGTGATAAAAAGGAGTAGTACTGGTGCTTAAAAGGAGTAACACTTTTGCTAAAAGGAGTAATACTGGTGATAAAAGGAGTAATACTGGTGATAAAAGGAGTAATACTGGTGCTAAAAAGGAGTAACACTGTTGATAAAAAGGAGTAACACTGTTGATAAAAAGGAGTAATACTGGTGATAAAAGGAGTAATACTGGTGATAAAAGGAGTAAAACTTTTGCTAAAAAGGAGTAACACTGATGCTAAAAAGGAGTAATACATGTACTAAAACTGAGTAATGCATGTACTACAAATGAGTAATATTGGGGCTAAAATGAATAATACATAAACTTGTGCAAAAAAAGAGTAATACTTATTCTAAAAAAGAGTAATACCTCTGCAAAAAAGGAACTAACTGGTCCGATTTCCATCGCTTTTCCTTCAGTTGATGTCTACACGACCTAGCCTCTGAAGTAAACTTGCCCGATACTTACCACCTTTCCTTCAGCTGATGGCTACATCGCCTCTTCCCATTTCCTACACTGGATAACAGCGTTTACGCTGGAAATGTTAGTGTGACCAAATTACAGTGGATTTGATTGGCACATAGCGGTGTACCATGCACTTCATCACATGGTGATATTTGTCACACTGCCCTGTATATTTCCCCACAGGCTTCTACGTACTTCTACGAGGTTATAGACACAACTTAAAAAAAGGGAGTGTTAAAGTCCATGTTCAGTGGTAAGAACAACACTCATGGTTCCTATACCAAAGGCGGTGATGGCTGCCCGATCAGTGTTCCGAAGCTATCACAGTTTAACAGGTAAGTTGAACTGCATGGGATCATATAGTATTTTCACCTCTGGTTTAGAGGCGGTAACTTACGCTTTATACACAAGTCTAGATAATTAAAAGTCCGTTCTTTTTAAAAGATAAAAACTTCTTAAAATGTCTTTTGTACTTATTCGATTCGTTTAAGGTGATGGCATTTTCATGGCTGAACGAGCAACGTTAAAGAATTTTATCACAGCAACTTTTAAACAAAAAATCGAGCCTTTCATAAGATTTGTCTATAAAATATTTCAATATGATTGCCATACATTAAAACATCCATGTTTTAACCTCATTTTTCATCCAAATTTCTGTTTCCTACTTTGTATACACATTCTGTTTTACGACATTTGTAGATAAAATCGATAAAAAACACATTTATCTACAGTGTTTTCACAAGGTCACGCCATACATGCATTCATTTCAACAAAATACCCTTTTGCACATTTTTAAACATATAACTGTTTTGCACATCAAGCTGAAATATCACAAAATCTCCACTTGGGTGAGAATTATGTGGTTGTACTCATGGTATCAGTGATAATTTATTATTTGTGGTTTTACACCATTATCAGAGCGAAGAAGGAGACACAAGTTAAAGCTCTTCAAATAAAATGTTTCATAACATATATCCACGTTACTTAAGCCAACATGTACCCGTGCCAGTGACAGACGCGCAATACTATATGTCTTAGCAAGTTTTCTGATCTGCAGACACTGTCCCAGATGTAAGAGGTTTACTGTACGGTAATTATTTATTAGCAGCTTTTGAAAACATTTGCTAGATTTGAAAAGATTTAATTAACGACTATTTCCTATTATAGCGTATTCCCATCAATGCCTCACAAACCTGAACTATTGTATCTTACGCTGCTGTATCCAAATATCCTTGCACGGGCGTGCTCGTGTGCGTGGGTCTTTAGGTATACACATATACATGAATGCGATTAAGCTAGGAACATAGTGTCACCGTTGTTTAACGTTATCATTCTTATTATCAATAAACCCAGTAAAATACAGCATATGGTTTAACTATCATTATATAGCGTACGAGCCTTAACCTAAGGGAAGATAATCCACTCCGGCCTTAGAATTATGTCCCCTGTGTTAATAGTATATGTAACTAGTTAACAGAGAGAGATCGGGGTTTAAGCAGCCAACCATAACTATGATTATACGTTACTGGTGATTACATGTGTAGTGACAACTCTATAGCCCGCCAAATTTCAGTCGTTGACGGGGCAGCAGACAGACAGAACATGCTTGCATATTCTGGAAGCTCTTATTATTTCAAGCATCTTCTATAGTTAATTCTGGAGAGTCTTTGAAACACTCAGGGGACATCTTTTGGGACATCTTTTGGTTCATGCCGCGAGCGCAAGTTTCGAGGAAATCTGCAAGGAAGGCTACAGGGAGACGAACCTCGGAGGTCAGTTGTGTCTCTGAGTTTGCAGTCCCGATCCTGCCGCTCGAGGGAAAAAGGAAAAGTAGTCAAGCGAGCAGGGAGACAACCGCAGGGAGGAACCAATACCACAAGAAGACATGGTGAAACCGGTGAGCTTTCTACGGCTGCCGTTCCGCCGCCGATCGTTCCGGCCACGCCGTAAGCCAGCGACGGCCAGCAGCCCACAACCATGACAATGGATACTGTGGCACCCTCGAGGAATTACCGGCAGCCTCTTCAGCAGGTATTTGGCTTGGTCTTCCTTTCATTGATGCCCGTCATGCAATTCCAAAGTGCTAAATCGTCATGGGTTGCTCACAGGCAGTTCTACTGAACCGAATAATCAGTTGGGGTTTCACGTTAATTTGAACGGGATCCCGCTGCGTTGACGAGCCCAGTGACGCATTGCCCCCAGCATGCAAAGTCAGTCTGGGTTGCCGCGGGAAACCTAGGTGATACATAGCCAGCTCCGTTTCAGTTCGAAGGCATGGGTTTTAGACGGCTAAATCTCACCACTATATTCGTGTCACACATAAAACGAAAGCAGATCTTAGCATGTGGAAGCAATTTCTGAGCACATGTAATGGGACTAGGCTATTCCTGAATTCCTGAATAAATATTGGTATGATAGCGACTCCAATGAGCTGGAGAATTTGGTATGGGCTCCTATTTCAGTGGCAGATAGGCATATGGAGTCTTGCCGCAGCATTAGGATGGGCGCGTAGTGGTGAAGGACATGACGTTTCTGGAACTCTGTCCTTTTGTTGTGTCGATCGTTTTATGGAGTGAATATTGGCGGAATCGCAGGATCACATTTAGATGTGATAATAGTGCAGTTGTGGACATAGTTAATAGACAGACTTCGAAGTCTAAGCGGGTTATGAAGTTAGTGCGTGAGTTAGTACTGGCGTATCTAAATCACAACATTTTCAGAACTAAGCATATTCCGAGCGCATATAATGGTATAGCGGGCGCTATTTCACGCTTTCAGTGGGCGCGTTTTTTGGGAGTTGGCCCTGGATTCAGATCGACAACCAACACCAATACCGGAAGGGCTGTGGGCGATTTGATGAGTGAAGCGGACCGGCTCTTAAAGGCATCGTATCCTCCACAAACATGGAAAACGTATGCCACAGGTCTTTCCCTTCAGAACAATCCAGAACTACATTTGGGCTACCTATGTGTTGGCCAGTGCCAGTAAACCAGTTAATACAGCTTGTTGCTCATCTGTCTCAGCAAAAATAACCTGCATCTACCAAGACTACATACTTAGCTGGTATAGGTTACAGTATTATTGTTATTAGGGATTACACTGTATGAATAATTACGACAATACTGTTACCTAATCCACTTTCTAACTGACATCTGTCTGGTACAGGTTGTCAGCATAAATGTTTTAGTTTGGTAGACACTACTCAGGATTTTCTTCTTAGGAGATTGTTAATCGGCAGGTATAAGTCAGGGTCACCCTGTGACAAGAGAATCGCCATTACTCTTGATCATGGTTAATGGTTGATGCTTTGCCTTGTATATGTCGCTCGAGTTTTGAAATAGAATGGTTTCGGGCTGCCTTCCTCTTAGCATATTTCGGCTTTTTAAGTCAGTGAGTTCACTTCGGTTAACAGTAAACGTCATTACCAAAGTCTGAAGTCTATTGGCATCTCTGACTTTTCCTTTGAAGAAGAAAACATAATGCAGGGCAGGCTGCGATTTTCAAAAACTGAGCAAACTGGTCGGGGAACTGCTCTTGTTCTACGGAGGGATGTGGGTAACTCATCGTGCCCTGTGACAGATATAAAGAGTGGCTAAGCGAGGTGGGCAGTTCAAGTGGAGAGTCTGCCGGAGTTTTACCCCGACGAATCCAGTAGGGCTGGCGCGTCAGGGTAGTATTTTCGACAGCCGGCAAAAGGTTTTGTCTTACCCATGAAAGTCTATCTCCATTACAAACGTACTTGGTCTTTATCGGGATACAGCCATGACCATTGCCTTTCATATTGTCCAGTGTTTTGTCAGTTAACTTAAAAATGCGAGTTAGGCGGATAATTAAATATTAGATATCAATCTGCTAAGTTTGTGTTCAGTATCTAATGTAAACTATATTTCACGTGGAGAAACATTTGGAAAGGCACTGCCTCTTCGTCGATCCTATTCATTTCCTTGAATAAAACATTGTTTAAAAAAATTCAACGTAATGTCCTGAAAGTGCAATACAGCCGCTGTGTTGAATTAATACAGTCACTGTGTTGAACTAATACAGTCAATGTGTTGAATTAATACAGTCACTGTGTTGAATTAATACGGTCGCTGTGTTGAATTAATACAGTCATTGTGTTGAAATAATACAAGTCACTATGTTGAATTAATACAGTCACTGTGTTGAATTAATACAGTCACTGTGATGAATTAATACAGTCACTGTGATGAATTAATAGAACTCTATCTATTGCAATGACGGATTATATTGTAGTATCACTTAGGCAAGAGACTTGTCTGTTATTTTGCAGAGTACTATAATTTAGCGCTTGAACGTTATCTCAAACTGAGTGTCCTTGGAGAGAACACACATGTGCGACAATTCTGGTATTTTATCAGCCAAAATAACTAGAAATGATTTTCTACACCGTCGAGTAAAAATGATCTGTGGCGTGCGTGTCTTGTTACACCTAATCTCGTCTCAGTTACAAGGACGGCAAGACAGTTATTCAAAAAATCAGAGCAATTTCGAAAACTTGCTGGGAATAATGACTATACTTAGGTTGAATGAAAGAAAACAGTAGTGGAGTCAGCTTCAATCCTAGACTTGGAGTCAGTTAGACTTGGATCTTCAATCCTAGACTTGGAGTCAGCTAGACTTGGATCTTCAATCCTAGACTTGGAGTCAGCTAGACTTGGATTTTCAATCCTAGACTAGGACTCCGAATGCCTGGATATAATTAAAGACGCACAACATATGGAGTAAACCAGAGCAGCGAACACAGTGAGGTAGCTGGCTAATGGTCATAGGCTACCGCTGAAATACGGCCTCTTGTCAGTTTACCTCAGTCAGGGTTTTATTCTAACTGTTCATGTAAATGCATAAATAGTAGTTATTTACACGTCCCTTAGCACCATGGGTTAAGAAGAATTAGGTAAAAAAAGGTGATGCTAACACGCAGTTTTCGAGCTACGTCATTACGACAACAGTGATGTCCTATTGCAAAATGACGTCGCCACTTCACGGCACGGTAGGGCTAACTGCCTATCTTATAAGATGGTACTGATCGTTTTTAGATCAAAGTACCGGGATAACATCATTATTTTTGCAATATTGGGAACCCAAATCCATCCAAAAACATGATTCAGGAGATCAGTCTAATGCTTTTTAATTAGTACTCTATATTCTATATACGACCGCATGTTAAAATTACCAGATTGGCTCTACTGTGCAGTAAAGCGACGACGTTATATAACTATCTCGAAACCTGCGAATTGCAATTTATTAGGCTGGTCTAGAATTACTCAAAATGCTGTGTTGTTATCACATTTAACATACAATCACATTAAAACAATGCACAGGGACCAGGCCTCGGCAATGCTTAGTCCACCAGCAGAATCCTGGTTTATGCAGGAATACAATAAAATTAAAGGCGCACAGCATTCCCTCCCATCTCAATGTTTCTGAGGCCTTGGTGACTAAGTAACCATTCTTTCAAGACCACATGCCTTCCACCAGTTTTACAGACATACAAGTCTATGTCACATGTGTGAAAGATTATCAGCAAAAAAGTCACAAAAAAGACAGCCGGGGGCCTTCGTGGCAGAGGTAGTTAGCACCCCAGCGCGGTGCAATGACCCAGGGGCCTCCCACCAATGATTATTTTTCATCGGAAAAGAGGTAATGGTCCCTTTTGAATTGTGAACTGTTCGCTGTGCACTGCCAGCCAAGTTCACACTCGTCCGGTATTCACACTTTGCCAATCCTTAAAACTTCCCACGGTCCTCATTTTCATGGCAAATGCTATGTACAGTCTCACTCTACATTATAGCAATTCTGAAATAGGCAGTGGTCTACGACAGGTCCAAGGAGCAGATTCAAACCCGGCTTTGTACAGGGAGTTTGTACCTTCTCACTGCTCCTAAGACCTTGATATTGATCAGTAGTAAACGAGCCTTATATGGACACAGACCCCCATTACAACTTCCGTTTTTCGGTAGGGACGATTGTAGTTCTGTGTATTTCAGGGTGTAAAGTCTTTTTTTGCTGCCAGCCTGCCGTTTTTGGTGTACAGGTGCATGCTTGGTATCAAAATGATGGAAATTGTCTAAGCTTTGGGCAGGTATGAGTTTTAATGGTGAAAGTTTGAAATTCTGGGCGAGAGGATACAAGGAGACAGGTGGTGATGAGGCTGCGAGTGACGTCCCCTTGGCGTTGCTAGGCACCCCTCCCAGCTGCCGGCATGGAAAGGTCCAGATTTTGACGGTCAACCTATGTCAAGATTTTTACAGCTTCTTTCTCACAGGCTGGGCCAGGTATGCACCAAAGCTTATTGGCCTCGGAATGTTTGGGACTGAGCTACAGCGCTAAACGTTAACATTGTCGCTTATGGAAAACTAATGGGGGCCTGTGGCCTGACCTGTCCACTTGTGCCAAAACATGTAATATGTCACTGTGTGCTCAGATTTCGCAGCAGCCTGATAATATTTGGTGGGTACATCTGCGATGTGGTTTGCATTGACATGGAACTTGATTGAGCAGTTTTAAAGCTTTTTAATTCTATATTTTCCCCACATATCCATTTTGTCTAAAAATCGGCTAAAACGCTCTGTGGTCAAGGGTAGTACAGGAGTATAAACAGACTGGAACAAACACAGACAACGTTTCATTGTTCCTGGTTTTTAAAATGTCTCTTTTGGGGCTGACATTTGATAAATAATGCAAAATTTGAGTGCTGCGAGTGAAATTGGAGTATGTGGCTGATAGATAGGGTGGTGTGATTAAGGATGGTCAATAAGGCCTTGCATCACATATAAGGGCCCAGCCTCACACAGGTGGATAAAAACACATCAGCAGATTAATTTACTTGGCTAGAGTAGTAGAGAGGGCCAGTGTGCATTTAATTTACAAACCAAGTCAGGTTCCTCCCATGTGTGCCACCACACACTAGGTAAATGTGCTTCAAATCATCCTGCAGGTCACAAAACATTAAAAACAGGCATCTCTGCTGCAACACTGTCTGCTGTTTTGGGCATAGACTTGAAGTGGACAGGTAAATTTTCCTCTTTAAACTTAAAAATAAACCACTGTAGGCATGTAGTTTTCATTGCATGTGTATATTCATTCCTCTGACAAGTTACATGTGCACTCACACAGTATGTGTGGCGTTGGAACAAAAATGATCAATTTCAAGTTTCTAGCATACATGTAAGTGTGATCTGTTGGAATATTGCCCTTGTGAAAATGAGTCTCTGCCCCACCAGGTGTCTGTTTCTCCACCAGAACATAGTACGCTGTTCCTGCGACATCTCAAGGAGTTTTTGTTTTAGTATCTGGCCCAGTGTGGCATCCACCTCCCTGGGCAACTGGGATTTTTTTATGTTTCCAATGTCCTCACACAAAAGTTAGAAATTAGACAGCTACATATGGCTTTCACATCCTAGTTTAATACCTATTGAGCTTTCGTCTTGGTTTCCCTCTTTAGATCTTGTCTCCCAAACATGGCGTCAGTGAACTTTGCCTGGTTTATGCATATATTGAACTGGGATCTACCTAGGTGAGTGGGGTCTACTAGCCGTTCAGCTTCCTCAAAGGCCTGACCATTCGGATGCAGTCTTCCACTCCCTTGGCCGACCTAGAATCCCCGTCATTGGTCCGGTACTACACCATGATACATACCCCTCCAGCCCCCCCCCCCCCTCCCCCCCAACCGGGGAAACGTCACAGGTTTCTCATATATGTACGGACAGTTTGAATGTCCATTCCTCATGCCCACCCAGGAACACCCAGTGTGGAACCTGATTACGGATGTAATTTCTCACTGATTATTTGAGGATTTCTGTGTTGTTACAGGTTAAAAAGTATAGCTTTTCCCCTCTTCTTGGGTCCCTTCAACATGTCTTGGGAGGGTTGCCTTGCTGACTGTCTGAATGACCAATGTGCATGTACTGTGTGGCTTTATTTTTGTAAGTGGCAAATTCATATTTCTCCCCTCTACTTATCTCTTGTAGATGCCAGTGTCACACTTTGGTGTTTGTTATGTGGAAAGTACTAATTTAGTCTGAGGCAACAACACAGGTGGTGGGATTCTTTTGCACTGTGAGTTGAGGTAAGCCAGCCAACCAATGGCAGCCATGGGGGAGACGGGAAAGGGGGGTAGTGGGGGGGGGGGGGGGTAGTGGGTGATCTTTTAAAGGGTTTTATCATGTGAATCACTATGTAAAAGGGATACTAGTCTTTTCTTTAGCCCTATCCATGGAAACTGTGCCTATGAGCATTTCTATATCAATTTGGATGCATATGTTTACTTTGATGGTGATCAAAATGTACTTTTCTGGAATTTTGAAACTCCGCTTTGCTACCCACCTGTATCACTTTAAGTCAAATTTTGCACAAAGTTGCTAAAAGGTATGTCCTATATTTTGTAAGTGAATTGTCAGATAAATTACCTGTCTTTTGATATATATTTTGACACTTTTGGCTTTTAAGTATTTTCTTAACACTGCTGTAAACAAGAAAATCTACTTGAAAATCCATAATTTTCTAAATGTTTGTCAATGGAAAATGTAAAATACTTTGTCATTGGAATTTTTTCATTTTTCTTGCAGATATACATACCAGCTTTCCAAAACATTTGACCTGGTTGAAGATATTTTGAACGGTATGTGCACTACAGAGCTTTGAACTTTGTGCTTGAGGCGGACAAACAGACACATTTCCAGATAGGGGTAACCCCAAGTTAAATTCCTCCTACTCAAAAGTTTTTGCATGTATCAAGCTGTAACTTTATGTGTGAGGTTTAGAGGTAGTAAGCATTATGTGGTGCAAAAATTATTGATTTTGAAAAAAGTTGGCTGGTGTGATAGGACACAGACCCCCATTACAACTTCCGTTTTTCGGTAGGGACGATTGTAGTTCTGTGTAATTTCAGGGTGTAAAGTCTTTTTTTGCTGCCAGCCTGCCGTTTTTGGTGTACAGGTGCATGCTTGGTATCAAAATGATGGAAATTGTCTAAGCTTTGGGCAGGTATGAGTTTTAATGGTGAAAGTTTGAAATTCTGGGGCGAGAGGATACAAGGAGACAGGTGGTGATGAGGCTGCGAGTGACGTCCCCTTGGCGTTGCTAGGCACCCCTCCCAGCTGCCGGCATGGAAAGGTCCAGATTTTGACGGTCAACCTATGTCAAGATTTTTACAGCTTCTTTCTCACAGGCTGGGCCAGGTATGCACCAAAGCTTATTGGCCTCGGAATGTTTGGGACTGAGCTACAGCGCTAAACGTTAACATTGTCGCTTATGGAAAACTAATGGGGGTCTGTGGCATATGGCCGGTTGTATAGTCCTAACGTTCGCTGAAGATCACTTCCCTTCACTGATTTAGTGTGCGTATCTGTGCATCACATATGGCAAAGTTCATTAGTAACTTCTCAAAGCTCGGTGGTTTACACCGGCTTCCTTCACCCATAAAAACTGTCCATCATTGTTTAAGTGAAAATTCTTAAGTGCGGCGTTAAATGTAACAACCAGTCAGTAAGTCAGTAAAATAGATATTGGACTTTTGGAAACTTAAAGTCCTGGTCAAGTAATCTTAGACTTACGTTAAAATTTGAAATCATTTTAAAAATTGTTATTTCTTAAGTAACAAGGTCAAAAATATTGCTTGACAGTGTAAAATTCTGGGTAAGTTATATTGCAGAACAAATTTAAGCTAAATAAGGGGAAGAAACAAACCAATTTTAATGACTGAAGTTTTTGACTTAAGTCTAAGATTGCATCGTTATCCCAAGGCGTGCAGTTGTGTTGTCAGACCACGGTCCGCTTGCAAAAAGTTCTCTGAGTAATGCGAACACGTGACTACAATGGGCAACCACCACGGTAGGAATTACGTCACCATGGCAGTTGCGCGTGCAAACGTGAAAAGTAAATTGTGCAGATGATTCTGTTGACCCACCCAGCTCTGTGTTACTGTCAAATACTGAAGAGAAAAACAAGTAAATTTTGACAAAGTGCTTCCTCAAGATTGAACCTACACATCTGTTTACAACGCGGGTGTGTTTATCGCTTGTTTTGTAATCGTTGTTAAGCGGCATTGTCAAGAATCCTTCACTTCTACGATTGTTAGGTGCCCACAACGACGGTAAACAACCGCCCTGTGACTGGTAGACAGGAATCTGTATGCTCTGAGCCAGGTACAACAGAATTCAAGTCAACAGCTCCTTATATTTCTATCCTTTACAGTGCTGGGTGCAGTAAGTTCAAGGGGACGAGGATTCACCTTCAGTCTTTATAAATCACTATCTTCCCATTAGCGGTCTAAAGCTAAACAAAACCACGTCTCAACACGGGGCAAACTGTGTGTGAAGGAAGTCGTAAACCTCTCACTCGAGCGCTTCAGATAAAAATCGTCGTTAACGTTAATTCAATAATTTGTTACTCAAAGCTCTTTTACACCGACATTCACGACAGTAGAAACGGGACTGACGCTGGCTATACTTAATAAATCAATGAAAATACGAAACAAAATTGCTGAAGCACAATTTATAATGAGAAACTTTTATAACATATCAACAAAGATCGGCGTGACATAACATGAATAGCTTCATTCCTTGTGGAAGCACCATTAAATCCATATTCATACCGAATATTTCCCTCACGTTGAATAGAGACCTAACAGTTCAACTGGAACAGAATTAGAATTGATAAACTAACTCTGGTTTGAAGTTACCAGTTGCAAGTTCAACTTATGACTTCTAAATAAAGATCTCCATTGTGACGAAAACATTTTCTGATAAAATAAAATAAAAAACAGACAGCATTCGAAGGACCACAACACAGTAAATACTGATCTATCAATATTCCGTTTGGACAAGTTTCCTGGTCAAGATGTGATAAATTTCGTGTACCAAATTTTTACAAATGAACATAAATTGGTTCATCAAATCTTAAAAGTGATTCACTCTCTCGCTGATATTCTGCTTGAATTCCTTCGAGGTTGACCAAATACTTTGACTGTCAACTCCACTTCTTTCAGCATGAGAAAACGAGTCCCTGTTTGATTCACACCCAGAAACACCAGATCGTATGATAATCTAGTTGATGAACACTGAATTTGGTTCATTCATCCAATTTTGCTCTTTTTGCCGCGATTTCACGATCCTAAAAAGAAAAAGTAATTATTAATAGCATTCCAAGTTAAACAAAGACGACTGGTAAACAGAACTTTACAACATCCCACAACCCAAAACGTGTAATCGTATCTCTCATTGTGAAGGCAGCTTATTGTTGAAGAGAGTTTGTAAGAAGCGATCATAAAAAAGCGATCATAAAAGTATTATCCTAGGTTGACAAACAGGTCAGCCAACACTTTGGTAAAGACATAGGTAAACCAGTTCTTCAGGTTCATTCATTAGATGCGAAGACTATAGGATGATACCAAGCAGAGAACAGAACATTTTAATAACACGACTGGAACACACAATGGAATAGGCCTAGTAAAGTCTAAACATTTCTGAAAAAGCCTTCTGTGACATCAGTGACAGGTTTCCAAATTAAAAACTTACGTAAAAACCAATAAACACTGATGCAAGACAAAACAGTTGATTACTCAATGGACGGAACTACGTCCAGATTTACTGTACACATATTTTGCCTCTATAAAATACTCTAGCTACAAAGTATTATTATCTAATTTCTCAGCGACATTTTGAAAACTTACAGTTCCAAACTGATAGAAGTGAGGCGCTAACTCTGTCAGCCATTCTGGACGTATCACTGTCACGTCTCTCATGAACTCCCTGGTAGTCTGCACAACTTCGTTAAACAACACCCTATCCAATGGGAATTACAATAATCTAATCAAACTAGAATCCTGATGTCTGAAATACCCATCCCCAAACATTTCCAAAAAATAACGCAATATAGACCTTTGAGTATAACATCACGATAATGAAATGTGTCTTCAGCCTGTCCATTTAGTTGCATGCATGAAAAGCCTTTTTACACCATGTACCTGAATGGGGTAACCATGAAAACAAAAACAAATATAGCTGCTAAAGCAGCGACGTTGGGTTTAAGCGGTATTTCTATACAATCCTACTCCACTTCCGGTTAACTGACTTGTGTCTTTATGCATTGTCAGATAAACAACGCAATTAGAATGTGTACATTCTTGTTAGCCATCAATGTACATGTCGATCTTTTACACAATATGAGCTGGCAATTACGCCAAGCATAGTAAGTCGTTTTTAAACATATTTGAAATCCTAAAGGTCCTGTATTTATTGATACAGTTTCACGACTTTAGACACAGACAAAAGATACATTGCCTTTGAACGAAGCAAGTTTTAAATACAACAGTTTATCGTCACTTAACTCACAAATATGAGAAAATTTGATTTTTTCGCAAGTTCATCGCACTTTGTGACAAAGCCGTAAAGCACAGAAAAGAAATAGGATCAAACACGTCAAAGTCCGTCAGGCAGCTTACGCATAATATTAAAAATCAAAGTCTTAGTCACGTGATAAAAACAATCACTGCATTTCCACAATTTTCAAGAAATAAATGTAATTATTGCAAACTCAGTTTGTCAGAACGTAATGTATCTGCTCAATCGAAATAACCGTTATCAAAAAAAACTTCTAAACGTTTGTTATCGAAGGCAATACGATGGCAAAATTAGATAACGCATCCATGCATTGGCATATCGAATGCTGTTCTCATATCTCTGGGGTCATTTGTGACAGGTCTGCCATTGCTTCGGTTTCGTTGGCGTCATTTCTGAGTTACATAAGTGGTCATCCCTTGCCTTGGGGAATCTAATGCTGTTTCTCTCAAATCTCTAGGATTATTTGTAAAGGAGCAATGAAAATTTCTGGTTTGATGAGTCACTTCCGGTCCGTTAAAACGATAATTCAGTGGGTATGCATTTATTTAATAATTCACAGTGTGTGTAAACTTTTTGTGGAATTATTTTTCGCCCTCCTGCTTTGTTCACTGATAGCTCAATTCCAATCCTGGCCATATCCGGGCGCATCTGTAACCTTTCCATCCAATTAAAATCGCTGTGTAAATCAAGTCATCCATTAGTTTAAATACGTTTATATGTCACACAATGATGTTTACAAACATTTTGTTGCATTATTTTGTTAGTTTTACTTGCATAATTCACTAATTTTGGTTTTTTTTATCGCATGGTCCCTTTTATATCTCTATATTCATCAGTGATGTGAAAATTAACGACGGGTGGATTCTAACTTGCACACATTAATAAATTGAAAGTTCGGCGTACAACAATTCGGCTCTGTATGTCCTGTATAAATTGTATTTATAATAGTAATAACAAATATGAAGGAACTGAATAAAGAATGCGGCAAAAAAAAAGAAAAAAAATAGGAATATACTGGATTTGAACCCGCAACTTCTGGGATAAGAAAACACTATGTAAGTAATGAGCTAAACTAATTTACCATGATCGGAAAAATGAAGCTTTGGAAAACTTCTGTTTACCTAACAGATACTAACAGTTCTGAGAGCGGGCGAGCATAGGGTGCATGTAGGTGAAAATTTGGTCTAAGCAGTGAGAAGGAATAAGAGATGTTGCAAGTTGTTTTCTTGAAAAAATATCCTCAGTCCAAAACCATGGCGTACGGTTTCGTAGTTACTCTTCTGTGCCGTATCCTTGAGCCTGTCTCTTCCTTACGGACATGTAAGGTCTAGGCCTGAATAGAAACTGGAAACCGCGCTGTTTCTTTAACGGTTGAATATGGCCTAATAAGAGTAACACGTTTTGGGCTCATCGTGACTCAAGGCACATTTGTGGATGGACATGTTTTCGTATATTTTGCCATGGGTTTGGACTTATATTCCTGAAAGCACGGGGATATGGAGGAATGCCGTCGGGATTTGGTGAGAATTACCCATTATGCATTGGGAAAAGGACGGGCTTTAACATTGAAAACTGACATTGAATACACAGTTACCTGCACAGTCTATGTTAAATGCACAGGCTTTCATTTCTATTTCTAAGTAGGGTCGCGTTGTTTAAATATTTCTACTGAGAACACCATGGATTGAGACTCAAATCCGCTGGCATGTATGTGCTGGACTACAGTTTTGTGCAATTTAGTCTCACATTTGTAGCTTTCCAGTTACAGGCCACTGGAATTGCGTGACTGAAAAATGTTTTGATCATATCTCAAAAAGCTTACACAGATAAGCAAACCCCAAAGCAGATTCGGAACCAGCGTTGCCAAATACACCAGAATACATGAAAACATTATCAAACTTAGGCACTTTTTGACGTCATAAGTTCGACCAAAGGCGAGCTTCCAAAGTTTTCAATGCATTTCCAAGATTTTCACAAACTTGTTCTAACTGGGATCACTCTACAAGTATATTAAATCTCAAAAGAATCTGTTGGTTGGTTCTTCAGAAGACGGTTTTTAAATGTTTTGATCAAAATCCAAGATAGCCGCTATGTCACGTGACCTAAGTTGACCAAAAACAGCCAAAATTTGCCTCGTAACCTTGTTCCTAAAATCACCCAATTTCAAGAACATCTAATAAAAGCTTTTCTTTTTACAGCTCTTAAAGCTTTCAAAAAAAGTAATAAAACAATAAAAACAAATAATAAAAACCCGAACGATTTCAAGAAGTGTCTCAGCACACTTTCCATGGCCACCAAATAACACAACTGCCATTAACTTAAACATGCACAAGTATCATAGGATAGGCAAGATATACGTTAAGTTCTATCAAAATCGGCCCAGTAGTTTGGGAGGAGAGGCAAAGGGTAAAATCGCGTCAACAGACAGGCAGACAGACAGCGGATATAATGATAAAATCAGTTAGCCTTGTTCTGAACAAAAGTCTTAAAAAGCTCACAGAGGGCATTTTATTTTAATCTATATAATTTAAAACATATAATCTAAAACATTTAAGACTTACTCAATATACGTGTATCAATATGCAAGGGAAAACAAAACTGGCATAATAGCTGACCATGGTGGCGGTTTCTCGGTGTGGAGTACTGACATCGGATGGATGTGAAGAATGTGTCCGTGGCGGATGGTCTTGTAAACCCCGGTGTAGTGAAACTTTGCTGCATTTGCGAAAAAGCCGGCAGTAAGACATCGACGAATGACATCCACATCCCCTGGGAAGGAAAGAAGATTGCACACATAGTTATACTGCAAACTTCACATACTTCAGGAAAAATTTTACTCAAAAACTTGACAATATAGTTTCAGGGCTTAAACACACCGCAAGGCAAGCCAAATGTTATCTAGAGCCAGGTCCGTAGAAAGTCACAAGCATCCCATTGGCTTTGCCTGTAGTGTGCTTGTGGAATGAGAATGGTCCAGACTCCAGTAGGTCATCATTTCCTCAGCAATCATACACACATGAAGGCGACAACGTGAGAAGGTCTGTAGCAGCCTGCGGTTGACTTCTTCCGGGGTCTACCCGGTTTCCTCCCACCATAATGCTGGCCACCGTCGTATATTTAGTGAACTCTTCTTGAGTACGGCGTAAACACCAATGAAATAAACCAGAAATTCAGAGAATACCGGTAGCTCGCCTGATTGAGGAGTCTGTAAAACTGCATAATGTTCAAGTCAGGTTATACATTCAACTGACACTGTTATGCAGATATTATCCTCTACCCTAATTCCCCAACCATTTCGCCTATGAAAGAGCAGCTTTCAGTGAAATTTATGTACATTTTGAATTTGATTTTGGACATAAAATATCTTTTTCGTTGCCAACCTGTTATTTTGATCTACAGGTGCATGCTTGGTACCAAAATGATGGAAACTGCCTATCTTTTGGGCAAGGATGAGTTTTAATGATGAAAGTTTGAAATTCTGGGCGAGAGCCTGCAAGGAGACAGGTGGCGATGAGAGTGCGAGTAACGTCCCCTTGGCACCCCTCTCACCTTCTCTAGGATTATTTGTAAAGGAGCAATGAAAATTTCTGGTTTGATGAGTCACTTCCGGTCCGTTAAAACGATAATTCAGTGGGTATGCATTTATTTAATAATTCACAGTGTGTGTAAACTTTTTGTGGAATTATTTTTCGCCCTCCTGCTTTGTTCACTGATAGCTCAATTCCAATCCTGGCCATATCCGGGCGCATCTGTAACCTTTCCATCCAATTAAAATCGCTGTGTAAATCAAGTCATCCATTAGTTTAAATACGTTTATATGTCACACAATGATGTTTACAAACATTTTGTTGCATTATTTTGTTAGTTTTACTTGCATAATTCACTAATTTTGGTTTTTTTTATCGCATGGTCCCTTTTATATCTCTATATTCATCAGTGATGTGAAAATTAACGACGGGTGGATTCTAACTTGCACACATTAATAAATTGAAAGTTCGGCGTACAACAATTCGGCTCTGTATGTCCTGTATAAATTGTATTTATAATAGTAATAACAAATATGAAGGAACTGAATAAAGAATGCGGCAAAAAAAATAAAAAAAATAGGAATATACTGGATTTGAACCCGCAACTTCTGGGATAAGAAAACACTATGTAAGTAATGAGCTAAACTAATTTACCATGATCGGAAAAATGAAGCTTTGGAAAACTTCTGTTTACCTAACAGATACTAACAGTTTTGAGAGCGGGCGAGCATAGGGTGCATGTAGGTGAAAATTTGGTCTAAGCAGTGAGAAGGAATAAGAGATGTTGCAAGTTGTTTTTTTGAAAAAGTATCCTCAGTCCAAAACCATGGCGTACGGTTTCGTAGTTACTCTTCTGTGCCGTATCCTTGAGCCTGTCTCTTCCTTACGGACATGTAAGGTCTAGGCCTGAATAGAAACTGGAAACCGCGCTGTTTCTTTAACGGTTGAATATGGCCTAATAAGAGTAACACGTTTTGGGCTCATCGTGACTCAAGGCACATTTGTGGATGGACATGTTTTCGTATATTTTGCCATGGCTTTGGACTTATATTCCTGAAAGCACGGGGATATGGAGGAATGCCGTCGGGATTTGGTGAGAATTACCCATTATGCATTGGGAAAAGGACGGGCTTTAACATTGAAAACTGACATTGAATACACAGATTTTGACATTCAACCTATGTGAAGATTTCTATGGCTGCTTTCTCACAGGCTGGCCCAGGTGTGCAACAAAGCTTATTAGCCACGGAATGTTTGCGACGTTAACACTGTCGCTTATGGGAAATTAATGGGGGTCTGAGGCCTTTTAATCATTTGCATGGACAGACGAATAAAATTCTGAGGTAAACTGACAAGAGGCTGTACTTCACCGGTTACGTGTGACCATTTGCCACCTATCCCACTATCGTCGCTGCTCTGGATTTACTTTCTATGCTATAAGTCTTTTATGTTATCCACCTGCACCTGCTGGTGGACAAATCTTCCCCGAGGCGTGGTCCCGACATGCCATTGTTAAACACATGAAACAACACATGAAAGACTAGTTACTAGTATTACAGACAAGTGACGTCTGATAAATTGTATAATCATTGCACTGTTTTCATCTAATTCTGCCATTTTGATGGGGATCGCGTAATTTACTAAAACTTCAATATTTACATGAAAAGTTAGAATAAAAATCATGTAAACTGTCAAGCGGTAATGTGTGAACATTGGCCAACTATTACACTGTGTTCGCTGCTCTGATTTTACTCTCTAGGCTGTAGTCATTTATAATACGACTTCGACATCCTGTCCCACGGCAAAAGTAAATACATTTAATTATTTACTTCTTTGACGGGAGATACACACCGTATTCAAGAATATTTCAAATATACGACGGCAGCCAGCATCAGTGTGGGAGGAAACCGGCAAAAGTAAGTATGGTAATTCTGCTTATTTTAAAGAGGTATTTTTAGTGCGGCGACACTAAGTGAGGTATCATCAGTGCGGCGCCACTAAGTGAGGTATCATTAGTGCGGCGCCACTAAGTGAGGTATCATCAGTGCGGCGCCACTAAGTGAGGTATCATCAGTGCGGCGCCACTAAGTGAGGTATCATCAGTGCGGCGCCACTAAGTGAGGTATCATCAGTGCGGCGCCACTAAGTGAGGTATCATCAGTGCGGCGCCACTAAGTGAGGTATCATTAGTGCGGCGACACTAAGTGAGGTATCATCAGTGCGGCGCCACTAAGTGAGGTATCATCAGTGCGGCGCCACTAAGTGAGGTATCATCAGTGCGGCGCCACTAAGTGAGGTATCATTAGTGCGGCGACACTAAGTGAGGTATCATCAGTGCGGCGACACTAAGTGAGGTATCATCAGTGCGGCGACACTAAGTGAGGTATCATCAGTGCGGCGACACTAAGTGAGGTATCATCAGTGCGGCGACACTAAGTGAGGTATCATCAGTGCGGCGACACTAAGTGAGGTATCATCAGTGCGGCGACACTAAGTGAGGTATCATTAGTGCGGCGACACTAAGTGAGGTATCATCAGTGCGGCGCCACTAAGTGAGGTATCATTAGTGCGGCGCCACTAAGTGAGGTATCATTAGTGCGGCGCCACTAAGTGAGGTGTTTTTAGCGCTTCCTGATTGACTTGAGAAAATTCGGGAGGCGTAGCCGTCGATCGGTCAGTTACATTTGAACTGACCAAAACAGGAGACAAGATCCGAAAAATAGAAGAATTAAAGTAAGATGAAGCAAATGAAGTGACCAGGTTGAAACGGTGAAATAATGCTTGGGAAACATTCTGGAAGTTTTCATGGAATATATATATATTTGACTGGTGTTTAAGACCATACTCAATGATTAATTGCGAATCAATAAATAATTTTTCACTTATACGATGATCAACTTCATGACAGGAAGCCAGTGCCAAGAGGCAAACCAGTGCCAGAAGTAAACCCCACAACAGAAGCAACCAGTGTAAGAGGTAACCCAGTACCAGGAGTAAACCAGTGCCAGAAACAAACCGGAGCCAGGAGCAAACCAGTGCCAGGAGTAACCAGTGCCAGAAACAAACCGGAGCCATGAGCAAATCGGTGCCAGAAGTAAACGACTGACAGAAGCAAATCAGTGCCAGGAGTAAACAAGTGAGGGAACCAAATCATTGCCAGAACAAATTCATTGCCAGAAATAAACCAGTGCCAGTAGTAAACCAGCGCCAGTGGTTACGGTAAACCAGTGCCAGTGGTAAACCTGTGTCAGGAGTAAACCGTTTCAAGAAGTAAACCACTGCCAAAAATAAATCACTGCCTTTCTCTAGATATCTGATGACAACAACAACATTTTCACATGCGTATGTCACTACTACGGGACAGTGGAAGGGACATGAGGAAAAAAATTGGCTGAAAACAAAAAAAGACAATTTAATAAATATTTATCATTAAAAAGATTAAAAAAAATCTTTTTCAAAGCAGAATTCATCATTGTCAGAGTACAGATGAAATAATTGCCTTTTTGAAGGTGCAAAAAACAGAATTTTTTAATTCCTAACTAACAGCTAGAGAGAAGAAATATTTTCTTTTTGAAGGCCCAAAAAACCTTTTTATTATTAACTGATATTGCCGCTATTTTTAGAACTGTCTGAATGACCAACAGGAAGGCCGTATAATGAAATTGGGTCCCAAATGCTGACTTTTCATTGGCTGATTTGATAATATCGGCTCCGACTTACTAAGCTAATCACAAATCAGTCCTTACGTGAAAGCCATAACGATCTGTATACATGTAGCTTTTATGCCTTATCAGCAATTCTCCACATAGGGGACCCAAGACACTCCCGACTTCAGTGAGGGATAATTCGACCCGAACTAATTCGTTTGTTAATGCTTGTATGTTTTAAATAAAGACGTTGACTGGGGAACCAACACCGTTCATTCGAACGTACATGTACACGTAACTTTACCGCTAGTTACGTTTGCCCAAAATGATAGGTTGATGCAGCTGTTTTCACTGTGTTTTCATTCAATCATTCTGGTTGATGGCATTGTGTAGGCCCAAAGGCTTCTGTATGCTTGCATTTGCAACCATACAGAATACCTCGTACCTATTATGTATCAGGGCCTAATCCGGCCCCTCTCAGCCTCCGATTACCGACGCTGCCGTTCCCTCGAAGTGACCCTTTCGAGGGAACGTCCCTTCGCCACAGTAGCGAAAGCAATGGATGCCTTTCAACTTCAGTTGTTTGGGTTTAAAGTTGGTAAATTTACTCAAATTTAACGTTGGACCCAGAATCAAGAAGGAATATTTGACTTCAGGGTGAAAAAACTTGGTTATTAAAAAAAAAATGCATTTAAAATCGAAAATGCATGCCCCGAAGCAGGTGACGAAAATTGGACCCGTGATAATTCAACTAGCATTCAGATTATGCGGGCCGGGAATTACTTTTAATTTACTTACAAAAAAAAAAAAAAAAAAAAATGCCGACCGACCGACCCGACTTAAAAAAAAAAACAACTTTTTAATGATGGCCTGGGGTAGCTATGATACAATGTGATGGTCAGATGCACATGTCATCCGGGACGGCAGAGTTCTCCACACATCAGTAAATACAAGCCATCCTTAGACTGAATTTTCGGGCTAGGTACGTGTTGTGGTGTGCACGTGGGGTGGAGGTCAACTGTAGAAACCGAGGCCCTTAAATTGTATGAGAATCGAAATATTCACCAATGAGGTGCCCTTCACCGTTGGTTCCACCCCCTGCCCTTCTGAGGCCAGATTAGGCCCTGTGTACGTCATTTCGTCTGGTGGATTTTATCGGGAAACTTAACCGTTGCAGCTGGGTCTATTTACAGCAAAAGTAACTGTTCAGAAAAATTGTCCTGTTTTGAGTTTCAAAAGATTTTATTTTCGCCCTAACTATAAAAAATAGGAATAACAAAATTAACTTTTTTTGTCATATTTACTGATGAGTTCTTTTTTCTAATCTGCCATGAAGAAGATTTTTTTTCTTTAATTATAAATATTTATGATATTGTCTTTTTTTCAAATCAAAAATTTTTTTGGCAGGTCACTTCCACGGCTCCGCACACTTACAATATCGATGCCACAATCACTCTATCACGCAAACAACAAATAAGTCAGCAGTTTCAATCAGACATGGCGTAAGTGGCTAATATGATGGGTGAAATGATGGTAGAAAGCTTGGCAGAAAAGATGAATCTTTATCGCCATTTCAGATTACAGCTGATATTTAATAAAGGTTTACGACATGTTTAGAAGACACACTTCGAGCAATGCGACTTACTTAACTTCGGTGGCAGCGGAGGTTTCCACGACAGCATATAAAATGACGCGGAGCTGTTTCTGTAAACAATTCGACACGCAGAAAGAAGGTGGGCACGTTAGCTCTGTCACAGCCTCTGTCACTCCCGACTTCAGTGAGGGATAATCCCGTACAATAGCTAGGTGGCTACATAAAAGCAAATTTACCGGCATAAAAAGCCAGGTAAGTCTCAGCTGAAATCAGCAATTATCACCACCTTTTTTTTATTGTTTCATTTAATTTGTTTCTGAACGCCTTGCCTGGGACGAATTCGTTGCGCCAGGTGTTAACCATCGACGTTTGGAATTTTAGTGATGAACATTCACGTGACATGCAGTTATGTACGTAATACTGGTGGGAAACAAGTGGTGTCAACAGGCGTTAGACTGCGCAGTCCGAATTAATCAGATGTTCCGGATGCCATACAGCCATTGGGGGACTGGAATCATTAAATCGCAAATACTATTCCCGCCGCCTCATTATTTCTGCACGTGGGAGAACCGTAGAAGAAACTCCCTGCATGAATCTACTGAAATCTACTGATCCGGCTACTATTCAAGCATTTACATGAACAATTGGAATAAAACCCTAACGGAGGTAAATTGACAAGAGGCCGTCATCGGTAATATGTGTGACCATTTGCCAGCTGTATGGTGCAAGTCTTCTATTATACAGATCAACCTTTGGGACTGCATATATCAGGGTCAGTGAGGGAATCGCGACATTTCTACGAAGGGCAATACGTTACTAGAAAAGGTATAAAGAAGGGACCTAGAAACAACCGACGCTGATGTGTCGGAAATACATGAAGAAAATGGAAGCTGATTATGAAGGGAATCCCTAGCGTACTCAATAAGAACGCTGCTGAAAAAGACAAAGAGACCATGTTTGGACATGATTGTTGATCTTTAAAACTTAATAGAGAGACGATAGACAACTTTCTCTGTCAAGTTTGTCACCGTGACTGGTGAGTGTGAGGCAGGAAGGAATATCATTATCAAATCTGTGCACCTGAAGTATTGCAAAGTAATGTTAGCAGCGGTAGGTGAACTGGTACGGACAAACGGCATAACCCTTTATTCAGAAGTTAAGCCTATTCATTCGACATATCACGAAGGCAATTTTGGATCACGTCCCCAGCAAAAACCAACTGAAGAGAAATTGTTTGAAAATTGATTGCTATAGATCAACGTGTGGTTTTGAGCGACTAAACTTGTGTGTCACGGGTCACGTGGTTTGGCGGCCTAATTGGATTTATAGGAAAACCCTTTAAGACTCTTCGTCTTCAAAACCATGCACAGGAGATCAAGGTGAAATTTGAACTACAATTGCACAGAGCCCCAGGCATGTTTAATTTGAGTACAATTTCTTCCTGGATTGAAAATTTTTGATATCTCGCAGTTGGATATTTCGGCCATTTATATTTCTTGACCGTCTCTTAAATCAGACAGTTCTGGACGCTGATTCAATATTTTAAACGCAAAATGCCAGCTTGAACCTCGGCAACCTAGGAAAACCCATGTCGTGTTTGCCAACGTGCTGGATGAACAAGTAAGCCATCTGGAGCGCATCCTACTAACAGAATTGATATTATACAAATTATCTATTGTCAGAGCCCTTAAATATCGTCTGAGTAAAAATGTTTAGAAATTATGCAGAAATGTTCTATATAAATATAGGCGTCTAAACAGACACTCACATACCAGCCGTGAACCAATACTGTAAAACTTCAGAAACTTGGTGTGAAGGCGTTTGATGGAATAGCCTTGACACACTGGTTTTTGCAGTTACAACGTGTTATGTCGATTGACATCGTCACAAATCACACAGGATCTAACAAATGCTACAAACCAAGATATGTGCACGCCATACGCAGGGCCCTTAGGTTTATTGCAGTCCAATTCAATGTCAAAGTTGAAACTATCCCTCTTGTCGTAAATTCTACGAGTGGGGAAACCGGTTTGGTCCAAAGACTATCCATAAAATATGAAAACATAGCATGAAACAATATTATTAAAGGCCAGACAAATACCACTGAAGATATCAAACAGGACGCATTGCGTATAGACGCCCGATGTGTAGCATTGTTAACTATGTAACATTATCATACTATGAGTGGCAAATGCTACCTATAGTGCATCCACTATTTCTTACTTCAGTATAGGTAGGTTTTACCGAGTTTTGTCATCATTATGTAACAAAATTTATTCACTTCTATATTTATGAATTTGTGTAAACAGAATTATGTTTACAGATAAGTAAGCATCTACTCAAGGCAGAATTGGCCTGGCATGAGGTTACATTACATCTAGGCCGGGTTCTTGCTGGCTCACTCATGTAAGGTGTTCCCAGAACCATATATTTTTCACAGAGGAACAATAGAAACCTGATCTATTTTGGATCAACAATGCAGGTTTGTTACATTATGTCGTCGATGCTCTGGATTTACTCTCTATGAGGTTCGTCTTTTATAGTATTTTAGTCCTGCATAAGCCAGGAGTTTGCTGGTGGACTAAGCATCCCCGAGGCATTGGCCCCGTTTCACAATCGCACGTAGCGCTTCGTTCACGTAACTACCATGACGGCGTAATACCTACAGTACTGGTCACCATGGAAGTTACGTGCAAGTAACGCTACGTGCGCTTTGTGAAAACGGGGCCCTGGTCCCTTTGCATTGTTGATGTTACTTTGTATGCCATATGTGTTGACAACACAGCATTTTGAGCAACTCTAGACCAGTGACGTCTAATAAACTACAATAAACATCACTGCATTTTTAAAACTAATTCTGCTCAAGCCGTGGTGCTGCGGAGCGTGTAATTAGCTACCATCTATGCATTTACATTACACTTAGAATAAAACCATAATTGAAGTAAATTTACAACAAACCGTATTTCACCGGTTACGTGTGGCCATTTTTAAACTATCACACTGTCGTCGCTGCTCTGGTTTTAACTCTCTATGCTGTAGCCGTATTTGACCGGTTACTATCACACTCTCGTCGCTGCTCTGGTTTTACGCTCTATTCTGTAGCCGTATTTCACCGGTTACGTGCGGCCATTTGTAAACTATCACACTGTCGTCGCTGCTCTGGTTTTCCACTCTGTGCTGTAGCCCTATTGCACCGGTTACGTGCGGCCATTTGTCAACTATCACACTGTCGTCGCTGCTCTGGTTTTCCACCCTATGGTGTAGCTCTATTGCACCGGTTACGTGTGGCCATTTGTCAACTATCACACTGTCGTTGCTGCTCTGGTTTTCCCCTCTGTGCTGTAGCCCTATTGCACCGGTTATGTGTGGCCATTTGTCAACTATCACACTGTCGTCGCTGCTCTGGTTTTACTCTTTGTGCTGTAGCCCTATTGCACCGGTTATGTGTGGCCATTTGTCAACTATCACATTGTCGTCGCTGCTCTGGTTTTCCCCTCTATGATGTAGCCGTATTCCACAGGTTACGTGTGGCCATTTGTCAACTACCACACTGTCGTCGCTGCTCTGGTTTTACTCTCTGTGCTGTAGCCCTATTGCACAGGTTAAAAGTGGCCATTTGTCAACTATCACACTGTCGTCGCTGCTCTGGTTTTCCACTCTGTGCTGTAGCTATATTGCACCGGTTACGTGTGGCCATTTGTCAACTATCACACTGTCGTCGCTGCTCTGGTTTTCCCCTCTATGCTGTAGCCCTATTGCACCGGTTACGTGTGGCCATTTGTCAACTATCACACTGTCGTCGCTGCTCTGGTTTTCCCCTCTATGCTGTAGCCCTATTGCACCGGTTACGTGTGGCCATTTGTCAACTATCACACTGTCGTCGCTGCTCTGGTTTTCCACCCTATGGTGTAGCCCTATTGCACCGGTTACGTGTGGCCAGTTGTCAACTATCACATTGTCGTTGCTGCTCTGGTTTTCCCCTCTATGCTGTGGCCCTATTGCACCGGTTACGTGTGGCCATTTGTCAACCATCACACTGTCGTCGCTGCTCTGGTTTTACTCTCTATGATGTAGCCCTATTGCACCGGTTACGTGTGGCCATTTGTCAACTATCACACTGTCGTTGCTGCTCTGGTTTTCGCCTCTATGATGTAGCCGTATTCCACAGGTTACGTGTGGCCATTTGTCAACTATCACACTGTCGTCGCTGCTCTGGTTTTCCCTTCTATGCTGTAGCCGTATTCCACAGGTTACGTATGGCCATTTGTCAACTATCACACTGTCGTCGCTGCTCTGGTTTTCCCCTCTATGCTATAGCCCTACTGCACCGGTTACGCGTGGCCATTTGTCAACTACCACACTGTCGTCGCCGCTCTGGTTTTCCCCTCTATGCTGTAGCCCTATTGCAACGGTTACGTGTGGCCATTTGTCAACTATCACACTGTCGTCGCTGCTCTGGTTTTCCCCTCTATGCTGTAGCCTTATTGCGCCGGTTAAAAGTGGCCATTTGCCAACTACCACACTGTCGTCGCTGCTCTGGTTTTCCCCTCTATGCTGTAGCCCTATTGCACCGGTTACGTGTGGTCATTTGTCAACTACCACACTGTCGTCGCTGCTCTGGTTTTCCCCTCTATGCTGTAGCCCTATTGCACCGGTTACGTGTGGCCATTTGTCAACTACCACACTGTCGTCGCCGCTCTGGTTTTCCCCTTTATGCTGTAGCCCTATTGCACCGGTTACGTGTGGCCATTTGCCAACTATCATACTGTCGTCGCTGCTCTGGTTTTCCCCTCTATGCTGTAGCCCTATTGCACCGGTTACGCGTGACCATTTGCCAACTATCACACTGTCGTCGCTGCTCTGGTTTTTCCCCTCTATGCTATAGCCGTATTCCACAGGTTACGTGTGGCCATTTGCCAACTAGCACACTGTCGTCGATGCCCTGGATTTATTCTCTATGATGCACGTTCTTTATAGTATTATGGGCATATCGCTGCAATATTTAAAACATTCATTGGTCAGGCCTTCCCCTAATGTATCAGTTATTACATAACCGGTGGAATACGCTCGGTGAAGGTTATCCGTAATGTATTATTATTACACTAATGTAATGTATTATTATTACACTGATGTAATGATGATCCATTACGCGTACCAAATAATACTCATAGTGTAGTTTTATTCAGATTTTATTGCACTATAGGCGTCAACCCGCAACACGCTAGTATAACGAATTTATCACAATGAATTGCATTATGGTGAACGTAAGCTTTATAATAGATATCAGGCTTCCAAGCTGAAAGGCTTCACTATATTGCTACGGTTGTTTTTTTTTTGTTTTTTTCCTTCCCGAAAACTCCTTTCTGTCGTTTTGCGATAAAACCGTGTATCACAGCTGTTAACTTCTTACCCAGTTCAAATCGCTTGGGCTACCTTCTTGTGTATAAAAATTTACTCACTTGTGACGCACTTAGCCCCCATATTTGAGAAGTATGGATATCCATCCCAATCCCCTTCCCCCCCCCCCCCCTCCCAAAATAATCCGACTCTCTTAAATACTGATATGCATGTGCAAGATTACTGGGCATATCATGTTTGCAAATTTTGTTAAAATCGCCCAAGAACTGAGGAAGCTCGCTATTGGTCGTTTAAGTCACGTTATTACCTATTTTCAAATTGTTGAAAAAAAGCTAGCACTTAGATGTAGTGTGTCCTCTTGAAGACGAATCTGGTCAATACTAATTTTTCTACGATGTATGGTTTTGCTGTAATTTGCAATTAAAGCTCGTTTTATCGACTACTGTTCTTCATTTTGAACCACGTGCTGACAAGTGACAGTTTCGTGGTAAAATGCCTTTGAAAGTTTGCTATATTGAGAGTCACGTTGCATCCGTTTTACCAGTGACAAAACCTAGCTAGCTCACCCACATAACGTGGGCGCTGGGCTATTCCAGCAGGGCAACAATTGCTTCTATGAATTTGACAGTAAAGGTCTGTATTCCGTCTTACTTTTAGCTGAAAATAGTACGGCACAGCTCTGAAAATATATCTGCTGCTATATATCTGTACACTGATGGTTATGAAGGATGTATCCTTTTAACTGAAGAAATTATTCATAGCTCACCAAAGTAACGTAAGCGTTAAGCCAATGACCAACACAATTAGCATAATACAGAATGGCAAACGGAATAGCCCATAACCTCTAAACTGGGACGTTGTTGTTGTTGTTGTAAACTTTCTGTGACTGAACGAAGCGTAAATTTGGGTCATATATTACCAAAGTTATTGGTAGAGATTGCACTTAAATTACGGAGACTTTTTATGGTTCACTTGTGGGGTGATCGGGACACCAGGAATTGCGGAAGTACATTTTTTCGTTGGATATGCGAGATTTGGTAGATCAGCAGGCAGCTGCTTCTGTGTAAGCTATGTGAAAATTAACGAAGACACACTTCCACTTCGAAAACTGAAATCTTGCATTCGTTTGCCACGGTCGTTTGTTCGTAGGAAGAGTTTATTGTCTAATATGGATTACGTCCCTTTTCACTTGTATCGAAAAAGTTGGAGTCGATAGACAGAATGCTAATCGTGGAGAAAGTATCCAACAGATTTGTTCTGACGTAGACGTTAAAAACCATGTGTAAAGATCGCTTGAAAGTCGTATATGTGCATGCAGTTCTAGCTTTTATTATTGTCACCAAAATTGTGGAGCGTTTTTTTTTGAGAAAATGGCTGATCAGACATTTATGAAACTTCAGAACGTTTTAGGTAAGACCCCGAAGTTGTGCACCGTAACTGTTAGAAAGTTCTCGTCACGTGACATGGTGTCCATGTTAGATTTTGTTCAAAACGAACAACAATCCTCTTCTCCACAGCCTTTTAGCCGATTAATGATTGCGTCGAAGTCCGCTTAATCCAGGGATAGGGGCTGTATATTCATCGTATGAATTAAATCGCCACGCTGGATAGATGAATAGTTGCAATCAAAACGCAACTGAGACATATTTCATTTCCCACAACTTATATACTAGCTGCCCAAAGAACATTTGTTGGCTCTGAATTATGTATTAATGTGTTCACGTATTATAGCGTGTAATGAAAGTCCGTTGTTTCGCTTTTATGGTTTTACATCACCCAGGAAGGTGTTGCGGCGCGATGTGAGCTTTGACACTAACAGACAACATGTGGTCGACTTGTTGACACTGTGAAAGCGGTGTAATGGTCTATAAAACGGTATTTCAAATCCACTGACGTTCTATATGTTTCGTTAAGATATATTCTATCCTCGCCTGTGATGTTTGCACGCAACAGAGAGCTATGCCTATTGAAAATAAATGTTTCATTAACTCTGTTCTTTTCCGCCAAAGATTGCACTGCAACTACAACATATGGTAAATGTAATCAGTGTTAAACAGTTCATGTAAGAACAGTTAACAGTAACGGTGGCCTGGCGCCTACATTCTATGGCATATATCAAAAGCGCGTACTAAGTGAAAGCATGTTATGCCTATTTATGTTTGTTTTCTTTGCAGTCAATCGTATGTTTCCGAGCTATATGTGATCACAATTATATGCGGGTTCAAGTCTTGATCAACTGCTGTACCACGGTTCAAGCTTGTTCATTAAAATCGGTGATATTCTTGGAAAAACGAATTGGCGTTAAACTGTCACATACACTAACATAGTACACGATTTGAATGCTGCTTTCACTCATGTCGCCGGGTACATACCTTACGTCTTTTCAACACCACTGAAAGCTCTCGACTGCTTCTGTTTGCATGATTCCGTCCTAATTTCATACTTTATATACTTTCTTAGTTCTTTGGTAATTTGTGTTAAACGTTGTGGGAATTGGCCTCGCGATTATCGACCTCCATATCGACATCGATTTGACGGCTGGTACACGAATGCCTGTTTCGATGCATAGACTGAAACTGTTGCACAAAGCCTGGGGATGTTCAACTTGTTCAGAACGACTTTCTCGGTTGCTCGCTATTGGTTACAAATGTCATGTGACGTAAAAACTCGATTGCTGCCAATAATTTATACACTGTTTAAATGTTTCTGTCGAAAAAAGTTCCATCTGATGCAGATTTGACGACTTATTTTAAATATGCATTTCTTTGTAAAACCGTAAGTGACATCCTTAAAACCGAAAAGTGGTAGATTAAAAAATGAAGATAGAGATGGAGTCTTATGGCGTAACACCTTCCCAAGGCAAGGAGACAAATTTCAGTAGTGATATTGGAAATGCTCAAAAAATAACCATTTTTTCAAAATTGAAAAATTTCTGCGGCTAAAACATCATTGTAGAAATGCATGAAACTTGGCGAGTAAAAGTTCGAGTGGATATGACAACAATTGAGAGTCATTCTCTGCAAAACCCCACTTTTAGCACAGGTAACAACTCTTCCTCGGAGGATATTTAGAAAGAAAAAAATCCAATTCATAAGCAAATTAGGTTTTAGCTGATACAGCGGAAGTGATGTCCAGCCAAAAAACGATTTTTCTCAATTACAGTTTCTAAACATGTGATTTGACGTTGTTGAAGGCCCTGATCACGAATCTGGGGCCTGTTTCACAAAGCGAACTTCCATGGCAAAATAGTACTGCATGTATTACGTCGCCATACGACGACACGTCACGCAGCGCTGCGTGCACTTTGTGAAACAAGCCTCGCATCTAACATTTTCCTGCGATCAACATTTTTGTCACAAATTGCGACCTACAGCGAAAACGCACAATTTCCTCCTTATTTGTAGGGTATGTGACTGAAAACTTACAGCTGTAAAGTTTGACTGAAAAAAGAGCTATATATGTACTTTATTAATGCAAAAATCGTTGAGCTGTGTTTAAAACAAGAGGCCTTCAAAATTACCGAAGGGCCGATTTATCACCTTTGGCACGTTTAATTGTACATCTTACATAGTATACATACAATGTATTATTGGGTTGGGAATATTTACCATTTTAATCCAATTGTTCTGAGCTTCTAACCAGTCAAGACAGATTTATGCACGTGTTTCTACTACACTACGTAAAAGAGCGGGTTCTTAAAATTCGCCGCAACCTGCGGATGGTCGTGGGTGTCCCCCGGGCTCTGCCCGGTTTCCACCCATCATAATGCTGACCGCCGTCGTATAAGTGAAATATTCTTGAGTACGGCGTAAAACACCAACCAAATAAATAAATAATTAAAATTCGCAGGGGTTTCAACACGTGTAACATTCGAAAAGGCTGGCTGTTGTTACATAATTTCAATGAACTTGTAAAGCGAAAACTATGAAAGAAGAAAAGTTAAACTTGCAGGCAATTGTAGATTAAAGCATGCCGATTTACCGCTTCATTAAAGAAACTTAGCGGTGGGTAGTTTTCATGTAAAAAGTGCTTATACCTCGATTCTGCTGGTGAACGAAGTACCCCCGAGGCCTGGTTTCTTTGCACTATTTCAATGCTCTTGTGTGTTACACGTGACAACACCGACTTTTGAGCAATTCTAGGGTGGTGACATCTACTAAGCCACGCATGCTGCTAGTGATGTGTAACTAGTTAATCACAATCATTTACAATGAACAATTAGAATAAAACTCTCATTGAAAACCACCGATTGCTTCTCTTTGTAGGAGTCCGTCCTAGTTTCGTACTTTAAATTTGTGTTGTACGTCGTTTTTGGAATTAAAGGCACCTTAAAGGCTTTGTGCAAATTACAAAAAAAGGAAGAAAAACGTCTATATTCGTGGACTCTCAGTGAATTACATAATAAGACCAATTTAAAAGGGTGGTTTATGTTGTTTATGAAGCAAAGAAAATTTAGCCGTCCACATTTTGTCTATATTTCATGTATGCTGCTAGGTGAGTATTCAGTTGACCTGTACATTTACATGTAAGATGACAAGGTTTCAGCTGGGTTGATAACAGTTTATTATATGCCTAGCTGTGTACTTCCTTAATTTACACCCATTATTACAGTGAGTTAAGGTAAATAAGCTCAGGTAAGTGAAAGCTCGTATCATTTCATTATTTGTGATCTGCAAGTCTGAAAACTACAGATTTTTTAACTTCCATCAAGAATATCGGTAACAGTGTTTCGCCAAACACTAACATAAAGGGCTAAGCACTTCGTAATACTCTTTGCAGAATGTGAATGTCTACTTAAAAGTTAGACAAAAGAAAAGGAAAGAACACACTCATGAGGTGTATGTCTGACGAAATTGGCCTACTTTTTTCAGATTTATAAAACCTAGTAAATTGCCTTTACAACACTAGATATTTAAGTGTGATTTTTTCTGACTATATTGTGAACAGTGAAGTCACAAAAAGTTTTTGCCACTTGAGAGGTGCAAACCGCTAAACTACTACATTAAGATGCACAGACATACTTGTATAAAGCCTTAAATTAACCGACTAGACCCTAAAGATTTTTTTTTTTTTTTTTTGATTGGTGTTTTACGCCGTACTCAAGAATATTTCACTTATACGACGGCGGCCAGCATTATGGTGGGTGGAAACCGGGCAGAGCCCGGGGGAAACCCACGACCATCCGCAGGTTGCTGGCAGACCTTCTCACGTACGGCCGCCAGCATGAGCTAGACTTGAACTCACAGCGACCGCATTGGTGAGAGACTCCTGGGTCATTACGCTGCGCTAGCGCTTTAACCGACTGAGCCACGGAGGCCCCGACCCTAAAGAAAATTATTTCTTAATGGATATATCATTCGTTGATGAAGACACTGCTATTCAAATGAAGCAGCCAGGCATCATTCATTGTTTGGATATTCGGCAACAGGGCATGAACACGGACAAAGTTACAAAATGTGATATGACGGCTAGTTCAGGAGCACTGTCACCATGACAAAAACTTGAGTTGGATGAATCACTACTGTCTTTCGGGTGAGCAGAGAAATCTATTCCTTTTTCGAGACAGCGTGACGATACAACGAACCAATGACTGCCAACACCCAGAGCTCCGTAATTAAAGCCACCACGCAATTAGGACGTCAGAATAAGGAGCAAGATGTTGATTAAACATCCGTGGCACCCGTTGACAGAGAAATGAAAGTGTTAATGTTCCTCTGGAAGAATAAAAAATCTTACAGTTTCCTTTGATGTTTGGGGTCACGAAAAGACTGTGTGCTGTTTGGAATTTATCATTTGGATATTAAGACTTAAAGTCAACAGTTAATTGTTAACACTACCACGATAGAATGCCCGAAAATGTTACAAAAACTAAACTTTGTCCCGTCATTCTCTGGCTGCCAAAAAAAAAAAAAAAACTCCTGATGCAGTCCTTCTCGCCCCCTTTAAGCTCACCTCTTTCCCAATCCACAAAGGGCTAAAATGCCATCTTTCCTCAGCAAATCTGCCATTATAATTTAGCTGATTAGCTTGAATTAGTTAACATGCTGGCTTCCTCTGCGGCCGTACGTGGGAAGGTCTGCAGCAACCTGTGGATGGTCGTGGGTTTCCCCCGGGCTCTGTCCGGTTTCCTCCCACCATAATGCCACCGTCGTATAAGTGAAATATTCTTGAGTACGGCGTAAAACACCAATCAAATAGATAAATAAATGAATTATTTAAGGAAGTGTTCCTAAAGGTAAACGCTCCTGAGTTGATTCGGGGTTCAAATATCGCTGTGGTTGTGTGACTGTTGGCAATATATGAGTTAGCACAATGAACAATAAGTATGTTTATTAAAAGGGTCATAACCTATACAAAGTTACCCATCTGCGAGGAATATCATACCAAAAGGTGAACTGAAGACATGTACGAACTTAAAAATAGCAAGGAGATTTGGAAACTCCGGGCGGTACCAATATCTAAAATTTTGGGCCTTGGCCTATGGACTATATTGGTTGAGGGCTGATACGCGAATGTCTTTTTTGACTAGTAGATTGTTGGATTTAAATGATAAATACCATAACTGGCAAGCGGAAGTTAAAGCATAATCATTTAACATATGGTCAGGAGGTAAATTTCAATCAATCGTAGACCTTACAACTGAGTTTATAATTGATTGTAAAATAAGCTGTGCCGAGTGCACAAAGGAATTGTAAGGCGATTGTAGTTTTTCAAAATTTACAATCGCGATTGTGGTAGGTCGAGTCCATGTCGCCAAGGTCCTGTCGCCACTGAAATGTCATGCCGTAGACACCAGACATGACACCTCACCCAGTCACATTATACTGACACCGGGCCAACTAGTCCTGGTCCTTGACCTAATCCCTCAGTGCTGAGTGCCAAGCGAAGCACCAACAAGTATGTTTAAAGTCTTTGGTATACCCGATCCCGCTTTGAACTGGGGTCTCACGACCTCGAGGCGGACGCTCTAGCCATTAGGCCAAAGAAGCGGTCTTTTCAAGAGTTGAACATCATAATAATTCAACAGCTCACAACAACAACAACAACATGTGAACAAATGTTCGAAACATCTTATAAAGACAATTATATGGCACATCTTTACAAACGGAGTGCAAAAGTACTAAGTAACAGTCTACCTAAGGCAAATATTTGCCCTTAACGTTTTGGGGGGTAGATATCGTAAATATTTACAAGAGGGGCGACCCGATTGTAATTTCTAATTATAAGTTCCAACTAACGTAAATTACAATCCCTTAGTGCAAGAGGGTTTCAATTATCAGCTAAGACCACGATGGAGATTTTCGTGATTAACAAGCAACTTTGGCTTACCATCCTTTTTTCCAAGCGGCCCCTGCAGCAAAACAATTTTAGAGAAATTTATGAAATTTGTGTGTCTTATTGAACAACAGGTGGAACGAGTAAACTTTAGCGTGACATGGGTCACGTTAGTTGGCTGACTGATTGAATTTACATGAAAAGCCTTAAAGGATCTTCTTCTCCAAAACTACTCAAGAGAGCAAGCTAAGATTTAAATTACAATTGCACTTGGCATACTTAGTACGGGTATATTTTCATCCAGAGTTTAAATTTGAGAAAGATCGCTATGTGGTAAACGTTGATTTCTACACTGATAGAGATTTTGGCATATCATAAGCCCTATCTCATGCAGTTTTGAACGCTGATTTCCAATACACTAATATTTCAAACCAGAAATGCCAGCTTGCTTTGGAAACTGTCAGGGTTATGAGGCTTCCAAGATTCTTGTTATCGTTCAGGCTATTATAAAAATGTTCTCTCCATCAACATTTTACTGATTTCCCGAGGAGGAATTTGTCAAAACTGAACCAAACTGCTGTTCGGTTGTCATAACCAAAAGTACGATGTAACCGTAGGCAACAGATATCCCAGTGTGACCTAATTTTCCCGCCATTTCGTCAGGTGACAAAAAACATTTCTCTCCTGGACCACTGCACGGTTCAAGCTAAAACTTGCAATGCAGTTACAGCATTCACAGAGCATCAAGGTTTGCAAAGGGTGCTGATTTCCAATGTAAACTGAAGAGGTTTGTCATGGGCCATGTGACGTCAAAACTGGCTTATTTTTGAATTCCAAAGTTCGCAATGAGATGACGTTTGGTCTGTTAAACTCCAATTTGATTTCCGTTTTCTTACCATCCATAATTCCCCCCTCCCCCGGTCACCATAATGCTGAGATATATATATATTGCTATCGACAACTGATATTCTAGCATGGTACACGATTTGAATATCGATTTCACTCAGTCGCCTAGAACATACCTTACGTCTTTTCAACATGACTTAAAACTGCTTCTCTTGGCATTATTCCGCGCTATTTTCGTACTTTATATATTTTCTTAGTTCTTTCTTAGTTGGTGGTTTGTGCTAGGCGTCGTTTTTGAGAATTGGCCTTGCGATTATTGACGTGGAACGTCCTTACTGTTTGACGGCTGGTATACGAATGTCTGTATCGCCGCACAGAATCACAAGATTCTAGTGCTACATGTGCTGTGAATATGCCCAAGAGTTCCAGTGGTTTGTCTAAACCATATGAATACAACTTCTTATCAGTCTTTTCTCACCTATACTTTATTTTCTTCAGTTTCAGTTGTTCCCATTGTGCTTTATCAATAGTGTTCACTGACGACCCATTATCAATGATCATTTGAACACATTTCCCACCAACCAGTATTTCACCCTTTTCCGGGCTACCAGCATTTAAACTAAATGTATGCTGATCATTTGAATCAACACAGTTCATTTCTCCTTTACCGACACTTTCACGTTTAGGTTTCTGTTCTGTTTTACAACGAACAGAATAATTTTCTTTAAAACCACACAATCTTGTCTTTCACTGGGCACTTTGGATTCTTACTGAAATGACCTGGCAGTCCACAACGAAAACCAATCCCCTTTACATCCAGAGTTTTGACAACTGTCAATGGTTCTACAACTGACTGTTCTTACCAGCATGGAAACTGATGCACACCTGATCTTGCACCTGGGTTTGCACTGTCTCTCTCTAACAGCTTCATACGAAGTTTATTTGATCTGCACTTTTCACTTATGTGATCACGAATTTCCTCTTCAGGGTTTCCAAAATGACACGAGACAGCTTATTGTCTCAACTTCGTGATAACTTGTTCTATGGAATCAATTTCCTCCTGTTCCATTCGCCGAAAGTATCACCTTTCATATGACAAATAACCTTTGTTTGGCATGTTTTTCAAGAGTTAATTCAACGGATTTGTACTCATCTTCATATAGTATGAGATTGTTATGTACGTTAGGTTTGGCCAAATTTTGTTCGGCCAAGGATCTCCAAGAAATCTGAGACATTTTCGTCAATACAGTTTTTGACGTATTCAACAATTCACACAGTTCAACTTATAACAGCTTGTGCCCCGACAGGTTTACAGATGTTTTCATCTCGTCGCTCACTGATTTATTTATTTATCGCATTGGCGTTTTACGCCATGCTCAAGGCTATTTCATGTATACGAAGGCGGCTAGAAATATGGTGGGAGGAAACCGGGCTGTACCCGGGGGGAAACCCACAACCATCCGCAGACTCCTTACAGACCTTTCCATGTACGACTGGACTTAACTCACAGGGACCACATTAGTGAAAAATCTCCTGGGTCATTATGCCCCGCTGGTCACGGAGGCCCCTAAATTCAGACTGTTATAATGCATAGAAGAATATTTCATAAATATCAAGTTTAGCTATATATGGGTCAAGTTTGGGAATTATTTTGAAAACGTGTGTTGAGACACACTGGACTATCAGCTTAATACTAACCTCTTAACATAAAAGTCTTCTGACTGCATGTCCATAATTAGGTCATTTCTAATAAACTGTTTAACACAACAAATTTACGATCTTTACTATCTTCTTCCAGCAGCAGCCATTGGCCTTAATTACTACCATTTGCTGCAGGAGTACCACGATGACTACCCTGGGGTCACAAATACAACTTGTGTGTTACACTTACATCGCTCCAGCTATCTGCGGGCTAGGAATCCTCACCAACATTTTGAATCTCATCGTACTTACACGGCCGTCAATGAAAGGTTCAGCATACACCTTCCTCACCGCACTGGCCAGCGCAGATATGGTAACACTGATTCTCTTCTTTTTCTATCTTGAAGTGTCGTCCAAGGTGTCGAATTACGACTCGATGGCATACTGGTATACTTTATTCAATGTTTACGTGCTAAATCCTGGACTGAACATCTCCTGCTGTGCTAGTGTCTGGATTATTGTGCTCATAACAATTGACAGATGCCTCTCGGTACGCTTCCCATTTCTGGCAAAGTCCTTCTGCTCCGTGAAATATGCCCGGCGTAAGGTTTTGCTTGCCTTTGTACTGGCAATGGCTTTTAACTCCATGAGGCTGTGTCAGTATACCGTCACCACAGATACAGTGAATGGCACTGTGTTTACCCACACTAAGCCAACGGCTCAACGAGGGTCTCAATACTTTTTCGTGTATTTCTGGATTTACGCAGTTGTTGTCATGTATGTTCCTTCAGTCCTCCTGATCATTGTCAATACGTACCTCCTGATACATCTGCGCATCGCTGGAAAACGGCGCCTTAAGATGATGCCAAATCTGAAGATCATCAAAGACAAGATGACACCTCAGAAGAAACCATCACGTCTAAACGCTTCCCTCATAGCAATCACCTTCTTCTTCGTCGTTTGCATAATGCCTTCCTCGTTTTCGGAGCCATGGATCGCCTATACTATTTTCGGTCGAGAAAAAACGCCTCAGGAGTTCTTCCTGCAAACATCTTACAGAGTCTCCGTGATAGTGGCCAATATGTTGGTTCTCAGCAACGCGTCACTCAATTTTTTCTTGTATTGCGCATTCAATTCAAAGTTTTCTGAAACCATGCAGCACATTCTCTGGCACACCTTGCACAAATAGGTTTTTAAGTCAAAGACAAATGCAGTTTGTTTAACACGCACCAAGGCATCAACGACGGGACCTTATACAGGTACCTTACATGGATGTAAAACTACTACTCCTGTCACGTCGTTCATTTCTGTACCCGCAATCACTTTTTGACAGCAAAAATGGTTGTAAGAGAGTCGACAAGACACCGTAACAACTCTTCTTGAAATAAGATACTCTTCTTGAAACAAGATGCTCCTATTGAAACCTTAATGAAATAATTAGTTCCAACGGCAACCCTTACAGAAATAATGTTGCAACAAGGTCTGTGCTTGTAAAGCTTATTTAAATATTTATTTCAATAGGGTAATTTGTTTCAATAAGAGTTGCAACATCGCCGATTAATGCTTCAGTTTAAATGGCTCAGAAGTTGAAGAGAAATAAGCAAGCTAAATAAGCATCCTCGAGGCCTGGTCCCTTTGCATTGTTTTAAGGTGATTGTATGTTAAATGTGATGACAAATTAACATACCTTTTTTCACCCACCTAATTCTGCTTCAGCCATGGCGCTAATGGGCGTGTAAATTGCTATTATTCATGCATTTACATGAACAGCCAGAATAAAACCCTGAGTGAGGTAATCTGACAAGATAATAACAGTCTCTTGAACTGACTGGTTAAAGAAGAAGAAACGATAAAAATGATGAGAAAATCAGACGAAAGGGCGTGAAATCATTTGCAAAGATGATTTAAAATATTTGTATTGGTTTAAATAATGTCTTTTCGGTTTAAAGCCAATAATTGCACTGTTTACTTTTATATCTTGCATTCAGTGAACTAGGGGAGACAACTCTTTGACTTCAGAATGACTGTAAGAACAAATTATTTCCCTTCTCTTAAGTTAGGATTATTGACCAATCTGCTTTAACACATGCCTCCAGACCAGCGGCCGTTAGCCCCGCCCTTTGAACACTGTTGTTATGTCCCACAAAAATCCTCAGCTGAAGCATAATGGCGGATATAAGAAAGGTGTCTGACAGCAATTCATTCGAGCCAATTCCCGAAAATATTTCGATAACGTACCTACCCAATGCGGCAAACTTATCTAAAAGAGCGCTCCAGTAAGACTTAAACTATTTCACTCAAGCTTATGTGCACAAAATTTGCATTTTTCGCGAATCCAAGGATATCATTAAGGCAACGGCAAAATGCTATGGATCAATGGAGACTGAAGTGCCTCACCAGAGTCACATCGACATTTGTCTGTCATCAAAGAAGATTGAAGAATCATTTTGCTCATGCAAGACAGGGTAAGTTTTTTCATAAATGTTATAAAAGGAATCATAAAGCCCGTTTACTTTTGTTGCGAGACGGCATCGTTAGAATCCGATTAGAATAACAACAACAAGGGCGAAAGTGTTCTCACCAATCTTACAAACCTCGGAAGAAGGAAATAAGACCTTAATAACAAATAAATGAAGTTTTACACAATTGTAGATCTGCATGAGTCAATGTGTATTACTTGTATATCACGTAATGATGCATTTTGAATTTGTATAGTAAATTAGCCTGTTTATTTTTTTTTTTCCAGACTTGATGGTTTCCATGTCGTTGGTTTGTTAAATTCAAGGGTTAAAGCTGCATAACTTTTCTCACGTTCCCGAGCTGCACTCGGGAACTTGAACTGCACCAGCGTTCCACAGACGTGGCGTATACCCAGAGGTGACAAGATGAAGCCTGTACCTCAGAATCACGTTGTCGTTGCCAGACCGCTCGACAATATTTGTCAGTTTGTTACAATGTGTCGGTATGAACTATTGTCTTATTTTGGAAGGTAGAACGTTCCCTTCACAGAACAGTCCACACATTGTGTTGACAATCTATTATTATGCATTGGCAGTTTAGCAATATAATGCATATAAAAGCATACTGACAAACATGTATGCATAGACTGATCCTGAGTTTGACGTAAACCACGTGGAGAGCAAGTCCAACACTTTTTCAACCCCAAACAAATTCTACTAGATGATATTGTTTCTTTACTGTATTCCACAGCAAAAGTTCTAATTACATTTCTAATGAGAAAACAAACACTAGTTTAGAGTTAAAGTGATATATATTGTTTGAAACTTGTTCTGTTGCAATGTTGTTGTTGTAGTGTGATGTTGTTGTAGAAGATGTTTACTGGGCAATATTTTTAAATGAATGACTCACTTCATTATTTTTGTTTAGCTTAAGGTTTTGCCTAGTCATAACTGGAGGCTACTGTTATAGAAGAGGAAATAGCAAAAGTTCCTCAGATCTACAGTGAAAATTTTTCTGTCAGAGACAGGAAATCAAGCGTTTCCTTCCCACAAGGGAAGCAATCGTGCCGTTTGATCCAAATACAGGACAAAAGCTGTATATCCAAGAATTTGAACTTTGGCAAATTTGAACAGCAGCTTAATAGCCGATCAGTACCAGCTAAAGAATAAAGCAGCTAATTTGTGCCGAATATTAAAGTATCAGATTTCAATACCGATGACACTGACAGTATGAAGTAAGCTCGAACAAAGGCATAACAATCGGTTAGAGTATCAGCGAGGATGACTTTCGTCATCTGTTTAAAGACAAAATGACATAGAAATTCTTTGAAATCTCATTTAGATTTAGAGAAGGCCTATTGCGAATTTCTTTACATGGATGAACAGTTATAAATTTAGTCATCACTGTAAGGCTTGATGCACCCAATGCTGCCTATTGCGAATTTCTTGACATGGATGAACAGTTATAAATTTAGTCATCACTGTAAGGCTTGATGCACCCAATGCTGTCAAGGGTGAAGATTTATATCAGTACAAAGAGACAAATGTTACAAGTGAACCACAAGTTACATGTGCAATGACCAAGGATTATCCAACACATCTGTCAATCCCATGTACATACAGTACTGTAAGAACTATGCCATGGGCAACAGGTGAAACTACATATAGTACAAATGAGTTCTCAGTTCCACCACCTTCGCCATCATGATGTGACGAAAACTTATGGATAATCTCTTATTCGTATCAGACTGACTGGTGCTACATGAAAGTAATCTGGTTGCCAGATGTAACATTGGAAGTGTATTTGTGATTACTTGACTGTACTGCGTATTTAACAACAAACACACGATTTGTATAAGATCGACAACACAAAAATGGCGCAAAATATTCATAAATAACTGTCGTCTGCATCTTACCTGTATCTCTGCTGTTAAGTTCTAAAACAATAACACAATACTGCATGAATATTCAGAGGAGCATTCGTATCGGCTGATAGAATCTGAGACAAGCAATCACCACTATCGAACATTAGACCTGGAGATTTATTTGGACACTGAACTGTGAGTTTTCCTACATGTCTTATGGATGTTATTTTATTGTAAACGAGAACGAAATATAAGAAGAGTTTCATGGGGTTATTTTTGATGAAGTTATGTGTTGTTGACGATTGATGACAACAACAACAGTCAAATCTCAGTGACCGATTGTCACAGAATTCTGGTATAAAAATGTACTCAATGTTGGTTTAGAACTCATAGTTTATGAAACAGGTATATATTCCTTGAGTTTCTATGGTCTTACCTTAATTAGAAGCTATTTAGATATCTATTTCCGACCGAAATGATTCACTTCGCCATAATAGCAAATTATAGACGGGACGCTGCGCAATGCACGTCAGCCAATCAAACTCTAGGATTTTGGAGGTTGGCACCGCCTTCTCTGTCTAGACTCTATAAAAGGGCATCGATAACAGCGTCTGACAGATGGTCCTGGAGGTCTACGAAAGGCAAGACAAGTCCACAGACCAAGACAAGAGGAAGGCAAGGGCAAGATCAAGATAAGGCTCCGAGGATTACTTTAGTTAGAGAGCTAAACGGTTTCAAAAACGCAGTCTATACATCGATGCGCATCCTATAGGAAATCAGCATAAAGCTTTTCCAGGGATCGCCGATCTTCCCAAGAGGAGATTTGCTCGATCCCGCGGGAGATTTGCTATCTCAGAATATTACGCAGGAAGGATTTAGTGTTATACTGTGCGCATATATCTTTCATATATACTGTTAAATTGCTAAAGACTGTTTACCGTCTATAGCCGTGTCAACAAGCCGTCCAGAGTTATCCCCCCATGAAACTCTCGCGAATGGTATTGTTCATTCTGAAGGAATATTTGATGATTTGACTGTATTTATGTGAATAAATGAATTTCACTGTTTGGTGTTCGAACTGAAAAACAAATATTCGGATCTTCTATTATGTTGTTCTTTCTGATTTACTGAAATAAGTCGTAAGACTTGAGTTTTCCTCCAAGAATTATCCTGGAACAATACAGACCGGGAATCCATTTGGTGTATTAAAGAGAATAACAGCATTGAATTAATGACTGTACTGAGAGTAAATCCATATTTCTGTAGTGTTGTCTCCAAATACTTGAGGTAAATATCGGTCTCATATGCTACAAAATACCTCGGAGTCGATAGAGATTAACTGGTGATAAACAGAGAGCAGGACAAAGCCTGTATTCTTAATCTCTAAAGGTCATAAGACTGGGTTTTAATAAAAAAAAATCCACTACAATATTATGCAGATTCAAGAAATCAGAGACTCCCACATAGGACTAAAGAACCTGGCTTTCATAGAAACACCGCTTTCACACCAGCATACTCTACAAGACAATACTATCAATATGTACCTTTCCCTACATTGTTTGGACCGCGCATGTCACATTTGCAGTCGGCAAGTTCAGCCTTTAACAGAGACGTCAAGTTCAAGAAAATTTCTCTACTGACCTTTTCAGGCGAAAGAAAGGACTGGCCGGAATTCAAAGCAATTTAGAGGGAACCTGCAGAGCATTCCTCTTTGAGCAAAACTGCACTGGCACACAAACTAAACTACTCGATCAACGGAGAAGCAACACAGCGTATCAAATCAGTGTACGGGATTAGACCAGAAGCCTATGATGTCATGTGGCAGAAATTAGAACAGTACTATGAGGACACTACTGCTTGTATACATGCAATTCTAGACAACTTCTACAATGAAAGACAATGATTTCGAGGGATAGGTGGCACTAGTTGATGAAGTCTAAGCTTCCTAAAGCGAAGTGCAAGAGATAAATCAAATTCATGTTTTGACAATGAGAAATGTTGACCAAATTACCACACTTCTCCCTTGAAACATCAAATGTGAATGGATACGAAAATAAACCATCCATTCGCTGCATTCATGGATTTCTTGGATTTTGAGCGACAAGCAGTAATAAGGCTCACTGGAATGCAAGCCGAGAAAAAACCTGACTCGTACAAAGCGAAAGGATCAAAGAACCAGCCTTCATTTTCTCATCAAGGTTACAGTAAATCACAGGTACAAGAAAAAACAAATTTTCGAAAGAAATTCTATCCTTGTACCTTCACAGCTCACAGAAAGGAAGGAATAAAGTATGACACAAGTAAATGCCTTGAATTCAAAAAGCTAACTATCACTAAAAGATATAAAATGCTGAAAAAAGCTCAATGCATCCTTCATTTGTTTTGGAGACCATCACAAAGATAAATGTCCAAACAAAAATCCTTGTGTCACATGCAACAGGTCAAACCACCATTTCTTACTTTGTAAAGAGAAAGAACAACAGGCAACTGGTAGCTCAACAAGTCACGCTAAAACAGAAACACGTAACAAGACCACATCCAGCTCAACTTTGTCTCTGTATCCCATACAGAAAGTTGTCGTTCCAGGGACTGGAAAACATGCTACAGTTTTCTGTGGTGGTGGGTCAAATACCACATACATAACCCATTCAGCACCTGTAATTTCACATTGGATGTAAAAACCATGGGAAATGTTCAAAAAACTTATGACACCTCGAAATACGAAGTGCACCTCCAGACACAAAGTGGCAAATCAATCAGAGTCACAGCCTTCAGAATGGGACCTGTGAGAAGACTGGACACCAAAGCTCTCCGCAACTTATTCCCTTACTATGACGTTAATCTGTTGCAACGCCAATCAACCAATGTCGACATACTGCTAGGCTGCGATAATTTTGGATTACATCAATGCCCAAGATGCCCAAGCAGGAAAGAATCTCAGTTGGGAGTGTGTATCCAAAGTTCTTACCCACTTCTCAGAGAGGAGACAAAAATGGATGCAAACCTTGTCAAGACAATCCATGACATTTATCCCAAAATAGAGACACTCTATTCTGCTATTTCATACTCCCACAGAGAGTTTGTGTACCTCAGTGGCCGTCCAACAAAGACATGTTCAACGTTCCACCAAAGTAATTGGGAAGAAGTCAGCTCAGCACAGACACTGAGTGTGGATGAAGACAGTCTGAGCAACTCCCAGGACATACACACTCCTTTAAAGAGAAGCAGGAACTTAAAATGATTCAAGACAATCTCTCGTATGATGAAGACAAGCAATGTTGGGTCACCAGTCATCCCTGGATGGTTGATCCAAGTAAATTGCCAGAGAATTACAACCCAGCTTTCTCTACACTCTTTAACATGGAGCGAAGATTGAAAAGAGATCCACAGTGGGCTGAAAAGTACAAACTACAAATACAAGACATGCTGGATCGTAATGTAGCCAGAAAGTTATCCACAGAAGAAAAAGCAAACTGCACTGGGCCAAAATTCTACATCAGTAACTTAGCAGTGTTCAACCCAAAATCAAACTCCACACCTGTTCAAATTGTATTCAGCTCCAGTCAATTATACAAAGGAACATCTCTGAATGCGTGTCTGTTTAATGGCTCGGACTGCTATCTGAACAATCTCTTGGCCATTCTACTGAGACGGAGGGAGCAGAAACAGTGCTTTTGTGGGAGACATTAAGAAAATGTTCAACTCCGTACACCTCCAGCTACTGGAGCAGCAGTGCCATCGGTTCCTTTGGCGAGACCTGCAAGAGAATCAAAAGCCAGACATTTATCACCAAAGTAAACTTTGGAGACAAACCTCCAACAGCACTCAGTTGTGAAGCAGTATACAAAACAGCAGACAGATTTTACCGGGAAAGTCCACAAGCAGCTGAACTGCTGAACAAATCAAGTTACGCTGACGATCTGATCAACTTCCCATCCAGCATTGACAGGAGCTGAACAGGTCACCCCTGAAGCAGAGGAAATGCTGAAGAAAGGTGGGTTTCAGATAAAACATTGGCAGTTCAGTGGTGGATCAGATGTACGCACCACTACCAATTAAGAAAAACAACCAAGATTGAATTGTGAAAAAGTACCAACAGCAGTTTACAAGTACCTGGGGTATGATGGAAACCCATCAAAGACGTAATAGGTTTCCAAGTAACACTCAACTTCTTTAAGAAAAAGAGAGGTGAACGTACATGAACAGTTCTTACTAAAATGGACATTCCTACATCTCTGCCTGTCGTGTTGACACGTCAAACTGTCCTGGAACAAGTGATGACAATTTACGACGCCCTAGGTCTGGTTTGTCCATTTACCCTACTCACAAAAACCCCCGAGAGACATGGCAAATGCAACTGAACTGGGATGATCAGTTCCCAAACAACTTGTACCTCAACTGGATCAGACTTTTCAAGACCATGTTTAAATTGGAACAAATAAAGGTTGAGAGATGTTTGAAACCAGAAGGAACTGTTGGTCGTCCATGGCTGATCATTCTCAACGACGGAAGCAATCAAGCCTATGGATTTGCAGCATACATCCTGTGGAAGATGGTCAACGGAGATCATTGGTGCCGATCATGGCGAAATGTAGAATAGCACTTTTACACAGAGTGTCAACACCACAAATGGAGCTAAACGGTGCTGTTCTTTCAAAAAGAGCATGAAAAGTCAGGGAAAAAGACATGCAATTTGACTTTCAAGGAATTCCCCACCTTGTGGATTCCGAGACTGTATTAAACATGTTAAACAAAAGTAGCACAAGGTATTAAAGGCGTGCAAATAGGAGAAATTCAAGCTGCAACCTCAGGCGATATGTCCTCTTGGACATGGATTTCCAGTGACACAACTAACTGGCTTACGACACAAGTTCGTTCCTGATGGCACAGAGTGAATTTGCCAGCATCAAGGGATGGTCAGAAGTAATCTACAGCGACCCTGGATCTCAGCTTGTAGGAGCTGAACGTCAGTTGAAAGAAGCCTGGGAAAAGAGGGATTTAAACCTTCTCATTCTGAAATGGGTCTTTGGTCCTGTTGATTCTCACTGGCACCAAAGAGCAGTGAAAGCACTTGTGAAAAGCGCAAAAACAGCCATACACTACGTTGTCCACAATCAGCCTTTGTCCGTTCCGGAATTTCTTACCATCTGCACTGAGGCATCAAATCTGCTGACAGAAAGGCCAATTGGAGTTACACAAAGTGCAGATTCAGGTATCAATGTGTTAACACCCAACAGTCTTCTGCTTGGCCGTGCAACGGCAAAGAATCCAGGAGGATGGCAACCTTCAGGACACCTCACGAATGGGTACCACCTGGTACAGACAGTGTGTGATCATTTCTGGAAAAACTGGACTTTTTTTAGTATTTGCCAACACTTATCACCTTCAGAAATGGTCAACATCTCAGCGGAATCTAAGGCCTGGACACGTAGTTGGTTAAGGAAGTCTTCCCAGGCAAGGATGGAAAGGTTCGCCAGGCTTCTGTGACTTACAAGAGCTACAAATTCGGTGAAAGGAGCAACGTTTACTCAAGAGCAAAGGACACCACAGTGAGAAGTGTCCAAAGACTTGCCCTTCTGGTTCCAGTTCAAAACTCTGACAGTGTAAAACCGTAATATCTGTTTGAACTGTTTCTTTATAACACAGTGATATGAACCTCTGAACATTACTGGCATGTGACACTTGTCCTCCCGGTGTGTTGGCTTAAATAATGTCTTTCCAGTTTAAACAATTGAACTGTTTACTTTTAGAAGTTGCATTCAGTGAACTAGGGGAGACAACTCATCGACTTCAGAATGAATGTAAGAACAAATTATTTCCCTTTTCTTAAGTTAGGATCATTGACCAATCAGCTTTAATAGCATAAACTGATCCTGAGTTTGACGTAAACCACGTGGGGAGCAAGTCCGACACTTTTTCATTTCCAAACAAATTCTACTAGATGATATTTTTTCTTGACTGTATCCAACAGGAAAAGTGAGTAGAAATCAACTACGGACCCTTAATTACATTTCTAATGAGAAAACAAACATTAGTTTAGTGTTAAAGTGGTATATATTGTTTGAAACTTGCTCTGTTACAATGTTGTTGTAGTGTGATCAGAAGATGTTTACTGGGCAATATTTTTAAATGAATGACTCACTTTATTATTTTTGCTTTGCTTAAGGTTTTGCCTAGTCATTTTTCAAGTGTCTTTTTCTCTTTAAAGAAAAGTTGAAAAACATACTGATGACCATATTTCCAAATATCTTTTTACACTCTTTCATCTGAAGTTCACGTAAATTTTATCTTTTCTCCACCTTTAACTGTCCCAAACCGGGTAGTGTATCTCAATATCTCAATGGAAACCATTCGCGAAGGAGGCTATGAAATCTCAGGCAGTTCTACTTTTATCTTATGGTTATATGATTTCATCAACAAACACCCAATTTTTATAAAAACTTTTCTTAACCTAAATGTTACCTTATTCTGTGGTTTTTGGGGCCCTTTCACTTTTCAAGAACCTCCTACGGATAGAATCCACTACGGGTTACCACAGTTCCAGTAAGATACACAGATACTGTATACGTTTGTCATTCTAGCAAGAATGGTAAACACAGTGATTGCATACCATTGTTCTGTCTCGCCACTCATTGTGATTGTATGCGTTTGTCAGGTCTCCCCAGCTCAGTACACAGTGATTGCATACGTTTGTTCTGTCTTGCCAGTTAAAGTGATTGTATACGTTTGTTCAGTCTCGCTGGTACTATCACATATAGTGATAGTACACGTTTGTTCTGTCTCATCAGTTATAGTGATTGTAAACGTTTGTTCAATATTGCCAGTTCGGTACACATAGTGACTGTATACGTTTGTTCTGTCTCATCAGTTATATTGACTGTATACGTTTGTTCTGTCTCATCAGTTATAGTGACTGTATACATTTGTTCTGTCTCATCAGTTATAGTGACTGTATACATTTGTTCTGTCTCATCAGTCATAGTGACTGTATACATTTGTTCTGTCTCATCAATTACAGTGACTGTATACGTTTGTTTTGTCTCATCAGTTACAGTGACTATACGTTTGTTCTGTCTCATCAGTTATAGTGACTGTATACGTTTGTTCTGTCTCATCAGTTATAGTGACTGTATACGTTTGTTCTGTCTCATCAGTTACAGTGACTGTATATGTTTGTTCTGTCTCATCAGTTACAGTGACTGTATATGTTTGTTTTGTCTCATCAGTTACAGTGATTGCATACGTTTGCTCAGTCTTGCCAGTTCCGTTCACTTAGTGATTTTATACCTTCATTCTGAGCGCCAGTTCGCAGGGGTCCCAGCGCTCCTATATTTTCCTACTTTTTTATGGGATCCTATAAATCTCCTGTTATTTGGAAAAAAATTTCTATATTTCCTATCTTTTTTTTACATTGGCACAAAAGAATTCTTGTCGCATGTATGTGTACGTCTGTGTGGTTGACTGTAGGGCATATTAAGGCTTATAGTTTTTAGCGAGCGAGGTTTCACGCCTACCTTGTTGTTATGCTGATAGTCTATCAACATGGATGATGTCATAGTTATTAAGGCTGGAAACAGAGAAAATGGAAAGTACATTTTATTTATCCATCAAGGAATTTCTAAATGGAAATTATTTGTTGAATAACTGTATGATTTATCATTTCTCTACATTCAGCTAATTCTCAATGAAAGTCATTTTATTTACAGATCAAGAAAGTCAAAACCTCTAAATAGAAAATAAAGGTAGGATAAATGCATGATTCATCATTTCTTACCATTCAACTCAATTGTAATTTTCAATAGAACTAACTCATAAGGTCAGAAATATGAAAGGAACATTATGAGAGATTATTATATTTTTGTTGCTCAATATGGTTTTGTTTTCTGGGTTCTTTTAAAGTTTATTACTAATCAAATTACATTTTGTTAGATTCATGTAACTACTGACATTGTTTTCCTGTTGCATCCAATTCACTTAATAACCAAAATACGTGTGTACAACTGGTGAAGGGTGGGTTGGGGTGGATAAAGGACTTATTTTTGCAGATTGAAACTGTGCGGTGTCTTATCTATTTAATAGATGACTAGGGATTGTATGCCTAACTATTGCTGGTAACTTACATTATGCAGTTCTTACACATCTTTCCCCTTTTCAGATATAACTGAAGAAAACTGGTAAGATGAGTTGCATATATCGGTTTTTATCATTTTTTATGTTCTATTTCAGATCGACAACTTTCGTTATGCCAGGTGGGAAAACCAATTCAACCCAGTTTGGCTTAAAAGTGAAGACGGCTGTAAGCTTTCTGAATGGTGTCAGCCCAGCAAAACATCTGTTTATGCTGCATTTTGCTCTCCCTGGAGTTCCGAAGTCCAATGTGATAACCAGGCTCTTGTGCAACTTGTGCAACATTCTAAATGTAAAGGTCACCAAAAGCGAGCCAAGGAAATACTAGGTGGTTCTCAGATGATACTGACCTTTGCTCATTGAACAACTGATTCTGCTTCTGCTTCAAGTTCAGTATCCTCTCCTGCTGCAAGCAAGGATCATTGGTTTGTTTGTCGCGAATGGATGGAATTAAAAAAGCGGAACTGATCTGGATCTTAAATGTGGTTAATTCACATTTCAGTTACTCATCTTGTGATGGTCTGAAAGAAGTACTTATGCAGGTTTTAGTCTTTCTTATAACGAGTCCACAAATGCACAAAATTTGAAGCAGCTTGAAATTAAGGTGCAGTACTGGTCTGAAGATCAAAATCAGATTGTTGTGCACCTTCTTAAGACCGTTGTGATGGGCCATGCAACAGGTGAAGATCTGTCGAAGAAGATTACGTCTGCCGTCGATGAGGCTGGCTTGCAGCTGAAGAATTTGCTGATGTTAGGGAGTGATGGACCAAATGTCAGCATCACTGTCTGGTGTATCGTTAACAAAGCCATAACTGATTTGGGGGCCCCAGGATTTTTAGATGTCGGAACTCTCCAAATAGTACACAATTCTTTTGGCAAGGGCTTGAGAGAATACTGCTCAAATATTCCAGAATTTGTTGTTGATACTTTTTACTGGTTTAAGGGATCTGGAGATCTGGAAATCCCTTATTGAGTAATTTCTAGTTTTTCTGCCAAAGCACAACCCCAAGGATTTATCAAAGCCCAGGTATGAAAGGATCAAGGTGGAACTTCAGAGACCAAAAATCAGAATCCAACTCTCAGCTTTCTCAGGTTTCTCTCATCTACGTTTGCCGAGTTCTTGGTCTTCTTCCAGTGTGAGAAAACCACTCATTCATATTCTCTATGATAAACTTTGTGATCTACTCAACACGTTAGTGAGGCGAATGATGAAGAAATCTACTGTTGAAAATCTTCAGCTACTTGATGTCTCAGTTGTCAATGACCAGCTCAAAGGAACGGCTATTGGAATTGGAGAAGAATGTCATAAAAGCCTTGGTAAGTTGCAGGTATCTGAGATGGAGAAAATACTGCTTGGAATCCGAAAATTCTACCAGGCAACGATTCAGCGTCTTCAAAAGAAGCCCCCCCTTTCCAACAAAAATCCTGAAACATACCAGATGTTTGCAGCCTCAAAATCGGTCTGCCAATTATGCCAATTTGTTTGTTAGATCAGTCCAAAGCCTATCCAGAGAACTAAGACGAGATTTTGACAGTGACATCATTGCTGATGAATGGAGGGTCTATCAGGCAGAAAGCATCCCAGCAGACTGGTCCCAGGAAATAAAACAGGATGGGGGCCGTCATTATGAGGAGGATTGATACGCTTTGGTCAAAAGTCTCTGGACTGAAGAATTGCACAGGAAGTTGCAAGTTTCCAGTGCTGAGTAAGTTAGTGAAAGTTGTTTTGGCTCTACAGGGTAAGCCTAAGTGAGGCTTCCATTAATGGCCTTCGTGCAACAGCTGATGGTATGAAACGGTATGGCAACCGACCCGAGCATATTCCAATTACCAAGGATTTACATTGGCGAGAACATGACTGATAACATGTTCTGTAATCGTAAGATGTAACTGTAAAAGGTTGTAAATAGGGAATTTCAACAACATTTACATGAGCGGTTAGTGATTACTGTATGTGTAGTTACTTTCACATATAGACAATGAGCTGGTTAATGCGATCGTCATTTTCAGTCATTTTAACTGATTTTCCACTTCGTAGTTTTATAAATGCATAACGTTGCATGCACTGTGTTGTACGGTATTTGCCTTACGATAGGGCTTGTATTCATTTACTGTAGGTGGTCATGATATTAATGAGGAAGCCCTAACAGGAGATCGTCGTTCCAATTTTACCTGTGTGTGACTTCACATGGGTAAGTGTACTTTGAATGAGTCACAATTATGTAGTTATGTACACTCTACGCAATACCAGGGGCCTCCGTGGCTCAGTTGGTTAGCGCGCTAGAGCAGTATAATGACCCAGGAGTCCCTCATCAATGCGGTCGCTGTGAGTTTAAGTCCAGCTCATGCTGGCTTTCTCTCCGGCCGTATGTGGGAAGGTCTGTCAGCTACCTGCGGATGGTCGTGGGTTTCCCCCGGGTTCTGCCCGGTTTCCACCCACCATAATGCTGGCCGCCATCGTATAAGTGAAATATTCTTGAGTACGGCGTAAAACACCAATCAAAAAAAAAAAAAAAAAAAAAATCAATCTACGCAATACCAGGTATCACTGATACAGTAGTGTTTACCATGGCACGGTTATTGTACAGTACATATATCCTGCATTTTTGTAACTAAATACTGGATGTGTTAAATTCTGATTTACACCTGTTCAGTCAGTTTGGCATTAGGCATTACAGTTTTCTATTTTATTTTATTGCTCAAGTAAATTGCTGTAATACAGAAACTGTGTTGAAGACAGGCCAGAGCCAATTGTAATACATGTACAAGTATTATGTAAAATGTTGTGTTCAGGGAAATAAGCCATCACTTCAAGGTTAACTAACTACACTGATAATGTCCCCAGGCTGCTGACTACATGTACTTTTGTACTTATTAATGGACCAATGCTTAAAGTGTTTCCAGTTGTCTCCCTTGAATGCTCTACACATGTATGGACACAGACCCCCATTACAACTTCCGTTTTTCGGTAGGGACGATTGTCTGACGTTCTGTGAATTTTAGGGTATAAAGTCTTTTTTTGCTCCCAGGCGTCCATTTTTTGGTGCACAGGTGCATGCTTGGTATTAAAATGCTGGAAACTGTCTAAACTTTGAGGAGGTATGAGCTTTATTGATGAAAATTTGAAATTCTGGGCGAGAGGACACAAGGTGTGAGGTAGTGATGAGGCTGCGAGTGACGTCCCCTTGGCGTTGCTAGGCACGCCTCCCAGCTGCCGGCATGGAAAGGTCCAGATTTTGACGGTCAAGCTATGTCAAGATTTTTATGGCTTCTTTCTCACAGGCTGGGCCAGGTATGCACCAAAGCTTATTGGCCACGGAATGTTTGGGACTGAGCTACAGTGCTAGACGTTAACATTGTCGCTTATGGAAAATTAATGGGGGTCCGAGGCCTGTACTGACGAAGTCACCAAAATGTGAAAAATGTCACCATGCGCTTAGATTTCGCAGCAGCCTGATAATTTTTGGTGGGTATGTCTGTGATGTGTTTTGCATTGATTGGGCCGTTTCATAGCTTCTTGGGGCTATTTATATTTTGAAAATATCCATTTTGATGAAAAATCGGTAAAATGCTGTTCAGCGTAGGGTAGCATGTGTATAGGCATCCTGAAATGAACAACATGCAACGTTCTAGTATTCCTACGCTTGAAAATGGAGACGTTCAGAGCAGAAATTGCTGCAAAAATTGAAAGTTTCAGTGTTTATAGTGAAAACGGAGCCTGTCGAGTGTGGACTGGACCATTGACGAGGGATGGTCGATATGGCCTTGCCTCCTACAAAGACCCCGTCACACATCGATGGAAGAAGAAACACATCAGTAGACTTGTTTATATGGCCAGACAGGGGCTGTCACATTTAGATCCCAAGCTTGATTGTTCACACGTGTGCCACAACACACGCTGTGTAAATGTGGACCACATAAGCTTGGAACCGCATTGTGTTAACAATAACAGGCAGCGCTGCTGTCTCAGCCATGGGCAGTATGCAAGGTGCATGTTGCATTTAAGACTGAGCAGGTTGGTTTCCCCTCATTAAAAATAATAAATAACAGATTGTTTTAGATTTTGCTCAATTTCTGTTATCATTTTTTAATTTCTTTCATAAGCAACAACAGCAGTGACAAATTATATACAAAATTGGCGGTTACAAATATCTAGTGTATGTGTGATCTGTTTGGGTGTTGTCCAGTTGTCCCTTGGCATAGTCAGTTTTTTCTTCTGGATTTGAAAGCCTGTACTCAATGTGCTCTCGAAGTTTTCTGGCTGTATTGCGGAGTGATCTCCCCTTAACTGTCTGTCGCTTCTTATAAACCTTGTGGTACTGGTTCACCCTTTCAATCTGTTGTACTGTTCTCTGGCTCCTAGGTGAAATACTGGCGCCGACAGCTTGGAGTTTGGCAGCCGTGGACTTGTCCTGGCCATTGTTAAGTCTGTGGATTGTGGACGCCGCCCTTCCCTCCATATTGTTCCTGCGGCATTTGGAACAGTCCCCACCGTAACACCTGACCGTTGCATCCACAACCCTGGGTAGGCAAGTTTTTATTTTCCTCATGTCACCAATGTGCTCAGACATAAGTTGAGAAAATATCAAGCTACACCTGGCCTTAACATCCTGACTCAACACCTTCTGTGCTTTCTTCCTGGCTTCCCTCGTTCGGCCCTGTCCTTCGAACATGGCATCGCTGAACTTAGCCTGGTTACATTTCTTGAACTGGGATCTACCAAGGTGCGTGGGGTCTGCTAACCGTTCGACCTCCCACAGTGGCTCGACCAGTCGGATGCCGTCCTCCACTCCCTTGGCTGACCTGGAGTCGCCGTCCGTGGTTACATGTTTGGCTAAAACACCTTGCCTCGCCCATCCCTCACCAATCTCGTTCCCCATATTATACTCGGACCAGGGGGCATGTGGGTTTGTGTTCGCTGTGCACTCCTCGTGTCCTCCAGGGCACTTTACTTGGAAGCCTTTTCCTCTTAGCCAGGACCCAGTCCAACACAATTTATTCTTCAGTGCTGCGGAGACAATGTATTGCTTGTCTGTTGATGTCTCCACAGCCAGGGAAATTGCTTGTGAAGAATTCTGGCCCGGTTTCTTGGGACTGGTTATGGTAATGCTGTTGTAGCGAGTGTCTGTGGCCAGATCTATTGTGCTGTCATTCTCTCCTCTTTGCCTTTTGTATGCCTTTACCTCTTCCACCTTATTTGCCATATCCTCTCTGTTCAGCTTTGCGATTGCAGATGCGACATGGTTTGCACTGCGATGCATGTTCCTACGAGTGGCAGGCGGCACGTCCATCGCTGCAAATAGGAGTCTGGCTCGGGTGTTCCCATTGGTGTGTCCTGGAGGCCTACTTGAAGAGCTCGGTTCACCGCCGCAGCTTTTTGGCCAGGCCTGTTGCATTCTACCTCTTTGTAGAATTTGTGGAAGCCAGATACATAGTCACAGTCACAGCACTTAAAACTGAACGCCCAGGCTAAACCCCACTTTTTCTCTGCAGCTATCTCTAACCTGGGCAGTGGACAGTGGTCCTTGGTCTCACTGTGCTCAAGCATAACTTTGTTCCATATACACACCATTTTCTGTATGTCTATGAGTCGCATTCCTTCAGCAGCCCATTCCCGCTCATGTGTATCTCTGTCTGATCCAGCCGTGGAATCTACCTTGCACCGTCTTGGCCGCTGTATTCTCTTTGTGTCAGGCTGGTGTGTTCTTACAGCCTCCTGATTGGGCTGGAAATCTGTGTCCATCAAGGAACACCCAGGCAGAGGATTCAGCATGTCTGTAACTGCTGACAGGTTATTTGAGCGATCCTGGGCCTTTCCAGCTTGAAATCTAGACTGTTTCCTCTTTCTGTCTCCCTTCATGGTGTTTTGGGGTAGATTGTTTGCCTTGTTAACTGTCAGACTGACCAATATAGGTGTACTTGGTGGCTGCCTGATTGGAAATGTTAAATTCATATTTTTCCTCTCTGTTTATATGTTGTAGATGCCAATGTGACACCCTTTGATGTGACTGTGCAGAGTAATAACCTGCTGTGAGACAACAGCAATGGTGCAGGGAGGTTTTTGCATGGTGAGCTGGTCAGCCAATCAGCAGTCATGGGGGAGGAGGGCATGGGGGGGGGGGGGGGGGGTGCCTGGCTGGGTGGTCTTTTAAAGGGTTTCATCATGTTATTCAGTGGGGAACTGGGATACTAGTCTTTTCTTAAGTCCTGTCCACTAAAAAAGTGCCTGTGAGTAGGTCTTCATCACCTTGAGGCATTATTCTTGCTTTGATTTTGGTCACAAATGATTGTTCCGAAATCGTGACAATCCGCTTTGATACCCCCTACCACACTGTCAGTCAATTTTTTTCACATAGTTGCTGAAGTAAATGTCTTATATTTTGACATTTAATTGTCAGATAAATTGCCTATATTTTGATGTATGCTTTGACACTTTTGGCTTGTAACATTCATATTTAAAGCTGCTCTAAGTAGAAAAGTCTTCTTAAAAATGTATATTTCTCTAAATGGTTGCTTTTGAAAAGTCTAAAGTGCTCTGTCAATGTGATTTTTTTAACTTTTCTTGCAGATAAACATCTTGTCTTTCCAAAACAGTTGACCTGATGGAGATATCTCGAACGGTATATTCACTGCAAAGCTTCAAAGTTTACCCTTCAGAGTTTTTTCACCCTGAAAAAAAGACATGTCCAAGATGGGGGTACCCCAACTTGAATTCATTCAACTCCAAAGTTTCTGCATGTATCAAGCCCTAATTTTGCCTGTGAGGTTCAGAAGTGTCAGGAATTGTCTGGTGCAAAAATTATTGATTTTGAAAAAAGGTGGCTGGTGTGATAGGACACAGACCCCCATTACAACTTCCGTTTTTCGGTAGGGACGATTGTAGTTCTGTGAATTTTAGGGTATAAAGTCTCTTTTCGCTCCCAGGCGTCCATTTTTGGTGCACAGGTGCATGCTTGGTATTAAAATGCTGGAAACTGTCTAAACTTTGAGGAGGTATGAGCTTTATTGATGAAAGTTTGAAATTCTGGGCGAGAGGACACAAGGTGTGAGGTAGTGATGAGGCTGCGAGTGACGTCCCCTTGGCGTTGCTAGGCACGCCTCCCAGCTGCCGGCATGGAAAGGTCCAGATTTTGACGGTCAAGCTATGTCAAGATTTTTATGGCTTCTTTCTCACAGGCTGGGCCAGGTATGCACCAAAGCTTATTGGCCACGGAATGTTTGGGACTGAGCTACAGCGCTAGACGTTAACATTGTCGCTTATGGAAAATTAATGGGGGTCCGAGGCCGTATAGTTGACTTGAATTATGCGCACCTGTTTTCTAGGGGAAGTAACTCTTCTCTTTCTTTTTTTCGACCTGATTTTTTCATTTATATTTGGCGTCGTGGACAGGGGACAGGGCAGACAGAAAAAAAAAAGGGTGGGGGGGGAACCACGGTTATAACATCGTTATGGCGGAGCGACCAGACCCTGATGTGGCGGCCTTAGAAGATCGCCTACGAGACTTAGTGAGGACAGTGGAGAGGCATGCAAAGGAGATAAGAAGCCAGGCGGACAGGGCTGCATGTCCACCACCAGTCTACATTCCCCGGGATCGTAAAGCGCCTGTCTCCTGTGGATCCCGGAAAAATCCTCAGATGTCAACTATGAAGAATGGGCAGACACTGCTGTTAGTGCTGTTGTGATCAGGCAGATGCCGTAATGGACTTTCTGGGTTGCCAGGCAAAGAAAACTAAATTAATTCGGGTCAAATTAATAGACCCGAGTGAACGTAGGCAGATCACTTGTGTGTTCACTTTATGGTGATAAAGTTTCTATGGGTAGTAGACTCAAGGAATTCTATGAACAGTCACAGAACCCAAATGAGACTGTGCGTACAGTTGGCTATGATCTTCAGGAACGTATGATACATGTCCCTTGTCCTGACATTTCCCTGAAAGAACAATTTGACAATACAGTTAGGCGTGAGGTAAAAATGCGGCTGAGGGACAGACCAGATTTTTCAGATCTAATGCAAACAGCCATTGATTGGTCTGAAGAAGAGGAAGTGTTGCCCACTCCTTGGATCAACAACAGATCCAACCCCTCTATCGTGGAAAAGAGTGAAGCAGATCCTGTAAACACCCAGACAAAACTTCTGCAGGAACTTCTCCAGCGGCCAGCTGAAATCATTTCACTCCTGAAGCAGAAGGCTACAAAGCCGACCAAACCTTTCAAAGATGAGCAGGGACGGATCCTGCATTTCACCTAGAAGAAACCTGGACACATTAAACGGGACTGCCAATCACAAGACACCCATGGTTTATAAAGGGTACTACCGTAGTGAGCCGACCGGTAGAAGGATGCTTAGGTTCCACACAAAATGTGAACGACTTTCAGAATAAAGCAGTGGGTGAATGCCCTCGAGCTCAAGTGACTATAGGTGGGGTGTTGACCACACTGATCACAGGTATCTACCATAAGTGAAACAGTCTTCAGCAATTGTTTTAAACCAAAAGGTGTTGTTCCTATAGATGTTAAGTATGTATGTCTTACTGCTGCTTATTTATTTATTTATTTATTTGATTGGTTTTTTACGCCATACTCAAGAATATTTCACTCATACGACGGCGGCCAGCATTATGGTGGGTGGAAACCGAGCAGAGCCCTGGGGAAACCCACGACCATCCGCAGGTTGCTGGCAGATCTTCCCACGTACGGCCGGAGAGGAAGCCAGCATGAGCTGGACTTGAACTCACAGCGACCGCATTGGTGAGAGACTCCTGGGTCATTACGCTGCGCTAGCGTGCAAACCAACTGAGCCACGGAGGCCCCCCTTACTGCTGCTAATGAATTAGATCTTCTATATGTAGGTTGTTTGGAAACTCACATCGAAACACTGGGAAAGACCTTGGTAAATCAAGCTGACTTTGTTGTTAAGGACAGTGAGTCTAATACAAATTTGTCCCGTATATTGGGCATGATTGTTCTGAGGAACTGTGGAAAAGCTTTCAGCTGAAACCCCAAGTGGTTCCAACATCTGTTCCAACATCTGGACATCTGCGTATTTAATACAATCAAATATGAGGTGGTATTCATCACCAACAGTCATCTGACAAAAGCTGCATTTCAGACCTTGGTACCTTCGACCATCTGCCCATTTCTATAGGTAAATAATGATTAGATGCCGTTACTTTGAATTGTAATATTTTGTACATAAGTCTGTTTAGTAAAACCCTTAGGCATTTTTCACACATAAGCTTAGACTGCGGTAAAAAACACACTTGCTTGAAGCATATAATTCTACAGATGAACGTTGAATATAATGATGAGTTGATCTAAACTTAGTTGCAGCGGCAACCCATCAAGTGCCAAACAATGTTGGTGTCCTATACACACTGGACCTCCCGATTTTATCTAGAATGTTTTTAACATTTGTCAGTCAAGTAAAGTTTTGTATAATAGTCAGAGACAAAATGTACTAGTTAACTTGCATTATTGTTTACATTACATTGTGATAATTTCATCCAATAATTAACAACTCTGTACTGGATTATAACAGAGATAGGTGGTCTTCGGAGTTCTCCATACACCATGACTGATGGGGTTGATTTTCTCAGTTTGAGAATATGTTTCAAAAATTTGAGTGAGTGAGTGAGTGCTTGGGGTTTAACGTCATACTCAACAATTTTTCAGTCATATGACGACAATCAAAAATTTGATCTCACAAGCCTCAATCGCTTTTACATTGCCCACCCTCATCTTTAGCATCAAACCGGCCCAGATAGCACAGTTGGTAGAGCGTCCGCTTTGGGACCGGTAGATCCAGGATCAGTCCTTGATCAAGTCACACCTAAGACTTTAAAAGAGGAAGTTGTAACTTCCTCACTTGACGTTCAGCATGAAGGGGATAATGCATCGACTTGTTGACCTGTATCAGTATAATGGCTCGGGCGGGGCGGCTTACTTGCTTTCGGTAAGTCGTCTCAGTGAAGCAGCACAAAATAAAAGAGCGGTGGAAATCCGTCCTGCAACAAGAAGGCACATTACACGTACATGCACCCTAATGATTCCTTCGTCGTCATATGACTGAAAAATTGTTGAGTACGACGTTAAACCCCAAGCACTCACTCACTCACTCTTTAGCATCAATACAAGAGGACAGGCATAACTGTTTGGTCAAATAATTCTGAGATACATTCGAAGATCAAGGTTACTACAATGTATTACATACATTGCCTTTGTTCCTTGTTCGACGTTCTTTTTCATTGCATTTTCTAATAATTAAAATTTGACCTTAAAAATGACCCCAAGATACTTAAAATGATCAGCCACACTAAGTTGCTCTCCACAACATAGAAATTTCTCATTTCACTTATTTCTACTTCCAAAGATAACAACTTTTGATTTTTCAACATTTATTTCTAGCTTCCAATGTCCGCAAATATTCTTCATAAGCATTTAACTTCATGAAGTTGTCATTATCACAGTATCATCTGCCTATAGTAGGGGTAAATAGTTTTATACACAAATCATTTGTCTGAACTGTTATTCCATAACACCTTTCGCCTTCCAGATAGGTTTCCAAAGCATTCAAAAACAATAGAAAATAACACGGGTTATTAACTTGTAGACATTTAATGTGATTATCCTTCGTACGTTTGAACCACAGAATTTGCCTCATACTTTTAGAAATTTTAAATCTTTCCCATCTAAATAGCATGGAGACTTTGTGTAAGACTGCATGAAACTAATCACTGCAGTTCAGCAGGGTACAGGGAATGTATCATTATTCTACACAACATAGATCAAAGGCACAATGTCACTACATTTGGTCAACCACTGTTCCTCGAATCAGTGCATTTTGTAGAAAATGACGATGCTTAAAATCATTTTCTTTCTTACGAAAACTTAAATATAGAATTCCATACAATTGGTATAGCTTTTTCATTTCCGGTGTTGATAGTACACGTGTTCCCTTCTTTAAAATATTTCCACACGAGGACACCATTGGCAAGGCTAACCCTAAACAAGCCTGCAAAACAAGCCTGCATGTATGTGCATCTCACAGCGTCCAAATGTCCAGCTTGCCTAGTGGTGGCAGTGATATATGATAAACTTAAGAGCGGGAGAGAGAGAGAATTGTATAATATGAATAGTGACTTTTTGTTACAGAGAATTTTGTATGATTGAGTACACCAATATTCCTGGATACTTTCCACATATCTAATTTATATGAGATTAAGTTTTGCACTGAAACAGATTCCAAGAAAGGTATATTCTCAACTCTTTTAATTTCCTTATTTGATATAATTAACTTTGGCAGGTTTCTTTTTTCCTTCCTAGTATTCTGTACAATTAGCATATATTTAGTTTTGTCCACATTATGAGATAAAGGATTGGCAGAAAACCATATAAACACTTTTCTACAGCTGTTTGTTCTTAACATCGGTGGAAGACAACGCATCAGATGAAGAGCAAGAATCGCTGGTATCATCAGTGAATAAAATAAGATCTAGAACATTTGTAACATGTGATATATCATTAATGTACTGTGGCGATTTTGCTAGAGACAGTATATTATTTCATATAATTGCATGGGAGGTTAGGGGTTAATTTTCTGCGTTGTCCATAACGTAGACACAGGTTTTACCGGTAGAATGTAAATTTTTATGGGTTAGACATATCCTTAAATTAAATTAGAATTTTTGTGGAATATTTTGAAATATATATATATATTTTTGTAACATATAGAGACAGGATATTTTGTGGACTCATGAGAGCAAGTTGTTTTTGGCGCCTTGATATAACTTTTGAAGGACACAGTTTCCGTGGACCCCTGTCCCCGCCATTGTTAATATTTTGAAATGACAAATTCGAGTAGAGTTTCCATTACTTTTGGACATATTCTTGCTGTAACAAACCACGTACGGCATCTTTCCAGTTAAAAACAACATTAGTACTCAATGACTGTGGCATGATTTTGGCATAAAACGTCCTTTATACCAAGTTTAAGACACTAAATCATTTTTGTGGTTGTTGTTGTTGCTTCGCCGCGCAAGATCGTCGTTCACGGTGAACTGCCGCTAGACGAGGTTATCTACTTTACGACATCCTTTAGTGTTAAACTCATATTGAAGAGTTTCAAAAGGGGCATTAACTTGTATTTGCGAAAGTAAATAGTTTCACTCCACAGGCTCATCTCCTTTCTACGTACAAGTTATTGTTCATCTTTCCATTATTAAGAAAAAGAAAAAAAAAATGTGCCATGACATTAGATACGCATGTACATGTATAGTATTTCTATACACAGATGTTGTTACTTTGGTATTAGCCAATCAGTGCTCTGAGTACCATCCTTGGTACTCATGAATATTTATGAGCGTAGACTATAAATACTGGGCAAATTCCCACTTTTAGTCCCAGATGATCTCGGACCACCGTCGTGTTAACATCTAAATTTCCACCTAGTTAGCTTTCTAAGGCAGGTATTTTACATGTATATAAGCAGTGTGAAGTGGTAGCTAGATAAGTTGTCAGCATTGAAGTGGGATTTCAGCTTTAGAGCATACCTAGAGACAGTGGGACTGCTAGTTCCAAATTGTGACACAAGTGTTCCCAGGCTGTGGGACTGACTTTCCCAGGCTGTGAGACTGATATTCCCAACCATGATTGAGACAGTATATAGACTCAATAGTTTGTAACTGGGATTTTCTGGACCAAAATTTTATAATTCCCAGGTATGAGCTGAAACATTTATACTGGGAGAATTTGTGCATAAGTGCCCCTGAGCAATAGTGGGACTGGGATTCCCAGTTTCGGCACAGTGAGACGCCGAGTCCCAGAATTTGGAACTCGTTTTCCCAAGTTATTACTGGACCAATTCTGGAACTGTTACTCCCAGAGAAGACCTGAAAGTATTATTTACTGATAATGTGCCCACACATGGCTGACATATTGTCTATATAACACCAGTGGGACATACCACTATCACAGCAGCACTAGGTTTAATACCTCCCTGAGATATCCTTAACACAGTTATCTGAACCATCTGAAGTACAGATGTTGTGCTTGTACACAGTACTGGCACTTTTATATATATATATATATATATTAACATACTCCTGTCACTCTATTTTAATAAAACTGTTGCTGCTGTTTGTTGAACCTTAAAAATCGGACTTTTCTTGGTTATTCGAAGTTCAGAGCTAACTAGTGGTTTTCCCAAACATACTACTGAATGACACGGACTGACCGAGCTGACATTCAAAAGAATCCATAGTAGCGAACGTCTCCAGCAGTATACAGATATTGTTCCAGAGTTCGACACTGGGTGATTCACGCTACCAATATTGTGCTTTCCCCTGTAGTAAATGGTGTGATTTGGAACTGGGATATCTGTATCATTAAGAAGATATATATATATAAAAACAAATCGCTACAGTACTCTAAAAACAATAAAGGTCCCAGTACATATCCCTGTGGAATTCCACGAAACAGTTTCAGGGTTAGACAATGTGTCACTGAATGGTAGTTAAGGTAGCTCCTATACCAAGTGAATGAGCAGTCTCGAAACCCATAATGCTCACGTTTTTACAAAAGAATGTGATGACAGACAGTGTCAAGGCTTCAGATAAGTCTAAAAAAAAAGTGACAACGCTGTATATGTTATTGTATTTAGCGGCATGGGGCAGCAAAAGTCGTGGAATGGTTTGCTCGAAATACAACCCGTTTTTCATTGATTATATCAAGTTTTTCAGAGTATAGTAGATTACTTTTTCAAAGTATACTCTATCAAAGGAAGACGGTAACTAATAAGAAATTCTTTCTGCCCATCAATTCATGGAGAATCTTCTATGTATTTTGTATGCCGTGGATGAATTTATTAAATTTGCACTCAAAGTACCGTTTTCTGGCAAGATCAGTAGTATTGTTTAGCTTGTTTCTGTAACACCGTTGGAGCTTACGACCTCATTATCATTTGTCTTTAATTGTTTTTCCATGAACTGATGTTAAAATACTAATTGTCTGATAATCTTTGGCATGGTTTTGCTAACAGTAGTACCTGAAATACAACTGTCATGGATTTCTTTGAGTTAAATCAGAAACTGTATGAATTTCCTTGAGACAGTGCATGGTCTCCGATGTCCAATCGTTGACTGTTTAAGGATGTGAAATATTTGCAAATGATCTGATATGTCATTTAAGAGTATTCCAGAAAGAGGATGGCTGTGAAAATTTGCGAAAATATTGTCTATTAGGATGGTAGACGTAACTCTGGTTCGTTTTCTTACTTGTGGGAAGAAATATTGGGATTTCATAACCTCTAGAAAGGTTTGTGATAGAAGATGTTGTAAATAAATAAATATTAAAATTTTCCATCATTATACACTTTTTCTCTTCATTATGACATCTTTCAACCACCTTCAGACGGGAAGAATTGATATCATACAAGTTCTAGATAAAACTAGATAATTCTAGTTCAGTGACGTCTAATGAATTGCACTTCACATGACTGCATTCATTTTACCTAATACTGCATAAGCCATGGTACTAGGGGCCTTAAGCCATGGTGCTAGGGGCCGTAAGCCATGGTGCTAGGCTCGTGTAATTTGCTACTGTTTAAGCAATTATATGAACAGTTGGAATAAAACCCAAACTGAGGTAAACTGACAGGAGGTCGTATTTCACCGGTTAGGTGTGACCAATTACCAGCTAGCGCACTGTCGTCACTGCTCTGCTTTTTCTCTCTATGGTGTACGACCATCGATAGTTATCGATAGTGCACAGCCACGTCAGAATGGGATTCGGGTTTGCAATGTGCCAGCAGCCTTTCAGGGAGCGATGGATCACGTTTTGAGTGGGTCAATGTGGAGAGGGCTTTTGACCTATCTAAATAATGTTATGGTGGTAGGCAACACCCTCGAGAAGACGTTAGCTACCGTCCTGGCTGTACTTCAAACTTTACAGAGATAATCAGTGGAAGTTAAAACGACAATTCTGCAAGCAGGCTTTTTACGTAGAAAAGTTAGCTCGAAGGGGTAAGTGTAGCTGGAAGCATATTAAAGGTTGTTGTGTCTTGGAATAGGAGAGATGTAAATCCAGGAAGCACAACACATGTGTTGCCAAGACAATGGGCTCGGAGCAAGGACGACAGTCGTCACATGAACAGGATTAAGATTAAAAAGAAGTAAGTCCACCCTCAAACCAAAAAGACACCTTGGTATATGTAGTTTTGGGGAACATTGAGAAACGCACACATATTGGATAGATCATGCCGGCTTACACAGTATAGCGCCTACACCCAAGGAACACTTCCAAAATTTGTAAAATGTATAATGTTAAAAACTAAAGCAATGTTCCTTAATCACGACAACGGTGATTAGAATATATGTACCAAATCTAAACAGTTTTAATTAGCTATTTGGGACATGTTGCTTAGAACCTTATGCCAGTCGACACCTTGACCGGACCGTCCAGCGGACAGGCACAAATCAACATACACACATTGCATTCCAAAGAATGTTTAAAAAAAAGGAGGTAAGTTGTTCTCCTTACCTTGACAGGACTTCAGAGGCACGTTAAACTTCCTTAACAGTCTTTTAAGCTGTTCTCGAACTTCGACAGCTCGCACTAGGCCCTTGTAGTTGAGGAAGTTCTCATTACACCATCTGGAACTCTTATTGTTCTGAAAGGTAAATGTAGGGACAAAATAGACTACAGCTCAGAGAATAAAACCAGAGCTCGTGTAAATCCTTAGTAGCAACATCCTCATCCCTCCCCTTCAACGCCACGCCCCAACCCACCGGAACAAAGTGCAGTAATGTTAATTGCAATGCGTAACTGATTATGCATTCTGAAATTGCTTTCGAAAACAATAGATATGTTTGAGCAATCAGAATATAGAGGTGTCAATGTCCACTAGAGAACAAAAACTGCCAGAGCTTTGAAATTTTAGCGAAGCAGCTCAAACTCGCACGTGATAGGTAACTTTAAAGCTTTGTACCAAGTCTCAGTTCAGAATAACTGAACGTTTTGGAAAAAATTAAAAAAGAAAACAACATATAACAGGACAATTGGGCAATAATTTCATAGAAAATGAACAAAACATGAAGTTGATCTAGTCGTGGTGAAATCATGTAAAAAGTCTCAATTCAATGAACCATTTGGTAAAACAATCCAGAAGACTATTTTGTGACGGACTGATTAACATGCGAGCTGCAGGCCTTAACCTATAGTCCCTTCTGATAAGGTGATAAAAATATCCCATGCACCAAGCAAATTCAGCACTCACCTTAAGAAAAGCAGCATAAACATTTATCATTGTTATGTGATCACCCTCGGCAACAGCAAATTTTCTTTTAGCTCGATCCTGCAAAAAAATATGAAAAAAAAAAACCAAAACCTCAACAATAAAGTACACATGATCAATGTAAATCCCATAACAATAAAATACACATGATCAATGTAAATCCCATAACAATAAAATACACATGATCAATGTAAATCCCATAACAATAAAGTACACATGATCAATGTAAATCCCATAACAATAAAATACACATGATCAATGTAAATCCCATAACAATAAAATACACATGATCAATGTAAATCCCATAACAATAAAATACACATGATCAATGTAAATCCCATAACAATAAAATACACATGATCAATGTAAATCCCATAACAATAAAATACACATGATCAATGTAAATCCCATAACAATAAAATACACATGATCATTCTGATTTTTGTAAACACTATCAGGGCTTCATATACAAAATAATCAAATTCCATCCAAAATGTTTTCAGACACTAACCCAACTCCGCTTTGACACCCCCCCCCCCCCCACTCCCCAAATCTCCCTTGAAGGTAAGAAAAAAAATTAAAACATACCGCTGTGGTCTTCTGTTTTGGAGGATTCAAAAACACATTTTGTATTTGCATCATGGCTGAGACAGTCAGTGCTTCTTCAGAGCAGCCATAGTCACCTGCACACAATAAATCAAATTATCACAGGGACGGCCTAGTGGTTACCTTGCAGTGCAGCACAGTATAATAGAAGACTAACAGCAAATGGTCTCTTGTCAGTTTGTCTCATTAAGGCTTTTTATTTAACTGTTCATGCAAATGCTTAAATAGTAACAAATTACACGCCCCTTACATCACCATGGCTTAAGCCACCAGCCGAATCCCAGGAGCACTTCACTAATGTGATCGCTGTGCGTTGAAGTCCATCTCATGCTTCTCTTCCTCTCCGGTCGTTCGTGTGAAGGTCTGCCAGCAACCTGCGGACGGTCGTGGGTTACCCCAGGCTTTGCCAGTTTTCCTTCTACCATAATGCTCGTATGGTGACGTGACATAAGTGAAATATTCTTGAGTACGGCGTAGAATATCAAATAAATAAATACATCACACAGGCAACGAAAAAGAAATCTTACAATTTTATCATCAGCACAAAAAATTTTCTCAAATAACTATAAACAAAATGTGTCTTAAAGCAAGAAGGCACTGGTTAGACAAAAAAATCCCATCTCCAGTTATTTGTCAATATTAAACTGTACCGCATGTGTGATATGACTTGACACTTTGTATCACTGCAAACCTGAAAATTTGACCAACGTCATTCACAACCTCAAAAATTAGACTCATGAATTAGAGCTTAATAGTTTTACTTAAACTGCTTGTGAAAGAAATTAATAGTGATTTTCATAACCGTCTGTGAGCCGTGATGATGTGTCAGGTCGAGTTGTTTGAGGTCGAGTTGTTTGAGGTCGGGTTGTCCTATCAGTCGAGCTCAAAGGACGACCACAGGTAGGCATATATGTTAGTAATTATTAAATAAGCGTCGAATTTGTTCAATTTGTAATATTCTCCACCCCTGGTCTAGATGTTGGATGATGTTTCTACACAATCTGTGATTAATTACACAAACAGATTGAAATTAAATGCCCTTGTTAACACGACTGTAATTAAATTCCTCATTAAGGTAATTTACCAGCATCACATCTACTCAATTTACAATATTCCTCTTCTCGCATGTCGCAAACACACCACGCGAAAAGATGAGCCTGCAGAGTTAAAGTTGACCTTAACAAGACAGTCTAATGCATACAAACATAAAGTAATATGTGTCAGATCTGCTGGATTTATCTTTTCCTCCTTGGATGTTGCGTACGCGAACTCTGACGATGACTTGGCTAGTAGACTGGCGTAAAACTCGACATTAACCAAAGGTTAACTGGACTCGAAGACACACACACGGATAGGAACTGTGCCGCATTCCCTCCAACAACAACAATGGTGTTGGGAAACTAACATCACAAAGTTTGGTCACATGATGGTGACCTATGACCCTAGCTGTCAGTTCAGATACTACATGGCCCAGAGTCGTGACGTCAGCAGTGATAGCTGTCAAAAAACCTGTGTCAAAGAGTGAGTGAGTGCTTGGGGTTTAACGTCGTACTCAACAATTTTTCAGTCATATGACGACGAAGGAATCATTAGGGTGCATGTACGTGTAATGTGCATCCTTGTTGCAGGACGGATTTCCACCGCTCTTTTATTTAGTGCTGCTTCACTGAGACGACTTATCAAAGGCAAGTAAGCCGCCCCGCCCGAGCCATTATACTGATACGGGTCAACCAGTCGTTGCACTATCCCCTTCATGCTGAACGCCAAGCGAGGAAGTTACAACTTCCTCTTTTAAAGTCTTAGGTGTGACTTGATCAAGGATTGATCCTGGATCTACCGGTCCCGACTGTGTCAAAGAGGGTGATAACCTGATCTCACTAAGCCGGAAAGTAAATTGTGCTCGTCATTTCTGTTACATTCCGACGGCTGGCAGAAAACATGCATAAAATACACAGGTTATTCTGAGACAAAAAGTAAGCACCAAAAACATAAAAAGCAATAATAAAAAAAGAAGAAAATAGCATAATGTTCTTCAACACGAAGATTTTGGTTGTGTGGGAAACAGAGTTACTTTTCATGAAGCCTTTAAACGAAGTAGGAGAGCAACGAGTGTCTTTCTTGTTGGCATAAATCTTATATCCAGTGTGAGGTATCTAAGGACTGATGTGATTCGTTGTGTTTTGGCTCCAGGTCTTTGTTGGTAGTTCTTGATACAGTATGAATCCACACGTGAACGGATGTTAAACTTCAGCTTTTTCTGTCCAGTGTTGAAGCTTCTGTAAATCCATGTAATTGTATTGGTGAAATTTCAATTCCTGAACCACCTCGTGGCGATCTAAATTTGTTGGGGCAGATATTAAAGAGGTGGCACAAACATTTGTGCTGCTATGTTAAACGTCATCTACATAAAGTTAAGACATGTGTTTAATTTTTAGTAGACAATCGCGTGTTCAGTTTTATCGGGGATTGGATTACCTCCCCTTGTAGTACAGCTTACGGGAGATATTCAGCGACATTCATAGGTCACAAACGGCACTGTGTTCTAATTATGCAGCCCACAATGTAACTTCAGTGTTTCAGTTCGACCGAACAGATCGCTGCGAATTACGAATACTTTATATAACACGATCGATAGAAAGGAAGATTCTATTTGGTTTAGTAGACCTGTAATTGGCCTGATGGTCGTGGGTTTACCCCGGGCTCTGCCCGGTTTCCTCCCACCATAATGCTTGCCGCCGCCGTATAAGTGAAATATTCTTGAGTACGGCATATAACACCAATCAAATAAATAAATAAATTCTATATTAATTTCTTAAATTAAAATTTACATATTATTCTCCGAAATCGGTAAAAATGAATGTTGTCTGCACGTTTTTGAACATCTACGCTCTTAAAGATGGAGGTCAAGCAGTGGGTAGGGCCTATACCGCTGAGAGATATATACCTCATTCCGATATCCTCAAGAACGGATAGAATGTATGGAGAACGAGTAAAAAGGGGTTCTATTGATTGCAAACATGTACTGAAATCTAAAATGTCACTTTGGGGAGAATGTTTTAAGTTTTCTCAAACAAGCAAACAACTTATGTCATTTACCATATACACTTAATACTGATCAAGGGGCTTATGTCAGCTGGGCATTTTGTCGATGAGGCTTTTGCCCGCTGCTGCTTTTTCCCGTTCCCTCTCCTAATGACCTCTCGTCGTCAAAGGCCATACATATTTAAGTACGACGTTAAAGTGCCCAGCATTCGTTCATTCGAATTTTATATATTGTTTACATGCGCGAAACACGAGCGAACGTTGGACTGTGGAAATCTCTGTACTGCCTCATTTACATTTTATTTAAGGCGTTCAATACCACTAATTTTTTATGTAGTTGAACCAACTCAAAAAATCTGAATTTCTTTCGGCACTATGTCCCTTTAAAAATTCAGGTCAATGCTTGGGTCAATTGAAAAGCAAGTTTTGCCTAGGCTTTCACTGAAGTGATGCTTGTAATCGGTGTTACAGTTTCACACCAATACGGAAAATATACCATGTCCCTTAACAGATGGACAACTGGCTGATGTGTCTGATACATATAAATATAAAATACGATATCTTCCAAACTGACTTGTGATCATGAATGGTATCGGAAATGACCGCCATCAAGTACACCATACCTGAGACCAGTAACAGTTTTGCAAACATTGGAGAGAGAGGAAATTCTGCCATCCTTAATCCAAGGGGGTCGGTAAGTATGCCGTTGTCATCAAGGGCTGGGGACAAAACATAATATCAGCACTTGACAAATAATCGGCACAAGCTTCTAGTTTAACAGGTTTAATTAATTTTTGTAAAAATTGGTCAACTTTTCCTTCGTTCAGTTTTGATAACTAGTGGTACATGTACATGTTGTGATACCCATGGACTACGTGTTGCATGAGCAGTGCTGGTGTGTAACAACATGAATGCTCCAACCTGGATCAAACAGGAGTTTAAATCAATCAAAACCATTGAAACTGGAGAAACCTAGGCTCTAATTACCTGAATTATAACTCAGTCCCAAATTCCGTGGCCAATAAGCTTTGGTGAATATGTGGCCCAGCCTTAGAGAAAAATTTTGCCATAGGCTGACCGTCACCCATAGGCTGACCGTCACCCATAGGCTGACCGTCAAAATCTGGACTTTTATGTGCCAGCAGCAACTTTCATCATTAAAACTCATAATTTCCCAAAGCTTAGACAATTTCCATCAGTTTATATCAAGAATGTATCTGTACACCAAAAATGGCAGACTAGAAGCGAAAAGGGATTTTACAGCCGAAAATACATAGAATTACATTCTGTAATTACCAGAAACGGGTGCTGAAAGGGTACAGCTAATTTCATCAACTTCCCTCGCTGGTGTAGGCCACGTTGTTAGCGCGATGTTTACATTATGTGCATTACTTGTGTCCGCCATGTTTGCACCAGAACTCTATATGTTAAGATATTTCACTATTATTTCTCACATTTATTCTCTTATATAGCACATTCAATATGGAGAGTTATACAGAATAAATAACATATGAATACCTCACATATTTAAAGGGCAATGTGGAGTTCATACGATTGCAAGCTGAACATTATAAGGTATTAGCACTAGGCTGTATGAGTGTTTACATGACCTGACCTGTTATCGCTATCGCACTTAAGATCAGAAAAGTTAGTCTGCTGTAGGCGGTAGGCGATTCAAAGGGAGTAGTCATTACCTTTTCAAACTTCCATTATCTCTTTTTCTTTGAAATATACAACAACCAATTTTACACAATATACACCTCTTTGATCCTCTTTCAAATGACACCAAAGTTGACGCCATCTGACACAAGGGGGCACTACATCCAAATCGCTGTCGAATTGCCTTCTGGCCCACACAAGCAATACTAAAACGTCTAGAGCAACTGAATTTACACAATATACATTACTTCTGATTCTCTTTCACATGACACCAAAATTGACAAATCTGACACAAGGGGGAACTACAATCGAATCGCTGTCCAATCGCCTTCTGGTTCACACAGGCAATGCTAAGACATCTAGAGCAACCAAACTTTCATAATATGCATCATTACTGGACCTCTTTCACATGATACCAAAGTTGACATCATCTGACTCCAGGTAGCACTACATCCGAATCACTGTCTAATCGCCTTCTGGCTCACACAGGCAATACTAAGACATCTAGAGCAACCAAACTTTCATAATATACATCATTACTGGACCTCTTTCACATGATACCAAAGTTGACATCATCTGACTCCAGGTAGCACTACATCCGAATCGCTGTCCAATCGCCTTCTGGCTCACACAGACAATGCTTAGACGTCTAGAGCAACCAAACTTTCATAATATACATCATTACTGGACCTCTTTCACATGATACCAAAGTTGACATCATCTGACTCCAGGGGGCTCAACAATCTGAGGGCTGTCGAATCGCCTTCTGGCTCACACAAGCAATGCTAAAACATCTAGAGCAACCATTTACTATTGCCTGTGTGAGCCAGCAGGTGATTCGACTGTGATTCGATTGTAGCGCCCCCTGGAGTCAGATGGTGTCAACCTTGGTGTCAGGCGAAAGTGGATACCAAAAGAGGTGTATATTGTTTAAAATTGGTTGTTGTATATTTTAAACAAGAAATAATTCAAATGTTAAAGTTTGAAAAAGCAATGACTGGTCCCTTGGAATTGCCTGCTGTGAACTGCTGACTAACTTCTCTGATCTCCACACTTGCAGTTATATCACTGATTTGTTAGCTGTCATGATATAACAACTATTTACTATCTTTGTTTATAGCTGTTTTTCTTCAGGCTCAACTTGGCCTTGAATAAATCCTGTTGTCATTTTTCAACTGAGAAAAGGTATTGTGTGGAATATTACAAGGGAATTATTGAAAACTGACCAAGGAATATAACAGCTGGAGCTTACAATATGCAGTGGAATCAAGTTGAAATTAAACTGATTTCTAGGCCTATTACAACTGTCAAAAGATAAACACCTACAAATTAGTAATTAATGAGATGAGACATGAGATTATGCAACATGTAAAAAGATCAACCACTTACCACCCAAAGCAAAGAGCAATTCCAGTCCATTCACCATATTTTGCGCAGGAGGGGCCTACAACGTGAAAGATCTCATCTTTTATTCTTTATTTATTCATTAGTCTATTTTAACAATTCACCATTAGTCATTTTTTTTTCTTCGTCAGAAGCTAAAAACTGTGGTAAGTGTAACCAAAGAAATACCCAAATACTGCTCTCTCTCTCTCCCCTATTAAAAATATTTATTTACTAATATGAAAAGCAAAAAAAAAATCATCTTCTTGTACAAAAATATACAGTGCACACAAAATACAGCCATGTATAGATCTTACTTAAAGGCGAGAAATCTCAACTTCTTGGTTTATTTCACAGCAAAGCTCTGGTGTTTATAATTACTTCAGTATGAATAAAAGTATGTATAAGTAGGTCCAAACATAGGCCAAGGTCACTGAAAATCAGTTGGTTTCTCCCTTATGTCAAGATGTAGTTGGATGAGCTTGGATTGTACGGTTAAAGATGCAGTCGGATGGACAGCTGGACCATCGGTTGGTTAAGAACCATTGAAATTTAATAGGGGACCTCCGGGGTCTAGGGGGCCGCCGGGCCTAGGGGGTTAGCCCCCTAGGGGGGTTAACTTCAGCATGGCCGAATGATATAGAAGCCTCCCACCAATGCGGTCGCTGTGAGTTCATGACGAGCTCATGCTGGCTTCCTCTCCAGGAGTATGTGGGAAGGTCAACCAGCTGGTGGCCGTGAGTTTCCAGCAGGCTCTGCCTGGTTTCCTCCCACCGTAATGTTGGCCACCGTCGTATAAGTGAAATATTCTTGATTACTGCGTAAAACACCAATTGAAATTTACTAAGGTTCATCTAAATGCCTAGAGGTACACATCATGTTTAGTGAACTTTGGTCGCCAATTTCAAAAGAAATCAATGTTTGCAAGCCTTTCATAAAAATAGTTTTTATGACCTCAGTGACAATTAAAAATAGGACAAGTTCGCTGAAAATCAATAGGTTTTTTCTCATGACTGTGTGAGTGTGGCATCTCAGCTGTTCAAGAGGTGGAACATTTGCAAGAAAATAGGCGCATTGGTTCAATGTTTACAAGAAAATGGACAGACACAGACAGGGGAAGAAAGACTGCAAAGTCACTGAAGGTCAGTAGGTTCTTTCTCATGGGAAAGTGGAAGTGTGGCATAGGTTTAGTGAACTTTCAACTGTCCAAGTGTTCAAAGATATATCGTTCAGCGCGAAATGACCAGACAAAACAGACAGATAGCCAGATGGACATATTGGCATACAGACCAACGGTTATTCTTGCAACACTGAATGGGTTCATCCACTCAGCAAGTATTACGTGTTATGTATGTTTAGTAAACTTTGGTTACAAATTTCAAGAGACATTGTGTTAACAAGCCTTACATAAAATTTAACTTTAATGACCCCAATGCCAAGGTCACTGAATATCAAAAGAATTCTACCACATGACAAAGTGTATTGTGGTGTGGGACAAATTATACAGTAGATGTAATGTTATGAAGAAAATGCAGAAACAGATGGCCACATGAGTAAACTAGGGTTCATTTCCATGAAACAGTATAGGTTTTTACTTGTATGTCTGCTTAGTAAATTTTGGTTACAATACTCAAGAGATTTCCTGTTAACAAATCTTTCATAAAAATTACCGAAATGATCACTGAAAATCAACAGGGTCATCCCCATGTGGAGAAATGTGGAGTCATTTTGGTTAACTTGGGTTAAACTGTTCAGGAGATTGACTCTTATAGTCTATTTCTTTTAGCCAGTCGCCTATATTCAGCTATCTGTAAATTCATTCAGATCTACTACCAAAATTGCCATTAACCAGTGAAATGTAACAACCCAAGCTCTACACATTGACAGGTTCAACCTCTTGAATTATTACAAAGAAAATGCAGTTAGAATTCTTTTCCTAATGTTAATCTCCATAAGCTTAGTTTCGACACCAAGAACTTACTGCTTCCGGTGATGTCATAATTGTTCAAAAGTAAGTTTCTCCCTGGACAATGGGAGTGGAGAGTAATTTGTTTTACAAGGGCTGCACCAACAAGCGGTTAGAACGAACTCCACGCAGTAACACAGCCTACACTACTGTCTCAGCCAATAGACTAAATGGCTTTAATTTCCCAACATCTATCTCTAAATCCATACAGATGTGAGATCATATACTACCAGAGATAAAATAAAATTCATTTGAGAAGGTTATATTATACTAAAATGTGACAACAGTTTCAAGAAAGGCACTGTCAGTAACAGGGTTTACAGTAATTATCAATAGCAGTTCAGGTAACTACTGATGCCTTACCTCAAAACACCCTGAATTCCACCCCATATCCAGCATGCCACTGTTTTTTTTAATAATTATGACATCACCTCAGGGTTCTTGCCGTCGAAACCAAGCTTATGCAGTCTAACATTATGAATTAGAAAAAGTGTCTTCACTTTCCTTGCAAATATATCGACGTCCAACATATAGATGTGTAGAGCTCGTGTTATTACCGCAATTTTGGTAGCTGGTATGACTGATTTTACAGAGAGTTAAATGTAAGCGACGTTCTAAACAAATAGACCATGATAACAAGAAAATGGACTGATAGACTGACAGACTGACGGACTGACTGACTTCTACAGCAATACCCCCTAGACCAATACTGGAACATAAACTTCTAGCTTTTTCAAGTTTATATCCAAACATTAAAGTGAAATGTACAAAGGAAGTTGTTATCTGTTTCCTGTTTTTAAACTGATTTAAACATGTTTTAATCACTAAATTAGTAATTATGTCATTATCAGGAATAACACGAGCTCATTTCCATCTTCACGCAGAAACAAAGTTCCATACAAGTAAATCAAGCTTCTGTTATTGATGATAAGATTTTTATCACTGACATAACCTAAACTCAAGAGTTTCCACTTCGAACTGTTTTATCGCTGAAGATAAAAAAAATCCAACTGTACCATGTGACTAGTTCAAAATGTTAAGCAACTATTTTTGGTTATGCCTTCACTATACTATGAGCGTCCCAAAAAGTTTCCCAAAAAGCTAGTTAGAATAGATGTGTTTTGGCTTTTAGGCTCTACTTATATCTAGAATAATCACATAATTTTAACAAAAAAGTTCCTGAAGAAAAGAAGTGTAATTTGTGCAAAAAAGTTGCCTAACACTTTTCACAAGTTGCATGCTACAGTACGACTCTTTTACCCTTAGCAACAAAAGAATTCGCACTCCAAAAGTTCCCTGTTGACGTGAACAGAAAAAACTTCCTGTATTACATGTAACTACTTCTACAGTCACAAGAAGCTAACGAATTGCTCACTGGAGTACATTTTCCAAGGCCATAATAATAAAATAGAGAGAGAACTCACGGAGAGGAAGTTGAACCTGAGGATGTTGTCTATGCCCAGAGCCTTCAGCTGAAGTATGGGAGATGCCAGGTTGCACCTCTGCATCTCTGGAACAGCTGTCTTGGGCAGTTGCAGGAAACTTTCTTCTGCAAAACCAAAGGATTAATGAAAAAATGCGGAGTAAATAAGATCAGATAATTATGAAGAGACGAATGCAGGTAGCTCAAGCGATGTAAACCTTGCGAGAAAGGTTTTTCTGACATAATTTATGCCTTTTATTTACCTTTACCACGTTTACCATGTCTACCATGTTTACCATGTCTACCATGTTTACCATGTCTACCATGTCTACCATGTCTACCATGTTTACCATGTCTACCACGTTTACCATGTCTACCACGTTTACCATGTCTACCACGTTTACCATGTCTACCACGTTTACCATGTCTACCATGTTTACCATGTCTACCATGTCTACCATGTTTACCATGTCTACCACGTTTACCATGTCTACCATGTTTACCATGTCTACCATGTTTACCTTTACCATGTTTACCATGTCTACCATGTCTACCATGTTTACCATGTTTACCATGTCTACCATGTTTACCATGTCTACCATGTTTACCATGTCTACCATGTTTACCATGTCTACCATGTTTACCTTTACCACGTTTACCATGTCTACCATGTTTACCATGTCTACCATGTTTACCATGTCTACCATGTTTACCATGTTTACCTTGTCTACCATGTTAACCACGTCTACCATGTTTACCATGTCTACCATGTTTACCATGTCTACCATGTCTACCATGTTTACCATGTCTACCATGTTTACCATGTCTACCACGTTTATCATGTCTACCATGTTTACCTTTACCATGTTTACCTTTACCACGTTTACCATGTCTACCATGTTTACCTTTACCATGTTTACCTTTACCATCTTTACCACATCTACCATGTTTACCATGTCTACCATGTTTACCTTTACCATGTTTACCACATCTACCACGTTTACCATGTCTACCATGTTTACCATGTCTACCATGTTTACCTTTACCATGTTTACCATGTCTACCATGTTAACCACGTCTACCATGTTTACCTTTACCATCTTTACCACATCTACCATGTTTACCATGTCTACCTTTACCATGTTTACCACGTCTCCCATGTTTACCAAGCCCTGGGTAACGTTAGCGGTGATTTGTTAATTTGAAAGTTGATCGACACTGATCTGAGCATGCCCAGTCATTATGGTGGCAGGAAACCGGGCAGAGACTAAATGAATATCTGTAGGCTGTCGGTAGTGTGTCATTATGGTGGGAGGAAACCGGGCAGAGACTAAATGAATATCTGTAGGCTGTTAGTAGACCGGAGTGTCATTATGGTGGGAGGAAACCGGGCAGAGACTAAATGAATATCTGTAGGCTATTGGTAGACCGGAGTGGAAGCTAGCATGAGATGGGCTTGAACTCACAGCAACCGCATTGGTGAGGCTCCTCGGTCATTGTGCTGTGATAGAACACAAACCACCAAGCCACGGATGTTCCCTGGGACTAAAAGGAAGAATGGCCAGTGATCTTGAGTTAAATTGGGCCGAATGTTACAGATTAAACAGGGAGAAACAACCCACAAATAGGATTTCTCCAGACCTGTGAATTGAGAGTTGTTTTTTTGTTGTTGTTGTTATGTTGTGCTCAGGAAACTGTGATATCTGTGAAACGCTAAAATCGTGTGAGTGCTTCACCATGTTTTTTCACAGCCTGATATGTTGGATGATACAGCATATGAAGGTGCTAGTTAGATTCCAATGGCAGTTCTGGATTACTTTTGGATTACACAGGCTTGTTTGAGACCGCAGACATCTGGGCAGAATTACGGCCGATAATAACCAGAAACTATAGTATATAAGACACCAGAGCAATGTGCACAGCATATATAAATTGTGAACGTGAACAAAGCCTGGTTTTTGGAATTACAAGGCCAGGAAGCAGAGTTTTGTATTAACTCCCATGGTAATTTTTCACCTCCATGTGTGAGTGAGTAGGCATGCTAGCGCGAGTAAAACGGATGTTCAAATTTGAAACTGAACTACCAGTTATGGATAATCCAGGACAACTATCAGATTATAAGTTCTTCATATGAGAAGCCAGGCTATATGCAAATGTGTACAGGATCTGTGTTAGTGAAGTCTATATCGAGTCATAAGTGTTTTGCTTATTACTCGACTGCAACCTGTTTTTCCTGGATTACTGATATGTTCCTGTGTAAGTGACTATTAAAATGATTTTAGTCACCGATATAATCCATCTTTTGTCTCACAGTTACATAATATGGATACTGAACCAACGAATATTAACCAGTGGTGGAAGAAGTCTGGATGCCTATCTCAGTTAACTATCCCTGGTAAAGTTAAGGTGATAACTGAAATATTGCTTCTTGTGGTGCTGGACCATGCCCAACCATCTCAGGTGGTGCTGGAACATGCCTAACCACTTCTGGTGGTGCTGGAACATGCCTAACCACCTCAGGTGGTGCTGGAACATGCCTAAACATTTCTGGTGGTGCTGGAACATGCCTAACCACCTCAGGTGGTGCTGGAACATGCCTAAACACTTCTGGTGGTGCTGGAACATGCCTAACCACCTCAGGTGGTGTTGGAACATGCCTAAACACTTCTGGTGGTGCTGGAACATGCCTAACCACCTCAGGTGGTGCTGGACTATGCCCAACCACTTCTGGTGGTGCTGGGACATGCCTAACCACCTCAGGTGGTACTGGAACATGCCTAAACACTTCTAGTGGTGCTGGAACATGCCTAACCACTCAGGTGGTGCTGGAACATGCCTAAACACTCCAGGTGGTGTTGGAACATGCCTTACCACCTCAGGTGGTGCTGGAACATGCCTAAACACTTCTAGTGGAGCTGGACCATGCCCAACCACTTCTGGTGGTCCTGGAACATGCCTAACCACCTCAGGTGGTGCTGGAACATGCCTAAACATTTCTAGTGGTGCTGGAACATGCCTAACCACTTAGGTGGTGCTGGAACATGCCTAAACACTTCTAGTGGTGCTGGAACATGCCTAACCACTACTGTTTATGACAGGTGTGTGAAGCAGGCTGGTGGATTGGTAAAACACATATTCCAAATCTGAAATATCTATCCTCACTAGCTGTTTTCTGATTGTTTAAATAATTCCTGTTCGTGGTGCCGAAACATTGCCCGACCGCTAATGCTGTCGATAAATGTATGCTGCTTGCTATGTGATCACTATACATGCAGTACTTGTTTAAGATACCATCCCACACATTTACTATGACATAGCTTTCCCTCTTATTCAACACTAGCACAAACACTCAGGGTATGACACACGGTACGCCTATAGAGAAATCTTTGAAAACAAAAGTAAATATTTATTTATTTTTTTATTTATTTTATTTATTTGATTGGTGTTTTACACTGTACTCAAGAATATTTCACTTATACAACAGCAGCCAGCATTATGGTAAGAGTAAAGATATTTCCAACGGTCTTAACACTGCACAGATGTTTACTTTGTTTTTATAGTTTCTTTCCTACAAGGCCACCATAGAGGACAGTTTGTTAAACCACCTGCAGGGCTATCAATTACCTGTGTACAGCCTGTAGGCTTTTCCTGCGTGAAGTCGTCCTGCCCTTCCTGCTCTTTGATTGGCTGAGGCTTGAGACACCGGAATCACAACAAGAGACTCTACAAAACAAACCCATATTAATCCATCTTCACGAAAAACACTTGAACAATGTGGCCTGTCACATGTTGTATTCCAAGTATTAAAATTTGTCATGTGTTTAAGGTTATTCAGGTCCCTTGTCACATACCTTAGTTCCCACCACGTTTTGTCCAATATCCTCCATTTGACAGCAATCACATGGTAAATTACACATTCTTTAGTATCATAGTCAGTAACTATATATTCCAACACGAAGTACATGTACTTCAAAAGCGAAAATGATTTCCAATACTGGACATGCGGCAGCAAGGTTTATTGTAATACCCCGCTGATGTTTTACGCTCTACCCAATGCTTTCATTTATTTGACGAGGCAGTATTCATGTGTATGGGTTTAACATACAAGGCGGTTTGAACTCACCCCAAATCTTCTGATTGTCTTACCTCAGCACTAAGCACAGCAGTTACACAGATGTCATTCTCCATGGGATTACCTCACTACTGAGGACAACAGTTACACAGATGTCACTCCCCAACAGACTACCCCACCACAGAGCACAGCAGTTACACAGGTGTCAATCTCCACGCGGACTACCTCACTACTAAGCACAGCAGGTACACAGATGTCATTCTCCATGGGATTACCTCAGCACAGAGCACAACAGTTACACGGACGTCATTCTCCATGGGACTACCCCAAAGCTCAGGACAGCACTTACACAGATGTCATTCTCTATGGGATTACCTCACCACAGAGCAGAGCAGTTACACAGATGTCATTCTCCATGGGACTACCCCAAAGCTCAGGACAGCAGTTACACAGATGTCATTCCCCAACAGACTACCCCACCACAGAGCAGAGCAGTTACACGGATGTCATTCTCCATGGGATTACCCCAAAGCTCAGGACAGCAGTTATACAGATGTCATTCCCCAACAGACTACCCCACCACAGAGCACAGCAGTTACACAGATGTCATTCTCCATGGGACAACATGTACCTCACCACAGATCAGAGCAGTTACACAGATGTCATTCTCCACGTGGACTACCTCACTACTAAGCACAGCAGTTACACTGTTGTCATTCTCCATGCGGACTACCTCACTACTAAGAACAGTAGTTACACACGTGTCATTCTCCACGCGGACTGCCTCACTACTAAGGACAGCAGTTACACAGGTGTCATTTTCCATGCGGACTACCTCACTACTAAGAACAGTAGTTACACAGGTGTCATTCTCCACGCGGACTACCTCACTACTAAGCACAGCAGTTACACAGGTGTCATTCTTCATGCGGACTACCTCACTACTAAGCACAGCAGTTACACAGATGTCATTCTCCATCAGACTACCCCACTACTAAGCACAGCAGTTACACAGATGTCATTCTCCACGCGGACTACCTCACCACTAAGCACAGCAGGTACACAGATGTCATTCTCCATGGGATTACCTCAGCACAGAGCACAACAGGTACACAAATGTCATTCTCCATGGGACTACCCCACCACTGAGGACAGCACTTACACAGATGTCATTCTCCATCAGACTACCCCACCACTGAGGACAACAGTTACACAGATGTCATTCTCCATTAGACTACCCCACCACTGAGGACAGCACTTACACAGATGTCATTCTCCATCAGACTACCCCACCACTGAGGACAACAGTTACACAGATGTCATTCTCCATTAGACTACCCCACCACTGAGGACAGCAGTTACACAGGTGTCATTCTCCATGGGACTACCTCACCAGCAGTTACACAGATGTCATTTTCTATCAGACTACCTCACCACTAAGAACAGCACTTACACAGATGTCATTTTCTATCAGACTACCTCAGAACAGAGGACAGCAGTCACACAGATATAATACTCCATGGGACTACCCCATGACTGAGCCAAGCACTCACAGAGACACACAGCATATATTTTTTGCTAAAATGAGCAAACCACGTGTCCCCAATTTTAAAAGATTGGAGTATATCTTCATTTTATTAAACACAACTAAAATCTGGACGTAAACGTCATGACACATGATTACTGCCACATGTATGTATTGACGCACAGATGTACAAATCATGTGTAATAAATTATTTACTGGTTGATATACATGACTTACCTATTCCTGATTTTGCCTGATACGCCTTGATCTTAACAAACCCACAATCAACAACTGTAAACAAAGGAATTGTTAATTTATTTATTCATTTGGTGTTTTACACTGTACTCAAGAATATTTCATTTGAACAATGGTGGACAGCATTATAGTAGGAGGAAACCGGGCAGACCCACAAATGTCTGTAAGTTGATCCAGGCTTTCCCACCTACGACCAGAGAGGAAGCCAGCGTGAGTTGGCTTCTGGGCCATTGCTCTGTGGCATGCTAACCACTTCAGCCACTGATGCCCCAGTAAAGAAAAGAGATACATCCTCAGACTCAATAGCTGCAGCTGTAAACTCAACAACTACATTTAAACATAGGGGAGGAAACTGAGCAGAGCCCTGGGAGTTGCTAGGAAACCTTCCCATGTTCCACCATAGAGTATGCCTGCATGAGCTGGACTTGAACACATAGCCATTGCATTCGTGAGAAGCAATAAAGTAATTACTTGAAGATATGAATGTCACCCTACAGAAATTCAATGGCATCATCTCAGTAACAAGTTTAGCATCTTCAAAGATGGCTAATGAATATTTTGCCAAAAGGGAAAAAATCTGACAATGTCATGAGGTGAAATTACTTGTTTACTAACAGAACAAGGAGGAAACTCTTTACCCTTTCAGTTTATTCCTGTTCTGCATGAAGGAATACAGAAAAGCAACAAGATAAATACAAATTAAACTCACTCTTTGACTTCTGTTGTAATATCTGCCATAAAACTTTCTCATGTAGATGTAGTATACTTACTATAAACGATGCCATTAATTGTTATGGATGTCTCGGCTATGTTAGTTGCTATGACTATCTTCCTGGTAAAATGTGATGTTCTATCAAAAACACGCATCTGCAAAAAATCACACATCCCAAATGATACACATGTAAGCTGTAGCATTGAAATCCCTTCTCTTATACTAAAATCACACATCCCAAATGATGCACATGTAAGCTGTAGCGTTGAAATCCCTTCTCTTATACTAAAATCACACATCCCAAATGATACACATGTAAGCTGTAGCGTTGAAATCCCTTCTCTTATACTAAAATCACACATCCCAAATGATACACATGTAAGCTGTAGCGTTGAAATCCCTTCTCTTATACTAAAATCACACATCCCAAATGATACACATGTAAGCTGTAGCGTTGAAATCCCTTCTCTTATACTAAAATCACACATCCCAAATGATACACATGTAAGCTGTAGCGTTGAAATCCCTTCTCTTATACTAAAATCACACATCCCAAATGATACACATGTAAGCTGTAGCGTTGAAATCCCTTCTCTTATACTAAAATCACACATCCCAAATGATACACATGTAAGCTGTAGCGTTGAAATCCCTTCTCTTATACTAAAATCACACATCCCAAATGATACACATGTAAGCTGTAGCGTTGAAATCCCTTCTCTTATACTAAAATCACACATCCCAAATGATACACATGTAAGCTGTAGCGTTGAAATCCCTTCTCTTATACTAAAATCACACATCCCAAATGATACACATGTAAGCTGTAGCGTTGAAATCCCTTCTCTTATACTAAAATCACACATCCCAAATGATACACATGTAAGCTGTAGCGTTGAAATCCCTTCTCTTATACTAAAATCACACATCCCAAATGATACACATGTAAGCTGTAGCGCTGAAATCCCTTCTCTTATACTAAAATCACACATCCCAAATGATACACATGTAAGCTGTAGCGTTGAAATCCCTTCTCTTATACTAAAATCACACATCCCAAATGATACACATGTAAGCTGTAGCGTTGAAATCCCTTCTCTTATACTAAAATCACACATCCCAAATGATACACATGTAAGCTGTAGTGTTGAAATCCCTTCTCTTATACTAAAATCACACATCCCAAATGATACACATGTAAGCTGTAGCGTTGAAATCCCTTCTCTTATACTGCCATACTTTCTCGCCATGATAAAACCCAACCATTCAAATATTCATTCCTTACTACCAGTAAATAATCCTTGAGTGTGATACTCTATATGTACATTCCATACATTAAGGCAGGTGTATATCGACCTTACAACTGGGAGAAACTGGATTTTGGGCAATTGGAAACAACTGCAAGCATACAACAGAGCCTTTGCTTTAATTAATGTATGCGGACTTACCACCACTGACAGTATAGCCTGCAGCTGCTCACAGTTCAAAATGTCCTACACAAAGCATTCAATTGTACCCAATCACATGCACACATGTTAGTCACCATTGCTCACTATCACAAGGTTTTGTCAAATTTTTTGACAGAAGAGTTACGCACTGGACCCAGTTGTTCAGGATGCAAATCAACCTGCGTCTAACAAGGTGTGATAACCTACATTATATTCTAACAAAGTCTGATACAGTACACCAATCAAAGTGTACTGAGATAAAATTTAATGTACACTATAATGTGACAATGTCAGACTATAAACCACGCTCTGACAATGTCAGACTATAAATCAGACTATAAACCACGCTCTGACAATGTCAGACTATAAACCACGCTCTGACAATGTCAGACCACGCTCTGACAATGTCAGACTATAAACCACGCTCTGACAATGTCAGACTATAAAATACATTCTGACAATGTCACACTCCATAAATCAAACTCTGACAATGTCAGACTATAAACCACATTCTGACAATGTCAGACTATAAAATACAATCTGACAATGTCACACTCCATAAATCAAACTCTGACAATGTCAGACTATAAACCACATTCTGACAATGTCAGACTATAAACCACACTCTGACAATGTCAGACTATAAACCACATTCTGACAATGTCACACTCCATAAATCAAACTCTGACAATGTCAAGACTATAAATCACACCCTGACCATGCCATACTCAGTAAACCACCCTGTCACAATATCACACTCAATAGACCACACTGTCACAATGTCATACTCTGTAAACCACATCCTGACAATGTCACACTCTGTAATCCACACCCTGACAATGTCACACTCTGTAAACTGCACCCTGACAATGTCACACTCTGTAAACCACACCCTGACAATGTCACACTCTGTAAACTGCACCCTGACAATGTCACACTCTGTAAACTGCACCCTGACAATGTCACACTTGGTAAACCACACCCTGATAATGTTACACTCTGTAATCCACACCCTGACATTGTCACACTCGGTAAACCACACCCTAACAATGTCACACTCCATAAACTACACACTGACAATGTCACACTCTGTAAACCACATCCTGATAATGTCACACTCTATAAAACACACCCTGACAATGTCACACTCTGTAAACCGCATCCTGACAATGTCACACTCTGTAAACTGCATCCTGACAATGTCACGCTTGGTAAACCACACTCTGACAATGTCACATTATGTAATCCACATCCTGACAATGTTACACTCTGTAATCCACACCCTGATAATGTCACACTCTGTTTTCCACACCCTGCCAATGTCACACTTGGTAAACCACATCCTGACAATGTCACACTCTGTAAACTGCACCCTGACAATGTCACACCCAGTAAATCACACCCTGACAATGTCACGCTCTATAAAACACACTCTGAAAATGTCACACTCTGTAATTCACACCCTGACAATGTCACACTCTATAAAACACACCCTGACAATGTCACACTCTGTAAACCACACCCTGACAATGTCACACTAGGTAAACAACATCCTGACAGTGTCAAGCTCTATAAAACACACCCTGACAATGTCACACTCTGTAAACTACAACCTCGCAATGTCACACTCTATAAACCAAACTATGACAATGTCACACTCAACCAAACTATGACAATGTCACACTCTACAAACCAAACTATAACAATGTCACACTCTATAAACCAAACTATGACAATGTCACACTCTATAACCACACCCTGGCCATGCCACACTCCATAAACAAGGTCCTGACAATATACGGTACTCTATACACCTACTTTACCTGGTCACTTGCTGGCAAACTCCCATACATTGGTAAAACTTTCATTTTCATCACATTTTCCGTCTTATTCAATTTTCTGGCTTCTTCACTGTAAAAACCACATCAGTATTTATATGATGCATACGCAAAATCTTTCAAGAAGAACAATGATAAAAACTGCTAGCAATGTGAAAAAAATACTGACAAGATCTGGATCTTTTATTACAGAAATTTCTAATGCCCAAAAATAATGATAGAAATAAGAGCAAGACAATGTCAGCGACATATACTGTACATTGTTTTATATTGCTATACATTTTTCCTGTTCTTTTAATTTGCATTTCATATTTCTTTAATAATACTAAACATACAGAAACCCTCCCATTCATGTTTAGTCCATGGAAACACTCACATCAGAAGCGAAACAACTTGTTGGACTTCTTCCTGAAAAATACATAAAATTCAATGGATGTCTTCATTTATCCTTTGACAAGTTAATCTTGTTGGGATCACCAATGTTTCATGGTGATATTTATTTGAAGGAAGCAAGGAGGCAATCTACCTAACTCACCCGATACCAGACAATCCTAACTCGCGAGATACCAGACAATCACAACTCACCACATACCAGACAACCATAACCCACCAGATACCAGACAATCACAACTCACCACATACCAGACAATCACAACTCACCACATACCAGACAACCATAACCCACCAGATACCAGACAATCACAACTCACCAGATCGAGACAATCACAACTCACCAGATCAAGACAATCACAACTCACCAGGTCAAGACAATCATAACTCACCAGATACCAGACACACCTTAATAATAAATCCCCTGCTCTCCAGGCAGCAAGTTTTGGAATCCAACACATGAACTCACTGACCTATGGCTGGTGGTCTCATTACGCCACTACATTACACTACTACATTACACCACTACATTACACAACTACATTACACCACTACATTACACTACTACATTACACCACTACGTTACACCACTACATTACACCACTATATCATTACACCACTACATTACACCACTACATTACACCACTAGAGTACACCACTCCATTACACCACTACATTACACAACTACATTACACCACTACATTACACCACTACATTACACCACATCATCACACCACTACATTACACCACTACATTACACCACTACGTTACACCACATCATCACACCACATCATTACACAACTACATTACACCACTACATTACACTATTACATTTACATTACATCACATCATTACACCACTACATGTACATTACACCACATTACTATATTACACCACATGTACAATACACCACATCATTACACCACTACATTACACCACTACATTACACTACTACATTTACATTACACCACATCATTACACCACTACATTACACCACTACATTACACCACTACACTACACCACTACACTACTATATTACACCGCTACATGCACATTACACAACTACATTACTCCACTACATGTACATTACACCACATCATTACACCACTACATGTACATTACACCACATTACTACATTACACCACATGTACATCACACCACATCATTACACCACTACATTACACCACTACACCAACCACTACATGTACATTACACCACTACATTACTACATTACAATAGATTATTCATCAAGTTACTAATGAATCTTGGCATTCGCATTTTTTTCAGTATTCTTAAAATAAATGAATAGTATTAAAACAGCACATGGCACCATTAACCAATGGGAAACATGTCATGCCTCAACCACTCGGTTCCAAGCTTGGTAAAGAAACAATCATTCTCAGCAGTTTAGCAAGCTGTGGTGCTTGTGAAATACCTCTTTGTTTTACAAGTACAAGTACACCAAAAAAAGCTTGGACCAATTAGTTTTAGGTTCACCATGTTCCCCATTTCTTCAATGATTTTCATCACCACTAACGAGCCAGTAGATGTATGTCAGATGAGATGCACACAGGAGGCATTTATGTAAGTCTCTATGGTTACCTCTGCCTTGCTCCACAGAATCCTAACTTCACTAAGCATATCACAAGGCTTACCTGACCAGTCATAAATGCTAGAATATCTCCAGCCTTTTCCTGCACATGGATTTTTGTCACTGTCTCCACTGCAGCCTTCACATAATCTGGCACAGGGCTATTATACAACAAAACACATTAACAATAAAACATTTCAAAAACAACAATAGCAAGAGAGGGATTGATTTACTTAAATGGTGCTTCACTATACAATGGCAGGGTGAAGGAAACCAGAGCCTCCGGAGTTAACCACCAGCTAACAAGTGACATCTGCTATATTAGTGGCTGGTAACTGGCCTCCAGAATCTTCAGGCAAAACCACACAAGTGAACATCATTCTTCGTTTGCCCTAAGACAATGAAAGCAGGTCAGTCTAAATATTTCAGACAGTAAGAACAGAGAAGTCCAGTCAACACAAGAAAGCTGAGAGATTCACAATGCATCAAAAATATATTTTCTGTTAGAGTGTTTAAGAGTAAGTTTCAACATTTTATTATTTACCCTCATTCATCAATTTTTTTTAATGTGAATCTTTCAGTGCAAATTTATGTACATTTTTTATTTGATTTTGGAGTCAAAACTACATTGATTGGATTGGCCAGTTTCAAAACTTCACGAAAAGTATAATTTCATCCGTCTACACAGAATAATGCCTTCAGAATATGTTTGAATAACCACCTTGCAAATGTGCGAAAGGGTTGAAGAATTACAGTATTTAATTGTTTCATAACACCATACTCAACACCATTTCTCACTTACATGGGTATGATGATGGTCTGTGTATGGATGGAGGAAACTGAAGTTCTCTGGGTAACACCACTGACTTTTTGCAAGTTACTGATGATCTTTCCCACATGTGACATATAGATATACACATTATATTGGTAGAAGACAAGCAGTCTTGAAATATGTTGCATAAATGACGACAAGGCTTCACAATCAGTGAAAGCAGGGAAATCTTTAAACTTCCTGTCCAAAGCCGGGTTTGAAAACACACTTTGTGTGTCCAAGTGCCAAGTCACACTTCAAATTCTTTTTCAAAACATTACCAACTTTAATTTCATGCCATGATTTCAGAAATACATGACCACACTCTTCAAAAACACAGCACATGAGATTCACAAAACTAACACATTAAAATGATGTTTTTTTTTCAGTTTACAGGTAAGATTTTTCAGGTACAGGTAAGATTGTTACACAAATATGTACTCACTCTATTGAGAAGTATATGTCCACAGGAAAAGTACGTCCTTCAACCGTCAAAATTGCTGCCGTATCTTTACTGTTGATAAAAGAGACAATTAACCATCAAGGAAATCACATTTTCCACTGCAAGAGACAGAAAAAACTAACTATGGGGGCAGCAGCATGGGCCAAATTAAGTCATAAAACGAGACATGGCTAACCATTCATATACCTGTACATATCTCATTATCAGGTTGTTGTCATATACCTGTACATATCTCATTATCAGGTTGTTATCATATACCTGTACATATCTCATTATCAGGTTGTTATCATATACCTGTACATATCTCATTATCAGGTCATTATCATATACCTGTACATATCTCATTATCAGGTCATTATCATATACCTGTACATATCTCCTTATCAGGTTGTTATCATATACCTGTACATATCTCATTATCAGGTTGTTATCATATACCTGTACATATCTCATTATCAGGTTGTTATCACATAGCTGTACATATCTCCTGGTCAGGTTGTTATCATATACCTGTACATATGTCATTATCAGGTCGTTATCATATACCTGTACATGTCATTATCAGGTTTTTATTATATACCTGTACATATCTCATTATCAGGTCGTTATCATATACCTGTACATATCTCATTATCAGGTTGTTATCATATACCTGTACATATGTCATTATCAGGTTGTTATTTACCAAAAATGATAGTGATTTAATTAGTGGTTTTTTAAACACACATTTTCAATAAGCAGGAAAAAAAAATATTTATTTATTTTTTCAATGACATATAAATGCTAAGTCTTTAACTTGTCTTTTCATGTAAAAGTGATGAATGCTTGCCCTGCTGCATGCAGATGAGTGAGTTCCCGCATTTGTGTTTATTCCTTATTCCTGACAGGCTCGAAGTATGTATACACTGCAGCACGTAGCACATTCCAGTTACATTGTTTCTATATCTGTTTCTTTACCAGAGCCTGATGCGGGACATTTTTTTAACCAGTCCTGTCTAACTGTTTTAGTTGTGAGAACTTTAAAATCTTAAATAATAACATCTTCTTCCATTTGCCTTATTTGCATCTGTAAAACTGGTGTAACTATCCGAAGTAAAAGGCTGCCAAACTATTCATCACGATCAGAGACAACTAAACAGAGCTATGAGAAACAACAGTAGATATGTGTAGCTGACAAACATTCTGACAGAAAGCCGCAGGTCGGCAAGCAAGAACTGAAGAAATTAGTACAATACACATTTGATTTTTTATTTCCTCGAGAATCTTTCACTCATACAATGGCGTTCAGTTTTATGACCAGAGGGCCCAGTTTTATGGCCAGAGTGCCCAGTTTTATGGTCAGAGGCCCCAGTTTTATGACCAGAGTGCCCAGTTTTATGGCCAGAGGGCCAAGTTTTATGGCCAGTGCCCAGTTTTATGGCCAGAGTGCCCAGTTTTATGGCCAGAGGGCCCAGTTTTATGGCCAGAAGCCAATGAACATTCCTAAATGTGATGAAAAGATGTACACCACACAGATGTACACCACAACAGTAGAAGAGCAATGTCAACTGTTAACGGCTACCAAAATCCCACAAATAGCGAGAGCAATGCACAAACAGCCATACAAGCAATGCCAACTGTTAACGGCTATTAAAGTCCCACAAATAGTGAGAGCAGTGTACAAACAGCCATACAAGCAATGCCAACTGTTAACAGCTACCAAAATCCCACAAATAGTGAGAGCAGTGTACAAAGAGCCATACAAGCAATGCCAAATGTTAACGGCTATTAAAGTCCCACAAATAGTGAGAGCAGTGCACAAACAGCCACACAAGCAATGCCAACTGTTAATGGCTATTAAAGTCCCACAAATAGTGAGAACAGTGTACAAACGGCCATACAAGCAATGTCAACTGTTAACAGCTTTTAAAGTCCCACAAATAGTGAGAGCAGTGTACAAACAGCCATACAAGCAATGCCAACTGTTAACAGCTATCAAAATCCCACAAATAGTGAGAGCAGTGTACAAACAGCCATACAAGCAATGCCAACTGTTAACGGCTATTAAAGTCCCACAAATAGTGAGAGCAGTGCACAAACAGCCATACAAGCAATGCCAACTGTTAATGGCTATTAAAGTCCCACAAATAGTGAGAGCAGTGGACAAACAGCCATACAAGCAATGTCAACTGTTAACGGCTATTAAAGTCCCACAAATAGTGAGAGCAGTGTACAAACAGCCATACAAGCAATGCCAACTGTTAACGGCTATTAAAGTCCCACAAATAGTGAGAGCAGTGTACAAACACTCATACAAGCAATGTCAACTGTTAACGGCTATTAAAGTCCCACAAATAGTGAGAGCAGTGTACAAACAGCCATACAAGCAATGCCAACTGTTAACAGCTACCAAAATCCCACAAATAGCGAGAGCAATGCACAAACAGCCATACAAGCAATGTCAACTGTTAACGGCTATTAAAGTCCCACAAATAGTGAGAGCAGTGTACAAACAGCCATACAACCCATGCCAACTGTTAACAGCTACCAAAATCCCACAAATAGCGAGAGCAATGCACAAACAGCCATACAAGCAATGTCAACTGTTAACGGCTATTAAAGTCCCACAAATAGTGAGAGCAGTGTACAAACAGCCATACAACCAATGCCATCTGTTAACAGCTACCAAAATCCCACAAATAGCGAGAGCAATGCACAAACAGCCATACAAGCAATGCCAACTGTTAACGGCTATTAAAGTCCCACAAATAGTGAGAGCAGTGTACAAACAGCCATACAAGCAATGCCAACTGTTAACGGCTATTAAAGTCCCACAAATAGTGAGAGCAGTGTACAAACAGTCATACAAGCAATGTCAACTGTTAACGGCTATTGAAGTCCCACAAACGGCCATACAAGCAATGTCAACTGTTAACGGCTACCACAGTCCCACAAATAGTGAGAGAAGTGCACAAACAGCCATACAAGCAATGTCAACTGTTAACGGCTATTAAAGTCCTACAAACGGCCATACAAGCAATGTCAACTTTTAACGGCTACCACAGTCCCACAAATAGTGAGAGAAGTGCACAAACGGCCATACAAGCAATGCCAACTGTTAACGGCTACCACAGTCCCACAAATAGTGAGAGCAGTGTACAAACGGCCATACACCATACAAGCAATGTCAACTGTTAACGGCTACCACAGTCCCACAAATAGTGAGAGCAGTGTACAAACAGCCATACAAGCAATGCCAACTGTTAACGGCTACCAAAATCCCACAAATAGTGAGAGCAGTGTACAAACAGCCATACAAGCAATGCCAACTGTTAACAGCTACCAATGTCCCACAAATAGTGAGAGCAGTGTACAAACGGCCATACACCATAGAAGCAATGTCAACTGTTAACGGCTACCACAGTCCCACAAATAGTGAGAGCAGTGCACAAACGGCCATACAAGCAATGTCAACTGTTAACGGCTACCAAAGTCCCATAAACGGCCATACAAGCAATGTCAACTGTTAACGGCTACCACAGTCCCACAAATAGTGAGAGCAGTGCACAAACGGCCATACAAGCAATGTCAACTGTTAACAGCTACCAAAGTCCCATAAACGGCCATACAAGCAATGCCAACTGTTAACGGCTATTAAAGTCCCACAAATAGTGAGAGCAGTGCATAAACGGCCATACAAGCAATGTCAACTGTTAACGGCTATTAAAGTCCCATAAACGGCCATACAAGCAATGTCAACTGTTAATGGCTACCACAGTCCCACAAATAGTGAGAGAAGTGCACAAACAGCCATACAAGCAATGCCAACTGTTAACGGCTACCAAAGCCCCACGAACGGCCATACAAGCAATGTCAACTGTTAACGGCTATTAGAGTCCCACAAATAGTGAGAGCAGTGTACAAACAGCCATACAAGCAATGTCAACTGTTAATGGCTACCAAAGTCCCACAAATAGTGAGAGCAGTGTACAAACAGCCATACAACCAATGCTAACTGTTAATGGCTATTAAAGTCCCACAAATAGTGAGAGCAGTGCACAAACAGCCACACAAGCAATGCCAACTGTTAATGGCTATTAAAGTCCCACAAATAGTGAGAGCAGTGTACAAACGGCCATAGAAGCAATGTCAACTGTTAACGGCTATTAAAGTCCCACAAATAGTGAGAGCAGTGTTCAAACAGCCATACAAGCGATGTCAACTGTTAACGGCTACCAAAGTCCCACAAACAGCCATACAAGCAATGCCAACTGTTAACGGCTATTAAAGTCCCACAAATAGTGAGAGCAGTGTACAAACAGCCATACAAGCAATGCCAACTGTTAACGGCTATTAAAGTCCCACAAATAGTGAGAGCAGTGTACAAACAGCCATACAAGCAATGTCAACTGTTAACGGCTATTAAAGTCCAACAAATAGTGAGAGCAGTGTACAAACAGCCATGCAAGCAATGTCAACTGTTAACGGCTACCAAAGTCCCACAAACAGCCATACAAGCAATGCCAACTGTTAACGGCTACCAAAATCCCACAAATAGTGAGAGCAGTGTACAAACAGCCATACAAGCGATGTCAACTGTTAACAGCTACCAAAGTCCCACAAACAGCCATACAAGCAATGCCAACTGTTAACGGCTATTAAAGTCCCACAAATAGTGAGAGCAGTGTACAAACAGCCATACAAGCAATGCCAACTGTTAACGGCTACTAAAGTCCCACAAATAGTGACAGCAGTGCATAAACGGCCATACAAGCAATGCCAACTGTTAACGGCTACCAAAGTCCCGTAAACGGCCATACAAGCAATGTCAACTGTTAACGGCTACCAAAGTCCCACAAATATTGAGAGCAGTGTACAAACAGCCATACAAGCAATGTCAACTGTTAATGGCTACCAAAGTCCCACAAATAGTGAGAGCAGTGTACAAACAGCCATACAACGAATGCTAACTGTTAACGGCTATTAAAGTCCCACAAATAGTGAGAGCAGTGCACAAACAGCCACACAAGCAATGCCAACTGTTAATGGCTATTAAAGTCCCACAAATAGTGAGAGCAGTGTACAAACGGCCATACAAGCAATGTCAACTGTTAACGGCTATTAAAGTCCCACAAATAGTGAGAGCAGTGTACAAACAGCCATACAAGCAATGCCAACTGTTAACGGCTACTAAAGTCCCACAAATAGTGAGAGCAGTGCATAAACGGCCATACAAGCAATGCCAACTGTTAACGGCTACCAAAGTCCCGTAAATGGCCATACAAGCAATGTCAACTGTTAACGGCTACCAAAGTCCCACAAATAGTGAGAGCAGTGCATAAACGGCCATACAAGCAATGTCAACTTTTAACGGCTACCAAAGTCCCACGAACGGCCATACAAGCAATGTCAACTGTTAATGGCTACCACAGTCCCACAAATAGTGAGAGAAGTACACAAACAGCCATACAAGCAATGCCAACTGTTAACGGCTACCAAAGCCCCACGAACGGCCATACAAGCAATGTCAACTGTTAACGGCTATTAGAGTCCCACAAATAGTGAGAGCAGTGTACAAACAGCCATACAAGCAATGTCAACTGTTAATGGCTACCAAAGTCCCACAAATAGTGAGAGCAGTGTACAAACAGCCATACAACCAATGCTAACTGTTAACGGCTATTAAAGTCCCACAAATAGTGAGAGCAGTGCACAAACAGCCACACAAGCAATGCCAACTGTTAATGGCTATTAAAGTCCCACAAATAGTGAGAGCAGTGTACAAACGGCCATACAAGCAATGTCAACTGTTAACGGCTATTAAAGTCCCACAAATAGTGAGAGCAGTGTACAAACAGCCATACAAGCAATGTCAACTGTTAACGGCTATTAAAGTCCCACAAATAGTGAGAGCAGTGTACAAACAGCCATACAAGCGATGTCAACTGTTAACGGCTACCAAAGTCCCACAAACAGCCATACAAGCAATGCCAACTGTTAACGGCTACCAAAATCCCACAAATAGTGAGAGCAGTGTACAAACAGCCATACAAGCGATGTCAACTGTTAACGGCTACCAAAGTCCCACAAACAGCCATACAAGCAATGCCAACTGTTAACGGCTATTAAAGTCCCACAAATAGTGAGAGCAGTGTACAAACAGCCATACAAGCAATGCCAACTGTTAACGGCTACCAAAGTCCCACAAATAGTGAGAGCAGTGCATAAACGGCCATACAAGCAATGCCAACTGTTAACGGCTACCAAAGTCCCATAAACGGCCATACAAGCAATGTCAACTGTTAACGGCTACCAAAGTCCCACAAATAGTGAGAGCAGTGCATAAACGGCCATACAAGCAATGTCAACTTTTAACGGCTACCAAAGTCCCACGAACGGCCATACAAGCAATGTCAACTGTTAACGGCTACCAAAGTCCCACAAACAGTGAGAGAAATTGTCACAGATCTGAAAAGTGGATAGTTTATCGCACATACCTTGGGTCATTTGTCTCATTTGTATTGAAAAAGTCACGGACTTCCTAAAACAAAGACAAACAAAGCTTCTATAAACTTACTTGTACATGTAACTATTTTCACTGCGCAAAGACTGCTTTTCAACAGTAACGACACCTGAACTACACATAATAATGATCCCGTTTTGAAGGTTGCACAGTACATGTAAATGCTGTCAAATGTTAATTTTACATTTTTAACAGTACCATCTTGGGTTTTCATGAAACGCAGGTAACTTCTAAATTGTAATATTTGACCTGTAGTAACTGCAAACCAAGGGCCACGTACATCTCCATTGTGACTGTAATATTTTGGGTAGTTACTCTCGATAAAAAGCTAACATCACTTTAAAGGGCACATGAAAAGGTACATGTACTACAAATGTCTATAATAGGGAGATACCCATCTCCCATCCCAGTATCCCACAAATACAAGCTTTAATAATTAACCTAACAATATCTTCCATACCTCAGCATCAAGGGTAGCTGATGTTATTATAATACGTAGATCTGCTCTCTTCTTCTGAATCTACATGAAAATAAAATAATGACATGATTACTAGCCCAAAAGAATACCTTTCACGTATTAATATAATCAATTCTGAATTTTGACTGATACCCAACAGTAAAAATAGCTCAGAATCATTTCATCTTCAAACTGCACAGAATACCAAAATTATATTTTTATTAATCACAAACAATCAATATCTAACACTAAATATCTGTTACAATGGTACTCTGTTACAATGCTAGTCTGTTACAATGCTAGTCTGTTACAATGCTAGTCTGTTACAATGCTAGTAAGTTGTATTTATCTCATCTCAGATTTCCAGGTCATACTTCCATAAAACTGTAACAATCCATTTTTCCATACCAGTAACATATTTAATATGGAAATGACATGACCTACACGACATGGGAATAAAAAAAAAGATAGCTTTGTAAAATTAATTTACAAAGGTTCCTGAAAGTATGAACACAACACTGTTTTCTCTGCAAGTAAAATCTGCTGATACCAAAGATCCTGGCATCTTGGGACATTCTGTAGCCAGCTATTTACAAGTATATAATGGTTGTTTAAAGTTAAAATCGGTCTGCCAGCAACCTGCCATGGTCGTGGGTCACCAATGCCCCACAAAACAGTACAAGAAGGAGTACTCACAAATTCCCTGTCCTAGACCAGTGTTGAATCTTGGAGCAATAACAATGTTCTTGACTTACCTTTTTCAGTAGCCCCACAATGATATCTGTGTTTAGAGACCGCTCATGGGCTTCATCTAACATGATCACTCTGCACATAAAACACAAAATATGTTTGACCAAGTTCATGATGTTTCATGAAAACACAGAATATGTTTGACCAAGTTCATGATGTTTCATGAAAACACAGAATATCTTTTACCAAATTCATGATGTTTTATAAAAACACAGAACACGTTTAACTAAGTCCATGATGCTGTTTCATGAAAACACAGTTGACCTACAGGCATGATAGAGTCACCACTTGTTTGCACACCCTCATGACAACATGCGATTCTATACAACAAGTTCACAAATATGTCCCACAATGTTTTTACCAAGTACATATATGCACTTTCAAAAGTTTCAATGAGGAAAACCTTCAGATCTGTTATCTCCTTTGCACAAAAAAAGGCTTGACTACCATGTAATTTTTTCGGTTAAAGTCATAATAGGATGCTGATTTGGCTTACATTTAACATCGAGAATGGCTCTATGTGCGTGCCTGAATTACACTGTGTGCATGTCACAGGCTATCTGATTAGTATCACCACCCCCAACCCACCCACCCCACTACACACAACTACAGCATTGATATGACAGATAATGGACTACAGCCAAAACGTTTTATGGACTAGTTTAACTGGACTACAGAAAAACATTTTATGTTTATACATGAATTATTTCACTGTAATACCCTGATACCCTGTCAATGAGTATTTTAATTATCACGTGTATTGTCTCAACAAAGGATTTAATTATCACCTGTATTGTCTCAACTAAGGATTTAATGATCACCTGTACTGTCTCAACAAAGGGTTTTATTATCACCTGTATTGTCTCAACAAAGGGTTTAATTATCACCTGTATTGTCTCAACAAAGGATCAGCCATTATTTCTCTGATCAAAAGCCCATCCGTTAACACCTGTATAAAGAAAAGAGAGGTATCCCTAGATTTTTGATTGTTTGTTCTGTTTACATGTACCAGCTTTATATAGGATGGAGCATAGTTTAATAATGAGTGAAGGAAATCAGGTAGTATCCATACGATGGAGTATGGTTTAATAATGAGTGGAGGAAACCAGGTAGTATCCATACGATGGAGTATGGTTTAACAATGAGTGGAGGAAACCAGGTAGTATCCATACGATGGAGTATGGTTTAATAATGAGTGAAGGAAATCAGGTAGTATCCATACGATGGAGTATGGTTTAATAATGAGTGAAGGAAATCAGGTCGTATCCATACGATGGAGTATGGTTTAATAATGAGTGAAGGAAATCAGGTCGTATCCATACGATGGAGTATGGTTTAATAATGAGTGAAGGAAATCAGGTAGTATCCATACGATGGAGTATGGTTTAATAATGAGTGAAGGAAATCAGGCAGTATCCATACGATGGAGTATGGTTTAATAATGAGTGAAGGAAATCAGGCAGTATCCATACGATGGAGTATGGTTTAATAATGAGTGAAGGAAATCAGGCAGTATCCATACGATGGAGAATGGTTTAATAATGAGTGGAGGAAATCAGGCAGTATCCATACGATGGAGTATGGTTTAATAATGAGTGAAGGAAACCAGGTAGTATCCATACGATGGAGTATGGTTTAATAATGAATGAAGGAAACCAGGTAGTATCCATACGATGGAGTATGGTTTAATAATGAGTGAAGGAAATCAGGTAGTATCCATACGATGGAGTATGGTTTAATAATGAGTGAAGGAAATCAGGTAGTATCCATACGATGGAGTATGGTTTAATAATGAGTGAAGGAAATCAGGTAGTATCCATACGATGGAGTATGGTTTAATAATGAGTGAAAGAAATCAGGTAGTATCCATAGGATGGAGTATGGTTTAATAATGAATGAAGGAAATCAGGTAGTATCCATACGATGGAGTATGGTTTAATAATGAGTGAAGGAAATCAGGTAGTATCCATACGATGGAGTATGGTTTAATAATGAGTGAAGGAAATCAGGTAGTATCCATACGATGGAGTATGGTTTAATAATGAGTGAAAGAAATCAGGTAGTATCCATAGGATGGAGTATGGTTTAATAATGAGTGAAGGAAATCAGGTAGTATCCATAGGATGGAGTATGGTTTAATAATGAATGAAGGAAATCAGGTAGTATCCATAGGATGGAGTATGGTTTAATAATGAATGAAGGAAATCAGGTAGTATCCATAGGATGGAGTATGGTTTAATAATGAGTGAAGGAAATCAGGTAGTATCCATAGGATGGAGTATGGTTTAATAATGAATGAAGGAAATCAGGTAGTATCCATAGGATGGAGTATGGTTTAATAATGAATGAAGGAAATCAGGTAGTATCCATAGCTGGTATGTTTTGTTCATGACGGGTGTTTCAGTGGTGCTATGTTTTGTTCTCAATGGGTGCAACAGAGGTGGTTTGTTTTGTTCTTGACGGGTTCATCAGTGGTGGTGCATTTTGTTCTCGACGGGTGTTTCAGTGGTGGTACATTTTGTTCTCGATGGGTGCATCAGTGTTGGTACCTTTGGTTCTCAACGGGTTCATCAGTGGTGGTACGTTTTGTTCTCAACGGGTGCATCAGTGGGGGTACATTTTGTTCTCGACGGGTGCATCAGTGGTGGTGGTGCGTTTTGTTCTCAACGGGTGCATCAGTGGTGGTGCGTTTTGTTCTCAACGAGTGCATCAGTGGGGGTACATTTTGTTCTCGATGGGTGCATCAGTGGTGGTACATTTTGTTCTCAACAGGTGCATCAGTGGTGGTGCGTTTTGTTCTCAACGAGTGCATCAGTGGGGGTACATTTTGTTCTCGATGGGTGGATCAGTGATGGTACGTTTTGTTCTCAACGGGTGGATCAGTGGTGGTACGTTTTGTTCTCAACGGGTGCATCAGCGGGGGTACATTTTGTTCTCGATGGGTGCATCAGTGGTGGTGCGTTTTGTTCTCGACGGGTGTTTCAGTGGTGGTACGTTTTGTTCTCAATGGGTGCAACAGAGGTGGTTTGTTTTGTTCTTGATGGGTTCATCAGTGGTGGTGCATTTTGTTCTCGACAGGTGCATCAGTGGGGGTACATTTTGTTCTCGATGGGTGCATCAGTGGTGGTACATTTTGTTCTCGATGGGTGCATCAGTGGTGGTGCGTTTTGTTCTCGACAGGTGCATCAGTGGTGGTGCATTTTGTTCTCAACGGGTGCATCAGCGGGGGTACATTTTGTTCTCGATGGGTGCATCAGTGGTGGTGCGTTTTGTTCTCGACGGGTGTTTCAGTGGTGGTATGTTTTGTTCTCAATGGGTGCAACAGAGGTGGTTTGTTTTGTTCTTGATGGGTTCATCAGTGGTGGTGCATTTTGTTCTCGACAGGTGCATCAGTGGTGGTACGTTTTGTTCTTAACGGGTGCATCAGTGGTGGTGCATTTTGTTCTCAACGGGTGCATCAGTGGTGGTGCATTTTGTTCTCGATTGGTGCATCAGTGGTGGTGCATTTTGTTCTCGACGGGTGCATCAGTGGTGGTACGTTTTGTTCTCAACGGGTGCATCAGTGGTGGTGCCTTTTGTTCTCAACGGGTGTATCAGTGGGGGTACATTTTGTTCTCGATTGGTGCATCAGTGGTGGTGCGTTTTGTTCTCGACGGGTGCATCAGTGGTGGTGCGTTTTGTTCTCAACGGGTGCATCAGTGGTGGTGCATTTTGTTCTCAACAGGTGCATCAGTGGGGGTACATTTTGTTCTCGATGGGTGCATCAGTGGTGGTGCGTTTTGTTCTCAACAGGTGCATCAGTGGTGGTGCGTTTTGTTCTCAACGAGTGCATCAGTGGGGGTACATTTTGTTCTCGATGGGTGGATCAGTGGTGGTGCGTTTTGTTCTCAACGGGTGGATCAGTGGTGGTACGTTTTGTTCTCAACGGGTGCATCAGTGGGGGTACATTTTGTTCTCGATGGGTGCATCAGTGGTGGTGCGTTTTGTTCTCGACGGGTGTTTCAGTGGTGGTACGTTTTGTTCTCAATGGGTGTATCAGTGGTGGTACGTTTTGTTCTCAATGGGTGCAACAGAGGTGGTTTTTTTGTTCTTGACGGGTTCATCAGTGGTGGTGCATTTTGTTCTCGACAGGTGCATCAGTGGTGGTGCGTTTTGTTCTCGACGGGTGCATCAGTGGTGGTACGTTTTGTTCTTGACAGGTGTATCAGTGGTGGTACCTTTGGTTCTCCACGGTGTTTCAGTGGTGGTACGTTTTGTTCTCGAGGGGTGCATCAGTGGTGGTACGTTTTGTTCTCGATGGGTGCATCAGTGGTGGTGCATTTTGTTCTCGATGGGTGCATCAGTGGTGGTACGTTTTGTTCTCAATGGGTGCATCAGTGGTGGTGCGTTTTGTTCTCGATGCGTTCATCAGTGGTGGTGCGTTTTGTTCTCGACGGGTGCATCAGTGGTGGTGCGTTTTGTTCTCGATGCGTTCATCAGTGGTGGTGCGTTTTGTTCTCAATGGGTGCATCAGTGGTGGTACGATTTGTTCTCGATAGGTGCATCAGTGGTGGTACGTTTTGTTCTCGACGGGTTCATCAGTGGTGGTGCGTTTTGTTCTCGACGGGTTCATCAGTGGTGGTGCGTTTTGTTCTCGACGGGTGCATCAGTGGTGGTGCGTTTTGTCCATTACAAGTACATGTAGTTCAGACAATTACTCTTACATGGCAGAAATCATGTTCATAAGCGGACTGATTTATTTATTTATTTTATTTGATTGGTGTTTTACGCTGTACTCAAGAATATTTCACTTATGCGACAGCGGCCAGCATTATGGTGGGAGGAAACTGTCCGACCTTCCCACTTATGGCCGGAGAGGAAGTCAGCATGAGCTGGATTTGAACTCACAGCAACTGCATTGGTGAGAGGCTTCTGGGTCATTATGCTGCGCTAGCGCACTAACCAACACAGGCCCCCTCAGAGGATTGAAGTCACGTTCATACCTATCCAATATATACATGAGTCTGACAAACCTTCTGACAATCAAACTGATTGCAGTTAGATTTGAACAGGCAACCCACAGCCCAAGGGCTAGCTGTCAGGGGTATGGATTAGACATCTCAGCCAGCTACTATCCAATTTATATTAACATTTTTGCCGAACAACTAATGAATATATGACGGTATAAGACTGGTTGCTCAAGTCAAAAGTTTAAAATAAATTATTTATTTAATGCTTTTAAGAGCTTAAATTTGTTACTTGAAGCTTCATATCCTTTTCACAAAATTGGTGATCAAATGATTTAATTACTTTGATTTTGGTTGTCTCAGGATCTGTAACATCCTCAAACCTGATGGCATAGCCAACATCCTGCCCAGTCACCTGACCTCTTTCTTCTGCAATACGATTAGCTACCTGAAAGATTCAAGAATTAATTAAACATAGTCCAATAAAAATTAAAATAATTATTCTTTTTTATTTTATTTAAACAAGCATTGTCAACACACTTTTTCATTTCTTAACTGAACAGGAATATAAGGTAAAGAGAATTTCAGTACAGACGCATATCTTTGACAAAGGAAAACTTTCGCACGGACACTGACTAAAATAATCCCTGGTGTCACTTTCTCAAAACTCGTTATAAAAGATTTTCCAAAATACTGGGCATCATCATATGGAGCTGCCATGTATTTACCCAGCAAAGTTTCTCTTCAAAATTTCATAACGAGCCTCAGATCTCTCAACCCAAGCACAAACAAACATGCCCTTGGAAATTATCACTAGCAGTACATTAAAACGCAATCCAAATAAACATCTGATATCAAATACCTGTATGATCAAAGGCCACTTCTACTGACCTTCCTACATGTATATACAGTTTCTGGTCACAGTTTTGTGACCTGCATTGCCTGGGATTTAGTGGCAAAAGGCAATTTTATTTTTAACAAAAGTTAAAAAGTCAAAAAAAATCAGCCGTACTGTAACAGCAGCTACTCTCCTGGGCTGTGTAACACCGACCAGTTTTCCCTGAACATTCCATCCAGCCTCTAACAAGTACTGAAACATACAAGTACTGAAGCATACAAGTACTGAAACATACAAGTACCACTTAATTGTCCGCCATTACTACTCCCCATTACTTCTCACGAATACACTATTTTTGCTGGCTTCCTCTCCAGTCGTACGTGGGAAGGTCTTCCAGCAACCTGCGGATGGTCGTGGGTTTCCCCTGAGCTCTGCCCAGTTTCCTCCCATCATAATGCTGACCACTGTGGTATAAGCGAAATACTCTTGAATACGGCATTAAACACAAATCAAATAAATGCATAAGTATACAGGTCATAAAATACTACTTCTGGACATGAAACTTCCAGTATGTTACCCATCCCAGATGTACCTTCCAAAACCTCAAAACAACAGACCTCTCAGAATTCAACAAAATGAGCAACTTACTCATGGATTAAACTTCAGGTTAAATGCAGTATTTCACTTAATATATAGTATGGTTCACAGGCAGAGGAAACCAGGTCAAGTATTCACAGGCAGAGAAAACCAGGTCAAGTACAATACATGTAAATGGTATGGCTCACTGGCAGAGGAAACCAGGCCAAGTACATCGTCAAAGGCAGAGGAAACCAGGCCAAGTACAATACATGTATATAGTATGGATCACAGGCACAGGAAACCAGGCCAAGTACAATACATGTATATAGTATGGTTCACAGGCAGAGAAAACCAGGTCAAGTATGGTTCACAGGCAGAGGAAACCAGGCCAAGTATGGTTCACAGGCACAGGAAACCAGGACAAGTACAATACATGTATATAGTATGGTTCACAGGCACAGGAAACCAGGCCAAGTATGGTTCACAGGCAGAGGAAACCAGGCCAAGTATGGTTCACAGGCACAGGAAACCAGGCCAAGTATGGTTCACAGGCAGAGGAAACCAGGTCAAGTACAGTACATGTATATAGTATGGTTCGCAGGCACAGGAAACCAGGCCAAGTATAATTCACAGGCAGAAGAAACCAGGCCAGGTACAATACATGTATATAGTATGGTTCACAAGCACAGGAAACCAGGCCAAGTACAACATCAGTGGCAGAGGAAACCAGGCCAAGTACAACACAAAGGCAGAGGAAACCAGGCCAAGTACAACACACAGGTAGATGAAACCAGGCCAAGTACAACATCACAGGCAGAAGAAAGCAGGCCAAGTACAATACATGTATATGACATTCAGATATAACATTTACACCTAATCATTCAACTACAAGTACACTCTTTTCAAAAGAACAGCGTACAGCTATTAATGAACACTTACCTGTGGTACCTTTGTACTCTTACCACACCCAGTCTCCCTGACAATGATCACGCACTTACAGCTATTAACACAACCCCTACCTGTGGTGCCTGTGTACTCTTACCACACCCAGTCTCCCTGACAATGATCACGCACTTACAGCTATTAACACAACCCCTACCTGTGGTGCCTGTGTACTCTTACCACACCCAGTCTCCCTGACAATGACCACAGACTTACAGCTATTAACACAACACTTACCTGTGGTATCTGTGTACTCTTACCACACCCAGTTTCTCCAACAATGACCACAGTCTGAAAGTTCTCAACAAGGTACAAAATATTGGTGCGATGCTGTAAAGAGGCCAAACAAAAGCAAAATTTATAATAACAGTATAAATGCAATGTATCTCAGTTTTCAATACTCCCCTCCTCAAAAAAAGAATGCTTTCTTTGTCCACATTTTTCAATTAATACATTCATGCAAAATGCAATGGGGGATACTGTACCATAAATTATGTTCAGATATTATTACAAAATGTATGTTACTACAACTGGAGCATTTAATATAGCTTAATTAGTACATCAATGTAAGAACATAGTATGTGGGAAATTTGATTATTGCCTGAAATATAGATGAACACCTTAAAAACGGGTAGCCTCTGTCTCTGTTTCTCTATGGACAGTGATGAATTCGGGTTGTACTTGACTGATGTTGTGTCCTGACCACCAGGACTGGCTGTTCTCTCTTCATTCAGCAGTACTCCTGGGCCTTCTGTACCTGTGATTGGCAGATTTGCTTAGTCTGTCTGTTTGATTGGGGATCATGACAATGTTTCTTTGATGAAAGTTGTGCCAATGCCAAAATATTTATAGTATGTGCTGCCTCACTGGAACACAATGGCAAAGACACTAAACATGATGCAGTCACATTATACTGACATGAGGCAGATTGTTAGGCCTACTTATTATTTCTCACATGCTGAGCACCAACAGTGCACATTAAAATTACTGATGTTAAAGTCTTAAGCTTGTTTCAGGATTGAACCTGCACCCCTCTATCCACTGTTATCACAGCCAGTAAGAATGGTTAATATCACAGTCAAACTAATACATGCACAACAAATAGGTGGGGTGCCCTACAGTGTTGTTTTACAAAAAAGTTTATACATGTATGTGGAAAATATACAAAGAGATATGCATATTTTACTCCATACCAATGTCTTTGAAGATCATTAGATTTGTCTTTATTTCTGGTGGTGTATATACGTTGTATGTACTCACTGTTTGATAACGATCATTTGTAACCTTTCGTTATTGGACTGTGCTTAGTATAAACCTAGAAACGGTCGAAAACAAATTTTCCAATATCTGACATCAGGAGATCTTAGTTGGATTGTAACTTTCCTGTATGTGTTCCATTCATTTTTCTTTGTGAGTCAACAATTTCAAAGTGTATGTTTTCTTCAATTAAAATGGGACTTGGCCCCACTGAGATTTAACACTGTTTAGCTTAAGTTGTGTTTAAAGTAAATTTGTTCAGTTTGAATTTTTTCCCTTCAAGCATTTGTAATGACTTCTAACCTGTAATCACATACATTAGGTTTAAATAATTCCCCTTGCTTTCCATGATAAAGCTCTCATACCTGGTTTCCAGAACTTGGGGACAAACTTAGTCATATTTGTTGATGTTTACATGAACGTCCAACACACGTGTTTTACTATGCTCTACAAATGTAGGATTTGGACTCCTAATCCGGAAAATAAAATTGCTCCAGTGTCTTTGACATCGTTAAATAACATAAACAGACATACACAAATATGTATAGTTCTCAGTATAACCTTTATACCCATAGCCGTTGGGTTATCTCCCACACAAAATGATAATCAATTAAACTTATAATCTGATCCACATCCTAAATGATCGTGGAACAAATCCTAATTTTAGTAGTAACCCAATGTTGTTGCTGTTACAACAGTCTCAAGAGCAGTATGGGGATAGCGTAAAACAGCAGTTTTCGTGAAGAGTTAACAGAATTTGGGTTTCTTGTCAGTGTATTGAGGTTCATACGACCCTTTACAAGTGTCTGCGGATGTTAAAAAGAAACGTCACGTTGTCGTAAGTCTAATTTACATACAGCAAGGAATTGGGTGAAAGGTTTATAGCCTTGTAATGATGGTCCATCTTCATGTATATACTGGTACGGTATCCTTGCCTAACCTGAGTTTTCAGCGTCATTCATTGTGCTGCATCAAATTATGTAGATGTTAATTATCTTATGTCACTTGCCTAGTGACACAATTGATGAGTCGCGGTAGTCATAAATAATGTACAAAAGATCTAATGTTTTGTAAACTACTATACCAGTACCGGTATTAAGCCTATTGGATTGTACTCTGGTGGATACACTGTATGCAGAGGTCTAGTGGTGGCTGGCCTGGCTGTAGCGACTGACTAGGGAAAGGATGTAGAAGCTTTTATAGCAAGTGGTTGACACAAGCTAATGTGTTTACTGGTAAGATGTCTAAACTAGCCGTAAGTGGGAAGGCCTTCAGCAACCTGCTGTTGGTCATGGGTTTCCCCCGGGCTCTGCCCGGTTTCCTCCCACCATAATGCTGGTCGCCATCATATAAGTGAAATATTCTTGAGTACGGCGTAAAACCCCAATCAAATAAATAAATCTAAACTAGCCCGAGCACACAAGTTAACATTCAGTCTCGAACTCCTACCATAACAATACAAATGCACAGGTATGTATGATGCTCGGGGTAAACGTCATACTTAACAATTTTTCAGTCATATGACAATGAGGAGTCATTAGATGTGGGTACATATACTGAGTTTTCTTGTGGCAGGGCAAGCCCATGCCACCAAAGTGCTGTTACAACGGAAGCATTATGCCGAAGACACCGGACATGACACCCCACCCAGTCACATAATACTGACACTGGGCCAACCAGTCCTGTTTCCTAGCTCTAACCTCTCACTGCTGAGCACCAAGTGAGGCAGCAGTAAGCACCATTTTTAAAGTCTTTGGTATGACCCAACCCAGGTTTGAACCAATGATCTCCCGACTTCCTTACCAGTAGGTACAGTACTACAAGCCTAGTTTCCAATTCTATGCCGATGAACTGAGAGGTACAGAGTGAAAGGTAATGATATTGGGCAGGTGAACTGTAGAATATACATTTGTGAAATATGGCATCAGATCTGTAGATGTTTTAGCCCTGGATGACTGTGTTCACTGTTCATGCCATATGATGTCAAGTGTTTAAAGGCAATTATGCTAGAATGATATCAAGTGTTTAAAGACAATTATGCTAGAATGATGGCAAGTGTTTAAAGGCAGTTATGGTAGAATGATGCTTTTGAACATACAGAATCATTTTTGATGATAGTAGCAGGGTGATATCCTGCTGGGAAAATGTAAGTTTGAGCAGTAAAAGTAAGATTATGTAACATATATTTGCCCCTAAAAGTGTACTTGTGGGCGAAATGTTAGATCATTTACAGTATTCAATGGAATGTCATGCTGAAGACACTAGACATGATACCTCAGCCTCCTAGCCATAGAACACTGACATAAGACCAGCCAGTATTCATGGTATTATATGCTGAGTGACAAGCCATAGAAATTCTCTAAATGACCATAAATTTCATTCATGGCTAACTTGCCCATTTTTCCTGATTCTGAGAGTTTAGAAAGGTTTTTGAAAATTTTGATGTTTGCTTGGAACATGGGATGATATTCTGCTGGAAAATTGTAAGTTTCACCACCAAAAATAGTATTTTGTGACAACTGTTTGCCTCTAAAAAGGCCCTTTTGAGGGTGAATTTTTAGGTCATTTAGCCTGGGTATGCATACCTGGATTGCTGATTTTAATTGTGAGCAGCCAAAAGTCAAGAAGCATTAACCTACATATTCTAACAGCATGGGTTTTAGTATTAACAACATTATTAAAGACGGTAAAGACAAACAGCTATACATACCAGGCTGTTAACCAGCTCTACTAAGGACCTTTAGATAGAGCTATACAGTAGAGCTAACTGTTAACAATGGTCAGTGACTGACATTCCATTATGTAAAACCTTTGTGCTGTTTTCAAGGTGTGAAGGCAGTTGGGCCGTGATGACAAGTATACACAAACATCAAATGATTATTTCACGATGTTCATTAACTGATATTTGTAGTCATCAGAAGGATTTTGACCAGGAATTTGGGAGGGGATTGACTCTTATAGAAAACACCAAGTACATGCAGGTTCCAAGGGTCACCTATGTTCTTGCCAAATTTAGGCCAATGCAGCAGAGAGGTGAAAAGGTCTTTTCTATATACGTGTAGTTGATCATCTATGTATTACATGTAATTAGGGCACCAGAAAGACTTCTTTCAGTCAATTATGAACACAACTCTTGAGTTGTTAAAAATAAATATAGGTATTTTGTTGAACAGTTTATATTCCTCTTTTACACACCATTGCAAACCATCATTTTAAAAAACTCCCCTTAAGTCCAAGTGCCCACTCACCAAACTCCTATGCCCAAACTCCCAACCATGCAAACCACACCCACCACCCTGAGTTGCCCATGGTTTTTTTTTATAAAACCAACACCTTTGATATTGTATCATTATTTTAATAAATGTTTTCATTTTCAGACTTTTTGGTCATCAGAATATTAATGGAGTATATGCAAAGACGGTTAATAATGTTGATAATGTAAATATGCATTGTTTTGTTGTTGATTACTGTATATTATGTTCAGACAGGAGTCATCAGGACCATGAGGAAATACAGATATGCAAAGACTGTGACTGTATCACCATGGAGGAAAGGCTTGACCTTTGTGTATTTCTTTGTGGGCTGGAATGCTATAGGCTATGTTGTCTATAAAATTTTAACCCAAAGGCATGCAAAAAAGAACCCAGAGTTTGAACATATGTCTAATACAGAAAAGTACTTGACAATGATTGGATATCAAAAAGAAGACCTGGTGAATGTGACAATCAAACCATTTGGTGAGAAGAAATCTGAAAAGGACTTGAATCAACAGGAAGCAGGGAAGGAGTAGTAAAGTTTTGGTCTCTAGTTTGAATTTTAACACATCAGACATTCTGAATGGGTGGTTTTGGTGTTCCTGAGTTTATGGTAATAGCTGTGGTGTTATGAAGGAAATGGTCATTTATGGCAAATTTGAACCATCTGCAGACATGTGAAAGTGAACTGTTACATTGCCATCAGGAAACTCTGATTGTAGCAAACTTGTAAATCTTGTATACAGATGTATAGTACTTTAACAGTAGTGAAGCATACAAGTATGTTACATTTCATGTTTTGTAATACAGTGTTTGAAATGGGAAAGTCTGCCATCAACCTGCAGGTGGCTGTAGATTTCCCCGTGGCTCTGTTTGGTGTCCTCCTACCATAATGCTGGGCGATGTTGTATAAGTGAAATATTCTTGAGTGTGGCATAAAACTCCAATCAAATAAATCCTGAGAAACTTGTATATTTGTATATTTATTATGTGAACTCCTGTTTATTTCTGATGAATATTTACAAAAGTAGATTCATTTTTGTTACTTTAACACCTCGCACAATACACATATTTTTAGTGTGTTAAACTGTTCAGATTTGACATCTTTGAATGGCAGTTACAGCAGAGGTGGAATTCCCAGTGTATTTTGACAGATCTATAGTCTACAAGTCTCCCACTTCCTGGTATGTAGTCATGTGTAGAAATCTGTAACACAAAAAGGTGTAAACACTGTATCAGAGGAGTTCAGTCAGCTAGGTACTTGGTTTAAGGCTGGGATTGGGGTATGGTGAATATTTAAATTTCACATTATTTCATTAGTTTGGCAGTGTATTAAATTATAGTCTGTCCTGTTACCTCCCGCCACAATGCTGGTTGGTGTGGTATAAGTGAAACATTATAGTCTGTCCTGTTACCTCCCACCACAATGCTGGTTGGTGTGGTATAAGTGAAACATTATAGTCTGTCCTGTTACCTCCCACCACAATGCTGGTTGGTGTGGTATAAGTGAAACATTATAGCCTGTCCTGTTACCTCCCACCACAGTGCTGGTTGGTGTGGTATAAGTGAGAAAGTCTTGAGTATCGTGTTAAACACTGGTCAAAAAAATCATTGGGCACAGATGGTCTGCAGTATTCAATGAAGTTCTCTCTGCTTTGATCGCAGCTTATTGTCAGAAAATGTCAGCATGGCTTTATACCCGAATAAACCCACGTATACCCCACATGATCATTATGTAAGCATCATCATTACGTTAACATGATAAATACCCCACATCATCATTTCATTAACATCAATACTCCACATCATCATTACATTAACGTGATAAATACCCCACATCATCGTAACGTTAACATCATCGTGACGTTAACATCATCATTACATTACGTTAACATCATCGTTACGTTAACATCATCATTACATTAACATGATAAATACCCCACATCGTTACATTAACATCATCGTTACGTTAACATCATCACAACGTTAACATGGTAAATACCCCACATCATCATTTCGTTAACATCAATACGTAAACATCATCATTACATTAACATGATAAATACCCCACATCATCGTTACGTTAACATCATCGTTACGTTAACATCATCATAACGTTAACATGATAAATGACCTAAACTTTCATCCATGACTAAGCTGGTTATTTTGCCTGATCCCGGAAGTAGATTGTGACAATGTAAAGTTTCAGCAACAAAAGTAATGTACTATGACATTTGATTGCTCTTATAAAATCAACTTTTTGGGTCAAAATTGTTATATCATGGTATAAACAACAAATAGGACCGGTATTTGTTACTAATAATATTTATATAGCAGATTTACTCTCTGCAATTCATTCACTTAAAAGTGGAAACATTGTGGATCCACACTATGTACACCTGCCTGTATTTCAGTCGTAATTCTTTTCTTTCCTCATGGTCTATTGGATGGATCGTTCTCACAGATTTTGCACTTACCTGTGGCATTCCTGTTCACACCTGGGGGTGAGGTCCACCTTAGCTGGGAAGTACGGTGGAATGACACGTGTGCACCATGCTTCGCATCCAGCCCGATCAAAGTGCTTGTGCTGATAGCCCAGCGATAGCACAACCTGTATTACAGTCTCTGTGGGTAAAGTAGACGCACATAAAACAATGGTAGTTTTTACAATTTTTAAAAGATGAAAGAATTTTTCAAAGAATAATCTAAACAATAAAGTTTAGCACTGGAGTATCACAATAAAGTTTAGCACTGGAGTATCACAATAAAGTTTAGCACTGGAGTATCACAATAAAGTTTAGCACTGGAGTATCACAATAAAGTTTAACACTGGAGTATCACAATAAAGTTTAGCACTGGAGTATCACAATAAAGTTTAGCACTGGAGTATCACAATAAAGTTTAGCACTGGAGTATCACTCCTCTCTATTCCAGATAGTTTACAACAAGTAGTCCTGTGTACCAGCAAACGGTCCTAGAGCTTTGTTTCAAATCATCCTGGTGTATGCAAATATCCTTGGATAAAATTACTTGGTTCCTTCATGTGACCATTTCTGTATGCGTTTTCAATTTAGCCCCTAAGTTTATCTTTAGTAGGCCATAAGCATTTTTGCAATCTGTGACCAATTTATAGCAACTTTTGACTTTCTGGATTTCATGTGAAAGAAAATTAAATTAGTTACAGTAGATGAGCCCTTAAAGACGTACATGTATTTAACATAATTTTTCAATACCCAGGTACAGTGGTGTAGGAAACTTTCAAAAGAGTAGGGAAACTATACATGCTCATCCCAAACACACACACACGCACGCACGCACGCGCACGCACACTCACACTCACACTCACACACACACTCACACACACTTTTAACCTTGGGGGTGAAAAACGATCAGTGTTGTGATTGAAAATTGGTATCTGAAATTTTGTAATTTGCAAAACCGAGCAAAGTAATCAAGGGAGGTAATGCGTCTGTCTTATTCTAGCGCGCAACAAAGTACTTTCCCTTGGCTTGCAGTCGGGGAGCCAGTTGTGACGCAGGCCATGATGTTAGAGAGCATATGCTCACACGTATGAGGGATGTACAAAGTTTACTATTCCACGTAGCCGTAGCCGCGTACATGTGTATAATAAATATTTTAGTTTCAGCCAGGGATAAAATCACTGTAATAGACGGTGATACTACAATCAACTTTAGGTTCGCACGTGATATCAGTCATATTGTGGGGCACGATAACACAAGGCAGTTTTGATCTCAGGCCAAATTGAAAATGTGATTTAAGCACCTGTTACGCCGCATGGAATAAAATTGGAGACACCTGTGTTATATGACAGGGCAAGAAAAAATTATGACGCTCCACCATTCCAGTCCATATTAATGCTTCACAGCTTAGACTGAGCACAGGTAACTAGGCCTACTTGCCGAAGGTCGGTGGTTAACGCTGGCACTCCGCTTCCACCACACCTATATAACTGACCTCAGTCATACATAAGAGGATTCTTTAGTGTGGCGTCAAATAAATCATTAAACTAGATTGAGCATATTAGGCGTAATAAATACATTGTGTGGGTCGTGTACTGGCATATTAACATAGACCAGTGCTTACCGTATTCTTCTTCCTTGACGCTGTCATAGTGGACATCATATATTGTCCTGCTACTGATGCCATCAGCCATTATACTTGACAAGATGAGGAACAGCGGAAACTTCAACATGGTTGCAAAATATCCTCAAACCGTACTTTTTATAATCTGAAGATTTTAACCACATAATCTTATACACTATGGACGTTTTACCTTTGTTTATATAAAGGTTCCATGTGGTTGACAGGTGCCTTTGTTTTCTTTTCTATTCCCTTTTTTGTAAATACGACACGTGCAGACCTGAAGCTTCTATATTGATCCATCGTGTTTTGATTGTCTACTGTGAAGATATCTGGATAAAATAATACACCATATTGCTTGATGCTGGTAATTCCTAGCTTCCAGGACAAGGGAACAGGGCCGATTCCACAAAGCCATTTCTGACTCTTCGGTCAAGGGAACACGGAACCTTGTTTCATAGCCAGAGGTGTACCTTGTGAATAAAATTTCCCGTAGCATGCATAAGGTTCGTTAAAGAAATATCTTCACCGGAGTGTAATCTCCCACGGCCTGAGGTTCACGCGGGTAATATGTTCCGTAGAATGAGGTCTAGCCGAGTAAAACGAATGGTTCGGATTCTGAGTGCTAAAGACACTGGAGTGTTCCACGTGTGATTTTCAACAGTCCGAGATTACCAGAGTTTTAACTTCTGTACCTTGTTTCAATTTAGTGTAATCGACGGTAACTTGGGTTTTATCTTTTGTTTAATTTTATACATGTAGGCCTATAACCTGTGGTTCGTCAGACTTCTATGGGTTGTCGAAGTGTCATCTACGTGCTGATGTTTGCCTGAGCTTGATCTTCAGTAACTTGAGGATCACCTTAGCTTCTGCTTGATTTGGATCACATTAGCTTCTGTTTGATCTTCTGTAGCGTTAGATATCCGTATCTTCTGTTCTATCTTCAGTTGCGTGAGGTCACATTAGCTTCTGCTTAATCTTATGTAGCATGAGGATCGGCTTAGCTTCTGGTTGATCCTCTGTAGCATGATGATCGCCTAAGCTTCTGCTTGATCCTCTGTAGCATGAGGATCGACTTAGCTTCTGCTTGATCCTCTGTGGCATGATGATCGCCTAAGCTTCTGGTTGATCATCTGTAGCATGAGGATCGCCTAAGCTTCAGCTTGATCCTCTGTAGCATGAGGATCGCCTAAGCTTCTGCTTGATCCTCTGTAGCATGAGGATCGGCTTAGCTTCTGCTTGATCATTCTGGAACATGAGGATCGCCTTAGCTTCTGCTTGATCTTCTGTAGCGTAAAATCATCTGTAACACTAGAGTTGCCTTAGCTTCTGTTTGATCTTCTGTTTGATCCTCTGTACTGAGGGATCGCCTTAGCTTCTGCTTGATCTTCAGTAGCTTGAGATCACCATAGCTTCTGCTTGATCTTCTGTAGTATGAGAAGCGCCTTATCCTCTGCTTGTTCGTCTGTAGCATGGGATCACCCTAGCTTCTCCTTGAACTTTTGTAGCGTGAGATAACATTAGCTTCTGCTTGATCTTTTGTAGCGTGAGATCACCTTTACTTCTGCTTGATCTTCTGTAGCATGAGATCACCTTAGCTTTTGCTTGATCATTTGAATTGTGAGATCACCTTAGCTTTTGCTTGATTTTCTGTAGCACGATGATTGCCTTAGCTTCTGTCTGATCTTCTGTAGCTTGAGGATTACCTTAGCTCGTCTGCTGGATCTTTGGTAACGTGAGGATCGCCCTAGTTTCTGCTTGATCTTCTCTTACATGAGGGTTATCTTAGCTTCTGTTTGGTCTTCTGGGACATGAGGATCACATTTGCTTCTGCTTGATCATTCTGGAACATGAGGATCGCCTTAGCTTCTGCTTGATCTTCTGTAGCGTGAGGACCTACCATAATAAATGATGGAGGTTTGATGTCTAAGCTGTATTTTCTACGTGTAACTGCATTCTATCTTTACATCAGAGATATGATGTGTATACAATAACTTTGGTCCTCTTGGTCACTTTGGTACATTTTGTCGGTCTGGGGATGTTGGTTCAGAATACTTTCGCGCATAGCTTGTATATCTACGGGTTGCCAATCATTCCGATTCCCAGCGTCAGTGGAAAGCTTCTGAAAATGAGCCGCAATGTCGGGAATATTGCATGTGAATAAAATACATCACTTAGCAATCATAATACATGACAACATATACAACCCTATGAAATCCCTATTTTTTATGCGCTATACGTTCGTGGGAAGGTCTGTCAGTAACCTGCAAATGGTTGTGGGTTTACCCTCCCACCATAATGCTTCCCGCCGTCGTATAAGTGAAATATTATATAGATATATACAAAGATATAAAATATAAAGATATATGCGCTATACGGGTATAGATACCTATTTGTCAAAGCCATTCACGATTTTGGGTGATTGGATTTGATTGTGATTGAGTGATTTGTAAGCCGTTCATTTAGGCTGATGCAGCCGAATGTTATATGATATTTATAGTTTGATTCCTCTGCCTACATAACGCGGTGTTGTATGCCTGACGTACATGTACTTGATAGGGTCTACCGTTTATAGATATTATTATAAGTGCAATTTTATGTATGAGTCAGGAACGCCGTTCCCTACGAAGCAAGTGCTGGAAATTACGTTTAAAATGCATGACCATTTCCTTGAATCGCCTCCACCGACGTTAGTTGTGTGACTTTTATCCAGGGACCCAAATACGCTAAATACACGTACTAGGTTAGGGCTCTCGGCAGATTTGTTTGTCCGCCTCCAAGTGCTGGATACAAATATCTTGGCTCGAACTAAATACCATACGTAACAAGTGTGTTTCGTTTGGTTTTTATTTATTTTTTATGAGTCTATTAATGATAATCCCCAGAGGCCCATTATAAATAGGAAAATGTGAATAAATCGCCGGAAATAGTTTCCTCCAAGTTCGACCTGTCAGTGCGCTTAACGAAATAAACCGTGTGTTATAGTCAAATACTAATATTTGCCACCTACGACAGTGATACAAATAATGAAGATTTTCATGTTGACACTAACCGAACAAATAGAAATGGTAACTACTGAGTTGCAAAAAAAAAAAAAAATTCGGGAAAATGTCTACAATCTTACAGTATACCATAATATGACTTTCTGGTGCAATGCAGTCTCTATAAAGTCATGTCATAATGAGGTGGGGCCCGAGTCCTCCATTACAGACAGAATAACAGATAGGACCTTTGTGAGTGGAGAAGACCAGTGAATTGTACTAGAAGACAAGTGGTCATTAGTTGCAAGAAAAATAATAAATAAGACCCATTTCACAGCCCTTGGGCTCTAGTTATTAAAATTATTATGCTTTATTATGTTTATTATTCCTTTAAACTAAAGCACATATACAGGCAGGCCTGTAGACAGGCATATAGGATTGAGCAAATTTACAAATTGGTTGTTGTGTTGTTGGCCTCGTGCATGTAGATCGATGACAAATGTTTGAGGAATTACCCCAGCCATATACATTATGCCTATCGTCTATAACCTTAGCCATGGCGTTTAACGCCTGTTGAAGTCCCGGCCCATCGGGCGCCCCTGGGTGGGTAATAAGGTGGATTATCAGTGTACTGACGACCGCTCCGTGATGGCAGACCCTTATGCCCAGCTCTATTGCTAGCGACACGTTTTGGCCGGATATACTTCAGTGGCGTGTAGGTGGTAATCGGTCAGGCCGCGGGCTGCCTGCTGGCGGGCACGCGCCGAGCTGGGCGGATCAGCGTAGCGGGCGTGATAAATTTCTAAACTCCCGAATCATTTCTGAAAAGATCGGAAACCATTGTCGTACGCACTTTACTTCATAAATGATGTTCTTGTGCGCGGCCTTCGTGTTGATGTGTTCTGAATGGATGAGTCCCTGAGCATGTTCTTTAGAACGGGCACGCGACTGCAGAGGTTGCCAGTTTAACCGGGCCAGACTCGGACGCAGTTCCTGCGTTATTTTCTCAAATATATTTGCTATTATGACTTGATTAAAAGGTTTATTCGTCTGTGTTTGTTGTAACCTTCCAGCACTCTCCGGATCTGCAAATGATGTTTATTTTAGATTTACCCGAGTTACCCTCACAGTAGATCCAGCTATTGATTGTCACTTTCCGTTCCTAAATTACCATGCGTATACGTGGGCCTATAACCCACCGTCACTGATGCCATCTACAATAACTTAATTAACGGAAGAGTGAGGTAGAGAAAGCAGTATGTCAGTCCTCCTGAAAGATTGTGAAACCACCCCAAAGCTTTTCAATCCCTTACATTAACATCTGGTTCAGTCTGATAAATGAAATCCTACGAACTTCAAACGATGTATTCGTTGATCAAGATTTTCACATTGTGTATGTATACACATGGACCACATACCCGTGGTAGATGGCGTTGTTTCAATGAATCATGTACATCTTAATTCCTGTCAAATTTATTCATGGGTGCGTCGATGGTTTGGTGTGGCTAATGCGTTGATAAGCCTGGTGCTTGTTTGGTGAGGAGTATCCCTTGTAAGACAGTAAGATATTGGTCTCTGACAGACTATACATGTAAGTTAATGTTGTATCAGTTGTTTTGTTGATGAGTTTGATATTTGTAAGGTTTATATATATATATATATATATATATATATATATATATATATATATATATATATATATATATATATATATATATATATATATGCATACACACACCTGTTATCCTTCGCTGCGTTTACAAAGGCGTATAAGTTTGGAATTCTGCTACGTCACGGGTACTTCATTTACTTCAAAGACTCCCAAACAAGTTTCCAAGACGATGGCTTATTTTAAGGTACATCCTAGTTAATGATTAATCAGACTTATAATTATCTGGCGGGGACAGGAAATCAATTCTAAAGACTTCTTGACTAAACCACAGCTGGCTAAAGAGACATCCGGTATCGGCACATTTAACTGATTACCACGGATGGTTTAAGATATGTGCTAGGCGTGATTTGCCTGAATTCTAGCATATACCGGTTATTAAAGTTGTGAGTTCGAATCCATCCCTCGGAGGATATAATTTTCTTAGTGAAGATTATCGGTATACATGACATGCGGCAAAGTATGTTGCTTTGTGAAGCCATAAACACACAGCTTTATTTGAACATGTCCTGACATATTTCATGGTCTCGAAATATTCTCAACATTTCCCATTTCCCCTTTCCCCTAGCATAAATGGCGAAAATGAAGATCGAAAATGATATCGTGAAATAATCATCTACGTCACCGTAAAGCTAGACGGTACAGCGGGTGTCGTACGGTTTACATCTTATGTCTAAACAGTTCATCATCAAGATGTTACATATACTTACGCCATGTGCCAATGCGCACTATATATGTTATGTAATGACTGAACATCTTGTATCAATTAAGACAGCATGTTTTGTGTTATGACTGTACATGTTTTGTGTTATTATTGTACATATTTTGTAAAATTAATAAATCTTGTGTCAAACGGTGCATCTTGTCATGTCAATGCACCTTGTGCCAAGACAGTACAGCTTATTTCAAGACGGTACATATTGTGTGAGGACGGTACATATTGTGTGAAGACTGTACATGTTGTGTAAACATGGTACATCTTAGTGCAATTAAGAGGGGACACAGATGTGAAGACGGGATATCTTATGTGAAGACGGGATATCTTATGTGAAGACGGGACATCTTGTTCAAAGACGATTTATGTTATGTCAAGACGGTACCTTGTGTCAGTACTGTACACCTTGTGTCAGTACTGTACATCTTCTTTTAGTACTGTACATCTTCTTTCCAGACGGCAAATCTTACTAAAGAAGGTGCAGCATGTGCCTTGACGGTATATCCTGTGCCAAGACAGGACATCTCAATAAAGAAGGTGTTGTATGTGACGAGATGAAATATCTTGCATCAAGTACTGTAAATGCTGGCTGTGGACGAAGACGAAGATATCAAGCGTTGTGTGGCTCTCCCAGCAGTTAAGTGCAGATTCACGGCGATTTGAACAGGGAGGGCCCTCGCTCTTTAAGACACTGTAGAACCTGTGTCTTAAAGAATCGATAAGCGTTCACTTCAGGCAGTACTGGGAATTTAACCGGTATCAAGTGTGCCTAAACAGGTGTTCTAACACCGACTGGGAATTGTAGAACGTTTCCTCCGCCCACCGGTCATCGCCCAGCGAAACACAGGTTGGCGGTTAATTAACAGGCAACTTCCATTCATTTATCAATTATGTAATCGATGTTTATCATGGACAATAATAGACGACTTACACCGGCGGTGGGTGGGGCTAAGTGGTATAGTATTCCGGACACCGGCCAGGGAGCGCTTTAACGAACCAGCTATATACTCAGGAAATTTATCAGGCCGCCGCAGTCGGATTTGAATGCAAGGAATTTCGTTTACCAGATACCAGAGAGGTTGATAAATGTTTTTGTCGAGGAATGTGTCTTACAACCATGTCTGTGTCCACCAATGCAACAATAAAGCTGTACCTGAACGTTTTAATATGTAGGCTACACTGGGAGGTTAACATGTATACATATATGCATGATGTATTTATTTATTTCAATGGTATTTTAAGCCGAATTCAAGAGTATTAAATTTATACGACGGCGGCCAGTATTATGGTGGGAGGAAACCGAGCAGAGCCCGAGGAAAACCCACGACTATCCGCAGGTGGCTGGCAGACCTTCCCACGTACGACCAGAGAGGAAGTCAGCATGAGCTGGGCTTGAACTCACAGTGATCGCATACGTGAGAAATTCCAGCATGGATTATCGTGCTGCACTGGCACGTTAACCACTAGGCCACGGAAGGCCCCTGTATGCATGGTGTATGGATTAGGTATGTATGGATGCAACACGGATCAGGTATAAGCTACATTTACAAGACTACCTTTATACGTTATTTCGGTAATTGATCACTTACACGGCTAGTTTTATGGATGAAGGAAGCCGAACTACCGGTTGCAAACCATCAATTTTTGGTAAGTTACGGACGAACTAGCCTTTTGATCTGTAACACAGATGTGCACATACTGGTGATCTTCAACAAATGTTAAGACTGTGCACATGACCACACAATAAACTTCCAGATAAAGTTGTGCATGTACTCAGTGGCTTCGACAATTTTCATCGACCGTTTATTATCACTAAGGCCTTACGAAAAATGTGTTCGAAGGTATCGAGAAACTCCCGCAGCTTGTGTTTCGACTCGATTAAATGACCGGAATCTTAACCACTTATCAACGATCCACTCCTCGGGCTAGAAAAGAGCTTTTGTACAAGCTACAAGCTGTCATGTTCATTCTTAGAAATTGATTAACTCAATGAAACTAAGAATATTGTTTGAAAGGATATAGAATTGCGTTCAGAAAGTCAAGACCAAAAGAAGACACTTTAATTTATTTTATTGACCGGTTGGAAGAATAAGTCTACGGGTACCATATAGGTGCTCAATCTCAATCTCAATATTTGTTGCACCATATACTGAATTTTGGGAAGGAAACTAGCTGGTTACATACTCTGTTTGTTATCTTGATTTCTGCTGTTAATTAACTACTCAAACATAAACATAAAGCAAAATAACATGGAAAATACTTTGAATAAAGAAAATAGCCTGAGGCAAAGTATTAGTAAAATGTGATGAACTGATAGGCCAGTAAGTTCTACATACATGTGGTTTCTGTCACCAGATGCATTTTACTGTGACCATGCGTTGCATATGCACTTCTGGGCAAACGTAGGCAAGACATTGCATAAATATTAAACTTGGGTTTGTATTGCGTGGTCAACGAAAGAACTGCCTTTTGGGACAGGATCAGGTGCTATCAGTGAGATTCCTGGGCACCTGTGGAAACTGGCTCTCCTCTGTTGTGAGTATCAGGTATAATGTACGACTTTAATGTACAAATAATCTTGCAACGTCCCTTGCGTCTTCGTGCATTTATTTATTTAAGTTTACAATATCTAATATCATCTAAGAATACAACATGGCATAACTTTTCAACTTTTCAGATGCGTGTGCAGTATGTCTATACCATGAGTGTGTGGATGTCATTGTTTGGTGCCCTCCCTCGGCATGCATGGTATTCCATTAAATAACGAAACCTCTTTAACCTCGATCATATTCCAAACATAAATGTTTTGCATGTACAAATGTCCAAAGCCGCTCGTGTGCAACGCGAGCAGCCTTCCAATGCCTTTACTAGCAGCAATTAGTGGTAATTTCCCTTCTGGACAATTGGTAGAGCTCTGGGCTTTGACTGTGAACTGAGTTTAAATACTGGTGTAACCCCACGCACTTATTCAGACCCTGTTGTTCTTTATGTAGGTATATGGTGTGTTGTCTACATATAAATCTGATATGAGTTCAAGTCCAGTTCATGTTGACTTCCTCTCCGGCCGTAAGTGGGAAGGTCTTCCAGCAACCTGTGGATGGTCGTGGGTTTCCCTTCGGGCTCTGCCCGGTTTCCTCCTACCATAATGCTGGCCGCCGTCGTATAAGTGAAATATTCTTGCGTACGGCGTAAAACACCAGTCAAATAAATAAATAAAGCTCGGGACATTGGACGAGCGTGCCTAGTGTAATGTCAGAAGGGAAGAATAATAAGGTAGACTTTAATTAAAACTTCAGACTGGGTTCATTAGTCAGAACTATATACCCAGTCAGGATAAAAAGAGAACGGCACGGGTCAAGGAGCCCGGGGCGGGTGGGTGGGGATCGACCCAATGGCCCAGTGCGGAAGTACAATGTGCGTCGGGTCGAGATTGGCTAGGTCAGTGGTGACAAAGCAGAGGACTGACCAGGTAACGTCCAGCTACTCACTAACACATGCGCCCCTTCCCCACCCCAGTCAGCCTCTCCCACCGCCTTTCCGAATCCTCCCTTAGCAGGTGGGGGAGAAGATTTTAACCCTTCCCCAGACAAAAGTCCGTGTTTACTCTCCCTGCCCAGCACTGCGTCCCACCACCATTCACACACGGACCTTGTGGCCTCATCTGTTTGTTTACTTATCATCAAGTGCCTATGGTGAAAGCGCCCTTTAGTTTTTCTCATATCTCACAAGTTTGGGTCATATTTCTTGGAAACTGTTTGCTTTAGTTTCCCAGTTTCAACACCCCAAAACTATATATGATGTGCCACCCAAAGGCATCCCGCCTTCCAACAAGTTATTTGCGTTACCAAAAACAGATCGCCTGAGACGCGTCTCCGGTCACGTGAAAAGACAGAGCTTCAGGACCAAGACGATCATTCGACACTTGCCTCTGGGGCAGGGATAGTATTCTCTGCTTCAGCAAGTCCCAATTTTATGACGTTTCGCTGCCCCTGACACAAATGTACATGTATATGTGTCGGTTTGTATGAAGGCTGGATGCAGACGATGCTATATGGATCATGGTGGCCTATATCATTATAATGGTGGCAAAATAAAGTGCCAAAGTATTTAGTAGTGGAGGAGATATTGATTTTATTAAAGCTACACACTTAGCAATACCAGGCATGAACATTCACAATAAATAAGCTGGACATGTGTATGTCCTGAACAGAGATACGAACAAATTTCACCTCTGTTTTCATATACAAGTGCATGTTTGCAACCATCCAAAACTCCCTGAACCTCCTGTAAGTCGTTTATCAGTGGACGAATATATTTGCATCACATGAAAATAATTTGTATATATAGATTTATAATTCCCCTGCTCATGACTCCTCCATATACATTTTATACAAATGTGATACCTGTTTTAGAAAAGAGACATATGACCTTTATCCCTGACAGACATATACATCAATTTGTAGTTTACAAGACACTTGAAGCTGGATATACATAGTTACAGGCAACATTGCAGTATTTCATGACAATGTAAACGGTGTTCTACTCATGAGACCTGGTAATGTGATTCGGACGGCTAAGTTTTTATGCATGCTAACATTAGTATATCAGTCTTCGTGCCGTTCTAGTCACGCCACGCGCATGTCCGATGCGATGATGCTGTAGTGCTTCCACACACATTCAATGCATCTGACTGCATGATGCAAATACTATACTAACAAGTATCCGAGCATGAATGGGCTGCAGCTTACAGTCGTCAAGTATATATAGGTCTTCAGTGTTTGTGTTGATTGGGTTGGTCAGGTTACGGAGAAAAGACTAAACTTGTAGGCGTCCAGCTAGAGGTACCTAATGAATTTATTGGAAATGACTCTCGTTTCATATGCACATACAAGGATATACATTGATGTGTATATGCATACACACAGCGGTAATTGTCAGTTTTGATTAAAACTTAATGTAGGCGAAGGTTTTGCCCTATACCATACAGAAAACAAGCAGGTGGCAACAACAATTTGCATTATTTATAGAAAAAGGCGGTGATATTTTTATCCAGTTGTGAAGAACAGTTTGACCCTAATATTGCCTTGTCGCGCGCAGCCACGCGCCGCTGTTCGCAGCTGTAAGACTTTCCATTAGAACTTTGCATCTCTGTAGGAACCTTTCGGACAGAGGTGCATGCTGCTTTAATCTGCCGAGGTCAGGGGTCATCCTTGTAAATGTTGCTAATTTTTATGAGGACAATTCCATTGTACAGGCGTTCTTTTTGTGTGGGCAGTGGTAAGTGCCAAGGACAAAATCCGCATTAGGTCTGTGGGTTTAATTCTCGGATTTAGGGCAATTAAATTTGAAGCCATTGGATTCAGAGGCCAGAGGCCAGAGTGAGATTCTGCCATGTCCAACACCTTTGGACGTAAAGAGCTCTTGTACACTGCCCTGCGGCTAAATCGGCGTCTTGTGAACAGGGTCTGTAGCAGGGAACAATGGCTCATGACACTCAGGTAAATCTTTTAGCCATAATTCATTGGGCTTTAAAGCCGAAAGCAGGTGGGTCGCGCTCACCGCTCCGTCACTGCGGCTGTGCCTGTCCCCGGTCTATTCAGCGGAACTCCTTGAGCAGCATTTTTCCATATCTGGTCATCTTGGAGGGTCAAGTCGCAGGTCAGCACGAGTTTGGGACGGGTTTTGACCAAGTGTGTACACTGCTCCCCTACACATAAAGGATAGTTTGTAAACATACGAATAACAAACACTGATGCGGGGCTCGGCGCGTGCTTGCCACGCGACCATGAGAACAAAACAGTAACACTGGGTGAACAGACGACAGCCGGAGAATAGCTATAAATAAATTAACATGCGAAGTTGTTTCTGCAAACTAAATTCTATGAAAGGAACTCAAGCACGAGCTCTGCTTCAACAACATTCAATTTGGAATTCGATTCCCAAATAAACATCAGAGTCGAAGGCAGTATGCCGTGAGCCACACTTCTCCCAGGTGACCACAAATTTCAACGTTTTGATGCATTTTAATCTCTTATGCAGATACTTTCGATGTTTTCCATGTTGCTGACTGTGTGCCTCAACTTGAAATGGACCGCTTCTCCTGGCACAACCTTTCACTATAGTATAGTAAAAGTAACACTCAGCAAGGGTTTCGCAAGTCCTGCATGGACCTCACGTCACCTTGTTACTCTAGTACTATACATGGACTTCACCTCCCCCTGTTACACTAGTGCTATACACGGACCTCACGTCACCTTGTTGCACTAGTGTTACACATAGACCTCCCATCACCTTGTTACGTTAGTGCTATACACGTACATCACGTCACCTTGTGACTCTAGTGCTAAGCACGGACCTCACGTTACCTTGTATAATTACCTTACACACTCATCTAAGTGTGAAAGTATACAAAAATAAAATAGCAGATGTATAAATATCTGTGTATTTGTGTCAGCAGTAGAGCTAAGCAAGTAGAGGTGGGACAAAGAAGTCAGGGATATGTTTGTTAACCGAATAGAAATGTAATGGGATACACTATGGATGCAACATGGTCACAAACAATTCCTTTACCCTACAGCCCAGTTGTAACCATGTATAAATACTATACGCCTTTATTCACAGTGCTATTAACAGTTTTCTGAAGAATCCTCATGTTAAATGGCCTGGTGAAAATGGTGTACATATTATTTCTGATGAACACAAGCTCGAAAATAAAGCGGAATGTATTTCTTTGCCTCTTTATTTGTCTCCTTGGCTGTTTTAGAGGTTAACCTCGTTTTCAGCATCGTTTCAGTCATATTACACACCAGTCCAGAGAAATCATACAAAGGTATTATCCCAACCTGGAGGCTTTTGCCACATCTCTAAATAAAGCGCAATGTATTTCTTTGCTCCTGTGTCTGCTTGCATGTTTTAGGGTTTAACCTAGTTCTCAATACTGTTTCAATCATATTACAACGATGTCTGCTTTTAAGAGGACCAGTTCCAGTGTTCCACTACATATACATAACAAGCTGGAAAGTTGAAGACTTCAGACAAGGCGTGCCATAGCGTCACGGTATACCGAGCAGTTCACACCTGTTGCACCCCTTAAGCTCAGTGTCCCCATGCACGTATCCAAGAATCAAGAGAACCAAATTTTACATCCTTTGCCTTGACCTGATTCGGACTCTGGTCTCTCGCTCATGGGACAGAATGTACACCGAAAGGTAAGGACGTGCTTGTTTACCTAGTCCTTGGTCTGTATAGGCAACCAGTATAACAATTATAACAAGCGTCCCATATAATGTACAGGTGAAAAAGTAAGAAATATTAACAGTCTTGTTCCTCTTGACTATGCGTCGAAACAGACATTAATGCACCAGCCGTTAGCCAAAATGGACCTTCCAAGTCAATATCGCAAGGTCAATTCCCAAAACGATTTAACCAAGAAAGTATATAAAGTACAAACGTAGGACGGAATCATGCAAAAAGAGTCAACAGTTTTCACTGATGTTGGAAAGTGAAGACGAAATGTTCTAGGCAAATGAGTGAAATCAGTGTTCAAATCGTGTATTGTGCTAGAAAATAAAATTAGTCGATAACAAAATATATATATATCAGTTGTGCTTTGATTGCAACAGCTCATACAGGTATATCCAAAGTGGCGATATACTTTAACACGATGAATATACCGCCCCTAGCCCCAGGTAAAGCGGAATCATGAAGCAGGGTGCCAGAGATCCTGGATGTGTGTATGTTTGTATGTTTGTATGGATGAATGGATGCTTACGGTCGTACGTCGTACTTAATAATTTTTCAGCCATTTGACAACGAAAAGTCATTAGGTGTGTATGTGTATACGCTGTGTTTCTTGAAGCAGGGCAAGTTTATGCCGCCAAAGTGCTGCCGCCACCGAAGTATCATACCGATGACACCAGGCATGACACCACACCCAGTCACATTATACTTACATCGGGGGTATCGATACGGCCTAAAACTTAGACATTACAACCCTCCTTTTTCAAATTACTCCTTTAACTATAGTAAAATTTACGAAATCTTTTGGAACTTTGAAATTAAAAACCATGAGGTTACAGTGTTAGGCAACCTAATGTCCGTAATAGTGAATTCTCTGCACATTAAAGAATAGCGCCCTTTAAAATAACTTGAACAAATACACTTGATCAAAACAGTTCACACTGAAACTGTCAGCATAAAAATCAGTATTTGAAATATTTGAAAAGTTAGAATGAATTGATTCCACGCATTTCACTCGATGCAAATAATTTTCACATGTCAGTATGGATGAAAAAAAAATTTCACTAAGGAAGTTCACATTCCAACACATCACACATAGTCAGACAGATACGCAGGCCGGACGCGCTTTCTCGTTGGGAAGCGTCTCGGAATATCCTGACGGTTCGGTTCTGACGGAATGTCCTGATCATCGTACGGTTGACTTTCACTTCAGGTAGGTTGATTCTGGGTATTTTCTTTAAATGAGAACAATTCCGTGCGTACTGTTCACCTTTAGAACCTTGGACGATTACCATTGATCCTTTTGTGGAGACCACTTTGAATGGGGGTTTGTCAAATTTGATTGACAGTTTGTTTTCACGTTTGGCTGCTAATAGGACTGTATCTCCTGGTTTAAGGTTGGAGACATGGGCATCAGATTTCGCGTCGGAACGAGCTTTCATTTTTAGCTTGGCTTGTGCATCACTTTGTTTCGCAGATTGATGTTTCTCGTTGCACGAAGGGGTTACAGGTTCTGGTAGATTGGTCTTGATCGGCCGCGAAAAGAGCAGCTCGGCCGGAGATACACCTTTGGTTGAATGTGGGGTTGCTCGATAATTGGGAAAGGTCCACAAAAATCGGCACTAACATGACTCCAGGGCTTGTCAGGCATTTCGTTTATATTCAGTGGCTCTGGTTTTGGAGATTGTCCGTTTGCTTGACAGGGAATACACTGACTAATTCAAGTCTCTGTGTCCTTGTCGATATCTGGGTACCACACTTTTTCGCGCAGCAATCGCTTTGTTTTCTCGATGCCCTGATGTTCTTCATGGGCAAGTGTAAGAATGTGTGATCTGAGCGTTTGTGGAATGATGATGTCAGAGTTAGTTCATTTCTGATTTTGTAGAACTGTCGTAGGCCTGAATCATGTTTGTCCCATTTTCCAGAAAAAATAGCTGTCGCGAGCTTTGTAACCTTGTCCTGTTTGGTTGCATTTTGAATATCAGTCAGAGTAAGTGACTGCGGTACAGCATTTTCGGCGATCAAATTGACTCATTCATCGGCCTTGTTTCTGTCGGAGAAAGAAACTGTTGGCTGGGGATGTCGAGACAGGAAGTCTGCAGGGTTGTTTGCCCCTGGTTGGTAAACAACTTTCATGTCGTATGGACACAGGCCCCAATTACCCTGGTTGGTAAACAACTTTCATGTCGTATGGACACAGACCCCCATTACAGCTTCCCTTTTTCGGGAGTAATTCTGTGTATTTTAGGGTGGAAAGTCTTTTTCCGCTGCCAGCATGCCTTTTTCGGTGTGCAGGTGCATGCTTGGTATCAAAATGCTGAAAATTGTCCAAGCTTTGGGCAGGTATGAGTTTAATGACGAAAGTTTGAAACTCTGGGCGAGAGGACACACTGAGGCTGACGTCCCCTTGGCGTTGCTAGGCACACCTCCAAGCTGCCGGCATAGAAAGGTACAAATTTTGACAGTCAACCTATGTCAAGATTTTTATGGCTTCTTTCTGACAGGCTGGGTCAGGTATGCACCGAGGCTTATTGGCCACGGAATGTTTGGGACTGAGCTACAGCGCTAAACGTTAACATTGTCGCTTATGGAAAACTAATGGGGGCTCTGTGCCGTATGGTTGTAAACGGAGCTGCCATCTCTTGATGCGGGCTTGGCACTGGAAGCGCGGCTTATTGAACATCGGTATCAGCTGCTTGTGGTCAGTTATCACAGTGAATGACTGTCCAAACACACGTAAATGAAATTTCTCGCAGGCCCGTTTGGGAATATCTGCGTTCCACGTCCAAGAGCGTGCGACATGCGTAGCAGATGACTCGGTGTTGTCCATTTCCGTCGACTTGTGTAAGGATCGCAGCAACACCGACCGGGCTGGCGTCAACGTAGACTTCCGTTGTGTTGTTTGGATCAAAATACGACACCAATGACGTATCTGACAGTGAGGATTTTAGACGATTGAAGGCGTCTTGGTGTTTTTCAATCCAAATCAAATTTCACGTTCTGTCTCGTCAGCTCACGCAGTGGTTCCGTTATTGTCGCGCAGTCGTCAATGAAGAGCGACACGTAGTTTGTCGTCCCTAGGAAGCTTCGCACAGCCGATGCATCCTTTGGAATTGGAGCGTTTTTCACTGCATCCACTTTTGCCAGATCTGGGGATATTTCTTGCTTGGAAAACACAAATCCGAAGAACTCCAGACTGGTTTGTTAAAAACACATTTTTCCAGCCCGAGTGTAAGGCTTTTGTCTCAAAGTCTCTGGAAGACCAATCGCAGCGACTTGTCATGTTCAGTTTGTGTTCGACCACGATGATGTCGTCTGGAGGGTTTTTCACACCGGGTGTGTGACTTAGTGTCTGCTGAATCACGTCCTGGAAAATTTCTGACCCTGACGACAAACGTCGCAGGCCTTTGTGTGTGGCAAATGTTGTCACCGTGGCTCTGGATGTAATTCGATCTGATGATACCCTTGTCGCATGTTGAGTTTGGAGAATACTGTGGCTCCGTTTAGATCATGTATGATTTCGTCCATGGTGGGCGTTGGATGACGTTCACGAAAGACAGCAGTATTTGGAAACGTCATATCAACACAGACACGGACTCTTGATTTGTCCTTCTTCGGGACCACCACTACTGGCAATACCCATGGTGTACGACCATCGACCTTCTCTATGATGTCTGCTTTTCTAGATTTTCAAGTTCTAATTCTACCTGCTTTCTCATGTGAAATGGTATGCATCGTGGTGGTTGAGCAATAGGCTTGACTGACGGATCTACAGGTATTTTGAATTGGTAGTCCTTTAATTTCCCTACGCCATCAAATATGTCTGAGGTATGACTCCTCAACTGATGACAGAGTTGTTCTGATGCGTGATTATTTTTCTTCACTGTAGGGAATTTATCAACTGATGGCAGAGGTTGTTGTGGTAGGAAACTATTTTCGTTCTCTGTGAGGAGTTTACCCTGCTTGTTTATCACTGAATGGAGATTGAGGCATAAACTGTCTGCCACTGTGGGGAGTTTGATAAGTTCTAGCTGTGTAAATGTCTCAAAACCTAACAAGGAACCTGAATTTTGACCCACCACATAAAAAACAGCTGAGCACGTTTTCTCTGATATTTCTATGTTTGCCTCAAAAGCACCCATAACAGGCAGAGGGGTTTTGGAACCATAGACAAATATTTTTGATTTTGGCTTGCCGAGTGAGACTTTTTTGTGTTTCGTTATTTCTGTACAACATGATTTATCTAACATGTTCACTGACGCGCCACTATCAACTAAGATTGGAACCGCTGTGCCTGCTGTTTTCACTGCAATTTTGGGCTGTTTAGTGGGAAACTTTACACGGCTGCTTTTGCCACACACGGTAAATACATACTCATCCCCTGATGATGAATCAGTGTTGGTAACTTCTGCGTGTATTTTATTAACGGGCTTTTTGGTCCGATTTTGTGAGCTACGACACACGCTACCAAAATGGTTGAGTTTACCACAATTCCCACATGTTTTACCAGTAGCTGGACAACTTGTATTTCTATGTGGCCAAACACCTCCACAATTTCTACACCCATTATTCCTGTGTGGTTTGTTTTGGGGTTTTTAAAAAGGTGTATGCTTTTTGCTGTTGTGTCTAAATTTGCCTGGCTTGTTTGAGAGACTGTTTACTGTGCCTGGGGCTGGTTCTGGTATACTTCCATTTCTGTACTTTCTTGACGGACGGCTATATTCAGTCTTCTTTACATCATGGCGGGCTTTCCGCTTGTTACCATGGAGCCGGACTAGCTCATGTTAGATAACCAGTAGGGGGTATCAATACGGCCTAAAACTTAGACATTACAACCTACAGGGAAATTATACTCATTGTAAAACTAAAAAACTTAAAGAGTGAGTGCTTGGGGTTTAACATCGTACTTAACAATTTTTCAGTCATATGACGACGAAAAGAAACTTAGAGTGAAGGCGTTTGATGGAATAACCTTCACACTCCAGTTTTTGAAATAATAACTTGTGAGGTTGATTGAAATCGTCGCTTATAACACCCAGGATCTAACAAGTTCTAGCAAATTACAAACTCGTTATGTGGAGAATAAGATGGATTTGTAAAATGTTTCAGTCGCCATCTTTCGTTTGATCCTGCACTAGGACGGCAAGGCTTGACCAATGTTACGATGAGGTGACGGTTTCGAAGTCAGGCTCTCGGTTGATTAACTGTGGTTTTGCGCCATTTGTTCTTATCTATGCCCTTCTCGAGGCGTGGTATTCACCCTATGTCTCCACTTCCACCTCACTGCCCTCGCCTCTGGTCGCCCCCTCACCTTCGTCCCATCAGTGAAACGTTTGATTAATGATATGAATACTGTTGTTTTAGCAAATCCAGCATAAAACAGTGGTCGCTCAAGATGAATCCCCTTTATTCCACAGATCTGGTATCCATTAAAACAAGTAATTATGCAAAATTATCAAATGTTGGTCTCAGTGCAAAGACACAGATGTTCTGGAACTAATATAATAACAGAATTTTAGTCACAATGGTGGTACACGAAAGATCTAGAAATAAAATACTGGCCAGAATGCCAGTCGTCATGCTGGGGCGGGAATGACCTAGAAATTATGTAATACTGGAGTGCTGGTCATGATGCTGAGACAGGAATGATCTAGAAATAATGTAATACTGGAGTGCTGGTCATGATGCTGAGACAGGAATGATCTAGAAATAATGTAATACTGGAGTGCTGGTCATGATGCTGAGACAGGAATGATCTAGAAATAATGTAATAATGCAATGCCAGTTGTAATGCTGGAACAGGAATGATGTGAAAATAATTAAATAATGGAATGCGAGTCGTAATGCTGGAACAGAAATGATCTGGAAATAATTAAATAATGGAATGCGAGTCGTAATGCTGGAACAGAAATGATCTAGACTATGGCTGCACTCCATGCGGTTTCTAGAATAAGTCCCACACAATAACAAATCGTACACTACTATCTCAACGAATAGACATTGTTTTTATAACACAAATCTGAAACCATACCGTTGTTAGATCATAGAGCTACAAGACCTAAAACAGAGTGATTTACTGAGGTTGCTTGTATATTACCCCAAACTTGAAAACAATTTCCAACATGGCAATGTCACAAAAGGGTTTAAAGTAAGGTCAATCACAGTTTAGGTAACTGGTGTTGCTCTCCGTCAAAAGATACTGGACTTCGTCCGTCATCCAGCATGTCACTCGTTTTTTTAATAATTATGATGGCAGTAGAGATAATTAAGTCTTTGTGTCTAAAACAAGCTTATATTCCTTTTAACAATGTGTATTGGAAAATTTATTTTAGCTGCATTTTCCATGAAATAATATGCACGCATCAGTGTGTAGAACTTGTGATGTTACGTGTCCAAGACTAAAGGCAATCTTGGTGGTGAGAGTGAGGGATTTTACAGCGAGCTAAGTACAGGCGACAACGAGGCACTATACAGTAGCTGTGTCAGCCAGGTTAAACTGTGTTACGCTAGCTGCGTCATCTGAACCTGGCATGTGAAAGACACGTGACACTGCCAGTCATTTGTGAAAAAAACGTTCATTGCTGGCACTTTAGGGCTTACTCTAATGTGATTGTATGTTAAATGTGATGACAGTACAGCTTTTGGAGTGATTCCAGACCAGTGACGTGCAATAAATTGCAATTAACATCGTCGCATTTTTTTTACCTAATTCTGCTTAAGCCATGGTGATGAGGAGCGTGTAAATTGTTATTATTTGTGCATTACATGAACAGTTAAAGTGAAACCCTGACTGAGGTAAATTGACTAGAAACCGTATTTCACTGGTTACATGTGATCATTTGCCAGCTATCGCACTGTCATCGCTGCTTTGGTTTTACTTCCTATGCTGTAGGCCTATGTCTTTGATTATATTTAACATGCATGTTTCAAGTTTATGTAGATGTGGATGGTCAGAACACAGAAATGTGGGCCGTACACATCAGACAAGGCATTAGCACTGAGTGCAATACACAAAGAAATGAAATATACTGAAAAAAATGAACCGTCCCACTATTTACTTAACGGTCATAACGAGATTATACGGCGATATGCGTGTACGTCATAGTGTATATAGACCACTCGATATCAAACACGGCGAGTTATCTTCCCACTGGCGAACAAGTGGTCTGTAAATATGACAAATGGTTGGTGAAATTCTGCTGTGTGTGTGAGTAAGAGTCGATAAAGCGATTCTGATCAGCTGCCAATATAAGACACTGACAACCTGCCAACTGGAAATAACTCTGCATTCTTTCCTAAGACGTGTACTAGATACCCCCATTGTTTGGCTAATGTTAGATGGACGAATGTTTGCTACTTTCCAAAGTAGGCTATATATAGAGCATAATCCACTGAAATTCAATAAAGCTTATATATGTAAGGCGCACACCGCCAAAAATAATCCTCTAACGAAATAAGCATCTCAGACATCAGATAAGCATATCACAAACCCAAACCACATCTACCAAACCGAATATGAATCTCCAAAACCGAATATGAATCTCCAAAACCGAATATGAATCTCCAAAACCGAATATGAATCTCCAAAACCAAACAAGCTTCTCCTAGGTGGAAGAAACGCCTGCCAAATAAACATCTCTCAAATCAAACAAGCACCTCCCGAAGCAAACAAGCATCTCCCAAATCAAACATGCATCTCCCAAACCAAACAAGCATCCCCCAAACCAAACAGGCATCTCCTCAATCAAACAGGCATCTCCGAAATCAAACAAGCATCTCCCAAACCAAACAAACATCTCCCGAAGCAAACAAGCATCTCCCAAGCCAAACAAGCATCACCCAAACCAAACAGGCATCTCCCAAACCAAACAAGCATCACCCAAATCAAACAAACATCTCCCGAAGCAAACAGGCATCTCCTCAACCAAACAAGCATATCCCAAACCAAACAAGCATCTCCCAAATCAAACAAGCATCACCCAAACCAAACAAACATCTCCCGAAGCAAACAAGCATCACCCAAACCAAACAGGCATATCCCAAATCAAACAAGCATCACCCAAATCAAACAAACATCTCCCGAAGCAAACAAGCATCTCCTCAACGAAACAAGCATACCCCAAACCAAACAAGCATCTCCCAAACCAAACAAGCATCACCCAAACCAAACAAATATCTCCCAAACCATACAGGCATCTCCCAAACCATAGAACCATCACCCAAACCGAACAAACATCTCCCAAACCAAACAAGCCTCTCCCAAACCAAACAAGCATCTCCCAAACCATACAACCATCACTCAAACCAAACAAGCATCTCCCAAACCAAAAAGCATCTCCCAAACCAAACAAGCATCTCCTCAATCAAACAGGCATCTCCCAAACCAAACAAGCATCTCCCGAACCATACAAGCATCACCCAAACCAAACAAGCATCTCCCAAACCAAACAAGCATCACCCAAACCAAACAAGCATCTCCCAAATCAAACAAGCATCTCCTCAATCAAACAGGCATCTCCCAAACCAAACAAGAATCTCCCAAACCATACAACCATCACCCAAACCAAACACGCCTCTCCTTAACCAAAAATACCATGTCCCAAACCATGCGAGCGTTTCTCAATGCAGAGAAAGGCGTGTGCTCTAAAAAACATCTCCCAAATCAAATAAATATCTGCCAAACAAGCATCTCCTAAACCAAATAAGCATCTCTTGGACCAAGTTGTGGCAGAAGCAGCTTTCTTAGAAACGAAGAAACGGAAGACGGTGCCTTCCGAAATGCCTCTTGCATCGCCTGTTGGCGATTATAGCGAAAATCAGTGCACTTCACCAAGCACGCAGTTCTTACTCACCAAGAATGCGGACCACGTCTTCGAGAAGATTGACTGGTTTATCCCTTTTTTAAATGTTTGCAATTGTCACTAGGCATTTATTTTACGTACAGCAAGGATTTACTAAATAGCCCAAAAGGCTGGATACGCTATTATAGCGAAATATACTGAAACTGAATAATTACTTGTGACACGTAAATACAAAATGGATATTATTAGAATTCCTCTATTACTGGAACAAGATTTGCATTACACAATATGTATAAAGATATACATGTATATCTTACACACCGCAACAAAGTAATAGCTAGGCCTACGTAACACTATGAGGTGTCAACCTGGGCAAAACAAAATAGATGCTTGATTGGCAGATATAGGTAACAGTCTGTAACAACATACTATGTGCAGTGAAGGTTATTAAATTTAACCGTTAAATATTTTACTTGTAATCGTTAAGTATAATTAATGTTCTTTTGCCACATGTTTCCACTCCATGTTTTCTTGTTTGGTTAAAAACGTTCACAACACCAAAATGCACTCATACACATACATAAGTGATGATCTCAGAATGTTGATTTAAGCAGCTACAATTAAGATCAAACGTAGATCTCCTAACTAACCACCCCGCCCCTCCTCACCTCCCCCCATTTCAGTCGCGGAAAAGCGCCCTACATTCATCGACGAAAGTTGCTTCTTTTACTTAACGTGGGAAGGGGGCATGCTTATTCGGTTAGGGAGATGCTTAGTGGTCAGACATTTATCTGGTTTAAGAGATGCTTATTTGTAGGACTATTCTATGGCTTTACGGATGCTTGTTTGGTTTGAGAGAAAATTGTTTGGTTAAGGAGAAGGTTGTTTGGCTGGGTGATTCTTGTTTGGTTTGGGTGAAACTTGTTTGGTTTGGGAGACGTTTGTTTGGTTTGGGAGATGTTTAATTGGTCCTGGGTGATGCTTGTTTGGGTTAAGTGATGCTTGTTTGGTTTGGGAAATGGTTGCGTGGTTTGGGAGATGGTTGTTTGGTTTGCGTGATGGTTGTTTGGTTTGGGAGATGGTTGTTTGATTTGGGAGATGGTTGTTTGGTTTGGGAGATGCTTGTTTGGTTGGGAGAAGTTTGTTTGGTTTGGGAGATGCTTGTTTGGTCAGGGAGATGGTTGTTTGGTTGGGAGAAGCTTGTTGGGTTTGGGTGATGCTTGTTTGGTTTGGAAGAGATGCTTGTTTGGTTTGGGAGATGCTTGTTTGGTTTGGAAGATGCTTGTTGGGTTTGGGAAATGCTTGCTTGGTTTGGGAAAAGCTTGTTTGATCTGGAAGAAGTATTTTTGGCAATGTTCACCTTCCTTACTTATACTTGGGGAATAAGATTGAAGTCAGCTTGTACATTTTTCTATATTTCTCCTAATGACCTCCAATGAACACGCTATAAGCCTGTCTCCCAGTGTCTGCTGGTGTGGGATTTTCTCTCCATACATGACACATAAAAATTGTTCATGTTTTAATTCGTTTATTGCTTTTTTAATATTTTAACAAGAAGCTGTCCTCAGTTTTATTTATGCCATTATTCTTTAACGCCATACTCAAGAACTTTCTACTTACACGATGGCGATCAGTTTCATGGATGGAGGAAACCGGAAACCCGAGGAAAACCACCGACCTTTGGCAAGTTACTGACATTTCCCACATGTAGCGTACAGTTACACGCACCATACTGGTGATAAACAAGTGATAAAGTCGTCGATCGCTTATCGCCACCCAGGCACAGCGAACATAGAAATGGGACACGCATCCCGTGTATCCTCGCGATTGAGAGGTAAGGCATTCTTGTGATATGTATCCCAAGCGATTGATGGCAAGGCATTCTCGTGATATGTATCCTAGCGATTGAGGTGTAATGCATTCTCGTGATATGCATCTTAGCGATCGAGACGCAAGACATTCTCGTGCTATGTAAGAAGCAAGACGTTCTCGTGATATGTATCCTAGCGATTGAGATCAAATTTCAAGTAAACATAAACAAAACTTAAAAGCCTTTCAAGCCACTAATTCTTTCAAAAAGCAAACTTGCAGCTGAATTGTCTTATTCCGTGATACAGTTAAATTACATATGTGGGCATCTTGCAGGCGTATTGGAGATAATGGCAGACTTCCGGAACTGTTAATGGACGCTGATCTATAACGCCAGGAACTTAATGCCGCATACGGATGGCCCGGTAAACCCATTATAGCCAGTACCTGAGGAGAAATTGTTTCGTACGCATTCGTTTGTATTGTACGTGAAGTTTACCCGAATGTTACCGACCTGTTTGCAAGTGTAGAGTATTGAGGGAATAAACCTTGCTTGGATGTCGAAAGAGGTGTGTCTGCTGGCCGAGACCACCGAGTCCAGCACTGCAGCCCATGCCGCTTAACTCGAACGAGCAACATTGGATAACAGGTAGTTGTTTGGCCTGTTGAGTGTGAGCGAGCTATAACACGTGTCTTTGTGTGTAATGTGAATACGGAAAGAACGTGCTTTATTGATTCGTAAAACAACATTATCGCAATAATATTGATACTGCTCATGTATTATTCGGTAGCAAATAGAAGACTTGCCCAGAATCATGCCTGGTTCTGTGGCCAGGGAGTAAATGTTAAACAACCCGCCATCATTCCATGCATACAGCTTGTGTTCTCATGCATCCAGCCGTCCGCAGATGTAGTCCCGGCCTCTGGGGGAAAACGAATCATAGAAATACCGTGGGAAGAAACGACTGTCCCAGAACACGACACATATGATTACCGGATCCAACTGGTATTGTCTAATGTCTTTATTGACTATGCGCAGACAAGACAACCCAAAGGAACTGCTCTACTGTACATACGAATAGAAACTGTAAAATCTTATGTCTATTCTTATGCCTTTGTGTCACTTGTAATGTGTAGTTATGCAGCCAGAAAAATACGTGTGTATTTGTTTTTACATGTGTGGATTGGCGTCGGAAGGACAGTAAGAGTGGGGAAAGGGGGGGGGGGGTGCAACTACCATAGTATATTAGGCGAGGGTTCAGGGACCACCTAGGCCCTGGAAGCTCCGTTTCTGGAACAGTAAACTTTAAAAGTTTGGTGCTCCGAGTTTCAAAGCTGGGGCACTGACTTTAATATGATCATCACAGATGAGCGTCTGAGGCGAAATTGTTTCAGTATATCCCTTCAAAAGGATTCGTTAAACAGCCTTAACTGATCTCGATATAATTATAACGAATTTCTTTATATGATTATAATAAATACTTTTACTGCTAGGGAGAATCTAGCTCTAAACTATATGGTGGCCAAGGTTATGTACTTAATCTGGCCCAGCACTAGATAAATACTTTTAATGCTAGGGAGAATCTAGCTCTAAACCATGTGGTGGCTTTTACTGCTAGGGAGAATCTAGCTCTAAACTATATGGTGGCCAAGGTTATGTACTTAATCTGGCGCAGCACTAGATAAATAGGAATCCCGTTGGCAGTATATCTGTTCGATTGAGAAGTAATGATCTTTATCTAGTTCATTTTAGTACAGAAAATGTGGAAGAAGTGAAATTCTAGAACCAGGCGCTATAATATGTACTTAGCGTTTTCTGACAGATCACATTTTCCCTGGCACATAAAAAGTGGAAGGCCCTAACATAGTTGGAAATTGGGGAGGGAGACTGGTCACCTGGGCCAAGGGCTCCCAATAACCTCTACGTTGGCAGCGACGTTACACATCAAGCAAACGAGCAAAATGACAAGAAAATATTTGAAGACGTTTGTATAGTGACGAGAGTATAGACTGCAATGGACTCGCCAATAACAAAACAGCGCTGTCTTCCTCAAGACAGCACGTGTCCAAGAATTTTCATAGTTTATAGCTATATCTCACCTGCCAAACTTTGCTTTAGGTCCCTGGACCGACTATATCGTGTGTATGTTCTCCAAGTCAGTCTGGTATTTTGTGCCAGAATTGATGATCTTTTGTTAATTCTCTTGACGTTCTACAGTACGGCCATCAGGAACAAAGGAACCTGCAGTAAGGATTCAGATGCCGGCCATTGGAGATAATTCCTGTTTGTCTTCTGCTCGACTGAAGGATGACTTTGTTTCACGAATATATTTATCCCGTGAGACCACATTTGGGGTGGTATTACGTGACATGTCAGCAATTTCCACGATATTCCCGCATTTGTGGTAAACAGCATGGCATCGTTAACCACCGGGCGTCGCAGCGGTTTCCGATCGTGTTCGTTAGCGTCAGACTATAACGGCCTGTGATAAATACGTCCGCATCGACGATCTCATGCACTACACGACTGAACTTCTTACATTAAAAAACACTCCTATAGTCTATTTCTTTTAGAGAGTCGCCTACATTCAGCTGTCTGTAAAATCAGCCAATATCATAATTGCCTTTAGTCATTGACACGTAACAACATAAGCTCCACACATGGATATGTTGGAAGTCAATGTTCTTGCAAAGAAAATCAAATCAGAACACTTTTTCTAATTTATAACGTTAAATTGAATACGCTGAGTTTCGAGAACTCATTGCCTCGGGTGACGTCATAATTATTGAAAACAAAAAACAGTGGCATGTTGGGGAATGGGCGTGGAGAGTAATTTGTTTTACAGTAGGTACACCAAAGTGCAGTTAGAACAAACTCCATGCAGCAAGGCAGCCTACGCTGCACACTCAGCGAATAGACTACCTTGTGTTTTATAACAATTTTTTTTAACTGCGCGTTTTTCATTATTTCCACTTTTGCAGTCGGAGTTTGTCTTTTTATTTAAGCAGCCCCCCACCCCACCCCCCACAAAAGAAAAACTTCCATTGAAAAAAAAAAAAGAAAAACTCCCACAAAAAGATCTCGGGCCCAGACATAGTCAGCCAATCGGATCACGTTTTGTTTCGCGCTTTTGTTGAAACACTCATGTAAGTTACTGTGTCTATTTCTTTAAAACGATTGTTGTGTAACGCTGATCTGAAGTTTTAAAGTGAAATACAGCACCTGGTTGTTTATGTCCACTGAAAGACTACCATTCAAAGTGTCTTAAACCGGCATAGAATATTTTTTTAGATATTTTTCAACTTAGTAAAAGTTTGGTGAAACTTTGCGTTGACACAGCTTCAGTGCTTTCCCATTATAGACAGCAAGATGACATCATGTTTACTCTAGCTCTCTAACTTCGAAGGTATTTCCGAATTATAGATAGTCAAAGCAGTAGCCTACGGCAGATAAAAGCTGTGGACTTCGGTAATGGAGGTCCAAGTGATAAATATCTTTATTAGAAATTGGACACACTGGAAGGATATTTCTTCCGCCGCTTGAACTGTTGATACAGGTAAGGCCGCAATATCATTTACAGTTTAAGTAGCCTGTAGATGCATTGCCGGTATGTTCCTGGTTCAGGTGGTAGACTCTGGAAGGGTTGTGCTGGTTATTTTGACCCTTCTAAAAATTACAATCTGACTGTTGTACAACTAAATTCATGCTCAATTCTGAAACAAAGGGAAATAAATCTAAGCACCACAAGGCTGATATAGGCATTCAACTGTCTTTGAATTCCATGCTTCAATTTTGTGGTGGTGGCTTCGAAGATGAGAACATTGCTGACCTAGTTATCGCGGACGTCAAAGAAAGCATCTCGACTTGAACACTGAGTTTCAATAATTTTACTATATTTTATAACAGAAAGCAGGAAAAAAATCATCCTATAAAAACAAAGGATAAAAATTTAAGTTTCTCTATTCTAACAAATTTAGAGAAAAAAGTATATCATAAGAATTAATTGATTTTAAGCACTGTCCGGTGCGATACTGTCTTCTCACTCCCATCAACCTTCGACATCCCTAAAGAATTTTTCACTGATTTGTATAATATGAACAGCCTGTTTAAGTAGGCCCAGGTTCTACTGAGGAGACGAATGTGATTTTTGGGCGCAAACAAAATGCTATTGTCTGACATAATTTTTGTGATGCCGCCGTTGACAATTACACGGCTGGTAAATCAATTAATGTTACGTTTGTTGTGGTCCGTAAATAATCCCACAACACTGTGTGAAATGGCCCTTCGTAAACGATTTAAAAATGATGTCCTGTGCAGTAGTTCTGTGTTATCATATGTCACTTTATGGAGTGAATTGGTAAAGGCCACGTCACAGCTTAGGCCGCGCAATCTGATAGCAAGGTGTTTGATGGGATAAAATTCTCCAGATGTCTGCCTCTATTCACACCAGTCATTTATGCAGTATTGTCATCTTGTTCTACCGGTTATGTTATCCGGTGAAATCTCATTAAAATAATGATACTTTTTAGAAAGCTTGAGAATCCTGCTTTTGATTAAAATATGTTTTAGCCAGGTGCTGTCTTGTCCTTTTATAGTGGAAGAATGCGGAGAAAGCCACACATTTTCGATAGGTTTATTTATTTATTTGATTGTTGTTTTACACCGTACTCGTATTTCACTTGTAGGAGAAAACCAGGCAGAACCTGGTGGAACCCACGACCTTCCGCATGTTGCTGTCAGGTAGCTGACGTGAGAAACCTACTGACTGAAAGCCGCAGCTTCGATTCGAATCCATGACTGAACTAGACAAGTACAATTGGGCTCTAGACCATAACCATTGCATCTCTCGGGGTACGTAGTTAGGTATGGTTTAACCAGTAGTCCCGGGTTCTCAGCTTGAGATGTTTATAGGGCAACATTTGGGTTGATGGTTGTTGCTTTATAAAAGGTATGTTTGTATCTCATAACTTCGTCTTTCATAGCATCGTAAATGTAGCAGTTGATGTTACGGGTATACGTAAAACGTTCTGTGAATATATGTAAACAACTTTCTTTCGCAACAGGTCTCTTTTGTGGGGTCTATGGCCGGCAGAAGGTTGTTCACCTTTATCAGTCGATTGTCTACAATATGGTAGGCCTATATATCTCCCTAACGCTTGACGAGCCCGACCCAAGATGACACTGCTACAGTATAGTGGGATTGATTAAAACAAACCAATATATTGACCTCTATTTCGGTCGTCCTTTGTCTGATTAAATGGTCTACTGTGTGTATGACGTATTGATCGTACACGGAGTGAGCCATTGGCTTGTTTGCATGCTTCACGCGGCTTCTATTCCAATGGAAACCTTACAAGATTTACGCCTTACTGAAACGATTCCGATCCGTTTATATTGCCGCCTACAGATGCTTCCAAATAAAGATATTGTTTTAACGATGAAAGCTTTTCTAAATGCCAAGCACTGCGGGTATGATGTAAATAATTCTACTTCATTTGTTTCTTGCATGTTCTCGTGATATATACATATACATACATATATATATAACCGATCTGCCTTTTCAGCAATTGCCCACCATTATCTTGGTTCGCTTTGCCATTTGTCTATCTCCTGTTCTGTATAGTTGATTAAGTATTTATGTGGCTGCTGCAGAGCATACCGATTGGCTTTTCATTGCCTTCTCCAGATTGTAATCTTTTTATCAGTCACATGATCGTTGACGGGTAATCTAGAATAAGAATGAACTCAGTCGATTCGGATCATTGACAAGTATCATAGCCAAAAGAATTCAACGCTGAGCAATGCGGATGATTAAAAAAAAAAAACAAACAAAAAACACTCAAGTCATCTCAAAGAAGTAAAGAGGTAAAATGAGCGGATTGTTTATAGAGATATTATTTAATATTCTGTACCAAATATAATTTATATCATGGTTATTGTTATGAATTGGTAAAAAGAAAAGCATGCATCTTTTCCTTGTGTTAACTTTTGTTTCTGTATACAGTGGGGTATCCGCTACACAACTAGTTGGTGCATACAAACACCTGTTGTGCACCAAACACTTGGGTGATATATGCAGAACTCGGATCAGCAGGGCCTATTGTCTCTCGGTGGAAAGTGGGTGTGGTGTGTGGGTTTCAGGTATCTGAAAAGAGCCCAGCTTTGACGTTATCGTCAGCGACACGTTTTTTCGTTGCGCTGAGAGTGGCAGTATTTAGCCAAGACTATATTCCAATTACTACAGCGTCAAGCCGATCGCTTCGCTGAAGACCTGTTCATTAAGTTTGTGGATTTTCACAATGGACAAGCTGTCCGTCTAATGACTGCTTTTTCATTAACTAGCCCTCTACCCTTACAACAGCTACTTCACAATCCAACCCTTATAAGGCCAGCGACGAGAACCGTTATCATGCTCCCTGATTTATATATATTCTTTTATCGGGCTTTATCAGCGAGCCAGCAGAGAAATTAATATGCGAGGAGGAAATGGGAATCGATCAGTAGACTGGTACCGGTGGATAGAAGCTGGTCCGAGGTAAACATTGATTATCCTTATGCCGGAGTCTATCATCCCATGCAGGACGGGCCGGTAGCCGGGTAGGAGAGGGCTGGCGGCGTAAACAAGGCACTCTCGTGGATACAGAGTTACAGATCTGATACACCCACCTCTGCACTAGAGTGTAGATCCTATTCCTTTCTATGCACTGATGAGTAGATTGGGGCGTCGACCGATGGATTTAAGATACAATCAACAGAGTTAAGTCAGCAGTGCTGTGCTCGGTGAAGTTCAGATGGGTAGATTTTCATGGCCGAAAAATTAACACATGAATTTTGGAGGACAGATGAAAAGAGGAACCTTTCAGGAGAGATGGGTAAAGGATTCTTTGAAGACAATTGAACAGAAGGGTTTGGGAGAATAGATGAAAAGGGAATCATTGAGGTCAGATGAACAAAAATATCTTTTAGGACGGATGGACAAAAGAAACTGCTTAGAGTTTAAAAAGAAAGGACAGTATTATTTGACTGCAACAGGCGGGATGTAGTGACAATGTTAGCGATAAAATACTGGACATAAGCTGGAGTGATTGACAAAGGAAAGAAGGATTAACAATATTTAGAGGTAAATAGTGAAAAGAAGAATTTGCATCGGAGGATGGACAGAATCATAAACCTGCGAATCTTGTGGAAATAAACAACATAACATGCAGAAGAATCACAGTTGCTGGAAGTTGCAGAAGAGTATGGCCCGAGGTATGGGCAAGAGTGTAGATTGAGCGACACAAGATTCTGAACAGAATGATAGGTAAAGTATTCAGACCAAGAGAATGGACAGAAGCAGACTTACCATATTAGAGCAGACGGATGGACAGAAGAATCAGAGCAGACGGATGGACAGAAGAATTAGAGCAGACGGATGGACAGAAGAATTAGAGCAGACGGATGGACAGAAGAATTAGAGCAGACGGATGGACAGAAGAATTAGAGCAGACGGATGGACAGAAGAATCAGAGCAGACGGATGGACAGAAGAATCAGAGCAGACGGATGGACAGAAGAATTAGAGCAGACGGGTGGACAGAAGAATTAGAGCAGACGGATGGACAGAAGAATCAGAGCAGACGGTTGGACAGAAGAATCAGAGCAGACGGATGGACAGAAGAATTAGAGCAGACGGATGGAGAGAAGAATTAGAGCAGACGGATGGACAGAAGAATTAGAGCAGACGGATGGACAGAAGAATTAGAGAAGACGGATGGACAGAAGAATCAGAGCAGACGGATGGACAGAAGAATCAGAGCAGACGGATGGACAGAAGAATTAAAGCAGACGGATGGACAGAAGAATTAGAGCAGACGGATGGACAGAAGAATTAGAGCAGACGGATGGACAGAAGAATTAGAGCAGACGGATGGACAGAAGAATCAGAGCAGACGGATGGACAGAAGAATCAGAGCAGACGGATGGACAGAAGAGTAAGAGCAGACGGATGGACAGAAGAATTAGAGCAGACGGATGGGGAGAAGAATTAGAGCAGACGGGTGGACAGAAGAATTAGAGCAGACGGATGGACAGAAGAATCAGAGCAGACGGATGGGGAGAAGAATCAGAGCAGACGGATGGACAGAAGAGTAAGAGCAGACGGATGGACAGAAGAATTAGAGCAGACGGATGGGGAGAAGAATTAGAGAAGACGGGTGGACAGAAGAATCAGAGCAGACGGATGGACAGAAGAATAAAAGCAGACGGATGGACAGAGGAATTAGAGCAGACGGATGGGGAGAAGAATTAGAGCAGACGGGTGGACAGAAGAATTAGAGCAGACGGATGGACAGAAGAATCAGAGCAGACGGATGGGGAGAAGAATCAGAGCAGACGGGTGGACAGAAGAGTAAGAGCAGACGGATGGACAGAAGAATTAGAGCAGACGGATGGGGAGAAGAATTAGAGAAGACGGGTGGACAGAAGAATTAGAGCAGACGGATGGACAGAAGAATCAGAGCAGACGGATGGACAGAAGAATAAAAGCAGACGGATGGACAGAGGAATTAGAGCAGTCGGATGGACAGAAGAATCAGAGCAGACGGATGGACAGAAGAATTAGAGCAGACGGATGGACAGAAGAATTAGAGCAGACGGATGGACAGAAGAATCAGAGCAGAAGGATGGACAGGAGAATTAGAGCAGTTGGATGGAGAGAAGAATTTGAAGAACTGAAGAACCAGATCCGATGGATGAATTTGAGCGGATGGATAGACAGAAAATCCGGAGCAGATGGATAAATTTGAACAGATGGATGAATAAAAGAATTTTAGAAGATGGATGAAAAGAAGAATCAGATCAGACATATGGAAGGAAGAATTTGAATGGATGGGTGGAAAGATTGACATATCAGTTTGCATTATATGTCGACAAGACAAATTAAATTCTTTCAGTCTTTCCATGTTCTGGGAAATTTTCTGATGATATGAACTATTCCTGAAAACCAAAACTAAACTTAGCTGAAGGTATGGACTATTCCTGAAAACCAAAACTAAACTTACCTGAAGGTATGGACTATTCCTGAAAACCAAAACTAAATTTATCGAAGCATTGTAAATTTACAGTTTACATTACAAGATTTGTTCGTTCCATCATTCAAACACTCAAATAGACCTCAAATTTGATATAGAGTATATTGGGATGAGACCTACAAACACAACCAAGCAATTGCTATAGCCTCGTTAATTATTTCCCCCGCGGGTTATTACTTATGTATAGCCTTCATTTGTATCAGCTTTCGAATACAAGACAGACCAGTGCTACAATGGTAACATTATGAGCAATTCGCTTAATTAGACATTGATGTTCACGCTTGCGCACACCTTACAAACATACAATTGGCTCAGTTAACATTTGTATAGGACGAGTATTTAGAATTTTGTGACGCGGCAAATTCACCTTGAAACATTTAAAGGGAAGACTGAATAAATATTACAAAAGATGGACTTGTCTCCTTATTAACCATTATGATCATCTCGAAAGACAAGTGGGACTATAAGCAGACCGGCTCCCTTAATTCAAACAGTTCGACGGAGAGTTATAGGATGGAGGAGATGGGAGGGACTTTGTTTACCGCTGTCTGAAGGGTGTAGTTATCCTAAGAGAGTCTGTATGTTAAGGGCTACCCTGCGGTGGGACTGGTAAGACTCTCCCACGGTGATCAATAAGAAACACAGACTGCCACCAAACTGGGATATAGACCGAATTACATAGCACAGTATGCTGACATGACATCGGCCCGATTTACGGCTAAGAACAAAGGGTCATAAACTAATGGTGTATTATCACATCACACCATTGAACATCAAACAAGTGAGTTTGCCCCGGAAAGTGTGTGGATCCAAATGCATCTGCACATGTGTCAGAGCACGAAGGATGGAATAATTTATTGTAACGCCAACAAAGTTGAAGGAGAAGGAATCTTTGGAAAGCTTTCCTGTTCAGGTTTTCCATAAAATACATGCTGTATGAGTGAGGTGGGTGAAAATTATATTAAACTGCATAGCTGATAAAAGGCTACACCGCCGGCCAGTATGTGAGAGGTCAGAGGTGAAAGAGTTACCAGTAACAGACCAGAAGTCCTTGACACGCAAGGCGAATCGTATATCGACAGGCTCAGTCATAGTATACGATGTGTGTAGTGTTTATAAAGAAGGGCAAAGTAAGAAACAAAATTCAGCCGACTTTTGAAAAAATGGATTTCTCCCATAATTTTACTCTCATCTGTACTTCATAGTGTCCATTCTACATAGTGTCCATAGCGACAATGTGTACAGAATCCACTAAAAAGTATACATATATATATATATATATATATATATATATATATATATATATATATATATATATATATATATATATATATATATATATATATATATGGTAAGTACGTCAACACTGATCTAAACAGTGGTATACCTGTCTTCAACCACATATGAACAATGTTCAGCACGAACCACCAAAGAGTTAAGAAAGCTCTTAAGATATTATATGACACCGTCTTGTAAAGGGAACCAGTCAACAGTTTCCAGTGGGATGCCGGAGAGGCTCAAGGAATGGTCTACGAGCATGAAGTCAGTTTGTACAATGAGTAGCTTATAAGTTGCCGTTAATGAAGAGCGTGTATTTCATTTTCACTTTGTTTGCAACTTTTCATATATCCCACGCTGCGATTTTATTCAGCATGATGCATAAAAACTTTAGGCCCGAGTTTAGTGGATTTGGACACAATTATGAAGCATGCAGAGTGCCAGAGATTTCAGACACTTCCTCCAGTTATATAGGGCTGTTACAGTCCAAAAAACTATACAGACATTATATTTTATCGTATGTCTTGATTGATGACACGCTGTAAGTGGAGGGTTATTTTCTTGAAATCCCAAGGGTTTACATTCTTTTAAAGAACTTTTTAGGGCACGTGCGGATGAAACTTTGAAACACCAGACTATATGAATTGTGTTTGCGCATTCTATATTTTCACAGAAAAACATGCTTTCTAATTTTTGCTAATTTTTTCTAATTTTTTACGTTTATGGTAGACTTGTGTGCATGTGATAAGATTCAGATTAATACGTTTCTATTGTTCTGGAAATTGTGACCAAAAATCCACATCTTAAGACAGACGCTACACTAATGCCTCATTCGCTGCTAATATCGGGCAGCTGAGATAATAATTCAGACTTCAACTGCACGAGACACCACACGGATAATCTACTTCAATATTTGCCAGAATACTTTAGTCGGTACGATTTTAAGCAGCCGTGTGATGTGTGTGTCACGTGATCGATAGGAATAACGGTTAATTGATGAGGATAGATGTTGTGTCGTTTATCAGCTGTCTGTGTGTGCTCAGTCATCGGACACTGCGCAAACTGGGCTCGCTGATGGCATGGTAACTAGCCTGCAGCCATGACATGTTCGGTAAATTCCCAGACATTTCACACATCACCAGCTTGGAGGCGATCTCCATAGTGAATCAAGATGATTGCTTCGTCACTTCTGTTGATTAATCTGTCGATTTGACCCGATGTGATTATGGAGATAATAAACGATAATTTTATATAGCGCAATTTTCTGTCTGCACAATAACAATTTCACTGAGGATTCCACTACATAATCGTAAATCCGTTGAGAGCGTGATTTACATTTTTAGTCAGTTGGCCTGTTTGCTGGCTGACGTCGTATAAGTGAAATATTCTTGAGCACAGTGTAAAACGCCAATCAAATAAGATAATAAATTTGTACATTCATAACCATATCTGTCAGGTCGGCATTTTCTGTCAAGAAATGATATTTTGACATTTGACCCTACACCTGACAAGTGAGATCGGTAACAAAGGAGGATCATGTAATCAGCCTGGTATATAACTTGTTGTTGTGACTAGGAACAGCAGCCCTGCATGCGCTGATGTCCATTAATATTTCATACACGGTTATGACTAATACCCCCCCCCCCCCCCCCCCCGTCTACCTGGATTGATGGCTAGCAGATAGAGTCTGTTCCAGCTAGCCCCGGTCGTGCTCCACCCAGCCCGGTGGCCTTCTATACGGTGGTCTTGTCTCCCTTTTCCCCATCCACCATCTGTCCAGGTATACAGGACCCTGCTGGCTGGCTGACCCAACCCTCCCGGGACTATTCAGGCCCGGGGCAAGAGGAGGTGGGGTGCATACAGTACGCACCTGAATAATTGATCCAATATCCGAGTTGTTTTAATTTCAACCTGTGTACCTGTAGGGCCAGTTTGATTCGCTGGGTCACAACATAACAGGCAGCAGGGCGTCATTGGAAGTAAACTCTGCCACTGATATGTGCTTGCAAAATGCTCTTTGTTTGGCGGCCACTTTATAGCTACTCTACCGAAATGACGGCTCCGAGGTGCATGTGTTATTACTTGTGACCGGTCGAACTGTAACGTAGTATCTTATTAAAATGTCCGCTAACTACCATTTTCCCCGATTGACGAAGAAGGGAATTTAGCGTACAAGTTAGGCCCTCACACATAGATATTTACTCCTCAAGTCGATTACACTCGTACCATCTAGACACTTGTTGTTTGTGATTCAGCAATTAAATTTGTTGAGACCACCTTTCCGCTGAATAAAAATGGCCACATGCACCCAAACAATATAACCGTGGTACTATCATTTTATGTTTCATATCAGTTAGTGTGGTTATACTGTCTGGGATAATTGTGCCAGATCCTTTCTACGCAAACACTGCACGGACCCATGTGTGTTCGAAGAGTATCGTTTTCCTTCCAGCATGATTTCCGTGAAATCCGGAAGTGCTGCTTCACTGAAACGCCATACCAAAGAAACTTGGCCGGAACCTCAGCATGCAATTACCCTATACCAGTGCTATTTTCTAATACATACAACCAACCCAACACAAACACCAGAAGCCCACAAACCCGTCCACCCACTCCACATGATACCAACAGTACATTTTCAACTGCTCTTTAAACCTATAACCAGGCTTTGAGTCTAACTTAGTCATATCTGGCTCCGGCAGAGGACGCTCTAACTCCAGTGCTATCACAGAGTTTGTATCCCTCTAAATACATAAACTTCCTGCGATTTGTGTCATTCTGCAAGGCTCAGTGGAATACACGTTGCTAGATAATCGCATTATGTATTCCCGGATCATTTCACGTGAACCACGTTTACTCCACCACGTGACCGGATGTATGGATCTACATCACTGTGCTCAACAAGTGGGGTATGGCACAGATACACGCAGTAACCATGCACGGTTCGCTCATACGCAACGAGAGCCTATATATAGCAAAACACATAAAGTGTCTTACATCATGAATGTTCAGCTTACTACAGTATCCCCAATAAATCACCGGAATTATGACGTTCGATCCTGAAATGGTTGATCAACAAATTTGAGTAAATATGTCTGGTTATGCCACCAGGCGGCGCTATGCCTGGATACTACAAGTTGAAAAAGGCTGTGTGATTCAATATTTTATGGTGCGGCTCATGCAAAAAGAGTGAAAGGCAAATACATCAAATGTGAATGATAACTGAAGCTACTCTGTCAAGTGTTGATAAATGTGCAGGAACCGATTCTGTATGTATTCCCAGTATTTACCCTGAATCAATATTACCCTGGGTACATATATCCCACTCCGCCCGAGAGAATTCATATGGGCAACCTTTCTCTGGACATTCCTTATCTGCAGAAACATTTGCCCCCCCCCCCCCCCCCTCCCACCTCCCCCAGTCGATCATTGCTATTCTGTTTGTTTTGAGTGGAACCAGCTATGGCCACCGTAAGCCTATATCGATCTCTTTCTAAAGCCGGTTCTTTTCGAAAGCCACCGCGCTACAAGTGGCTGGCTTATTCGCGTTTATATCCAATACTAGACCTCTGCGGCTTTACTGTTCACACAAACTGACGATCCACTGCCGGCAAGGGATCTACTTTCCCAAGCTTCCTCGGCTGATCGATTTTACAGTGGGTAAAAATATAACACTGGCGCAGAAAAAACAGACGGTCAATTGAAACTGGGTGGCTATACAGCACGATACTTATGTTGTGTGGAATTCCAATAAAACCCAAGCCTTTCTCCAAAGGATGTTTTCAAGAAGGACTCCAACATATTCCGATCGGCCAGGATTCTCCACCGGAACTAGAGAATTATTCAAACGGTTAAAGGCACAAGACCAAAACACATGAAAAAGAACAGATACAAAGACAGATATTTACGAAATTGTTCTCAGTTTATTTCAAATGTTATTGTATATTGCAAAATTGACTATGTCAAGGCCACTGATATCGGGTATATATGAGAGCTTCTTGCCCATATAGGGCGATTGGCTGGTTGCCAATAGAGGGCAATCCACTCCACATAAACGCCAAGAAGCACATTTCTCAAAAATATCTTGCTTTACATGTCTAACGCACTGTCTTCCTTAAAGACTTCAAAATAACTTCCCAAAATCTTTACATGACCACCCCACATTTAACACAGCAGCCTGTCGGTGACCCAGAACCTCGGCCGTATATAGGTTTGGTCCCGTTGTGTATACAGGCTTCAGGCTGCTTCCCATCATCTTACATAATGGGCCTAGCCGCAAGGCTTACATTCAATTATACCCTATAGAATTTTTGCCGTTAAGACAAACTTGTTTTGGCGTGGGCTAGGCACTGTCTGCTGGCACCATAAAGCTGGTATGGCAGCCACTGGGCTAGTCAACGAGCTTCAGTTTGCTCGTGTCTCTTTCCACTCTCCACGCCCTCCTGTAGGAGAGGTCGAGGGTGATTGATACCCGTCATCTATTTCCTAGCCCCCGGTAAAATACGGGTCGACAACCTGTTATGGCTTGTGACGTTTTCGGCATAAATAGTTAATGATTCAACAAGCGATAGACCTGTTACTGCATAGCTACCAATTGATTATAGAAAAGTGTGCATGTACAAATGGTCCAGTATCCCAAAGACCTAAGAAAACCAGTGCATTATTGTTTATAAAACGTGACACTTTACAAAGGTTCTAGAAAAAAGCACTTTACAACCATTAGTCGCACTCTGAATTTAAAAAGTGCAAGTTTAGGTTTTTGTTCGCGTCTGAACATTTATAAAAAAAATAAGCATAGAATACATTTAAATATTGCAATTATTGCTTTGGTGGGGAAAATATGAGGGTGTGGGCAAAGATATTCTTACTATTACTCTGAAAGATCGCTTTCTGAAGTCATCGTTATTTTGTTATAAAACAATTTAACTTGTTTATACAAACGCGACATAAAAACGAACTTATACCAAACAGGATAAAGAACAAAGACGGAACGTGTACTGAAGTAGTTAACAAATAGTACAAAGAAATAAAGTAAGGAAATTTAGTATATCACCAAGGAAATAAAACATCGCAAAAACCAAATAAAATGTAACAAACCAACAATCGAACGCTATAAGAACATTAAATAACTAGAACGGCTGCAGCCATGTGTACATAAAAAATACTGAAGTGTTTAAATGCGGTGGGTGGAATGGCTAGAGCTGGCATTGCTCTCGTGTTTTTGTGCGACAAATGAATCCTTAACAACAGGCCGGAAAGCTTTGAGTTATGGGAACGCATTCACCTGAGGCAGATTTCAACAGGGGTATAAACCAAACGTCAGCTTGCTATGGGCTGCTGATAGAAAGCGGCTATCCACTATCACTCACCATTCAAAATCACGTAAGGACTGGAATGACTTCATGTAATATCGTCTTATGAAAGGTAAATTAGCATAAAGACCGCCGTTGTATTAGCATATCAGTTGTACGATACGTTCTATCAGGATAAAGCATTGTCGCTGAGGGAGTCCTGGAAAACTGTTAATACATGGCAGTCATATGCCAAAGGCTTTCACAGCTCTACAGAATTCTAAAACAAGCGAGTCCAAGTTACGTAACGCTCCACAGGAAAAGATAGCATTAAAAAACAATACCTCTCATGTTTAAATTCTGAGCGTATCCGGAATGGCGAAGAGATTTGCAAATAGAGCCAAAGAAAGAATTCCAATAAACGTGTATAATTAACAAGTGTATCTGAAAAGTTGACTCCCATTTCTTTCAACTCTAGAATTCAAGAGTTTAAGAAAATTTCATCACTAAAACGAAGCAATGAAAACAAAATACATCTTAAGCTCCAATGGAAAACAAACCCTGAAAATGTGATGCGGTTTGTTTCTCGTCACACATATAAAAAAGCCTAAAATTTGAATAAATTAAATAAATTACGCTTGCTTATCATTGCTTATCTTATTCTATATAATAACACAGTTCAATACATATATAAACATTTCTACAAAATGTAATGCTACAAACTGCATGATAGCATTATATCGGTGGGTTGCGTTCGCAAGTGTCCGGACTTGGACCTTAGCGCCTGAAAATGGTCGCACAGGGAAATCCATGATACTAAAAGAGAAACAAAAATGTTCTCAACTCCATATTTACAATAAAACTGATTCGTATAGTACAAAATTCGGTGGGAAGCGTTCGTCATATATTAAACCTCAAAGGGCAATTTTTCACAACTTTGTCTTGTCATCCATTAAAACCTTCGCATTCAACACAGACTCTCCAGATACTCGGCACATGCGCAAACAATCACTCAGAACATGCGTAAACAACCAATCTCAATAAGTGTGTTAAAAAGTTTCATGTAAGTGACGTGCTTGTATAAAAGCAACAAGTTGTAACATCAAAATACACGGTGGGCTTATGTACACATTGTCAATCGTCAGTATGGGTGGGAATGGTTCGACAAAGCGAACATCACTCAGTCAACAACAGACTGTCCAAAATATAGATATTACAAAAGGTTTGAGACACAAAAAGATGGGACCATTAGACTAGAGACAAAACTTAAACATAAAACATGGACACGAGACTAGAGGGACAGAGTAGCGCATACAATATAGTAAACCTAGGGACGAAAAAACAATCCGATGGGAAATTTAGCGATTTTCCCGCTGGAGTTGGCCTTGTGGTTAAGGGTTATTGCACGTTTGCCCGGCAGTCCTGCAGGTGGTGACGGTCACACAAACTCCTGACCAGCTACTCTTTGATGCAAGCAGACTCGTAGTGCTTGTTTAGATACGATTTCAGCGCGAACGATTTGTCGCATCTTTTACATTTGTAGTGCTTGAAGGCAGAATGCGTTTGCATGTGAGCCCTTAAGTTCGACCTGTCCGCGAATGCCTTCCCGCAATGGGCACACCCAAAAGGCTTCTCTCCCGTGTGGGAGCGCTGGTGACCTTGAAGAAGCCAAGGTCGACTGAATGCCTTGCCGCAGATTTCACACTTGTGTTTCAGATCGTGAGTTAATATGTGCATAGACAATGCGGGCATACTGACGTAGACTTTGTGACAGTGAGGGCATTTCTTGGCCAGTTGACTATCCAGACTTCTGTGAGTCTGCTTGTGGCGGGACAGGTTTGACGAGGTGGCGTAGTGTTTCCCGCACTCGTTGCAAGAGTATCTCTGACGTGAGCCTACCTTCTCCGGCACCACCACATCAGATGGGACGACAGGCTTCTTCCGGGACCTGCCGTCGCTTATGAAGAACGCCTCGTAGGTATAATCAATGGTTATACCACTGTGGAAGTCCGGTTTGGCGAGATCATCTATACTCTCCACCGAGCTGGAAAAGGAACCCTCTGGGGATTTGGGCATGGAATCGCAGCACGAGTCGCTGGTGTGGCCACCGTCCGAATCCTCACCCCTGTCCCGTAGCGATGTCGGTGTGGGTAAGACATCATGGATGAAAGCTGCAATAAAGAAACACAATATAGGTACGTGGCTGCTCTCACATTCCATCTAGGTTTCTAAATAACATAAATATTTTACAGAATAACGAGGATCCATGTTTTGTTTCATATACAACTGGAGATAATTTCACACTAACAGAGAAAACTGAATAAATGTAGGATAAATGCTTACTTTTTCTGCTATCTGACATAAGTAATTAATTATACCTACACGTCACTGTCTCCATGAAACAATAATGTTGTATATAACGATTACATAACGATTAATGATTCACCGCAGCCCAGTGGAGAACAATACAAATCTGTCAGATATTTCAAGGCAGTCAGGAAAAGCTCAACAGACAAGAAACTTAGCAAATTTTTCAGTTTCACATAATGGCGTGAACTTCAAAGTTCTCTGGACAAAAACTATGGATTATTCAATTTCTTTTTCCACATAAAACAGCCATTAAAGTTCATCTTCATTAAAGTTCAGCCGCGAGGCTCTTTGACGCCAGTGAATGAAGCATTTCAGAGTCGGGTTTGTCCAACAAGGGTTTCGTCCGACAAGGTGGGCTTAGTGGCGGCTAAATTTCTGACATTTATTGTACCCCATAGATTTGTGATAACATACTCAAGGCGTGTGCTCGCCTGGAAGACGATCCACCCAGCGGGAGTGCCAGTCTGCCCGCAATCTACAGGTAAATTAATTAGCGAGCCATCTTTAATTATTCATTGAGACTCTATAGATTGTCCGAGTGGCGTCTGGTCTAGAAAGGGCTTACAGTGCATTGTAAACCACCAGGCACGTCCCGAGGTCTGGTTACAGCAACACTGGTTAGATTCCACATGAATGTACGAACAGACCTTCGCAGAAAAAAAAAAGAACAGCAACCGAAGATGCACGCAGCCTTTTCGTAAATTACAACGAGTTCCTGCCTCCAGAGACACTTTCATCACTATAGAATTAGAATTAATGCAGCATACAGTATTAGGTTCGTATGCGCAGTACGCACAGGATGAAACACCCGCCATGAATTACTCTAGAGGGAGTTTGAGGATAGGTACACACAGTGCACACCTTGGTATTTGAGTGCATGTCTCTCTGGGTAAAACCATATATCCGTGAGCACACCGATAAAGTGGGTTTTGTATACTTCTTTCTATAGGTTTAGTTAGAAAAATGCTAAACGATTTCATAACTGTTACACAGAGACACTTATTGATAGTGACAATATATATTTATATTTCTTTGCTTTATTTTATTTTTACTGTATTCGTTTCTAAGAGCTTTTTTTTGGTGGGGGGGGGGGGGGGAGGTGGTGTTGAGGTGGGCTGCAAGGATATGTGTCCTGATCACAATTAATATAAAGGGGCCAGTTATTTAAATCTGGCTTAAGACTTAACACAAGAGTTAACTTAAAGCCAAGTCTTCAATTTTGTACTTAGCCTAAAAAATGTCTACCAGTATATTGAATATGAATTAAACCTTTTGAATTTGGAGATATGCATTGGCTGCTGAGTTTGGCTAAAATTTTAAATATAAAATATGACATGACATTAATATTAGCTAATACACTTTCCAACAACTAGGCCCTTATCCATACAAGTGATTTCCAGAGGCATGGACGTATTTGTCATACACATAGGCAAGTAAGTTACAGTTCTAACAATACATGCCTGGGTGCTGCTACCTAAGGGCGGGCTAACAAGACCTTTCACCGAATTACTCCGTTTACCCTATCGAATTTCCATTGATTATTCCGATGTGGTATCTTCAGTGTAAACCATCCAGTGGCGGCCATTGTGTCCAGCACTTCATTTAGAACCATCTGTATCAGTTTCCGGCAAATCGCGTTAATCTACTTCCAACGGTATAAATTTGGAACGTGGAAGTGATAAATGGACGCTATACGGATAAAACTAAAAAACTACGGTATACCAAAAATTGCACGAAGCATTAAATGTACATATCCGCCAGACACGATTCCAAAGTTTGTGTACATGTGCCTATGTATCCATGTGTTTCCACCAGGAATTGCGAACTACACCGTTCAAACCAAACTAGGACATGTATCTGACAAACAGATTAATAAAGGGGCCTGCACCGTTTGGAGTGAAACCTTCAGAGCTCGGCAATAAAAGCAAAATGTGATTGAACACGACACGGAATGCGCCTATACAATCCGGAGTCAGCATTGCGTGAATCTACACGGCATGTGGAAAGGGCAATGTAGTTGTGTTTGACGTCATTGCTGCCGGGTGGTAGTAGGCCTATAGGTATGGGGCTATAGAATCGATCATCCCGAAGCTCACTTGGGTTGGCCGGCCGCTCCAAACCGACAACATCAATCTATAGGACAAGGTAATTTACTGTCGGAATGACGTCCGCCATTGTAGGACTGGCAACAGTTAATTGATAGTAACACTTGATCACGCCACTGTATACAAACCGACCATTTTTACCCTGTGACGTTTCACCTATAATGGTTGTAATGCAGAGTCTATTTTTGAAAAACCTGATTGGTTTCGAAGATTGAGAATAATTTTCATTCATGGGGTATTCAACGGAATAGAAGCCAGTCTATAACAATTGTTCAAATTGGCAGTTTATATTAGAGACACGATTAGAACCGATTCAGTTTTGTCAGATTTATAACTTGAACCTTTTAAAGTGCAGTTAGTGTGTCATGTACGGTTGTTTTCTTTACTTCATTAAAATTACAAAAAGACAGTAAGAAATAAGAAATGAACAGGTGGATTATGCAATTATAATACAATATTTCAGATTAAAATGGCCAGGGTTTCACATTAAGTATTGTTGCTGGCAAAGGAATATATATCTTTTAGCCAGCAGCCTGTCATTTGCTCCTTTCAATTAAACGTAAAACCATAAAACATATAAGTATCTTCCTCCGAATGAAAATCTTCATGCCCTAGCGACATTAATAAATAACAGACTAATGCTTAATAAAAATAAAGTTCACAAAAAATGAGAAAAAATAGAGCGTTAGCGATGCTCATGAACGATAGTATGTAGAATATTCTGGATGGGTAGTTGACTTACCGTTTGTGTTAATGGTAACCGATAAGGGGGGAAATGATGGAGTATATGGTGTCAGTGCCTTCAGGCTGCTCACAGCCGACTCCGCGTAGATTTCCCGTAATTTAAACGACGTTCTGTCCTCCCCACATTTCACTTTCTTTACCAAAAATGACCGTGGCATTTCTAGTTTTGGGAGGTTCACAAAACTCCGATTGGCTGTTTCGGTATGTGGAAAACTTGTTCTGCAGACGCTAGTGGTCCTGTCACAGAATCATGGTCCGGCCGAGTCTCTGGAAGACGATGGTACGAAGTCACGTGGCTTGAACTATACCATCAGAAAAGTCCAGGAAAAACCTCCAATGGTATCCACCTCAACTCTTGTGTAACAATACCCAGCCGTCTGCTATCACATCATTTTAGCGGCAGCCGCCTGCTTTGCTCGCTGTCAGCTCTTATATTGGGTCCTCTGTACACATGGATTCCACAGAATGCTACCTTCTCCCAGTACTAGAAGTATTCGTTGCCAGTCGCTACCCAAACACTCCACTACTGTCGTCTGATTCATCCAATCCGCGAATGCTCCTTATATAGACACTTGCTGCTACTGCACATGCGTTCAAGGCTGACCGTGGAACAACACAATAAGGGTGACTGGGAACAATAATGAGGCACGCGATCCGCTATTTCTCAATTCACTTCGTTCGTTTGAATGGGGCAGTGCGCGCAGCAAATCAGAGCGCATTATCTCCCAATTGGTTGGCGTTTACAAGGCTTAGCTCGCGCGCCGGCTCGTGCTCATTGGTCTAGAGGACCGGAGGACCGCTTGAAGAGAATACGTTGCAGCTTACACGCACTAACACTCCATAATTGATGAGCGTGTAACGATTTTTTTTTATCTACCACTGTCCAAAAATCATAGTGAAAAAAAAACTCGATATTAATCCATTATATTTGAAAGCAAGAAATATGTTTAGCCTGTTATTATGTTGAAACGACTCAATTAATGAGTGTGAAGCGGCACGTGACTTGAGGAAAAGGCCTCTCCACACGCTTGTTCATGTAGTCCGCGACAGCCAAACGACTGGTCCATAAAAAGATGGTTAACTTTTTTACTTCATCCCGCCTTTGTTCGGACAACGCCAAGATTAAAATCAATAGAAATAAAGTATCGACAGAGCTTTGTTACTGATCAGACCCTTTGTGGGCAAAAACTAAACAGATTGGCCACCAAAGTGGGTGCGATTCGGTGAAAACCTAACAGAAGGTCAAGCCTAGCGGTACATCAAAGCACCCCACCTGTTAGAGTACAGTTAACAATGCGCTACCTCAGCGGTGCACTCGGCCGCATAAATATTACACTAGCTGGTCTTAGATTATTTTGGGGCTGTAGTGATGTACGTCTGCACATATTAAACACCATCTGTATCAGAAATCGTCGGAAATGCCGGACCTAATATCGACGTGAAAGTCGTCTCAAAACTATTACAATCCATTCAAATACCGTCTAGAGTTACAAGTGGTTTTGAAATCTTCATGCGCTTTCATCAGGTCACTGACTATACTGTTTAACAGGCTAAATATCCAAGACTATATAGCATTAGAATTCATATTTAACAATTTACTCCCATGTGCAGATTTGTCAAAATGTAATACATTTTACGAAAAGGAATAAAAGAAACTTTTAATTTTCAATTAATAATTAAAATATCGACTATATACAATAATTCACTTACTATATGTTTAATATTTTTGGTAAAATTTTCCCACCAGTTGCAAACTTATCAGATTTTTCTGGATATGTTTCTATTTTAGATTTCGAGTAATAGGAATGAGACTGAATTCTGATTGGTACAATTCCGAGCGCGTGAACTGTTGCTTATGGTGGAGGTTTTAATACATTACCATTTGTACTTGAGGAAATTAATCAGAGCGTGCAGTTTATTGCAACATCGAAGCGGTTCGGTTATGCAAACAAACATTCACTGATAAACCAGCAGCACATCGTAAAACGTTAACAAAGTCGTTACAAACTTCCAGTCGCGGAATTGATGTCGATTGAACAGACGCACTCTCCATTTTTCGATTGGAGCACTGGCCATTTTATGTGAGGAAATTGAAAACCTTTATTCCGGCCACGCGCAAACACGCGGCCACGCGCAAACACGCGGCCACGTGACCAAAATACGGGCAATTACCGGAGTTTCAGTTAAAGGGCAGTTCGTGTCAGACACTAGGTATAATATGACACCACGAAATCGAGATAACTGCATATGCCTCCAAAACATTTTATTATTCAACAGTTCTAAATTTAAACATCGCACTTGACAGCACACTAAGTGTTAATTACTACAATTGTTCAAATGGCTATGCACAAACTGACCTCCTGCACAAAGAACAAAGGAGTTAATTTATATAATAAGCAATCTGGCCTGTACATTGCAATTTCTGTCCACACGAGATCTAGTTAATTCACGGTATCCGGTGTCACCAAACTGTGGGTGCAGATTTCACTGATTTATTTGTAGGCTGTAAAGTTTCGAAGCCGAGAAATTGATCAGCTCTGTTTACTGGTAGCATGAAAACGAAGTCATTTCCCGCCTAATTAAAGTATTGCATTTTCATGTGCATTTCACATCATGCACACGCGTACATGACACATGTCATAGGCGTTCAGCTGTGAATCTTAAAACCTTTGGGTTGAAAATCCACTTTTTCTTACACTTTAACGATTCAAACATCTGTACGCATATGTTCTACAAGTTGTTTGCACTTGCTTTCTTTTCTCCGCTCTTGATATTTTTGCAGTGAACGGTGAAAATGTGTCCAGGTCGGGGAACAATAGTGTCCCGGCTGGCCAGTGAATGCGGGCTGGGTGAATGCCCGGACAGATGGTCGGTGGGAGAAGATGCGGTCTTCAGCTCAGGTTCACCACCGGACAGGCTTTGTTCGCTAGGAATCTGTATTATACTTTACGATTACACAGTCTAATTAGACCGACTTTGGTCACAAAAGGAGAAAGAGCACAAACCAACTGTTCGAATCTGTGATTACAGCTAACAGCGGAGTATTTTAGGAAACACGGAATACACCACTTTTAACGACCGCGAGCGGCTTAAACTTCATACGGGCATACTTCTTTCAGTTTGGCTTAAAGTTTCAGCAGATGTATTTCTAGAAAACTTGCATTAGCTGAGTTTCAGCGTTACGTGGATGCCGAGTAAATAAAATAGAAAGTGTTAATTAATTAGGCGGTGATAGTTACCATTACTTCATCATGGTTTAAATTGTTCTTCATCTGGAGGAGAAGAAAAATGTCATGGTAGTACAACAGGCTTGTTTTTGTATCCATTACAAACAAATGTCACATGCAAAAAGACTTATCTTGAAAATTAATATCTGCTTAATTTGTCTGATTCGTGTAACGTGATTAACGCTTTGCCGTATGAGCCAAGAGAATGGAAGAATATTAAGAAATTCTTCAAATACTACACTTTAAACATTCTCTATATAACATGCTGAACATTGCCACTGACGAACTGAATATTTGTCACTGACGAACCTTAAAATGGCTCATGGAAACTTTACCGTGTGCACTCTGACGCTATTCTTTAAGATTAACAATAATGTGTACGTACTATTCTGCATCGGGTTTGTACAGAAATCCTTAAGGATATTTAACTTATACGCCAGTTGTCATTTGTACAAGAGGAGGACAATATATATATATATGTACCATACTGCTGTTACATACATAGCAGATGAAAATGCAGTTTTGAAAGACTTTGCTAACTTTGAACTCAGTAATAAGGGCTAACACAAAAAATCAGTGCATGTGTTTAGGACAAGATCTATCATGAGTCGGACCTTCGTCTCTGGTCAAAGCTCTGTGGTCAATCATCCGTGACGACAGATTCACACCTGTACTCTCGTCACGGGCACGCGACGGTCACACGACCCCTGTCCAACCTCACTTAACCGTCTCTAACAGACCTTCACCTCCGAGGTAAGCTTTGTGTGGGCTGCTAAGCTGCGCGTTCTGTATCCCCACGCGTCATTCCCATCAAACCATCAGTTTATACCCCCCCCCCCTCACCCATCCCCACCCTCATCTTACCGCTTAAGGTTTAACGTTGCAAAGTTTTAGTCATCTGTACACACGAGACTTAAAGCACAGCCTAACACGCTCTAACTAACGCCCACCTCAATGTCTTGCTATCATTTGTCTGTGTTCAAGTTTAAAGGAAAGAAGACATAAAATGGAGTTAGCATCAAAAGAAAGACCATTAAAACCTGTATCTGAAAATATCTTCACTTAAACTTTCCACCGAATTAAATGCAGCCAAAAGCACAGCGTGTGAGATGGGCTTTATGAATTATGCGGATATTGCATGTCGCCAAAGACGTCCCGCCGAATTTTCTCTGGTCCTGAACAGGTATTTAATCTCAGAACCGCTTCTTATTAATGTGATGGTTTCTCCCGCTTTGTATGATTTAGCTATGATGGTTTCGCCAGCATTGCATGATTTAGCCGTGATGGTTTCTCCCACATTGTATGGTTTAACCTTAATGGTTCCTCTCGCATTGTACGATATAGTGTGAAGGTTTCTCACCATTTCGACAGATTTCTTCCGCGATACTTCTATATACTAAAATGTGAGTGAGTGAGTGCTTGGGGTTTAACGTCGTACTCAACAATTTTTCAGTCATATGACGACGAAGGAATCCTTAGGGTGCATGTACGTGTAATGTGCCTCCTTGTTGCAGGACGGATTTCCAACCCTCTTTTATTTAGTGCTGCTTCACTGAGACATAGAGAGTACAGATTATGGTGACTTGCCCCACTTTGTACAAGAACAAAATCGTCAGAGCCTAAGTGATCAGGAGTAAAAGTCTCTCTACCTACTCATTATGATTTATGATCGTGTATTGAGTCGTCAAGAAGCAAGAGAATAAATCTCGGCTGCTATGTAACAGCATACAATGGCCTCAGTTTTACATCGCCGTCACTCAGGCAAGCGTGGATAGTTTTCACATTCAGGTATTGCCCAAGCAATGATGCAAGAAGTCCAACCAGCCATACATACTGCTAAGATATTTATCTCTCATAATTATCAACATTCCAAAGTTCTACACTACGGTCTCATCTTACTTCTATCCAATTTACCTGAGCTTTCAGCATCAGTTTATACCTGTGGCTGTAGAGAAGTGGGGAGAGTGCACACCTGTCACGGTCAGACAAAAGCCTTGAGTCAAGCCAAAGTTTACCTGTCATTTATTAAGGTAAACAAAGAAGCAGATATATGGTGGGTACCTGGCATAGAGAGTGTTCAACGATGTGTGTGCACTTTACTGAACGGCCTCATTACAGGGTTTGTCACCTGGCCGCCCGTACATTATTTGTCCTCTGTAACACGAGGACATCGCAGGCGAGTTTGGGGAGGTGTATATAGCTTAACCACTGCCCCCTAATTCCTCACAACAGGTGTTGCCTTGTAATGTACTGGTATCAGTATAATAAGGCAAAGGCTTCCTTAGCCTTGGATTAAAGTTCCCAGCTTTAACAACCCTGTACCACAATTATTTGACAAGTCCCCTTCAGAGCTCCAATTTTGAAAACATCAAGGTGTGGTTAAATTCCCCAGAATTATCCAAGCATGGAAACACTTCGTCGCCGGAAAGCGACGTCAGCTGCGTTTGTGCAGCAATATTACAGGACGAGGTATGAGCAGGCACTACGTGCGTAACAGGCCAAGTATGTACAGTCTCTCCTTATTTACCCAGGCAAGACTGAGTGAGGAGGCTTCGATAGCTCTACTGTAAAGCTAAAAAAGAGACTTAAATATAGAAAGGCTTAGAAACGCATGTATTATACATTTAAAAACCAATACTAATCCATTTAGTTTTTAAACTTTTTGAACGGTAATGGCGATGTGAATGAGTTTTAGAAAACCGTGCTATATGTGTAAGAAAGAACCATGTGATAGCATCGCGGGTGTCAAGCCTTTTGGCGAATGAGGATGTAGGCTTTGGTTGTACTCTGACTTAATAAACTAGCTTCATATCTGTACATCGTTACCAATATAAGTGAGGCGTTTTGGGGTAGCCTTCCAGCTACAAAATTATCTCTGTACTGTCTTGGTAGTTAGCATCCAAACAAACTGCAAAAACGAGCAAGTAGAATAACTGAAAGGACCTTTACGAGTACCTAGGTATATATACTTCCTCAAAAATGCAACTTAATAGTATTTAGGATAATCAGTGCGTAAATTTTGCTTGTCGATGTTGGTAACATCTATACCTCTTGTATGTTACCACACCCGCAGTCGGTATTTATTTATTTATCTATTTTCCCTCTGGCTTTCTTGCACGCCTCGAAAGTGTCGACATCTGCTTTAAATCGGGAGGTTTGTTAACCGGTTGGTTTTCTCCCGGCTGTGTCCAGTCCAAATCGGGAGGTTTGTTAACTCGTTGGTTTTCTCCCGGCTGTGTCCAGTCCAAATCGGGAGGTTTGTTAATTCGTTGGTTTTCTCCCGGCTGTTCCCAGTCCAAATCGGGAGATTTGTTAACCCGTTGGTTTTCTCCCGGTTTAATGATAAATGATAAATTATTTTATATATACTTTATAGAACTGACCTACGGGCAATACTGGCAATACAGGCAATACGGGCAATAGAAGGCATATATAGCAATGTTATACGATATATACGCAATATTTTGAGGAACAAGGCGTACCTATGCCGATGCCAGATAACAAAAAGAAACTGTATCAAAAATCCATATATATAAGCCTGCAACTGAAATTATGTTAGATCTTTCTTTTTAGTTATAAATCATGGGGCCGACGTAAATTTAAAGATATATTTTTTTTACTGTATAATGTGATACATTTTATACAACAAAAGTAAGATAAATATAAACACGCCCTTAGCTTTCAACTGCCTTTACCATGTACATGTTTTTTTATTTCATTGGCGTGCTACGCCATACTCAAGCATACTTCACTTATAAGACGGCGGCCAGCATAATTGTGGGGCGAAAACGCCCGAGCCCTGGGGAAACCCACGACTATCCGCTGGTTGCTGCAGACCTGTCCACGTACGGTCGGAGAGGAAGCCAGCATGAGAGGAAGGGGAGATATACAAATACATTAATGCTATTCAAATACAATCGGTCAAATAAGGGTCTTAAAGCAAGTAGGAAATAATACATGTACACAGCACGAGCAGAAACTGTTTGCCAAGAAACTTTCTTTTCCATCGTCTTTAGACGATGTAGTTGTCGTGTAGTTGTATATGAAGGTTGTACTCAGGTATTTGTGTTATGTATATTGTTTGGTTACAGGGCTGATGGATTGTCGTATACTCAGTACAGTTACTGATTCGGATAATAATCATGGTCTTGCTAAACACGGAGAGGCCGATCCTACACTGAAGAATAAACTTTAATTACCTGTTCGTAATTCCTTGCTATAGCAACTAAATATTTCAGTTAGTTAAGAAAACTCTATACACTCGGTTGTCGTTCGTGAACCGACTTGTTTGTGGAAACCCCGCGTTTACAGTGACCTTATTCCAGGATAATAAACTCACTATACGGCATTCCGCCTTTTTTCTAATTGCAAATGAATAATGTATCGAGTCTATATTGAGCTTATGTTATAAAAACTTTAACTACAATGCCTTCTATAGAAAAACGGCGAAGAATGCTGAACTGAGCTTTGATACCTCGCCTATTGATTTGCCCGTCCATATCACGAGACTGGATAAGCCTCCGATCATTGTCCCGGGCTGCTACCCACAATCCCCACCCCTCAGCTTCCCCTCTCTCCCTCCATATTAGTCGACGGAGGGCGCGTGCGGAAAGAAAACGGAGGGGTACTTGAAACACATATGCACACAAAAAAACAGGCCGAGCGTTTTTCAGCTGTCCTTCTCCGCTTAGAGCTTTAATTGAGGCGAATAAACTCCTATATATAAACCCCCAGTACTTACTATTCTTTTGTTTTGTTTGATGAATTGGTGAGTAATATAAAAAGTCTATATTTAGGGGAGATGGGGAAGGGCATCGAGCCAAACCAAACCGCCCATCTGGGCCTGTTAACCCGAACCACTGTCCCCAGGGCGCATAGGCAGAGCTGGGGCAGGTCGGGACAGCAAACGCTGTGTTCACCCTGTTGAATAGATCAAACAGAAGAAGGTGATAAGCCGAGTCAATAACGGTAAATTACTTGAATGGAACAACTGTTGAAGCTTTGGTTGAAATCATCGCGGATATATTTAGAACGCAGCCATCTGACTCACTCTCACTCGGCATTGCAGAATCGCCAGTCAAGCGTTACATTTTGATTTCTAGTTTTAAATGGATATTTAAACTGACGGAAGAAGCCAAAAGGCAATTGATGTAGCCGCGCGGTTTCAATTGACCAGCACACCTGTATCGATTAACGTGTTTAACAGTTACCATTATCCGTTATAGTCTCGGCCCTGCTTTAAGCAAGGTCTAAATGTGTGGCGATTTAATCAACTCGGTGTATACTGCTAGTGAGATTTACAAACCATCAAGACACAAGATATAGCCTGACCACTTGTAACCGACAGCGCGCTACCTTAACCGCCCGCCTGAAAGAGAGCTCATACCTGTAATGAACCCTGATCATCCCATTTGCATGACGTCATAACTCAGCACTTAAATCATTAGAGAAAGTGAGTATAGTGTTTCCGATTGAAATGAAAAATGCCATGCCAGAAAATTATCTATGTACGCCAAGCACCGATGCTGAAGTTCGTGTTTACACGCGGGTATTTGAATGTCTAGGCCACACAATATACATGACGACAGTTTCGACAGACTAGAGCATCGATATAACAGGGTGATAAACTGAAAAACGGTCACATGTAACCGCTGAAATCAGATATCTTGTTAATTCATACCTCTGTTATGTTTTTATTCTTAATCAAATTTAAGAGAACTCACTTCCTGTCAGTGTATACATTCTTTGTTGTATTGCAGTTCATATTAAAGCTTTGTCGTTTTTTTCTTTTGCTTTTTTTTTGTTTTTTTTTTTTAACTTCCTAAATAAAAATATTCAACACCACTGTGTATACATGGGAAATTCATCAGATCGAAGAGGATCGTCGAAGACAAACTGTGCTGTTACTTGGTATAAGTTGAGTGTCTTAAGCTCTATATTATGAAGGCATCTCTAGAAACGTTGTGTTACTGCGTAGTGACCAGTGGGGCCTTAGGAAAGCTTCAGCTTTAAGCCATGTGGTTCTTAATATATAATCTATACCGTGTGCATGTCAGTGTAGCAAACATGGGAAAGTTCATCAGCAACTTGCCAAAGGTCGGTGGTTTACATCAGCCACTCTGGTTTCCTCCACCCATAAAAAATTCTTGAGTGTGAGGTTCAACAACATTCAAATAAATATATAAACCTGGCACACTCAGTGTAAATAATACTGCTTGGCCATGCCATTTCTCTTTCATGTTTTCATGGAGTATCTAGTTTATTTCAGCTACAGATTTCAGGGAGAACACTTAGAACACTAACCAGTACGATTATTAATTGAAATAAATGATGGCTGAGTGAACTTTTTCACTTGAGGAAAGAATGTATCTTATTTTAAATAGCAGGGCACTGGGCTGGGCTCTCCGTTCAGGTGCTGAACTAACTGCTGGCACACGATGTGGAGGTTCAGTGTAGGGAATTTCCAGATTCCCTTGCTCTCATTGTGACAATCAGTGGTACTCCAAGGGTTATTCATATGTTTTCACATTTAAGGAGGACCACCTCTCTTTCACCAGTTTGGAATGCAAGTCTGAAAGTAAGCTAGCAACTTGGCCAAGGACAGTGGTTTACCTCTGGTTTTCTCCAACAATAATAAAACAGACCACCAACCATTGAACAAGTAAAGATTTCTGAGTATGGTGTTCAAATATCAATTTTGAAAAGAATCTAATACCCTTTGATCACAGTTCATAAGGTCACTAAATATTTGTGTGGCTTACAAGTTAATTTAAACTACCATGTATCCTTGCCCTATTTTAATAATAACTAAACCACATATATGTAAATGGACATACTGTATCTGGAGAGCTACTCAATCTGAAAAAGGCCTTAGCCTATTACCATCACAACATTGCTTATATCCATGCACTGTTTCATATATTGAATACATTGACAGACAAATGATTTTCTTCTACTGTACATGTAGTAAGATCAACACTTAAGCTTTTAAACAAATGTATACCAAGATGTCAGATCTCGAGTTTTATTTCAAAAATGAAACACATTTCATTTAAAATTGTCACTGAGCTGATAATACAGTAACTTCTTGAGCATAAGCAGCAAGATTTAGTCGCATAATTCATCAATGTCAAAGTCAATGACCTCTCAAAAGTCCGGTGACCTTTAAAATCTTTCTAATGAGATGATGCAAGTAAATGTTTGTTAGATGGGGTCATTCAAAAGTTTTCTCGATCTCGCCTCTCCTACAAATGCCAACTGCATTGCCATCACTGAATTTATCATCCGCAATATCCTAGACTTCGTAGCCATCCCTAAGATACGCTACAGTCATACCTCTCTTGTTTAAAGTTTTCACCTGAGACTTTGTAATCAAGGTTCACCAGGCGTGACACAACGGTAACAGTACGGACATCGAGTTTTGTTGACAATGTTGTTGTTCTAAGGATATCTTTGACAGCGGGCCACAAAAACATCTGTAGAATTGCATGTAGACACTGTCTCTCTCTGTCTCTCTCATATGTGCGCAGCACTTTTATCGCGAATTTTTTGAGAAAGAATAACCTCAGCTTCCCTGCTAATTTCCTCAAATTTGTGTTCTTTACACGACATCTTACTTCTGCTATTTCTTGGTTGAGGATGAATATTAATGAGGACACACCCCGACTTCAACCAATGATAATTTGTAGTCTTTTGTGAAGGCTCTTTTTCTAGTACGGACCGTTCATTGGCGAACACGGATTACATCACTGTCTACTTGTATCAGAGTATGAGGGGTATTTCTACTGAGCGTACAACCTCCAGTAGGTTAGGATGGCCTGGCGTGGAGAGACTACACTTGGGCCTTACAGATTGAGTTATACAGTTTGTCATTTAGTTTATTTACGGTACTCGGGAAACGTTCACCTTTGTCACGACTGACAAGGTTCACAAAGCTACAGTTATAAACATGCCACTGGACTGAGGTAACAGCATATATAGTGTAAAGCATCACGAAATAACATTCTGACGATAGTGCAAATCAGATGTACTGCTCCACTTTTAGCAAATTCATTGGTTATATACAAAAAAACATAACTAAACTCCACATAGAAGATATTGTTTTAATCGATACTTAAATAAAGATTGCGATTGGATCTGTTCTAGTTCGAATGGTAAATTATTCAACAGCCTGAGTCCTGTTACTTTTGTAGAATAATATGAAAGGTTCGAATAATATAATGGAGGGAACTCTTGCAGTTCAAGTGAGGTACATGTGAACTCTACTGACATTTATGAACATATGATTGCAATTCGTCAGCAGAAGATGGAAATGATACACACTAAAAAGTTGTCTACTTGTTCATCTGGTGTTCCATTTATTGCTACTTCCGGAAAAGAGGACTTGCGCTTCTTGCTTGGATGGACAACCATAAATTTCGTTCTCGCGATATTTTGAGAGAGTTTATTACCTGATAACCAAATGTACATGTGTAATGACGTCCGATCAAGCTGTATCCATTACAAATAACAACATAGAACTATACAAATTACAAACACATGCCCACAAAGACATAACCACCTATGAAACCAAACGTTGGTATGGAAGTTCTTAATTTATCACGTAGTCCGCTTCAAGAGTTTTACATGCCTGACCTAAATGAACAAGAGTGTTGTGTTACTTCTTACAATGTTGACAGTAGTTTGCGTGTTTGGTATTTATGCTCCCTAAACGGAAGCATCCACCGCCACGTCACTTTTAGATTCTATCTGTATTCGTTGATTGCATTTCCATTAAAGAAAGTCACTCTGGTGGCCTGACGAGGTGGCATTTAATTACATATCATGACTAAAAACTCGACATGTCGCCGGTGATCATTGTAAGTGATGCGTCATCAGGCGTCGCCATCTTGTGTATGGTAATTCTCCACGGACGGTGTTGTTTCAGATGTTGTCTCCACGACTGGGTGATGGATTGAAACGGGTAACGCGGTGACAGACGGCGGTCACTGCTGCAAAATGTAAATCTCGTCCAAATCGCAAGGGAATGGAAAAAAAGATTCCCGAGCGGAAGGGGGGAAGAAAATGAAGACACGGCGATGTGTCGCAATGCCTTTTTGATCGGAATCAATTCCGGGAGACAAAGCAGACCCCCTGACGCTTTTACGCGTGTCCATGTCCCTTAACTTGTCAAAAAGACAAATCTCCCCCATTTCTTCGCCATATTTCATTTACAATCGGGTGACAGTCTTTTTGTTTAAATATTCTAATAACATTTTCCGACGAAGGTTACCGCGGCCCCAGGGCATTTTTTGTAATTCTACGAGTGGCAAAATGTTAAAAACAATCAAGCGAGAAATTAGACAGAGCAGCTTTCAGTCTGTGACAAAACGGGTCGATCAGCACAGACAGTTGTGAGAAGGGAGCCGCCGGCAAAGACAAAAAACACAGGCCAGTCGTGTTATGTAATTGTGCACCGAACCTGTGCAGGTTTACAAAGGAGAATATAACCAGAAAAACCGACAAATAATATTTATTTAATTTTTGGATAAAGGAAATTAAATGTATATTTTAAAATACACGGTGCACAACTTCTTGAAAGTATTAGTGACAAATAAATAATTGAGTGCAATACAACATCTTGACAGGTTTTTTAATCATTTGGTTGAAAAACAAAAGTTTGTTGTTTTTAAACTTCTGATGTGTGAGAATTAGTCTTACATGTAGAAAGTTTTGTATCTAAACGTCAAATTAAGCATTCGTCCAGGGACACTGAAGGCACCGTGAGATCGCAATCCAGTTCTCGCTGGTTTAGTTGTGGTTTTAAGAGTGTTTATCAGATATTCCTTGTGACAGTGTGTTACCCATGGCACTCCCGTTTACTCAACCCATAAGTCTGACTGCCGCCTTTAATTAAAAAAACAGAGTCTATGGCGTTGACATAAGCTCGTGTTTAAAAGAGTGACAAAGGTATTTCGTTCGTTATATGACACTTAATACGATATCGTAAAGACAAACTTAGTCCTACTAAAGTTCATATACTGTATATACATTATCAAGGATGTCTAAATCCCCATTGAAAATCAATACTTTAATAGTTTCCGTTGCTTAATACGGTCTTGAAAGGCATGGAATAAACATTTAGCGATAAATGTTTAACAATTTACCGAAAATAAATCATCAAATATAATAATGTTCACATGGCCCAAAAAACTATAGAAAGGTAGAAAACATGCCAAATTGCGATATGTAAAAAGATGGCAGTAATTTGTACTGAGTGATGAATATAATATGAAACACTACACAATAGAGAACACACTTTGAAAACATGACATTTCTGGGATACTTCAACCATACTGTAGAAGATTCATATGTTGTTTTATACCTTGTGATATACGCATACCCCTATTTCACCTCTTCTAAATCCATCTACAATAATCTCAGTTGTTCAAAGTACGACTTTTTTTCTTTCTTTTAACGAGTTCATTTTCGTCCTTTTGTTAAAGGTAATTGAATGCGGGGCTCGTCCATAGTTCGTTAACCCAACAGCTGTCAAATCAGTGTAGACTTATCGGGATATTCGGGCATATCTTTGACCGTAAACAAAGCCCTCTGGGACGAAGATCTGGTAGGTTTTGAGAAATTGACAGCCCGTTGACGACACTTGGAGCTGAGAAACATAGGGGGCTGGTGTATCTACGATTATGTTTCCTCTTTACAGATCAATATGATTAAACAAGGCTGGCAAGATGGGGGATCCTGTCGCACACCTGAGAGAGGGTTTAGAGTCCCCGACACTGGCCTCTAGCCTGACACAACCACGCGTGAGGCGTCAGAAATATTGGCCTCTTCAAGAAACAAGATCTGGGGGGACCTGGTCTACCATTAAGTAGAGGAGTTGCACAGAGTTTGGTCAGCTATCGTAATTGCTAGCTTATCGGCCCAGAAATCAGTGTAGTACTCTGCCGTAAGTGTCTAAGTGCCAGCCAGGTCGTGTTAGAGTCGATCAGTTGAAGCACACCGAAGCTTCTGGCCGGCATCGACTTTCGCTTTGTTTTCAACCCATTACTGAGGCAACAGTTGCGGGCTTTCTCACCGGGAAAACTTAAGCCAATCGTCGCTTTGTCTATAACGACAGCAAAACTTCCTCACTAAAAGACCCACAGAGAACATCCGCACAGAACTTACTCATTAGGTTAGCCCAAAGTTTTAATTTGCACGAATTAAGAATCAATTAATGTTTTCATTTCAGTAAGATTTATGACTGTTTCAGTTGTGAATTTTAAAAACTTCGAATTTCAATTTAATGTGAGGATAATGTAATTGTGCAAAATTTAGTGTCTTAGTGTCGCATGGGCCCACATCGGTTTTGTGAATTGCGAGGCCCTTTTGTGTTTGGAAATTTCAGAAGCGACCTTATCATTGTTTTGAACGTATTGAGCTATTTTCATTGAAAATTACCCCAAGAAATAAAGACAATGAAATGTACGAGGTTGGCAGCTGATATCCTATTGCTTTGATCTGTGAATTGTTTTTCAATCAAAATTGAGGAAAAAAGTAATAATCCGAGACTAAACTCACGCATGCGTACACAGGATGTTAATCAGTTGCAGCACACGTGTTTTGTTTTTATGGGGTTTTTCCCCATTTTTTATTATTATTTTTTTTGGTTAATTTTTTACTTTGTATTGTTTTTCATTTCAAACAGACTGGTCGTTCTATAATTAACGTAAAAAATCCTCAGTTCTGGTTCTCAGTACAAAGTTTAATTTCTATCTACATCTAGCGTATGTTGTACATCTTTTCAGATCGCTTTATTATAATTATAAATCTAAAAAAATAGGTGTAGAGAATTACATAATTCACTGGATGTTGCTTCCTTCATATTCAATGCTTACCACTCGTAATCATGTATCGGATATATCATATCGGTTATTGTAAAAAAATTAAACTATTTAGCAAAGTGCCAAAGTCATCATGCAGAAAAGAAGCAAAAAAAATGACTCACACATTTAATACTTTTTTAAATCAACACAAAGCGGCCTATAAACTAATCCCCGAAGTGAGGTGAACAAAACTGGCAGAGTCAGGGGTAGGGCAAACCAGCGAAACGCAGTAATGCACCTTAATCGATACATTTTAACTGTCATTGTTTTAACAGAAGTTTTCAAATGCCAGTTAAATCTTACTTCTCACGCTAACCATAGATTCTAAGCACCTCTTGACAAAATTTCATGTTGTAATCGGTACATTTTATACCCGGACCAAAGATTTCGATTATCCAAGATATGATGATAATCATTGCTAAAATCTTTAGCCTAGAGCCGCTCCGCTGACATACAAGTCCCACACAGACATCGATATCACTGTTAATCACTACAATTTCACCACAAACCTCCTATTATTGAATCAGGCTTAACCACATAACGTTATTGTAATGACCACATATGAGTATTTACAGTTTATAGCCCCAACTTCAACTGAGTAAAGTTACCATAGCAAACTTTAAATATTCAAATCCCAGCGAATCTATGCATTAATCAATAGAAAAGTTATATACGTATATAGTGCATTAGCCCACATGCAACCAAACAAGGTACGCTATTCGTGAGAGGCGGAAAATGACAATTCCTGATTGCTACAGGCGTTATAACAGTTTGAGTTTATGAATCATTGGTGACGTTTCTGGGTATCCCTTGGGCTCATGCGAGCAGACGTCAGTGAGTCATATGGCACGAATTGGCCACCTTAACTTCGGTCTGCTGCGGCCAACTTGCCGATCCAAGGCAACAATTAAACTGGCTCAGCGAATCACGTAATGCGCAGGCTAAAACTAACAAACCCTCTAACAACTCCTTTAAACCAGAATTTGGACGAAATCATCATGTAGAGGAAACGCCCGGGGGTTCCTGGATTACCGAAAACTAATGTCTCTGGAATTTGAATGTGCTAAAAACAAATCAAAGAGTTGACGATTTCCGGAGATGAGAAAATTCTGAAGTTATACTTCTTATAAAATGCTAGGAGTTACAGCTATTGGGGATGTTTCATCAAAATAATGTGCACTGAACATGAAAAGTGGAATACAAGACGGAAATATTTCTGGGGCCCTCTTTAAAAATCATTTTCTTTGATTCGTTGCCCATAGGCTAGCGTTTCCAGGTGATCGCACGTGCGGGGCGCGAGCCAAATATTTGTGGAGACACTTGGTGTTGTCTGCCTGTGAAAAGGACGAGTTGGCCTCTGCCCCGGGTGCTGTTAGGACCCACAATCAGCACTTTTAGTCCTTGTCATGTCTCGTGCGGGTCACTCCGTAGGCATAACTTGCATTGAAATTGAATTTAACCCTTGCCCTAGGGGCAGACAGGCAGTTAAGGGTCAGCGGATAATGAGGTTTGTCGTCGGACATTGTGTCCAGCCCTACCCACTCAGCCCGACGGTTTAGGGAGCGCGCGCGCAGGTGTCAACACCTGTACCGCGCAGCACCTTTCCTGGCACGCGCACGCTCTGATTGACAGCTCTGCACACGGGCCGCCCGTGCTCTATGATAATTTATCTCGCGCATCCATTACCAGATTCCACCAAACAATTATCTGACAACACGATAAGAAGGGCGTCTCTGAAAGCTCGACTATTTAATGGGAATAATCTCTGAAAGGATAAGATACAAACTAAGAGATAAAAGAGTACGCGATTTTAAAACCGTCTCAGGGCTTCCCGCTAACACCTGTCTGACCACACCCGCTTTGCACGCGGCAAACACGCCAAGCTCGGTCGACCACGTACACAAACTTACCTTTTATTTATAAACCCACGTCCTAAAGTCACGGTTGACTTCCCTGTCAATGGCCATGTATACATTACAGCTGATGTCTCAATTTTTGCATCGATGCGAATTTAGCTGCCAGCTTTATGCAAAAACACTAATTTTCGTAACAACACAAAAGCTTTGTAACTAATGGAATACAATCGGCACGTGCACAGTGCATAGCCATTAGATCGCTATGTCTAAATAAGAATTTGGTACAGAGTAAGCAACTGGTCCGGTTGAAAGTTGAAAATTTCTTATCTGAAATAATGGGTGTTGTGTGTGTGTTTAAGTCGCGCAGACATAGCACGCGTGGGCAAACACAGGGCCGATGCTCATATACCTACACTCACACAGAACACGCGGCAATTATATTTTTATATTCTCCTTTCCAAACCCAAGAAATAAAACAATACTTGAGGTTGGGGCGTCAGTGTGGATGTTTTATACCTACAAATTTCCCGAATTGAAGGGGTTTTTTTTATAAAACTTTTGTCCATGTCACCACATAATTATAGTTCTATAATGAAATGGAAATGATGAAGCGCGCTGCACGCGAAAAGTCGATCTTTGTGCACTCCCCAATTGGAATATAACTTGCATATTGTTCAAGCCTGTGGCACGCAGATGATTATGTTACAGTTAGTCAACATCCACTGAACATCGACCTGACAGCATTTAAATTAATATAGCTGTGGCTATTTAATGATATAGCGAGTTGCTCAACATAACTCTACGGGCTATCGTGAATGGAATTAACGCCACTTAATTTACATCAGTTCTGTATATTCACCGAAACAAAAAATATTGCTTCAATAAACATTTCCTCTTTGAAAAATTCCGTATTTTTGTATGCTGAAAGTTTATGTGTAGTATACAGGTTCACCATGTTTTGTTTTATATTGTATGTAATACAGCTACACGATATAAGCTCATACATGTATAAGTCTTCGCTCTTCCTGGGGTGTATATAAAGATATATATTCACAATCACAATGGCGTCCTAGGTCAATTATCGCAAGGTCAGTTTTCAAAAGCATGTCCAGAGTAAACCCTGCAGCAATCAAAGATCTAATAAAGAATACAAGATGTTTCAGTACCAAGTTACGAGAAGTAGTCAGCCGCATCATGCAGTCATGCGGGAATGGGTGTTCTGGTCCTGTAAGTTGAAACAGTATCCATACCGTGAACCGCGATATAATGTATAAACAATATCCATACCGTGAACCTCGAAACAATGTATAAACAATATCCATACCGTGAACCACGATACAATGTATAACCAGTATCCATACCGTGAACCACGGTACAATGTATAAACAGTTTCCATACCGTGAACCACGATACAATGTATAAACAGTATCCATACCGTGAACAACGATACAATATATAAACAGTATCCACACCGTGAACAATGATACAATATATAAACAGTAACCGTGAGGTGAACCATGATACAATGTATAAACAATATCCAAACCGTGAACCACGGTACAATGTATAAACAGTATCCACACCGTGAACAATGATACAATGTATAAACAGTAACCGTGAGGTGAACCACGATACGATACATAAACAGTACCCATACCGTGAACCCCGACACAATGTGTAAACAATATCCATGCCGTGAACCACCATACAATGTATAAAAAGTATCCATGCCATGAACCACGATACAATGTATAAACAGTATCCATACCGTGAACCACGGTACAATGGAAAAACAGTATCCATAACAATGTATAAACAGTATCCATACCGTGACCCATGATACAATGTATAAACAGTATCCATACCGTGAACCACGATACAATGTATAAACAGTATCCATACCGTGAACCACGATACAATGTATAAACAATATCCATACCGTGAACCACGATACAATGTATAAACAGTATCCATACCGTGAACAACGATACAATGTATAAACAGTATCCATACCGTGAACCACGGTACATTGTATAAACAGTACCCATGCCGTGAACCACGATACAATGAGTAAACAGTTTCTATGCCGTGAACCACGATATAATGTATAAACAGTATCCATACCGTGAACCACGATGCAATGTATAAACAGTATCATGCCGTGAACCACCATACAATGTATGAAAAGTATCCATGCCGTGAACCACCATACCATATATAAAAAGTATCTATACCGTGAACCACCACATAATGTATAAACAGTATCCATGCCGTGAGCCACAATGCAATGTATAAACAGTATCTACACTGTAAAGCACGATACAATGTATAAGTTGTGATTAATCATGTATCTTATATATCCGACTACATAGGCGATTTTATCCAACTCGATGCACCCACCAGCAAGCCCCGCTATGAGCGGAATTAGACACGTCAATTGTGAAGTTTCCGGACACTACGTCCATATTTACTTAATGGAGTGTAAAGTGAAGAAGTGATGACGTTTGATGGAATACCCTTGACATAGTACAAAGTTTTTAAAATACTAGCTTGTGACGTTGATTAAAACCATGCATCACTGAGGATAACGCACGTGCTACAAGGCGAGGTATGTATAGGCCTACATTACTGGACTCTTTAGTATATTGTCATCCAAGATACATTAAAAGTGATGCTGTCACTATTGTCATAAAAGCGGTTTGGCAGGAAACCCTTGTCGACGCCGTACCAACACAAACATGTGTACGTCGAAACATTCGTATAACTGTCGTCAACCAAAATGAGCCTTCCGGGTCAAAACTCGCAAGGCCAATTCCAAGGATTGCGACTGTTCATATATTCAACGTGATGATCTAATTTAACACGAAAAAATATACAGCCCTATATATAGCTAGGCGGGTTAAACGAAACTAGGGGCCTCCGTGGCCGAGGAGGTTAGCACAACAGCGCGGCGCAATGTCCCATGAGCCTCTCACCAATGCGGTCGCTATAAGTTCAAGTCCTATACTCATGCTGGCTTACTCTCCAGCCACACGTGGGAAGGTCTTGCAGCAACCTGCGGATGGTCGTGGACTTCCCCCGCCGACTCTGCCCGGTTTCCTTTATCCATACTGCTGGCCGCCATCGTATAAGTGAAATATTCTTGAGTACGGCCTAAAACACCAATCAAATAAATAAATAAATAAATAAATACATAAATAAACGGAACTTGACACAGTTATGACACAGGGTGCCAGAGATTCTGGACGCGTTCTCCATATTTACTTATAGAAAATTATAATCATTGTGAAACTTAGAGTTAAGGCGTTTGATGGAATAACCTTGACTCACGAGTTTTTGCGGTATATAACTTGTGACGTTGATTGAAATCGTCACATAACACACAGGATCTAACAAATGCTGCAAGGTGAGATATGTATACGCCATATATGCAGGACCCCTCCATATAATCGCAAGACCCATTTGTGATAGAACCTAAAACATACACAAGTTTCCAAAGGAATATATAACATAACGTTTTAAGAAAGCTGGTAACATATGTAAAAGAGAATCAGTCATCCGTTCTCAATGGTGCAGTGAATGAAGATATGCCCTAGACATGATATCCAATTCCATCTTGAAACTGGTATAGTTTTGAAAGCCTTGGATCCCAAAAACCGTGTCATGCCGTGGGTTCGGTTGTTCAAAATTCAATCTTTTAGTAGAATCCAGTAGCCAATACAGTTGTCCAAAAGCCAAGCATAAAAGCAGCATATATTTATGTCATATTTAATATATTGTTACACAATTATTTTAGGGCTAAGTAAAGAATGAAAGTCTGGTATAAAGTCTTACGACAGTCTTGAACAACCCGGATATCTTGAAGTGGAGAGAGTACCACTTCCCCGCTCACCTCAAGTAGATATTCTCTATTCAGGATCCTGGATTATGGATATATCAAGATACCGATATTAGCAACGACTTCGAAACGTCGTGTTAACAAACCAGGATTGTGTATATCCATAAGAAACATTGTGTTAGCGTATTTCCTCACCAGGTTCTAAAGGCCCCTGAAAGCAAGAACAGGGAACTTAGTCAGTGTAGGTTTTTAAGGGTGTATGTTCTTTGGGAGAGAGAGCTAGCTGTCTTTATACTCCAGATGGAACAGAGGACCTTGTTTGGCATCCTATTTGAAACGCTGTCTGAGAGTCATTGGGGATTCTCAAGCGAGAAAAATGGACTGGACAAGAATGCTTAACAACATGGCGATCGATGCATCGAATTTTACACCGTTAAGTTATGACAGATCAGCGAGAAAGCATTTTAAATTTCTGTGCCAAAACATGTGAAAGAAACCAAACACAACAGAAACTTGATGTGTAAGAGCCGTAAATAGCCCCTGTATGCTCTCCCGTCATCTAAAAATACATGGTCAGGGCACGTGGGTGATGCTATCAAGATCAACCCCGTGGAAATGCGACCACACTTTCTCCCTCCCAGGGTTACAATTTTTTATTAATTAATAATAAATATAATTAATAATCCTAGCCTTTGGGGCCTGTTGTGTCATTTGATCAGATAGCCTACCCATAACTACCTACCAACGATCGCTCACGTGGCGGTTGCATTAGCGTCATCTCGTGGAGGCAAAAAGTCAGTTGATTGAAAACACACAGCACGAATAATTGTTAGTCCGCACCACCTGCCTTCGGTTTTCGACGTATTACACACTGTGGGATAAGAAGTAGAGTGCTTTATAATGACAAAGGTGGTAATTTCCCATACACGAAACTTATGTTCTATTCAGAGTTCAAAATGAGAAAAATAATCGAAATGTGTCCGATTTCGTATATCAAAAAGGAGCTTTTTCACTTCCAATCAGTGTGTCCGTCTATTCACAAACGTCCAATCTGTTCAAGAAACAATGAGAAACACGCACGATTAGTCTTGCAGCGTTCGTGTTTTTATTGTCAAATGGCATATATGAATATACGTATATTGTCATGTGTAAATAAAATAACAAAGAATAAATGGTCATTGCACAATAAATGTCAGTCATTTATTTTTCAAACGGTTGTTATGTAGTAAATATCAACCATGTAATAAATTATCCAATTCGAATATTTATAATTCTGAAACGGATCAAACAGCGGGTGGTGCGTAATTTAAAATAGTTATATGTCGGTGACTTAAAGTTGATCCATATGTACAGAAATGATGTGAAAGGGATTGGACGTATACGTTAACCTTGAAGTACACCACGGATCAGGTCGGACGCCTGATATACTATAGCACCTCGGGAATCGGTCTATATTCCCACTGATAATCAACTAAGAATATTGACTGAAATCATAAATATGTCCCATTATTTATTACTTTGTCCACTTTGCTTTTTGGCTATCCAAAAATTCATTCATTCAGATGTATATATGATTAATAAATGTTAAATGCTTTCAAACGATCGTTTCAACTCTATAAACTTAAGAGTCTTAATATCTTGATTTTGAAATTAACTTGTAAAATTATTTGTTTTACATACATTTTTGGCATGCGTGCAGTTACCGTAAACACATACATATTACACCTCTGCTGAATATAGATCTTACCGATATTTTCGGCCTTACTTATTTATGGACTTGCCCGCCATGTTCTGATAGGGGAATTTCACATGTAAGTAGACATGCAGACAAAGGGATCGTTCCCATAGGAAGTGCCCCCAATAACACACTGTAATATTCAAGCATTGTGTAAGATCCCTCAGATCAAATCAACCGATCATTCTGAAATTTCTTAAGAGGACAATTCATAAAGCACTACATCATTCCGGCTCGACAAATAATGAATAAATTTGCATTTAAATGGGGAATTAGCCGGGAGGTCGACGGGGCGTAGAAGATATTAGTCAGGTAATGGTCGGATAATACAGCGGGATCCCTAATGCTCGCTAACGACCTTTGGGTGATCAGAATGGGCAGGGGACCCCTAACGGATGAGAAGAGAACAATAAGCTGGGAAATTTGACCAATCACTCGATGAATTGGAGAAGACAATGGATTAAAACGATAATAACTCAAGCGAAAAAAGGCACAAAATTAGCCGTTCTGGAAACCCATTCTCATACACCAGAGTCGGTTTGCACGGATGTGTTGTCAAATGAGTCTACGCTGAGAAATTAACTATATATATATATATATAATTAACCCGATGACGGCCATGTATGTTTAAGTGGTGTGATTTTGGGGACAGGTGGAAATGACAAATTTAAAAAAAAAATAAATAAATGTATTAAAAGTGAAACGTCGCAGACGACATTTAACAATATATATATATATATATATATATATATATATATATATATATATATATATATATATATATATATATATATATATATATATATATATATAAATATATATATATATAACTTTTAATAACTTTTAATACATTTATTTTTTTTTTTTAATTTGTCATTTCCTCCTGTCGCCAAAATCACACCACTTAAACATACATGGCCGTCGTCGGGTTAATTTATGGGTTACTTTTTGACCATTGGTCTCTTGCAATTTATGGGTCATACGTCACCAGTTTGTCCACAAAACGTCATGACAAAGGCGGAAATGAGCATTAGTTGTACACACATGAGACCAGAATTCAGTTTGGCTGTGGACGTAAATAAAACAAACAAGCCAAACTTGAGGTGACATTTTGAAGTGGCGTTGACCATACTCAGTCATTGTAAAATGATTTAGTGGAATGACTGAGCCATCGACGGTCCAAAACCATGAGCGGGTTGCTTTTGTAGAAACGCTCGTGGCGTTATGTACAAACACAAATGTACATGTAGCCATAAACCATAGGGACATATGTCTTACTGTAGGCCTGTTCCGTGATATAACTTTGTGCGCTTAACACTGCGGGTGCCTTACGAAACTGTGCCCTCGGGGGTGAAATGCGTGCTAATCGGCGGGGTTAATGGTCAGAAGACGGCTTTCCGGCACACCAAAAACAATACTTTTACAGAAAACACACCAATAAGATGAAAAATATTAAATTACGTAAGAAGAGCCTCCAGTCCAAAATCAATATAACTGATATTTTGCTGGCACTCACTTATATCCCAGTCGATGAAGAAATCGATGAGAATGTTTGGGAAAACATCTGCATGCAGAGAATTTAAAAAAAGCCCAATATATCGTGACACTCTATCATTTTCAGTTTATATATATATATATATATATATATATATATATATATATATATATATATATATATATATATATATATATATATATATATATATATATATATATATATATATATATATATGTGTGTGTGTGTGTGTGTGTGTGTGTGTGTGTGTGTGTGTATATATATGTATGTATTGGGAAAAAAATAAAAAAACGCCTTCTTAACTTTCTACATTCTGTTATATTCCAATATTCCAAATGTTTCAAACTTCATGTTATTTTCAAGATATATATATATATATATATATATATATATATATATATATATATATATATATATATATATATATATATATATATATATATAGCCGAGCCTATCTTTAGGCTTTCAGGCACAGGATCTATCCAACAAATCCCCGGTTGTTTGACAGAAATTAATGTCTCAAAGGAATTCGAAAAAGAAACGATATCTCTTTTCTTCTTTGAGCTAATCCATAAAATGAGACACAAACAGATTGAAAAATGTGTTTTAAATGTATTTACAGACAGTTTGACTTAAATGCTGAAGGTTCTGTTTTCCCGCTTATTTTCCATGTATTATACTGTATTTGATTTGATTGATTTATGTTTAACATCACACTTGCTTACACGACAAAGGCGAGTATGCATGATAGGTCGGTTTACCCCTACATGGTTTACTCTTACATGGTTTACCCGACATGGTTTACTCTTACATGGTTTACTCTTACATGGTTTACTCTTACATGGTTTACTCCGACATGGTTTACTCTTACATGGTTTACTCCGACATGGTTTACTCTTACATCGTCTACATGTAGGAGTAAACCACCGTCCATATATAAGTACTTGACGACCTCCGCTTCACCATGAGTGACGCACAGATTCCTGACCATGTGATTGCCGTATTGGTGGAAGGTAACTGAATACCATATTGATGGAAGATAACTGAGTACCATATTGGTGGAAGGTAACTGAGTACCATATTGATGGAAGGTAACTGAGTACCATATTGGTGGAAGGTAACTGAGTGCAACATTGGTGGAAGGTAACTGAGTACCATACTGATGGAGGGTAACTGAGTGCAACATTGGTGGAAGGTAACTGAGTACCATATTGGTGGAGGGTAACTGAGTGCAACATTGGTGGAAGGTAACTGAGTACCATATTGGTGGAGGGTAACTGAGTACCACATTGGTGGAAGATAACTGAGTACCATATTGATGGAAGGTAACTGAGTACCATATTGGTGGAAGGTAACTGAGTGCAACATTGGCGGAAGGTAACTGAGTACCATATTGGTGGAAGGTAACTGAGTACCATATTGGTGGAAGGTAACTGAGTACCATATTGGTGGAAGGTAACTGAATACCATATTGATGGAAGATAACTGAGTACCATATTGGTGGAAGGTAACTGAGTACCATATTGATGGAAGGTGACTGGGTACCATATTGATGGAGGGTAACTGAGTGCAACATTGGTGGAAGGTAACTGAGTGCAACATTGGTGGAAGGTAACTGAGTGCAACATTGGTGGAAGGTAACTGAGTACCATATTAATGGAAGGTAACTGAGTACCATATTGGTGGAAGGTAACTGAGTGCAACACTGGTGGAAGGTAACTGAGTGCAACATTGGTGGAAGGTAACTGAGTACCATACTGATGGAGGGTAACTGAGTGCAACATTGGTGGAAGGTAACTGAGTACCATATTGGTGGAGGGTAACTGAGTGCAACATTGGTGGAAGGTAACTGAGTACCATATTGGTGGAGGGTAACTGAGTGCAACATTGGTGGAAGGTAACTGAGTACCATATTGGTGGAAGGTAACTGAGTACAACATTGGTGGAAGGTAACTCATCGTCAAAGAATTTAATGTAAGGCCACCTATACAGCCTTTAAAGCTTATTGTCCCCGTGCAAAGCTCTAGAAACTGCTCTATCAAGGCTGGGATTGAACAAGCGTTCCATGTGTCCTATATGGCGGCTGAAAGGCAAGCATCGTCAGTAATATAACTTAGTATACGATAATGTTATAAGCAGATCCGACAACACAATAACCTACATTCGATAGAAGGTTTAAAACTGATTGCTAAACACTGTTCTTTATAGCTATAACGCATGAAAGTTTCTTTATTTGTTCCGCTGCACTGAGGTCTCAGAAATTATCACCTACGATTATCAATGGCTTTAACCTATTATTTTCTTTCATTCTGTTATTTTACACTATATATATATATATATATATATATATATATATATATAGGCCTATATATATATATATATAGGCCTATATATATATATATATATATATATATATATATATATATATATATATATATATATATATATATATATATATATATATATATAATTAAACACATCCATATACCAGATGTACATATAGCTCACCATCTTCAGTTGATTCAGAATTTGAATTCAACCATGCATTCATCTTGTCGTTTTCTCATCTTCCTAATCACAGTTCAAATCTACTGTTTAGATTTTCCGGAGTTCCAGCCGATGAGTGATGAAAGACCGATCAACATAGATATCAGATAAAATGTCTTACTCAAAGACTGTCTAATATTTCTGACACCTGTCTCACTCATGTCATACAATTAGGTGAGCCTTTATGCATATAAACATAAATCATCGCTTCACTGTGGGACGCTCAGTTGTGTATGAGGCTATATGTTAACTTGTAACAAAACGCAAAAGGTCATTTGGACACTTCCGCTGAAACAGGTTGGAGTCTCGGGTCATTTATCACGATCGCGCATGCGTAACAGGCCACTGAGAGCCAAAAGCTTAACATGTTCCTTGCTGAGTGGTTCCCTTGAAGCTAAGTGACTAGTAGCAACCATTATCATCATAAATAAGCTTTTCAATGTCGCTGGTTTTGCTACCGTTATTCTTCCAAAAACAGCAAGGACATTTTTTTTTCTTTCATAGTTGTATTTGTCGCTTCAAAGGATTTGAGAAAAGTCCTTGAGAAAAAAGAAACGCTTCATTTAAACCTGAAGTAGGCTAATTAACCCAGCCCGAGGACCTCTCTACATACACGCAGCACGTGGAGGTGAGGCGAGGTGTAGTAGTTTTAATAAGGACACGTGTTGAAAACATTTCACGTGCAATATGCTCTTTAATTATGCAAGACATAGTCTTGTACTGTACAAGAGCCGGTGGTAGTTTTTGAAGCTCTACAAGAGGGCGGGAACGAGTTGGGGGCTGATTGGGGATCGCCCCAGACTCAGCTCGGGACTGGCGAGATCTGTTATCAACTCCCGGGACAGACTCCACTCTAACTTGCCACGATCGTCCCCGAGCCCCTCTCGTGTGTTAGCAAAACCAGAGAGGGCGGCGGTTAAGACAGGCGTTAGAGCGGAAAGCGACGTGAAACAGGGAGAAAATTAAATCACAGCAATTGTAGAGGGCAAATTGTCGCGTCTGGCAGCTTTTGGATCGGAAGCAGTTGTCCGCAATAAACCGGGGAAAATTAGCGTCAGAGCAGAGAGAAGGTGGCCTTGTCATGAAAGTTCGGGGCTAGCATCGATCAGCAAAGCCAAGGAAGACAATGCAGCTCAAGAAAACGGCCCTCTGTTGAGTTGCCAATAATCCATCTAATGCGGATACCGTGTGAAACACTACAAAAAAAAAAATGAAAACACAGCCGTCATATGTTATAGACAAATGCGTAAAACCAAGATCTGTTTTGTTTTAAATCGTGGCTTAGACCAAGGGATCTATTAGGTGATGTAATAAACAAGGTTCAGGTATCACAGGAGGTGGTTAATTTAGGGAATGAGCTAGCGTTTTAACAGGTGCGAACTGTTAACCTCAGTAGAGGTCAACCAGACGCCGGGCGGAGTGTCAACTGGTATTCCCCCATTGTTCGCTGACCTGATGGATCATGTGCATGCAGACTTTCCTTGGTTATTCCATCAATCTGAGATACGGGCTAAAATGCGATTTTCTTGTACGTATGCGCTACTATGTTTTTTGTTTGAATTAATTGTTATTTTATTGTGTTGAGAGCTTTAGAATATGTCCTTATACGAGGGCGGTCCGGGTCAGGGGTTACTTTAGTTTGGTCAAAAGGCTGATAACACTAAATTCTTTCAAAACAGTTTTGTTGAATTTATATATTGTTATCTTTACAAACACAATTGTTAAAATATGCATCATGATACATGGATGTTACCTTCATTCCGAGTGACAATTCACAGAGTTTACCGAGAATTATATTTACGGCACGTTCTTCCATGTAAGAATTTGCATGGAACAGCCAGCTGAATCAGGGGAATTCTCACAAAGCCCATCATTCTGTGACCAGAAATTATTTATTTATTTATTTGATTGGTGTTTTACGCCGTACTCAAGAATATTTCACTTACACGACGGCGGGAGGAAACCGGGCAAAGCCCGTGGGAAACCCACGACCATCCGCAGGTTGCTGCAAGACCTTCCCACGTACGGCCGGAGAGGAAGCCAGCAGGGACTTGAACTCACAGCGACCGCATTGGTGAGAGACTCCTGGGTCATTACGCTGCGCTAACGCGCTAACCGACTGAGCCACGGAGGCCCCGATGTGACCAGAAAGATAATATACGAAAAATATATTAGGATGACACTCGCGTTTCGACGGAGTCTTAAAAAAGATGTGACAGCACTGGTGGTAATGAAGTAGGGTCGCCATTCCGGTGCGACAGGTCAAATTCCCCAGCCTATATTAAGGGTGATTTGAAAGTTTGTCTGGAAGAAATCGACCCAGTGGATTATTTCTTAAACGCTCCATGGTGTGCCGTCGGCGGTGCGGGTTACGGAGGCCGCAGAGGAAGGAGCGAGGAACGGCACGGGTGATCAATACAGATTGAGAATCGCTAACATTCGGGATATTTAACACTGCTAAGAGCACGCCGATTCAATAATGGTCTACGATCGTAAAAGCTTGTTAATAAATGTGTACACGACACAAATAGTTATTCATCTTTCCTTGGCACTACCCACCCTATACACTAAGTCCATTAGCTGGTGCTCTGTTAGGAAATTGATTGAGTCGCACCATTCAAGTAGAGCCATGTTTAACTGGATCTGTAGAAACTCTGCTACACTTAGAAGCCGGAATCGACTTAGGACAATATCAATGACTTTCATATTTCACCAATTTTCGATTAAGACTTTATCTAACACAGTCTTGGATTACTTAACTAACACCACTTCCGGTTTGCCGGCACACTTCCGGTACAGAACGAATCAACGAACAAAACCAGCCTTGCTATATCAGTCCAAATACCATTTACACAGGAAAGCAGAAAATTCAAACCAAAACCCATAGAGCTGACATAATTTAATAATGCTCAATGTAATTTGAAAAAGTACAGATATCGGGACTATGTTGCAAGCCTGCTTGGTTTGTGCCCGCGCACGGGGACGTTTGAACTAGCCTCCAGCTTTTCATATGTAGACTACATAATATCACATACTCAAGTCTGACCTGTCATCTACATACGTCGATCACCGGTAATGTTTCACCGCGCGCTAGTAAAACTACGAGGCGGCCTACACATACATATTACAAAAGTGACGACAATGTTTCGGAATTTTACCAGTAAGTCACGTCGTCGAATGGGGAGCTTATCTGGACACCTCGTATGAAAAGGTTTAGGAAGAAATGTATCAGACATTTTGGGAATGTGAAGCCACATGGCCTAAGGATTATGTCGTTTTGGTTGTTACGTATATCGTTTATGTAGTACTATGTGAAAATGGCTCTCGACCACTGCACGTTAACTCATGCCAGTGTTGCGTAATGCCCCACAAAACAGGCCCCAAGCGGGTTACCGTTGTAACAGGTGCCTTGAAACGCAATATGTAGTGAAACTGTCCTTTACTTATTCAGTAAGTGCGCCAACACTGCGTGAAATGTACGACTCGTGATATCACTATAGACATGTGCAGGTAAGGCAAGGACTGTACCATGCACTACACTACATATAAGGCATTCCTCAATCACCTTGTCTTTCTATATAGCGTCATCAGGCTTCGTCGTCAGATTTAATCTAACAGTTAACTCCGAAGCGCTTAGACACATTAACCTTGTTGGGCCAAAGGTGTCCAATTATATAGTGCAAAAATCGATCACCTCCCACCCCACAATCAACAAGAACGCTGTAATCTGAACGTACCAATTAGGTGTGGAAAAACAACGGCCTATCAACTCTGATGCATAAAGCAATTGTGAGGGAGATTAACTGTGTAACAACGCACACCATCTTTGAAGTCGCCTCAAGTATTCACTGAAGCGCGTTCGATCAGGTTTCGGTGGTAACCTTGCTGCTTTTATCGATTTAGAAATTTCATAAAAACGCGGAGGAAAAGAAAAAAACGCGCCAAGCTCCTGTTAAGGCGAGGGTCTGGTTGGTGTTTTTCGCACCATGGCTATCAGATAACCTTAGACAAAGGCAATCAAACTAGTCACCACCTTCACTGTCCAGTGGTCGCCCGTTAAAAGGGTTCACATCGGAATGGTCGCCCTCTTAGACGTCTTGTGAGTTGAGGCATTACAGGGCGATGTCGCTATGTCTATTGTCCTTCTGTGCAAGTTCTCTCTCGGAATTGGGTTAAAATACAGAATTGGGCGATAAAGGAAGACTTGTCCAGAAAATACAGACGACTGATAAATTAGGATAACCATTAGTACTGGTGGGTAACGTGCTGTGCGGCCAATTGTCCAGTGCAGTGAGGGAACTGCTGGGTATGTCCAGACAGGCCCTCATAACGCACGGATAAATCTTAACAGCTCAGCTTTAATTGGTGAACCGCACGCGCTATCACTCCCTCTGGCTGACTCATCAAGCCATTGGCAATCAGCGGAAAGTAAACGTCAAAACTGTGAGATTATACTTCTGTCCATTACAATTTCTTTTGAGTCGACATCAACTGGCACTTAACGCCCAGTGCTTGTCACACCGAGGGTTTTTTGCAGGGAGCGACTGCGTTGTCAGCACACTGCTGTACCCAGCAATCCATTCAGATAACAATCCCCTGTTCTCACACCCTGAACTGCCCACCCTAATTGCTCCAACGACTTCCTTACATAACGCCAGTGTTAAATAGATAGCTTGACAGATCGACCCAAAGATGACAAGTGACAGACAAAAAAAATTTTTTTTCGTTTAAATAAAATTTGTATACAGCTCTGTGAAGGAAGTAGTAACAAAAAAACTGAAACACATTTTTCAGCAATTCTGTAGGTCCCAGTTTCACAAAGCAGCGTACATTTTATACGTCACTGTTAACGTCCCATTGTCCTATATGTGGTATATCGTACAAGTACGACATCTTTGAGAAAGTGGCTCCTGCTTCGTTTCAGCCAGGCAAACAACACACACCATAAAAGCAACTAATGGGGCAAAAGAATTTCTTGTGTCTTTCATGGTTTACATTGGGGCAATATTTACTTTGAAGAACACTGGCATTTCTTATGAATATCGATTCCTGCATTTATTAACTGGTGACATTTCGGTGTCGATCCTAACACCATTGCTATATAATATCTTTTTGTCACTTTATTTAACAAAGGTGCCAGTTAAGACATGCCTCTATTCTTCTATAGGAATCCAATTCCCAAACGCCTTTGACAGGAGCAATATCCATGAAGACTATATGTACATGTATTAGAGAAAAGGGTACACACTCTTGCTTTACCCCCCAAGGGTTAGCGATTGCCAATGGCTGGTGGACGCTGGAAAGATTTCTTTGGTAAACAGAGCTGAGTTACTTTCTGGGTGCGACCCCCTGACCAGGCAGACGGGGTCATACTATTCCAACATCAGTCACGCCAAAGGCAGCCGTCCGATCGTGACCAAGTGTCCAAGACTCAAGTCTCCAAACCAATTCAACAGCTTGCTAACAAGCTAATGCACAGTTCCAATGGATTCGACACTTCTGGCAAATTGATTGCTACTCTGTTTACTCAGTTGTACTTCAAAGAATCCATGGCAACGGGGCGTACAGAGCTGTGTGGTGTACAAACTCAGAGCTTTTTGTGGCTCATCCTGAACAGTGTGTATGTCCCCCGGGGGAAGACTGGGAGCTGAACACAAGACCAAGCACAAGACGGTGAAGACAGATCCAGTCAAGAAGTAAAGAGAAGAATGTGCTTCAGCAGAACCGACAGTCACGTCAGGTAGTAGTAGATGGACACCATCAGATCTCGACTTGTCCGACGCAGTGGCTCATTGCTTGGTAACCGGAAGCACTCAACCAGCTGAGCGAGTGATGGATTCAGCCAGCCATGAACTCCGGGCACATTACAACAGGGGCCAATCTGTAAGCATTCTGTGACAGTTCCACCAGAATGTTCATTTTATTTCAAAACTTAGTCCCTGTAAATGTTTTGACTGGTCTCTAGGCAACACGGTAAAGAATAACTTCATGAAATGAAGTTAAACCATATGAAACCAATGCTTTAAAATTGGAATTGCGTTTTTTTTTGTTTTTGTTTTTTCTTACACTTATTACAACCAAAACGTCCCTTCGAACACCAATTTCCTTCAAAACAGAAGCAGACCCCCACCCTCGCTTAAGGTTAACAATTCACCTGCATTGACCTTCCGCGCACGGAGTAACTAAGAATGGTATAATGGACATACCTGTGAGAGTGATTCACTTCCAGGCTATCACCAATGACTACAAACGCGTCTGAAGCAATGTAGAAACAGGCTCACTCTGTTACATATCATCTATTTATTTGATTGGTATTTGACGCTGTTCACATGAATTTTTCACTCATACAATAGGAGTCAATTTTAGGAAGCCATTGCTACAGGATTAAAGCAAGAGCCATCGCCAGGTAACAGTACATAAACATGATTATAGCCAATCAAGTCCGAGTATGTTGAAACCTCGTCAACAAAGTACACGCCTTTCCCTTCACGGTCACAGACAAACAAGATGTGTTTGCGTCCAGTTTGTAAATTTTAATCATAGGTTTTGAGCTGACTCAGTAAGGAAGCTGCTTTTCTTGCTTAGAAGTTGGACATTCCTTATGCATGGATTCTGCCTTTATCATATCGAAAAGCTGTGTGTACGATGATACTGCTAAAGAGCAACTATAATCAACGCCAACAAAGTTTATCTTCATTCCTTTGACATTACATAAAAACATTTATTTACTTCCATGGAATAAGATGACATCAGAATTGGACACATATACTTCAATGACAAAATGGCATGATAATCATTAAGACAGTAAACTCAGACAACAAACGTTAGGCTCAACAAATGATAGGTACATATACGTGCAGCTTATCAAAGTAATAACCAGGCGGTTTTCCACATGAGCTTCCACACCCTTTACCTTTAATTTTCTGACAAAGAACGCTTTTAAGAAATATACACACATTTTGAAAGTTATTTTTCTTTAAATATTCTGAACAACGAATCAATTGATCCTTTTGCTTCAATAAAAAAGAAGTTTTCCACAGATGTCATCAAAACTGATTGCATAAAGCATAGTATGCTGTGAATATGTTGAGTTTTCTCACACCAGACTAAGAATGTTGCTTGGAATCAGTCTTCACCTTTCGCAAAACAACTGGAGGTGAACAATGAACACTGGGCGGTCATCAAGAGTATGAGGTGAGCTTGGAGATGTCTTCAATTGTACTGGAAACTAAACCTGAAAGAAATGAAGACAAAACTAAATACATACATATATACATAAATGTTACTAAAATGTAACCAAGTGACAAACTGATGGAACAACAGCATCTCTACAACATGCACAAGTACTTGTTTTACTATTTTGATTGTTTGTTTATTTAGGTTTTAAAGTAGCCTTAATGATTACTTTGGTGATAGCATGTGAGCCTGCATTTCAGAATAGCTGGTTATGAATGTATGAAACCTTTATTTAAAGAGGGTAGCTCTGTCAAATTGAACAATTTGCTCTCCCCAGAGGCCCTCTATAACAATACATGAAGATTAAACAAGTACTAACAGTATATACAAGTCCATTTTTTTTTAAATATGAAAACTGTCAATAATACATCAGTACACTATATGCACAACGTCTCTGTATTTATTGTGCTGCCTGAGTGGAACACCAAGCTGATGACATCAGACATGACACTCAAGCCACTTGTAGTTGCTGACACAGGGTTAATCTGTAACTGGACTATTGCTTTATGCTGAGTGCAGAGGGAGGATATATCTTAAATGCCTATTTTAAAGTTCAACACCTGACTTTAATAACATGGGAATGAGCCCTGGTCTCTGGCTCCTACCTCTCAGTTAAAACCGTGTTATTAATATAATTAATAATTTAGGAATATATCATTTTGATGTTAGCCAAATGTAGAATAGGACCCATGTTCATAAATTCCTGATGTTCTCAAGACTGGGTTTATCCCCAGCAGTATTGTCATAAGCCCAGGTGTGCAGCCAGCCTGTGGATTGTATAGAGTAATACTGAGTACACCTGGTTAATTTTGCCTCTCCACTTCCTCCCAATCACCTTACACCCTGGGGAATCAGGCAAACAAGTGTTGCAGACAAACAACTGATTATGGTACAGGGAGGGAAGGAGTGGAGGGGGCTGGAGGTTGGAGAGAGCTGGGTGATGGTCTGAGAACTCTGATTATCTACAATTACAGGCATTGGTCGAGGCAGAAATAGCAGAGGAAACCTCGGCCTTTCTCAACCAATAATGATTCTTGGAAAGATCAACATGTTCCAGGTAGACTCCTAATGAATCCGGCGTCAGCCACATCAAAGGGGATTAGCAGTGGAGGCTGTAAATCTGACGATCATGCCCGGCAACTGGTAATTAGGGAACGTAATGGAATCAGACTGGAAATATCAGCACATGGGTATCAAGTGGAACTACAGTTTAACTACAAAGCCCGGAAAGAAATCAATAAGCGTAAAAGACGCAGGGTCTGCGGTTTTCTATGGCCTCTCAGGACCTCCAGTAAACCACCCACTCCAATATCACTTTCCGGAAGACCAGACAGAATAGACCATACCTGTAATTAAGGAACAGGTAACAGACAGCTGATGATTGCAGACCTTATCAAATTACGCTTACAGCGCGTTCCTGTTGTAAATACAATCCTCCAATCAAATGTATTTGGATTATTATTATTATTATTACTTGTTTTGTTTTTTTACCATTTCACGTATAAATAGGAAATGATTCTACGTGGACTGGTTCCAGACACCAATGGCCTCTTGTTTGACAACGAGGGATGAGTAGCAGTTATTACCCTCTAAGGGACTGATGAATCTCTGATTACACATTGCTGTTTTCGCTGTCATGTCGCATGGACTGCTTTACTATGGGACAGCGCCATGGCTCATGCACAAACCAAATTAATAACTTCATAAATGTTTCTCTGGCCAATTCCCTTGATGAGGCTAACAGTTTCTAACACACCCCAGTCCCCATGTTGGTGGACAGTGAGACTGACATGCCAACTCCCTACCTGAGGCATGCTGACAGTCGTAAAAAGGCACTTCACAAGCTCCCCTGACAGCATCCCATAACTTAATAGCCAGTAGACAAATGTCATCTGGACAGAAACAAAAGCCTGTTCCCATGGCAACTACCAGCAGACAAAATCGGGACAAAGAGGAGTTTTCCCCAAAATCTGAATTTGGAATGGTTCAATGTCTCTGAGCACATTCATTGCAAATCCGGAACACTGAATGACACCTAATGAAGTACTGGGAGAGAGCTCTCGTCTGATTAGATTAAGCGAGTGAATCGGCATGTGCCACTATTTAGACAAAAGCCGAGACATTAACAGACAGGGGACATAATCAAATCTAAGGCGTGTGCCCATAGTGTCATCCCGCACAGTCATCACCTATTTAGCTGGGAATATTGAGGCTGGCAGAAAACCAAAGAGCTTTTAGAGGAATGCCAAGATATAAAGCTTGGCACAGATGTCCCCCTAAATCTCCCATGCCTCAACGCAGGCCCGACAAAGGAATGAAATCAAATTTTTCGGCTGTTTATTAATTGAGTGGGCCATTGTCCCTGACTGGTGTCTGGGTAACAGCACATCAGTATGGGGATCACCCCGCGGATCACACGAGGGATGGCTAGGGGGCAGAGACTGTGATCTTGATACATACAGGCAGTTTCTGCTTCCAAGGCCACCCTACCCCACACCCCCAGGGATGGCCTGAGCTGAGGGATGCTCTGGAGGCAATGTACTTCCTCCGGTCCCATGTACTGCTGATGTCCCGTTGTTCAGCCCACGGCAGAGCGGTCAGCCTTATAGGAGCTGACAGCGATTAAATAAAGAGCCTATAGGAATAGAGTGTTATTGTAGTGCGTCATGCTCTGTCAATCCCCACCCCACCAAAAGACACCAGATGGAATTTCAGACCACAAAGAAGAAAAAAAAAATTGGGAGAAATTCTCCTCTTGACAATGTTTGGCTTGTCGGATGCAGGTCTTCTCCTCACATCAACTAATATTTGGGCAGACTCTCAAATATTCAATATGAAATTATATCTGAACCATATTGATTCAAGGTTAAGATGGGTCAACTGAGCAAAAATGGATTGGGAAGGCCTTCTTTTGTCCAGCAGTGAACCTCTACAGGAGAAAGTCAGAGGAATTCTGCTCCAGAAAACTAGTGATCATTAACATTATTCTGGGGGGCGGGCAGTGGGGGCTTATGGGGGGTGATGGGGAGTAATGAAATACAGCAGGAATCTTTGTCATTTGTCATTCTACTTTGCGGCATCAGATTTATATATATGTCTCAGAAAAAAAAAAAAGAAAACCAAAATCTTTTTCTTTTTGATTTCTTATAAAAAAAATGCACATATGCAAGTCCAGAAATCCAAAAGCTGAACTAAAAGTCAATGGTCACAATGTAAACAATGCAATGCTACATGTTCCTAATCTTATTCCTGCACTATTTTGGAGAACCTCAGAGAAATTCTATCGAGTTACTATCTTCAAATATATACATTCCAATCCAATATCACAGGAAAGATCAGACATACTGCATTTTACTGGTAAGTATAGCAACTGCAAGTGCAACTGTTGACAACCTATTAAAATGTTCAACACTTACCAGATTCATGATGCCTATATTACATTCAACTGTTGACAACCTATTAAAATGTTCAACACTTACCAGATTCATGATGCCTATATTACATTCAACTGTTGACAACGTATTAAAATGTTCAACACTTACCAGATTCATGATGCCTATATTACATTCAACTGTTGACAACCTATTAAAATGTTCAACACTTACCAGATTCATGATGCCTATATTACATTCACCCTTCATTTAACTAGTAATCTACTTTTTCAAAGAATGGAAATGTCCTCTGTCCATGGTATCACCATGTGCCACTCCAACCCAGATCACCTGACATGTACACACACATACACAATTTAGCTTAAGTGACTCCACGGTCTTCAGTCAACCCAGCAGGACAATCTGAAAAATCTGCTGTTTATAATAAAAAAATGACAAAGGTTCCATGAAGCTGCTTTTCAGGAATATGATCTCAGAAGCAAGCCTAGAAACACCATAAATCAAGTTTTAGCGTGGTTATTCAGCAGTTACGTAATCAGGGATTACAACTCTGCTCGACTGGCAAAGTGAGAGACTAATGCCCGCCAGCTTCCTGCCATGAAACCTAGTTTGATCCTGTTTCCATTTCCTAATGCCATCCGACAGTCTCTCCAAATCCTTCCTCCACTCACATTATTCAAATTTATTTTGACACATCGGTAATTCAGACTCAAAAGATTGACTTTTTTTTATTCCACATCTGGGGCCATTTTTTAATGAAATAACTGAAAGTGCCTTTGTCTTGTGCTGTTACTATAGATTTCCCAATGAACACTCAATTTTCTCCCCTGTCGTAGAAAATCAAGGAAAAAACGAAACTGGTCCACGAGGATTGTGAAGAAAATAACAATCAAAAGGCCCTAGGATTATACGAATGTGAACAGAAGACATTAATAGCCACGCTGAGAAGTTTTATGAATTACAAACGGCAGGGTGATAATGGCTGAATGTTGTGAAGATTCAATCACAAGTGTGCAGCCACAGTATTTCCTCCACAGTCTCAACCATATGCTCCCTCATTAAGAGGTATGAAACACTTGATAGCTTCTTAATAGGGAAACACATTTAAACATTTGACCTACATAATGCAAACTGTCAATCATTATTACACTAAATCAAACTAATCCCCCAAAAAATTTAAAAAATAATACATGTCATAATAATAAAACACAATAATAATATTAAAGCAGCTTTTATGTTTTACGTGCTACCAGAGATTAATTATTCATTCAGAAATATTATACCCAGGTAATCTCTCCTGGTAGCTCTTTTTTTTCTAACATTACACATATGCACATACCTGTTAGTCTTTAATCTTTTGAAGTATTATTTTCAGTGGAATTTATGCATACAATTATTATAAAAATGATGCTGAAATGATTTTATTTTGTCACTGAAGATGCAAATCATTTCTCCACACCCCACAGTTCTCCCAGAAAGTTTCAAACCACTGACTGCAGAGGTGGATGAAAAGTCCAAGAAGTAGGGTAATATGACTAGGTTGGTCTCAATGTGAGCTTGATAGGTGGATTGGCTAAATAGGCTGGCTCAGCATTTTCACTAAGAATTTATTTATTTGATTATTTGATTACTGTTCTACATTGTACTCAAGGATATTTCACTTATACGACGGTGGCCAGAATTATGGCGGGAGGAAACTGGGGAGAACCCAAGAGAAACCCATAATCATCCCCAAGTTGCTGACAGACCTTTTCTGTTAGGACAAAATGTTAACTGGAGTAAAAACTGTATCTTTAGTTTGAAATTATTTTAAATGTTAAAAAAAAAGAGTACAAACATTAAAACATAATTTATTTAAATGTTTAAAAAAAATCAAAGAAGATAATGAGACTATTGAGCATGTCTAATAATCCTAACAAGTCTTTTTAGTTAAGGAAAGAAATAAACACCTTTTGTTTTTGTTGGAGAGCTGTGTGAACATGAATTTACTTTCACTAAAGAAATTAAATTGATTATTTCACGATCACCTATGCAAGAAAGTAGCCTCGGATAAGAGTAAGGTAAAGAGAGCTACAAAAGAACTGACTAGCCATTCACTGTGTTCTTCAAAACTGTACACATTGTCATGGTACCGGATACTAGACATAATCACCTACATGAAGGACTACCTGTACATCCACCTGTATATATAACACGTATAAAGTGCCATGAACACATCCTGACACAGTGTGGTGCTGGATGACAAAGTGTGGTGTTGGACGACACAGTGTGGTGCTGGATGACAAAGTGTGGTGCTGGATGACAAAGTGTGGTGCTGGTGCTGGATGACAGTGTGGTGCTGGACGACACAGTGTGGTGGTGGATGACAAACTGTGGTGGTGGTGGTGGATGACAAAGTGTGGTGCTGGATGACAAAGTGTGGTGCTGGTGCTGGACGACACAGTGTGGTGCTGGATGACAAAGTGTGAGGCTGGATGACAGTGTGGTGCTGGATGACAAAGTGTGGTGCTGGATGACAGTGTGGAGCTGGATGACAGTGTGGTGCTGGACGACAAAGTGTGGTGTTGGTGCTGGATGACAGTGTGGTGTTGGACGACACAGTGTGGTGTTGGACGACACAGTGTGGTGCTGGTGCTGGATGACAGTGTGGTGTTGGACGCCACAGCGTGGTGCTGTGCTGGACGACACAGTGTGGTGCTGGATGACACAGTGTGGTGTTGGATGACACAGTGTGGTGCTGGTGATGGATGACAGTGTGGTGTTGGACAACACAGTGTGGTGCTGGTGATCAATGACAGTGTGGTGCTGTGCTGGATGACACAGTGTGGTGTTGGTGCTGGATGACAGTGTGGTGTTGGATGACACAGTGTGGTGCTGGTGATCGATGACAGTGTGGTGCTGGACGACACAGTGTGGTGCTGGTGCTGGATGACACAGTGATTGAATAATCATGTATGTTTTATAGGAGTAATGCAGTGGATGTTGTGAAATGTGCTGAACTAAACTTTGACACTTTAAGTATTCGAGCAGTAATTATCTTATAAGCACAATTAGGAATATATATTCTCCATATAGAGAACATGTCTAATCACGTCCCATCATACATACATATACAGGCAGTCAAATGATGCCTGCTTCACGCAAGCCACCTGTAAACACGATAAATGCGTCATTTCCACCTGATGGCTAGCAACCCCTCGGCTTCCGCTCACATCAATATCCCATTAATTGTCAACATATTACAGGGAAGCCTTTTTAATTCTAACACAACGCCAATCAATGACTGCAACCTACACGATCAATTTTCCAATATTTTCCCCTTTTCTCCCTGGGCTATTACTGTTTTAATTGTGCTCATTCCAGCAAGCTCTGTCAACAGTTCGTTCAACGATGATCTGGCTCCACACCTGCATAATCAATCTACAGGTGACAGGTACAACTCCATACTGGCATGGTCTGGTCTAGGTACAGCCCGAGAGCTTCATACAGGGATGGTCTGATCTAGGTACATCCCGAGAGCTTCATACAGATATGATCTGATCTAGGAACACCCTGAGAGCTTCGTACAGGGATGGTCTGATCTAGGTACAGCCTAAGAGCTTCGTACAGGCATGGTCTGATCTTGGAACATCTTGAGAGCTTCATAAAGGGATGGTCTGATTTAGGTACAGCTTCATACAGAATGACCTGGTCTAGGTACAGCCCAAGAGCTCCGTACAGGGAAGATCTGATCTAAATATAGCCTGAGAGCTTATCTGGTCTAGGAATACCCAAAGAGCTTCATACAGGCATGGTCTGGTCTAGGTACATCCCGAGAGCTTCATACAGGGATGACCTGGTCTAGGAACACCCAAAGAGCTTCATACAGGCATGGTCTGATCTAGGAACACCCTGATAGCTTCGTACAGGGATGGTCTGATCTAGGTACAGCCTAAGAGCTTCGTACAGGCATGGTCTGTTCTTGGAACATCTTGAGAGCTTCATACAGGGATGGTCTGATTTAGGTACAGCTTCATACAGAATGACCTGGTCTAGGTACAGCCCAAGAGCTTTGTACAGGGAAGATCTGATCTAAATACAGCCTGAGAGCTTCATACAGGGATTATCTGGTCTAGGAATACCCTGAGAGCTTCATACAGGGATGATCTGGTCTAGGAACACCCTGAGAGCTTCACACGGGCACGGTCTGATCTAGGTACAGCCTTAGAGTTTGACACAGGCATGGTCTGATCTAGGTGCAGTCTGAGAGTTTGATACAGGCATGGTCTGATCTAGGTACAGCCTGAAAGCTTCATACAGGCATATATGAAAAATATCTTGCACTTTCCTTGTTACGCCAACACTATGACTGTAAGCATGAAACCATAGAAACTCACTATCTTTAAAATTCATACAGAAGCTGATTTGGCCTGCCTATAATTAAGGATAAGTGTGCTAAGCATTGTTTACAATTACCAGGATCCAAATTAAGCCTGGGGCTAACAAATGTTTACGGTTAAATAAGTGAGTGTTCATCTATTTGCAATTTCAAAATGTAAAATTTCAAGAATTCAAACCTTTGGTTGGTACATAAATACTTTTATGATGAAATCAATCCAAGATTTTAAGATTTCCTTCAAGCACAGGTTGAAGAAGTAGGGTAAGAAGGGGTTTACGGTTCAGTTTCAGACAAACTTTGTTTGAGACTTAAATCCCTCCAAGAGAATAGTACAAAGAGACATTAACCAACTTTTGTTCTTGGACAGGAAAAAACAAAGGATGGCTCAAGTGAAAGTCTCTGAGAAAATGTTCTCCTGGGATGCAATGTTATGAGTGTGATCTTACATTTACACAGCTAATTAAATCTGCCACTTTCGCCAACTCTTAAGCAGATTACAAAGCTAATACTGACGATATAACATGAAAGAATCTATTATCTGGGTATCACAGCAACCCCAAACATAAAAGTTTGTCAACTGTGGCAGGGGCCAAATCCCACTAATTTTCCCAAGGAACAAATACTCGAAATGCAATTCATTTGCTACGAAAGAAAGAAGCCATTTTTCATGCGTTTAATTGTGAGCGCAGTTTGAGCCAAACTCAGAACCAAATTAGCATATTGATGTAGGCCTCGCATCCTGATCTAAACCATTTCCTTTGTCTGGAGAAGCCCTGACCTGATGATAAAGCGAAGCCCCTGTGCAGGACTGTCCCCAAATGTCCACCAGCTAAGCCCTTCATGAAAACTTTGAGGTTATCACTTCTCCAGTGACAAACGAAAAATTGGGAAGATCATCGTAGTTACGGAAGGCAGATAGCCCCTAATACCCCCGATGACAAAATCTAATCTGACTGACGGAGCCAGGACTGCGCTGGTATTTGACTCGGCAACCTGACTCATTATTTCTAAATATTGACTGGTTAAAGACAATGGCTATTAGCATTTCCCCCATGCCCCAGTGACTGGTCATACGTCATTGCCAGGTAGTTTCTCAATGACATGACAATTTCAATCCAGGCCAACTGTCTCCTACTTTATCGGGCATATTTATACAGAAAAGACTGATGTCCCCTTGGTTCAGCCCAGCACAGTCTTGCAATGACAGCCAACATAAATTTAAATGCGGCACTTGGAAATCGTGCAGTATTTGGGGTAATAAAAAGAGAATTATGCGGATTGGAGCGTGGGTCGTCTTGCGACACGAAAACCGTCTCTGTGGATAACTGAATGACTTTAATGTCGTTGATCAATGGTGACGAATCGCAGGACCTCATTTGGAAAACTTCTCACAGACATTTGCTGCGGGATGAAAGCAATTTCTTTTTCTTAATCACTCAGCCTTAGATCAATTATAGTCTCCAACTCCGAGGGGGAAAAGCATCGGCCATATCGCTGTTGTCTGCCCTTTGTTAGAAGCTCTTTTCTGCATTGTTCACCGCAAAGGAATTCTGTGTCACCCAAGCCGAGGGAAATAACGCGGAGCCGCCAGTTCCAGCAGCCAAACTGACGCTGTAAGGTGATTGGGTCATTCCTCAGGAGGGACGCGGGTCAAATTTATACTGGTTAATATCATAACAAACTCGGAGGATGACCTCATCTATATAACCTTCCTCCACATTACTCAACACACACGTGCATTAAGACAAATTATCCAGCAGTCTCCACTGAGCACACACGTGCTCCATTTCATCAGGACTCTGCTACCCAATCTCAGTGCCACAATTGCCTGTCGCCTGCGAGAGGCCGCCACAGTCGACAGTTAAATTAAGTTAACAAAGACAAAACTTTCTCTCAGGACACAGGAGATTTGATCTTGCCTGCGTCTAAGTTCACGAGGAATGCAAACCAGCCAATCGTAGCACAATCAACATCCTCATAAGGCTTATCTAACTCAGGACATCCCTACAGTCCATCAACATGCACACGATCACTTCACCAACAACAGCATTTCATGTGCACTTACTTCAAAACAGAACTTGAGAAACAAGAGCAGATATCATGCTTAGCTTGTGGTTTTACAACATCGTTAGCTTTGAATACATTCATCGGTGGTTTCCTTTCACATACTTTCTCTCCCTGCACTACACATGTATATATAAGTGCGTGGACAGAAATATGACAATAAACTAAGTTACAAAACAAATGTTCACATCACTACTTTTCCCAACTTTTCCACAAGTGCTTGTTAAAAATTAACTTAAATGAAGGGGAAACACATCAATGCTGACAGCCGGATATAGCAAAGACAACAGGTTGTGGGTCATAACACACACTATCTACATAACGCTTTATAAATGTGTAAATATTTATCAGTGTACGGTTATCATTATTTCCATTTTATAGCTTACAATTGTACGAATTCTATATCCCACACACCTTTACAGCACACACCTTGTCTTTACAGCACACACCTTGTCTTTACAGCACACACATAATACAGACCTGACCTGTCTATCATTTTGTCACCTGCAGCCAATCAATTCACATCATTAATTACAGCTCGGGTCAATTTTAAGTGAACTTAATAATACTAATGGATGTTAAGACTTGGCAGCTAATAGACCAAACACAGACTGATGACTTAATGTGGTATTATGTAGCAAAACGTATTTGGTGCATGAATGCGCTAAACATATAGACGCAAATGTGTACACAAGGATACTACAGTAGATAGAGCGTTTGGATAGCGAGCAAATACATACATGTGTCCATGTATAGAAAGGTAAAATAGGTACATGTGTCTGTGAACTTGGCATATTCAATGTGAACAAAAAATACAAAAATATTTCTTCAAAAAAAAAAAAAAACAACAACACAAGAAACAGGTATAGAAAAAATTATGTCGGAGAAGAAAGCTCAGTATTCATCAAGGAAAACAAATAACCACTCAACCATGATTAAAGTGCAGAATCCAAGATTTTTAATTTTAGTCGTTATTTTAATTTTCAACATTTATCTTATTATTAATCATCAGCATTTTATGTCATTCAAACCCCGCTGGACTAGTGCTTTAGGGATATACATGCTTATAGAAGTACCCTTTAACTGCTTGATTCAGCTATAACTTGTGATCTGTCATATGCCCTGATTTCACAGTGACCATGGTAACTTGTGATCTGTCATATCACAGGTTTAGCTTATGTCATTAGGCCTTCATGCGTCAATCAAATCCATCTATTAGAAAAAATATGATTTTTATTTAACGAATACCTTTCAGCTTTCACCATTTAACTAAAGGAACTATATTCCCATTTTCTTTTTCTGTTCAATGAAATTAATAGCAATGAACCAGAAACAAAAACAGTTATATCTGAAAATCACACAGAAGTTACTTGCAAAAGAAACTTCGCTGTAAGCCTGTTGCTGTTTTGCACACTAAAAGAAACAATGGTTTCTGGAGAAGAAGTCTTTCATAAACTTGGACAGCATCAAAATCTCAAACAAAGAAACTGCACATGTTGCTGCTGAACCACTTTACTCAAAAACGAATGTCGGAAAATCAAATTCCCACGCCTTGGGCTAAACTCACAAATGTTTTGGACTGCGTAACTGGATTTGATTGTCAATGTCCTGGGGAGTTGCTATGTGCCCGTCCGGCGACATCAAAGCTTGGAGCAGAATGGACAACTTCAGTCCTTCACTTCAATCAGCAATCTCACATACTTGGGGGCTCTATGGTTTTTAATTTCCTTGCACTCACAATAGCCCTCCAAATGAAGACGGCACCTTCCCAGCACTCAATATCACTGGAAACACCACTAATTACTTTTATTACCACTTTTTTCTTTCAGTAGAAATTCCCTTCTTCAAACTTTACTAATATGGGCTATTGGAAAGCGCTTATGGTATCATAGCAATTGCTTTCAACACAATTGCTTTTTTTTTTTCATAGAATTGGGAGTCTGTGGACGAAAATTGTCTTTGAACCCAAAAATTGGATATTGGAGTGCTGGCTTCTGAGATTTTGGGTGGAAAATTGGTGATTTAGTTAAACATTTAACAACTATGTGCCAAGTGGCTGGGTAAAGAAACAAGGAAGGCCACGCAAAAGTGAAAGAGCTTTGTTTGACGAACCAAATAACTCTGGAGCAATATCACAAACAACAGGCAATTTATGGCATATTGTTAGAAGCACCAGTTGTATCAGTGTGTGCGCCTTAAACTAGAGCCTGCCCCAGTGAAGGCAAGGAACAAAGCTTGATAAAGAAAAGGGACCAGAGATCAAGTCAACACTGAAAATGCAGGGACAGAGCAAACATCTTTTGTTCTCATCAACTTGGCCGAAAATGATCTCGCATTCGTCATCCTCCCAATCCTTGCTTTTGTGGGGTGAATCATAAGATAACGGTAAACTTGACAGTATCTGTTTGAGACAGTGCTGGGCAAGCTGTCGCTATCTTTCCAGCGACGCTGAATCCTTCAGAAACAGTCCGGTGATGACATTATCGGACACTGTGCAAGGAATTGTGGAGTTGACGAAGTCAGCGGTGTCTCCCCAACAAACCAACTGACCTCATTATTCTCTGCTTTAATCTATTTACTTCATTATGAAGTGATCCATCATCAAACAAAATTAGTTCATTCCCAAACTATGGAAATCATTGTTTTTTTCTACAACACAAAGTTTTTAACAAATGCCATGGTTACCTTTTAAATATCTACCTGTTCCAATCAGTTTTTATTCAATAACAAAATTGTTATAAATACTATTATCTGAGAAAACAAATACATGGGGGAGAAAAAAAAATGAGAAAAGAAAATTTATCACAAAAGTGTCTTTAAATAAAGAAACCTTAAAGTTAGGACTGGGCTAATTCCATGAATATGAAACATAACTGAAATCAAAAAGAAAAATTACAAAACACCAAATTTTTATTCTAATGAAGAGGTTTTCATTAAGACTGAGTCAGAAAGTCTTACTATAACCCTCAAAACATAGAAGACTTTTCATAAAAATCATTTTTCTGAAAAATAAACACTTGTAGACATACTACATGCCTATGATTTGAAGCAGAATTTGCATTTCCACTCAAGTCCTGCAAACATACAAATTGTGTTACACAAAATGAATTCATTTTTCAAAAGTGTGGCTCTTAAACACAAATTTCATATGACAAGAAAACCCTGTGCATTATGTATCCAACATGTATAAGTAAGTTGGCAGGTTGTTGCATTAGGTTTAATTTGTGTGTTAATGGCTGAGATTTGACAGCCAACTCTTCTCATATATATCAAACAGATGGGCCTTCAATGCTGCCAGTCTTAGTCAGAGCTCTACTGTGCCGAGGTTTGAAAGGACCACTTGAAACTGCTCTCCCTAACTCCTGTTCACCCATCTGCCCTCTCTTTCTTCCTGGCTTTGTTCTCTGCACACAACTCTTATCTTAAAAACTCAGATAACAAATGGTTTGGTAATTCCAAAGCTGATTCACAAGACCCTTCAATGGGGGGTTTGTTCTTCAACTGTTGCATGGATATAAACATCTGACAAAGAACCGTGAAGCAACAAATACAGTGTAACTCCAAGCTATCAGCCAGGGAAAACCAGGATAGAGTTGTTTAGTTTATATATATATATATATATATATATATATATATATATATATCGCTTCAGCGTTCAATTAACTAACGCTTCAGCGTTCAATTAACTAATAATCAGTGAATGCTAAAACAACAGGAATATATATATACACACATATATATATATGTGTGTGTGTACATGTGTGTGTGTGTGTGTGTATATATACATACATACATACATAGATGCATATCGATATCTATATATATATATATATATACACACACACATACATACATACATATTAATGGATTTAAAATTCTTTTTCCGTTTGTTTTAAGGTTCACTAATTATTATCTATATAAATATATATGCAGATTAATTGAGCCACCTGAGCTCAGTGCCCCGGAACCCACCATCCTGCAACTCATCCACCCACAACAACGGCACAATCAGGATCATCCATCACACATGGATTTCACACACAAAACCCCAACAAAGCACCCAATTAAAAAAATTGGATAATTTCTACTGGCCAATAACAGCTTTTATTGTGCTGTACACGTTTCACATTACTCTCAGCTCTTCGTTTCACTGGGTAACAAAGCATATGATGTTGATCAATCATGGCTAGCCTGGAATATGAAGTGTTGATATGTACTCGGACAACAGAGGTGACAAAGAACTGTTGAATGTCCCTGTCATTTTATGACACAATGCAGCGCACGTTAAATGACTGACCCGGTACTCATTAGAGATGCATGAATGACGTATTCAAATTGTTCAAGAAATGGTCTCATCATAAAATCAAACAAGGATGAATATCCAGATTTTCAAGTGTGTCATTCATTACAAACATAAATTTCCCCTCAAAACTTGTATGAGGCAAAAAAATCATAACGCAGAAATCTTTCTTTTTACACTGGCGATGCGAGCAGGAGACAGTTACACAAAGGGAGGTAAATCAGGCTAATGACAGTAATTAGAATAAAATAACCAGTCGGTCCTGTCATTAGGGCTATTAATGGAGTACACTGATACACATTAATTAGGTGCACTTGTTCCCATTACACCACAGCCCATCATTACATCTGCATTGTACAATAGCTACACACCACACCATTACGGACTCTCTCTGAATCAGAAATGTCTGAAATTTAATGTCAGCGAGTTCACAAATGTAATGCCACATGCACAATTATTGATGTCACTCTCCTCAGGTCACGTCAGAAAAATCAAATAACATGATTTATATTTCCACAGATTTCATTTAGTGTTATCGTTATGATTTAAAGACATCCTTGTATGACCCTTTCAACCTGTGATGTACAAGACCACTTATTATACACCTCATGCAACAAGTACATTTACTTTTGTGATGTACAAGAGCACTTGTTATATCCCTCATGCTACAGGCACAGTTACTTTTGTGATGTACAAGAGCACTTATTATATCCCTCATGCTACAGGCACATTTACTTTTGTGATGTACAAGAGCACTTGTTATATCCCTCATGCTACAGGCACAGTTACTTTTGTGATGTACAAGAGCACTTATTATATCCCTCATGCTACAGGTACATTTACTTTTCTATTACAAATATCTTGAAAATGAAGCATTGAGAGGAAATTTCTTAAAATTAAAAAAAAAATTGTAATTATTTTACAACTGTGTGTAGATCTGGATGAAAAATGTATATCAACCTTTTTAAGTTTTTATTTCAACCCTTATTTTGTCAGATTAGGGTGACCGCTTTACAATGATGAATTAACCTCCAATCTGTGTTTTAGACATCTAGGATAATGGAGAAAGTCGAGTGTGTTGATTTTAACATCAACAATCCTTAACAGCTCCAGTGTTCTCCTCACCTTTACAGAGAGGTAACAATACAAATGCTGTTACTGACCTCACACCATCCAGCTGAACAGAACACTGGTACCTGGCCTGGAGGCTCACAGATATACATTGTAAATAGCCAATCACATAACAATGCAAAGGCTGTGGAGAGTGTGAACCCCAAAGTGGACATCACTTTACACACACGTAACAATGACATGACTCCATGTTATCAGATTCGTTATGTAACATGGCCCATGAATCCTCCATGGAGACCCCAGCCAAACCCGCCTAATGACTTAATTGTCCAATTAAATCTGAGGATTGTTGTTGCTGTAATTCCCCCTTGGTGCTAGGGAATTAATACCTTCCAAGCACCTGAGTGCTTGCTACGCTCCAGACAATGTCCCAGCGGGTTACAGCAGGGCAACAGCAACAAAAGGATTAGCGGTAAGAGTTTTTAATGCTCTTAGCAACAGCGTGTAGACAAAGATGTCAACTTCCTACGATAGCCTAAATGAGACGGGACGTCATTCCTCCACGGACGAAACACCAGGGATAACCTGACCACAAGTTCGTAATGTCATGTCACAATTCAGACACTTCTGAAGATGGAACAGTTGGTCAAAAGAAGCTTAGTTGGTTCTTATGGATTTTCTTAACAAGCGTGTGAAGATGGCTCTTCTCCACTGTGTCCATAATCTGTCTATCTCAGTCTGAGTCCAATTTCTACTCCTGCTTCATTCATCCCCAATTACCAGATGCAGCCTCTGAAATTCTCTGGGCTTTAAGCCCCTTAATTTGAGAGAATCATCCCTGAACAAACAAATATGGCTATGGATGAGTATTGAACAAAGAAATGGCTGGTGATTCAGAGAAGCAATAGCTCAGGTTAAAATCTTAAACTTGCTTGTCTGTTCTGCACATTTCAGCCCGACAAATGAAAGAGAAACAATTCAAGTCAGTACTGTATTTGACCTTAAACTTCATCCATGACTATGTTCATTAACTTTGCATGGTTCTGACATTTGTTACAATGGTGTTTTTAAGGTTTGTTTGAAAGGTAGGGTAATATCCAACTTGAAAAAATGTAACTTTGAGGACCACATTTTTCTGGACAATTCTTGGGACAAATACAATGTTTACTGGAATAAATTAACATTTGCCCTTGGCACTTCACTGCCAACTTTCATAATAATCTTTAAACATAATCCATAATCACAAATCTGACCTCATACAAGGTCATAAAAAATTGAACCAGCTAATTGTTTTTTTTTTATCTTTACTTTATAACTCCTGTAAAACTGTTTTATTGCATCTTAAGCATCACCTGAACGTGCATTCTGAGTAAAAACGTCTCCTGAAGATGCATCTCCATTATTTCTTCCATTTGGTGAAATCCTAATTAATTAATTTCCTTTTTTTCCTTTAGTGTATTCTGTATGAAGTAATAGTTTGTGTTTTTCGTTCTTTCCGGTCTAGTGATTCATCACATGTTGAGAAACTGTTTACCATTGTCGCTGAAGGAAGTAATCCTTTGTTAGGATATCAGCAGTTTGTGGGCAATTGTCCTTCTGTCAATATATCAAATTAAGCCCTGAGCGAGCAGGTCTCCCTGCCTAATGCCCACATACTGCAGACAAGGCTTTATGTGAAATTCCTTTTAATCAACAGATTACCTATTATACAATCCATCATACATTGTTATGATAATGAAGAGCCTGAGTCACTGGCTCAGCTGCTAACAAGATGGCATTGGACTCCTTAACGAACTGAATTGCCCTCCTACTACAAAGCCGCTTCACCCACATGGCTTTTGTATCCGAAGGCCTGTATCTCAGCTTGTTGTGGCTGGCCAGAGAGAGGCCTTGATTGACTGACACATAAAGGTCTGGTAATAACAATGTCCTGTCAGTCTCTGTCCTCTTATCTCAGCAGCCTCTCCCCCAATATCGGCACGGCTCCCTCCTAAATCAGCCTTCTCTTTGACATGATCGATTCCCTGAAGGCCATGGATCACCCAACACAACGTTGACAAAAACTCAGCAGAAAATATAATTGTATTCTTCAGCTTCTTCATTTTGGTTAGTATGAAAGTCTCGGCCAATTGTGGGCACCCATTACCTCAAACATGGCAATGTATGACAAGGGACATATCATCTTGGAAATTCTTCTACCCCCCATCCCCTGCCCCCATAACCCCCTTGTTCTCGACTGTTTAAAGATTTCCCTCCCAATCGATAGTTTTCAAAATCAAAGCTAAATTCACGTTCTGACTGAACATGAAGTCGTGGTTATAAGGTACTTATAAACCTATGTGAAGGTCAAGGATTAAATATCTATATATGTAGTCATCAAATATATGTCTACATTCTCTTCTTTTTTATGAACCATTCAACACGGACAATTACCAAGGGATACCACTTCCCTTATAAACAAAATAAAGATAAAATTAGAGGTTGTGACGACAAGTGGCACCAAACTTTCCCAGACTAGTGTGCAGGCACTTATTTAACATTTTTCAGTACTGTCTGTTCTTTAGTTCCTTTTGTATAGCTCATTATGTGGCCAATACCTCATATACTGGAATGTGATGAGGTACTAGGTGCAAAGTTAAACATTTTTTCACACGTAAAAAGCTCAGTAGTTGACAGGAGCCAGTCACTGTGTTATTATGAGACAAAATGTAATTCCTGGCATGTGCTAATCTCTTTACAAAAGAGAGAAGTGTGAAACCAGTTAGGATATCCAAGATGACCAACAACAACCTGATTATGTAGAGTAACAAGGAGCAATTCCAACCTTCCCTTCAATGAGATCAAGCCTCTGTGTATTTCTTAGAGAATGAACTTTACTGGTTAAAAACTGTTCAAAACATCTTCTTCACAGGACATTTTCATGTCTCCTCACCATTCTTGTGTCTTGAGACAATAACAAACTGGTTAACAAGCACTGCTGTGACCCAATCTCTTCCACTTATACTCAATAATTATACAAACTGATCTGGCCCATGTATTTATTCATACATTTGCTTTCTCTCTTTTTTCTCTTTTTGTGTGTGTGTGTTTCCTTTGTCATAGTTAACATGTTCTCACCTGCATCAATCTTTATTAACAACTACTACCCATGCTTGCTGAGCCTATAAGAATGGGCAAGAGACCCTTTAAACCTAGGATGAAGTAGTGTTTTAGTAAACATCAGTCAACATCACTCATTCCTCAACTTTAATAGTTCTGTACTGCATTTCATAAGTGTGTCCTCAGATACAAGCATACTCTCTTACAATTACTTCTTTCACAAACCCATAAACACTGATCCCAACCTAGGCTATGGCTGCACACTCCTGCCCGTGTTAATGAAGGTATCTAATAGTTGTGGCATTTAATTCATCTTGGGAGTAGACATGGCGGGCATAATGAAGATGTACAGCTTCTTTAAGACATACGCTTATTACATTTGGCTTTCACAGTGCCTGGTTTATTACATGTGGTAGTCACTAATGTACAAGTGTATGTAACTATCCTGGAGGCTTGTCAATTGAGCCTGCTTCCAGACATAAGAACATGATAGATCGCCGCTTCCCGAGGGTCCACAAATATCTCCTGTAAGGTAATAGCTGCTTCTGATACAAACACTGTCTCAAACCTTCTCCCAATAACACTACCTTGCATTCTATAATCTATGATCAATAATGTCACAGAACAAATGAACATATAGATCTTAACTTTAGACTGTTTGGTGTATTGGCAAAACATTTTCGAGGATAAGTCAGTTTGTTGGGGTTTTTTTTTCTGACATGTCAGAAGGTACATATAAACAAAATGTGAAAGAAGGATGTACAAATACACTCATCGAGTTGCCACTATAACAACAATATTAATACATTATCTTCAATAAATGGTTAATAACTAACTTCTTCCTTTGAACCAAATTTATTATGTACCACACATATATTCTAGCCAACATAAAGCTGATTCGCTGCTTTTGAAGAGATGAAAGATGTCATGCAAACTAATAAATATAAATGTATATATAGTATATCAATTGGTAAATTCGAAAACTATCCAACAGTTCTGTATTTAAAAGTATTTTTGGGCTGTTCTTTACCAGCAATGCGGGTCCATCAACTAACTGACAGCTCAAAGAGTCATAAATATTGACACTAGAACTACAGATATACATGTATAATATGTTGTGATCTAATTATTTGCTGCCAACTGTTCAAAGCTTTATGATAATGTATGACAGCATACTACTTTATGAATTGTCGAAACATGGGTGATCACAAACGTGCATTACCAAATGCTGAACTGTGCAACTTCTCCAAGAAGCTGATATTCTGTCCACCTGTCCCATGAGGCAGACAGCAGTAAAACATGTATTATATATTGATTTGATTTTGCAAAAAAAATATTTTGGACTGATTTTTTTATTGAGTGACTGGCAACCAAAATCACTCCAAAACATGAAAGTACTTCATTGTCTGCTTCCCATGAATAAAACTAATCCAATCTACTAATACATGCTTTATGGCTATCAATTAAAAATCTATATTTATAATATTATTATAAATATATATGTAATAAATAATTCAATATAAAAGAAATTACCAGTTCATTATAAGTGCAATGATTAACTGCTCACTTGTGGACTTGTGGAAATAAAGGAGTTATGTTGTGTAATATTTCCCTGAAAAATTATCATCACATGTACACTGAGGCCAAGCATTGAATTTTCCTTTCTTTTTGGGGTCTCAGACTAAAGGGACATAACTCTTGTCAAAGTCTGAGGAGAATGACTGTTGTGACTTCAAAGGATCAATAATTCTTTAATAAAGACTCCTACAACGTGTGAGAATGTAATTTTAGGTGCTTTGAACGACCATTTCCTTTCAAAGACAAAATATTGTTATAAAAAAACATTGAATGTTAGTGGGAGCTGAAAGCAAGTGACATTCCAAAGAAGCTGGTTAACAAACAGATGTTGTTTTTATGACTCACGATGTCCCCTGTCTCTAACCCCCATCAGGACGGGGAAATTAGATTATGGGGTGGTTGGAGGGCCTGGGCCCAGGGGACAGAGGACAGGGCCTGTCAGTAATGTGCTCTGATAGACATGCTAGTCCCTGGAAGATCGGTTGACAGTTCCACCCCAGCCACTTTAATCCTTGCCAGTTCTGAACACCTGAGCAGTGATACATCACACGGACCATCGGTATTGTCTCAGTACAACAGACGCTCAACACACCAGCTCTGACAATACCTCAGCAACATATAACTGTTACTACATCACTATTTGCTGATGAGAACTTTGTTTGGTGGCAAAATTATGACTTCATTATTTCAACATTCGGTACCAAATCACAAAGTCATTTGATTGTTGTTTAAAATCACCTTAAAGAATTTTTTACATACACAATGGCAGTGAGTTTTATGGGTGGATGAAACAACATTGTCTGGAGCACACTACAAAGTGGTGACTCAGTATCCATTGTCTGGGGCACACTACCATGTGGTGACTCAGTATCCATTTCCTAGAGTACAGTACCATGTGGTGACTCAGTAACCGTTGTCTAGAGTACACTACAATGTGGTGACTCAGTATCCATTTCCTAGAGTACAGTACCATGTGGTGACTCAGTAACTATTGTCTAGAGTACACTGCAATGGGGTGACTCAGTATCCATTGTCTAGGGCACACTACAACATGGTGATTCAGTAACTATTGTCTAGAGTACACTACAATGGGGTGACTCAGTATCCATTTGCTAGGGCACACTACAACGTGGTGACTCAGTAACTATTGTCTAGGGTACACTACAATGGGGTGACGCAGTATCCATTGTCTAGGGCACACTACAACATGGTGACTTAGTAACTATTGTCTAGAGTACACTACAATGGGGTGACTCAGTATCCAGTGTGTCTAGGGCACACTACAACGTGGTGACTCAGTAACCGTTGTCTAGAGTACACTACAATGGGGTGACTCAGTATCCATTGTCTAGGGCACACTGCAACGTGGTGACTCAGTAACCGTTGTCTAGAGTACACTACAATGGGGTGACTCAGTATCCATTGTCTAGGGCACACTACAACGTGGTGACTCAGTAAACGTTGTCTAGAGTACACTACAATGGGGTGACTCAGTATCCATTGTCTAGGGCACACTACAACGTGGTGACTCAGTAAACGTTGTCTAGAGTACACTACAATGGGGTGACTCAGTATCCATTGTCTAGGGCACACTACAACGTGGTGACTCAGTAACCGTTGTCTAGAGTACACTACAATGGGATGACTCAGTATCCATTGTCTAGGGCACACTACAACGTGGTGACTCAGTAACCGTTGTCTAGGTACACTACCATCTCGTGACTCAGTAATACATTTGACTTTATGAGCCTCTGAGCCTCTGAAATTATGGACACTGCACAAGTGGAAAACATAAAGGCCATTGAAAACCATAAAGTGCACACCAAGTTCACTACCAGGATAGGATGACTTTACTATCAACGGCAACACGACCTGACTAGTGGGTGATACAGTACAGTGCCACAAACGCTCAGAATCCATCAAACGTTATCTCAGATTTCCAGCTCACATTATCACAAAAGAAAAGAGACATATCACCTTATCAACATCTTCACCAATGGAAACTAAACGGACTACAATGCAGCTAACCCAGTAATGAGATTGCTGACTAGCTTTGTATTAGTATATGACCTTGTGCTTGTTGAATGATTCAGGTGAGCCAGTATCATAATCAACGGTCACGCAGGAATTGGCTGCTGCAGACTGCAGTGCATACCAGAAACTGTTGACAGGATTAACCTGAAGGCTCGCTAGAACTGGTAACCTCTTTACTATGCGAGTGACTTGCATTTGAGGACAAGCCAGATGTTCTCATTTCAAAACTGGTAAAGGACACGGAGTGATTGCCTATTAATAAAAGGTTGCCTCTTCGGCCACTGCTTTCATACTGTGATACTGGAAATAAGTATGAAGTTCTGTGTAAAATTCACAGAATAATACAAAGAGCGCTGTATCCCAATAACTAGTGGGCAAAGAAACAAGAAGAATAAATTGAATGACTTCAGATTAGTGTATTTAACCCAGTTTAATTTCATTTGGTTATTATTTGTAGAAAACCCCACAAAATGGCTAACTTTCAGGCTTAAATGGCTGAAGAGGTTTAAACCTTCTTTAAACATTGAGCACGCATTGAGTTAAAAGAAAAGTCAAAAGTTTATCTGTTATAATTAAGTAGCTATCAGAGCCGAGACTTTAAGATCACATCATCACCCACTACAAGTACTACAGTACATGAACAATCAATATCAATTCTCTTCTGCAACACTTGGCTGCAAAAGTAGGCAACTTTGGAATTCTACAGCTCTTCAAAACACAGAAGTTTATTTAACAGCCATGGAAGTGTGCCAGGCGGAAGAGGGATTCATAGCAAGAGGTGAAAGGTCAGTAGCAATTCACAAAGGCCAGACACAAGGATACCCTTGCCATCCATCGCCCCTGACAGCTCTGCTAACCTCACAGCCTCTCCCTATTGTCAAACGACCCATTGTTACCCGCCTAAAACCCCCGGCTTCATTGTCAAGAGGCGTTCAACTACATAAATATGCGTATGTCGTTTTTCTCACAAGTCGTCCTCCATATCATTTGCCAACATTCCCACCGCCGGACAACAGTGTCTTTCTCGGGGTCAGTTTACTCCTTGACTGCACCCTGTCTTACAGCCAATCAGAACCGTTCCATCACGTCAACTGGTGCAACTGAGCAGAGCCACCCACATTTGATTCCAAATTAGATTTTCCCCCAAGAAAATTTCCTCATTGATGATATGGACGAAATTGGGATACCAGCTGTGACAAGGCATCAACAAAAACATTGTCCGTCCCCAGAACGTAGCCAGCACATCTTCTGCCGAAATTAAAGATTCTCTTCTCGCCCTGACAATAGCCCGTCCTCCCAAACTCCACAACTCGCAATAAGTTTTCCATCGGACCTGATTAATTTCAGTTGTCATTAACCTTGGGGTCAGCAGGCGCTTCATACCACAATGCAATGTCAATAGCAATCAGTGGCTTTGTTTACCCGAGCTGACGTCAGTTTAAAAACCTCCTTAATAAGCACAAGCCACGGATACGATCAAAACGGATACAGACCCAGGCCCAGACAAAAAACCTCCTACTTTCTCCCACTGATCATCACGGATCTGCAGGGGTAATAGATATCAATACAGCTAATCCCCAACACGAATTAACAGTTTAATCAAAACCATTTGGGTTAGAAAAAACATTCAAGAAAATGGGCAAAAATAAATAGCTTGGGCTCTTTTCAGAAAAGCAATACCATCATCTTCGTCAACTACTTATAATAAATGGAGGAAGAAATTCACGTGACTCCCACAGGATTATCCAAGCTCTTTATCATTGCTGCCTCACAGCATAATAACTAGTAAAGAAACAGTTATCACCTAAATTAAAATGTTTATGATCTCATCCTGATGAAGCCAATATTTACTTCAAGTCTTCATTGAAATAAACTTTTACAGTCTCACTCTGTGGTCCAGAGCTTTCCACTTGTATAATACTGAAGTCATTTGAGCAGTGGAGGTACATGAGTATCTCACAATCACATCACAATTATACTTTTCTCAAAAAAAAAGGGTAAAGGTCAGCTAGTTGGCACTGAAGTTCTAGACTATTTCGATTTACCACATAAACATAAGAGCATTTAACTTGAGGAAATCCTTTGGTAAGTGCCAATCAAAAACATGGCATCATAACTTCACCAATACTTTACCCCAGAAGAACTATACCCTGATTAACATATCTAAAAAATCCCTCACTCTTATCACTAAATTTGAGGAGAAATCACCAATAAGTGGTCAGTATATGTCTCTCCTTCTTCAACAATGAAATTTTCCATAACAACAATATAGCTTTTTGAGGTATGACTTTTGCCTGTTGAAAACGGACTTTGGGGCAAACAGACTAATGAAATATATCAAACAGGAATCTCCCACAACAGCTATATTATGAGGACTTGTAACACTGGTTCAATGCTGTTAATCACACGCATAACAATACAAATCAAAATTAACAATAATTTGTAAAACTTGTTCAGCACTTAAAAAAGTGACATCAGAGATCATTTATAAATTGTGCTTTAACACTCCTTCAAGGTCATTTCACTATAACAATTCTTTTATATTTATGCTTCCTTATTCATGCACTTTTATGTCAAAGACACTACTTTAGGAAGGCCATTGGAATAATTCTGATACTGAAAACTCTTACCATCAAATATTCACTATTTATCAGAACTTATGGCAATGTTTGAACCAACATTACACAGAGCACCTTCACAGCCCGCCCTCCACTCTTTCCCATCAACTGAGGAGATTTACATTAACTTAATTTGTTGAAGATGTAGACATGACCAAACTTAAAACACGTTCTGAAAGTCCTGTTTACAAAGCAGATGCCAAATGTTGGTGTACCAAGAACATATTTGAGATTTTACAAAGGAAATATGGTATATGCAACTGGGGATATTAAAGAAAAGACATCTATTTCTAAACTGATCTGTTTTTCTACAGCATTGCTGAAAAATAACTGCCTTAAATGATACATTTGTTGTGTTATATTTATGTGTGTATTAATTTTTTACAAACTCCTGATATGGTCTGTTGTATACATGTACAAGTAGGTGTGATACACATCACTTTTCCACCCACACACTATTAACTGCAGGAAAAGACAAAGTTCATCTTTTTCTTCTGAAGTCAAATTTTTGAAGTCTTTTTTACCTCTCTCCCCTGGTAAGAGGTCTTAATACCAGCTCTGTCACTATCAGTTCAGAATATGTATTAACATGCCATACACAATGAAGTGGAGTACTTCCACTAAAAGCCTATAAATCCAGTTGTCAATTTAAAGTAATTCATTAATTTCATTTCCCACATGATATTTGCAAACTAAAACAGCTCAATATTTGTTCATTCATAAGGCAAATATTCTTTTTAATAATTTCTTCTCAGTTCCTTTTTTGTACTGCAGAACTTATGAAACCCTCAATAAGTCAGAAAGTTCTACCTTCAGTGTTTGAATATACCAATCATATATTCTGCTACATAATCTGAGTTCTAAAGAATAAGTTTTCTGACACTGCCCTTAAAGGGGGCTACCTCCATGTGAAGATAAGCTGGCTATTGGCAGAGACAGCCATCATATTTCAGGATTTATGTCTGCAAGACCAAACACGCTGAACTACAAGGAAGGGGAGACAACTTTTCGTGCACATCAAGGGAGACAGCTTTGTATACTGACTGCTCCATGTCTGATCTCTATGTGAAACTGACGACGAAGTGAAAGCAAGGTTAGGAAAAAAAACACCAAATATATTCTATGTATTCCTGGAAACTCCCAAAAAAGATAGCCTCAAGTCTGGAAGTCATGTGCAGGGATCCGTGCTATACTATAGGGTCAACCCCTTTAAATCTGATAACAAATACATTCTGATGAAAACCATAATAAGGAACTTACCTGCTGAGAGCTTGTGGCAGACTGGAGATAATAGGGCCATAGCCTGCTGAGTTATCATACAGCTCAAACAAGGGGGCAGCCACTAGCTTGTAGTTACGTGGGACAGCAAACAAGGCTACAACCCAGAGAAAACAGCGTGTAGAGAAATATACAACTACATCATGTATAAGGGAAGTCATTTCTTTTCTTCAGTGGATCTGCACAACAGATGGTTTTCGAATTCATGAAAACATGAATGACTGAATGAATATTTGAAGTTTTAAGTCATGTTTACCAATTGACGAGGCGTCATCACGTGTGCGTACATATACTGTATCTTCTTGTGACATGGCGAATCCATGCCGCAAAAGTGCTGCTGCCACTGAAGCATCATGCTGAAGACACCAGACCAACCAGACCAACCAGTCGTGTTTCCTTGCCGTAACTTCGCAGTGCTGAGCGCCAAGCGAAGTAGCAACAAGTTCTATTTTCAAAGTCTTTCATATGACCCGACCCGTGTTTGATCCTGGGCCTCCCGACTTTGAGGTGGGCGCTCTAACCATTTGGCCACTGAAGCAGTCCATGAAAACATGTACTTCACAAATTCGTGGTTCTCAGTAAGGCTGGGGGGATGAATGAGTTAATGTTATTGGACTAATGCTACTACTGCAGTAGTAAAAGATTTATAGCAATTTGAACCAAATCATTTGGCAAAGTTATTGACTGCGAAGTGTGTTTACCAAGTCAACTTTGGATGTGGTTGTACACTAATCATGAATTTTCTACAATCTAACTTCATACTTTTGTCCAATTCGGGCCGAGGCTACTACCTTACCTTTTTCTGGCAGTTGTACCAGAAATAGACGTCTGTGTTCCTTAGGTTTGGTAATGTGTGCTGGAATATATGGATACTGAAAAAAAGAGCAAAGAAAAAGTTTGAAAAATAGTTTTTTGAAATATATAACTTCCCTTGGCCAAAATCAAAATATTGTTTGTTTGATGTTACAAGCCATTCATAACAAAAGAGGGTCGGTAGGTCGGCTTTTCATTTTTTTTATCTTTGTTTTTCCGCAGAAGTGAAGAACAATCGTAGAATCCTGTCCAAATGATTGATCAGAATTAAACTTCACAATACTAACAGAATACAGCACTAAATAATATCACTCAATATTTGGCCATTCTCAAAATAAATATTTTAAGATCTTTACAATTAAACTAACAGGTAAACATTTATTAACACTTTTATGAGTACTACGGCATAATTTAAGCCAACAGTTTGCCACTAGCATTTTCAGGTCCTGTACAGAGGGTGTGAGCATGTGAAAATATAACCAAACTCCTGTCCAGCTGATACTTCCGACAAAGAGAAGTGGAACCTCATGACCTAGTAAAATAAAATCTATACTGACAAATCTTTTCGATTATCCTAAATTTCTTAATTTTAATTAAACTTTGTGAGATTTAGGGAATGACAATTCCTTTAAGTGAAGGATCAAATATTTATTCTGTCTTAAATACATCATTCAATGTACGTGCTTGTTTAGGAATGCCTCTACCCTTTTTAGTGTCACTGCCATTGTTTCCAATTCACAACAATGTATTAGTAAAAAGATAGAGTTTATATCCACCAAAGCATCTGGCGGGGGTAATCTCAATGACAGTTCAGGAAATTAGACCAATATATTACCAGCTACATGCTCCCTAACATAGAGTTTTGACACGCAGAAAAGGTAACCACACACCTGACTAAACTTTTTTTGATTTTGGGATCTCCTGAACGGTATATTTCCATGCCAACAGAAGGGTTCATTTGGAGGCCTCTGATACATGTGAAACCAGAATAACACAATGGTGGATGCCAACATAAAAGGGGTGTGCTGGGGATTCTTTGATAATATAGGTTAGAACAAAAAATCTTCCGTTATTATCATGTTTCAGTGGATATTATGGTGTAAGGTCTCAATTTGTCACCATAATTATACCAATCCATGACTGAATTAATTTAATTCTTAAAAAGTAAAATAACTTATGTAAGTGGGCTATGCTTTGTACCTCAGCTATAGCTTCAGTGACTTGTTCTTGGAGGTATACGCCTGTGTCCAAGTTTCGTCAGTGTTTGTAAACATTTTGCGCCGGTTATAACCAGAGCCACACAATTCTCAGCAATTCGATTTCACGAGATGGCAGTGGCCTCTGCGTATCAGGAAATATAAGCCATTCTTAGACCGGACTTTCAGACAAAAGGAGTTGTATATCTCGAAAATGTGCCCATAACCTGTATAAACGATCGGTAAAAAAACAAAATACTAAATAAAATAATTTGGCATCTCCAAAAACACGAAAAAAGAATTCTGGTCGGGCCTTTTTGAAGTGTCGGTTGTGTAACATTAAACATATAACATCTTTGAGAGGCATTCAGAAGTTGAGTTGGATAACATAACAAGATATATGTATAACAAGTTCTGTTTATTTGGAAGTGACGTTTCGGTAGACATATAATATTTTTATTTTGGCCTTGTCAAGACAGAGCTGAAAACTAATCAGAAGATTCACATTATGTTGGCAATTTTCACTTTTGTAACTGTTACCCAAATCAAGACTACACCATACATGTAAGTAAGTACATGTTGAACCATAATATAACCATATCTGGTAACCATAATATAAAAATATCTGGTAACCATAATACAACCATATCTGGTAACCATAATATAACCATATATGGTAACCATAATATAACCATATATGGTAGCCATAATCTAACCATAGATGGTAACCATAATCTAACCATATATGGTAACCATAATATAACCATATATGGTGTATGCTGTTGCTCTCCTGAAACAAATCTACACAATTACACATAAAGGTCTGCAAGTAGCTCTGTCCATGCCTTCCAAGGGCTCAGCTCCACTAAGACAATCAGACTGGAGTCCTGAACCCATCAGCACATCAGTCTTTAAGAGATACAAATAAAATTCCTGAGCGCTTCGATATATGGCCATCAGGTATGGTTCACGTTGTTAGCACCATACATCTGGTTATTACAATATAAATCAAAACAGAGAAGGAAAATGTCAAAGTGTACAACTCTTGCTCTTTACCACCAGACAGGTTGACAAATGTTACACAGACAGCTCACCTGCGGAGGTTCAAAGTTTGGTCGCCACCAGTTACCAACTGTGTGACTATCATCTATGAGCCAGTCCATGGGAGCTCCATCTTGTCTGCCCAGGGTCTGCAATAACAAATGTATACACAATATCTCAATATTATAGTCCAGACTCTGATGTACACCATGGTGGTACATAGCTTGGACACTAAATAATGCAAATCTATTCATTAATTTAATTTGCTTTTTTTTTTACACCGTACTCAAGAATATTTCACTTATACGATGGCAGTCAGCATTGTGGTGGGAGGGAACCTTGCAGAGCTCAGCGGGAAACTCGCTACCATCCACGGGTTGCTGGCAGACCTTCACATGGGACCACAGATGAAGCCAGCATTGGTTAAACTTGAACGCACAGACCGCATTGGTGAGAGGCGGCTTCTTCCTGGCACCATGCTGGCATGCTAACCACTCAGCCCTTGCAGGCCATTAATACAATCCAAAAGAGGCCAAGATTGCATTACACTTCAAAGAAATATTACGAAAGCTTCAAATTTTAAAACAAACCCACTAAATGTTAAATCCAGGAAAAGGTAAAGATGTAAAATTTGAAGCATTACACCGGAAATTAGGATTTAACATCTGAAGTTCATACAGTTCAAGTTCATACAGTTCAAAAACCGACAGATTTTCTGCCACACCTAGCTGAATCCATGCAAAATAAAACCCTTGTGGAACACAAATTATGTGGTAATTGTAGAAAATGTCCATTAGCAATCTATACAAACACAAAACTTTTACCTCTGTTAGCAGCCTTTTTAGTCCCTCTACTTGGTCTTCAGAGGGATTTAGTTCACCACCAGGCCTGTGCAATTAACAACGCACAAAAAACAATAAAAATTCTTAAATTGACATCCAATTCAACATACATACACTCTATAATTGCATCTTGGGATATGCAGATTGATTTTATAAAGTCCATTGTAACAAATGCAGTCCATATTCATTTGTACACAAATATATTGTGACTCCCACAGTTAGCTGTCTGGTGTTTTAGCTCCATGTTCAAGATTTCATGACACCTGACATCTATTCTGAAGATCTGCTTTTTGGGGTGGAGGATACCACAGTAAACCATTGCCCATTTGTTCGCTAAGCTGTTAACTTGAAGCTGGACCCAAATTCATTATGGGCTGGAGGGTTAATGAGGTATCAGTTTACTAAACATGGCCAGCACTGATTTCTAGTATAAGCAATTTACATTAAATCTACCACAGCCTTATAACCAAAACAAATAATTGGAAAACAATGCTTACAGTTTAAAAAATGTTGTTCCTAGTTGGAGTAAGAGAACATGAGGAAGTCTGTGTTCATGTACAATGAGAACTCCCTCTACAGAGCGCCTCATTCCAATTTTCTCAAATTCTTCCTTCATCCGCTGGAAGCGAGCAGGTACTGAGTTATCCTTCTCATAGAGTGGCTCTTTGGTGCCAAATGTGTAGTTTGTTAGTGGATATCTGAAAAAAAAAATGATAAAGGGTAATAATGTCAAACGAAAGAAGATCTGCACATCTGTATAGGTCACATCTGCATAAACGGCTGAGCACTACCACACTCTCCACAACAGAGCAACTGAGACATGTGAAGTCTGAGGCTAATAAAATGGCAAAATTTTAAAATAACACTTTTCACTAGGTATCTTCAGTTTCTCTACTGTTTTTGCTACAGTTACTGAGATAGGGACAAACATAAAAATAAAATCAGCATGACACAGAAATACACAAAGCAAGCCATATTTGTGGCATATCTTGTGTTATTACATGCAAGAAGCATATCAGGTGATTTGAATGTTTGTTAAGGAGATTTGAATCTAGAGCTTGGGTGATTTTGGATTTACAGTTTTGGTGATGTTACTGAGTTACAACTTACATGTACCTGTATTTTACCAGTCACAGTAGCACAATTTTATTTTTCTAAAACAATATTCACACTGCTACCTCCTTGGTAATCCTTCTACATCAGGCCTGTTTTACTTGTTTTATTCAAAACATATATCTTCCCTAATCACTGAGAAAACCATAGCTGCATGCGAAAACTGAACCACGCATGGTTCACTTCAGCTGTTGTGGATAATGGCGACAACAACAACGCGTTGCGGTGATGTCGGCGTGCAAAAACTACAACATTTCACTAAGATACAACATATATTGCAAACTCACAACTTGATAGTTTTCTCCAAAGTCAACGATCCTGTTGGTGAATATTTGCTACTGTAACTTGATTTTGGCCAGCCGGCCGTGGACCGCTGCGGAACTGAAACCGACATTGTTTTCTTCTGGCAATTAATCCACGCTTTGTTCGGTGTCCTCAAAACTCGAATATGACTTTGATCCGAAATGCAAAAACTTTAAATACTTTTACATCAATACACCTTAGTTACGTTAGATATTTAGATTTAATGAAAATGTTTATATCATCACATTTTCATCTCGTTAACAGTTTAGCAAATTTAATCATTTTTAGATATAATGGTGACAATAATTTTTATTTGACCGTCGTATTTTTCGTAAATAGAATGTTGGAATTTAGTAATATCCGAATTTCAGTAATCAGGCAACAGTACTCGTCAGCCTACATCCACGAGGGGAACGGAAGTACACCCACCAGGAGAACGGACATCCATCAGGAGGACGGTGTAGTGCGCATGACCACACATATGGCGCGAAATGTAAAGTAGTGGGATATAGTTACACATTTGTGTTCACTAAAAAGACATACGGATTATATCACTGTATATCTCATACTATCAACTTAAATTTTATTTACTACAGGGCTTCTCCAAATGATCGAACTATAGACAACAGATGATGAATAAGACAAGGTATCTTATAAATTATCGGTATAAATTATCGAACTATCGAAGACAGATGATGAATAAGACAAGGTATTCTATATCATAATAACCCAAAAGACCACGGCCTCTCCAGACCCGTTGTCCCGACATGCGGTTCATAGGCCTGTAGGACTATACAATATACAGGTACTTGGCAAGACGGTTGTTTTCCCCCGGCATCTATATAAAATGTGCCTAATTTACCTTCATATAGATATAAAGTACAACATCCATACGGAGGACGGTGGCTAATTTAACTTCCTGCAGGTATACAGTACAACATCCACGAGGTGGACGGTGGCTAATTTACCTTCCTGCTGTTATAAGGTAGAACATCCACGAGGAGGACGGTGACTAATTTACCTTTCTGCAGGTGTGATGTACAACATCCATGAGGAGGACGGTGGCTAATTTACCTTTCTGCAGGTGTGAAGTACAACATCCATGAGGAGGAAGGTGACTAATTTAACTTCCTGCAGGTGTAAAGTACAACATCCACGAGGAGGACGGTGACTAATTTACCTTTCTGCAGGTGTAAAATACAACATCCACGAGAAGGACGGTGACTAATTTACCTTTCTGCAGGTGTAAAGTACAACATCCATGAGGAGGACGTTGGCTAGTTTACTTTCCTATAGGTATAAAGTACAACATCCACGAGGAGGACGGTGGCTAATTTACCTTCCTCCAGGTATCAGGAACAACATCCATGAGGAGGACGGTGGGTAATTTACCTTCCTGCAGGTATAAAGTACAACATCCACGAGGAGGACGGGGACTAATTTACCTTCCTCCAGGTATCAAGAACAAAATCCACGAGGAGGACGGTGGATGCTTTACCTTCATATAGTTATAAAGTACAACATCCACGAGGAAAACGGTGGCTAATTTACCTGCCTATAGGTATAAAGTACAACATCCACATGGAAGACGGTGGCTAGTTTACATCCCTATATGTATAAAGTACAACATCCACGAGGAGGACGGTGGATAATTTACCTTCCTGCAGGTATAAAGTACAATATCCACGAGGAGGACGGTGACTAATTTATGTTCCTATAGGCATAAAGTACAACAACCACGAAGCGGATGGTGACTAATTTAACTTCCTGCAGGTGTAAAGAACAACATCCACGAGGAGGACGGTGACTAATTTACCTTTCTGCAGGTGTAAAGTACAACATCCACGAGAAGGATGGTGACTAATTTACCTTTCTGCAGGTGTAGAGTACAACATCCATGAGGAGGACGGTGGCTAGTTTACTTTCCTATAGGTATAAAGTACAACATCCATGAGGAGGACGGTGACTAAATTACCTTTCTGCAGGTGTAAAGTACAACATCCATGAGGAGGACAGTGACTAATTTACCTTTCTGCAGGTGTAGAGTACAATATCCACAAGGAGGACGGTGGCTAATTTACCTTCTGCAGGTGTGAAGTACAACATCTATGAGGAGGACGGTGGCTAACTTAGACCTACCTTTCTGCAGGTGTGAAGTACAACATCCATGAGGAGGACGGTGGCTAATTTACCTTTCTGCAGGTATAAAGTACAACATCCACGAGGAGGACGGTGACTAATTTATGTTCATATAGACATAAGGTACAACAACCACGAAGCGGACGGTGACTGATTTATGTTCCTGCAGGTATAAAGTACAACATCCACGAGGCTATAGCTATAAAGTACAACATCCACGAGGAGGACCGTGGTTGATTTATCTTCCTACAGGTATAAAGTACAACATCCCCTAGGAGGACGGTGGCTAATTTACATCCATATAGGTATAAAGTACAACATCCACGAGGAGGACGTTGGCTACTTTACCTTCATATAGCTATAAAGTACAACATCCACGAGAAGGACGGTTGCTAGTTTACCTTCCTATAGGTATCAGGTAGAACATCCATGAGGAGGACGGTGGCTAATTTAAGTTCCTGCCGGTATAAGGTACAACATTCATGAGGAGGACGGTGGCTAATTTACCTTCTGCAGGTGTGAAGTACAACATCTATGAGGAGGACGGTGCCTAACTTACCTTTCTGCAGGTGTGAAGTACAACATCCACGAGGAGGACGGTGGCTAATTTACCTTTCTGCAGGTGTGAAGTACAACATCCATGAGGAGGACGGTGGCTAATTTACCTTTCTGCAGGTGTAAAGTACAACATCCACGAGGAGGACGGTGACTAATTTACCTTCCTGCAGGTGTAAGGTACAACATCCACGAGGAAGACGGTGACTAATTTACCTTTCTGCAGGTGTAAAGTACAACATCCACGAGAAGGACGGTGACTAATTTACCTTTCTGCAGGTGTAAAATACAACATCCATGAGGAGGACGTTGGCTAGTTTACTTTCCTATAGGTATAAAGTACAACATCCATGAGGAGGACGGTGGCTAATTTAACTTCCTGTAGGTATAAAGTACAACATCCACGAGGAGGGCGGTGGCTAATTTACCTTTCTTTAGCTATAATCCACGAGAAAGACAGTGGCTAATTTATCTTCCTATAGGTATAAAGTACAACATCCACGAGGAGGACGGTGGCTTATTTACATCCCTATAAGTATAAGGTACAACATCCACGAGGAGGACGGTGGCTAATTTACATCCCTATAGGGTTAAAGTACAATATCCATGAGGAGGATGGTGCCTAATTTATCTTCCTATAGGTATAAGATACAACATCCACGAGGAGGACGGTGACTAATTTAAGTTCCTATAAGTTTAAAGTACAAAATCCATGTGGAGGACGGTGGCTAATTTACATTCCTGCAGGTATAAAGTACAACATCCATAAGGAGGACGGTGGTTAATTGACGTTCCTACAGGTATCAGGTACAAAATCCACGAGGAGGACGGTGACTAATTTACCATCCTTTTTCTCCGCAGATGGGAAAAGCCCAACACGAACGAGGATAAACCGATTTTGCCTTTCTCTACATGTACGTAGATGAGAAAATTTTTACAGAGCCTTAGAATATAATCCTCGATTCACAGAATATGAGAAATCCAGTGACCACCAATTCCGGACAGTTGAATAAAAAAGTCAACAACCACATTCTAGTTTAAATATATGTATTTTAAGGAGCCCTCGCGCAGTGCCATAACCCATCCCCATGGAGAGTTTGCCAACAGAAACTCTAATTCAACAAGTTCCTTTCCCTAAAACTGGTTACAGCATTGTATTCATCCGGTTTGCAAAAACCTTTACAGAAAAAACTATTATAAACTGAAGAACGCTTTACTGAGATGTAAGGATAAAAGTTGTGTTTTAATACATATGCTGCAGTACCCTAGGCAAGTTTATTAGTGTATTAACTCTCTTGTACATTCTAAGATTCTATACATATGTAAGCGAAGCAATGAATGGTATGGCGGTGGAATGGAAAATACATTATAGGTGTAGGGTATATGTACAAGGCATATAGCCATGATACAATGATAACAATGATATAAAATACACATTTTCAACTCATCAGTCATCTATTATTTACATACACAGCATGCCAGTTACGATTCAGTACTGCTGATTAAGCGGTGTGCTCTTAATTGTTCACTTTTTTTAAGTGCCGTGTGAAACGATGCGAGACTACATCCCGAACCAAAGCTTCCTTACATCTCCTATTCCTGACTGTCCCATCGTACCTACAATGAAAAAATGTGAACAGAATGCAATCCTGTTAAAGGCTTCCTATTCATTTGTAAAAGACTGAAATCTGGAAATGTATATAGATTGCTACTAATTAAACATATATGCCTGCACACTTTTTAGCAAGCCATGCGCGGAACAAAATTATGAAATTATAATGATAAATAATTAAACACACATCTACATGTAAATGACTATTTGATGACTGCAATATTCTTAGTTACTTTCCTCCTTTTTTATGGCTTTAGTCTTGTCAAATGTTTATACACATTTGAACAGTCTGTATATAGATAACTTGAAAGCTGGAAAGCCATTCCGATACTACTCCATACATAACTGGAGCCAAAATAGCCATATCTAATTATACCAAAAAATAAAAACAAATAGATAAAATACAAGGTAAATACAAACCCATCCACATTTAAAATCTTCTGAATTCGCTCGGTTCCTGATAGCTGGACTAGCTTGTGTACAAGTGCTTTAACTCTGATAGAGTGGAGCCCAAAAGTATGTTCTCTTGGACTTTAGTATCCGTTAATCCACAGGCTGATGGTTCCCCACGTCCACTTTCAGAAGTATTGGCGATCTCTTCATTGGTCTCGCCATGTTCATACTCCCAGTCGACAACAATTTCAGATCGAACAGGCGTCTGGATGGTGTCATCCGTCAGTGTGGGTTGCACAACTTCGGTTAGATATTTCTGACAGACCTGTCCAAATTGATTGTAGAACAATCCCTGTCCAAATCTTGTCGTTTGTTTACGAAGGAGTTCTCGGTTTCATCTGACGTTTCTGAGCTATATAATGAGTCGAAAAAGAAAAATATGTTTGACCGGGGACATGTTATTTAAATAATAGATGTCCCGTTTCAGAGAGCTGAAGAGTTGCTCCACCGCTTGGGTGTCAATGATTCCACTAAGCTCAGGTAGCAGGGAACACCGTCGGAGTATCTCTTGCCTGCTCTTACAGTTTTCTTGGTGGAACCAGTCTAAGAGCGCATAGTGTACGTCAGATCCTGTGACGGGGTTTTTGTTCGATTTGACACAGTCGGGGGAAAAATGGGATTTGTCAGAAATTCGGCCCCGCAATCCAGCTCTCTTTTTTCGGCTCTTGCAATGTTTAAATCTGTATGAGGTGCCAGTCTTCCTTCGTTTGGGGAATAAAAATGTGGAATTATTTTGTTGGCCTGTCTTGCCAGTAGATACGCTATGTCGCAGATGGTGATATTAGGTCGATGTTTCATAGATCTTTCAATGTCGAGATAATCCCTTGAACTTTCAGATCACAGCAGGCTTTTACTGGCATAAACAACACCGTGATGGTAACAACCAACCGCCCATCCTCCTAGAAGAATAAAGAACGTATTTAAGGATAATAAACTTCTTGATGGCTGAGTGATTTTAAGCGTCACAGCCAAAGAGAACGATTTAATAAATACAATGATAGTTTAACTGATGTTGTATCACCTAAAAATGCTCATGTGAGGAAACCTGCCATGTTTATACTTGGCCATATCTAATTGAGTTTATGCGGTTCACTCCAGGTGTCCAGGTTAAGAAATAATTAGGCGGTATTGCGTCTTCTCACCATCCAAATAATTTCTCATAAGCCTTGTCCAATGCCCCACGTGAAATCGACATGTCTCTCAACCTCCTGATCATATCAACAGAGGACCCTTCTGCTTTAACACCCACTTCACGACACATTTTTCGGATTGTCGACACCTGTCAAAAGATATGAGAATTTTTTGGTTTGAGCTGTGTTGAAGCTTTTGTGTTCATCATTATTTCTTCACAGTCTTTATAAATATGGTCGTGGGTTTCCCCCGGGCTCTGCCCATAATGCTGGCCGCCGTCAGCATAAGTGAAATATTCTTGAGTACGGCGTAAAACACCAATCAAATAAATAACTAAATCTTCATAATACTATTCCACCCTAAATATCCGCGAAATTTAAATCCAGCGAATTTGTTTTCGAAGCAAATCACCGAAAATTAATGTCAGAGAAAAAAGGCATTTGCATTATACAGATAAACGTTGAGAGAATATAGGATAAAATATCCCCAGATAAGTACATGCACTTTGAAGTAAGTGCAAATACCCTGAACTCTTAAACGTTCTCTTTTCACTTGAGTGCATACAGTAAATTGTTATTACATCCTACACTGGAAATACCTTTTCATCCTTTAACATCTTGATGATGGTTTCTTCTGGCATCGGTTCGGACACGGGGTCTTCATTATCCTTGTTTATACTTTGAGAACATTTCTTTATTTCCGTGTTGTAAATCAAGTCACCACTGCGAGAGTTTTCGCCAATCCAAGGACTCCAAAACTCGTAGGACGGAGTTATGGTATTTTGTTCTAAAGCACGGGAGAACAACCTGTTAGTAGTTAACCTCATTTGCTAATCACCTGGCCCCTGTTCCACAAAGCAGTCGTAAACTAGGTTGATTGTAACTACCATGACAACTCATGTTAAAGAGATAGGTAGCTATGGTAGTTACAATCAGCTTAGCCTACGTTTGCTTTGGGCCCTGTTCCTCAAAGCAGCCTTATTCTAAGCTGATTATAACTACCTTGACAACCCATGTAAAAGAGATGGGCAGCCATGCTAGTTACAATAACCTTCGCCTACGATTGCTTTGTGGGACAGGGTCGAGATCAATCATTGCTTTCAGTTGAAAATACACACTGTCCTACATTTTCGGACTGGAAGATTGTATCGTGAAAGGTCTTTAAATTTAGACGTAGAGCTTCACTAGTTGTGCAGTAAATTTTGTAGTCAATTGCCAAAACAATAATTAAAATTTGACTACTTTTAGCATATTGATATCTTACCTGGTCGAGTGCCAGGGTTTCTTACGTTGTTCTCAACTGCAGACCAGAAAGCCTTAGCATCAACCGTGTCAGAAACTTCGCCAGACGGAATGGACAAATCAGACACGAAAGATAACAAAGTGACGTCGTTATTGACTTATAGTTGAGTGTGTAGCATTTTCATGTGACCACAAAACTTTCCCCATAACAGGTGTATATCATTGAATAACTTGTACTTCATTTGCGTGTTGGTACATATATTCATCTACCTCCACCTTCATGACGTGTAAAGTATCTGCCCTTACTTATGGCAAGCCATTTCGGCCTAATTCAGATATCTTGAATTTATTTCAAGATATCTTGAATTAATTTTCAGATATCTACAATTCATTTCTAGATTTCTTAAATAGCAGCCTTGTGTTAATATATAGATCATGTATTTCACATATCCGAAAATCCTTTCCAGACATCAAAAATTCTTTTGAACATATCTCGGAATAAAAAACAAGGATGCACATAACCGTAAAAGAGCCACAGAAATTGCGCCAAAATGTACAAAATGCAATAACTGCTCCCTGAGCGGAAACAGAATTAGTACAGATCTGCTCATGCGCACTGCAAGCCATCATGGATGATCGTGGTGATATAATTAAGGAGCATACATTTTGTTCACATAAATAACCAGACAAATGTAGGGCACCTATCACAAAGAGACTTCCAGATATATCAAATTGACGTCTATTTAAGAGATCTTGAATTCATTTTGTTATATCTGAAATGCTTTTTGTGATATATACAGCACGAAATTTATTTTAGATATCTTAAAATGAATTTCAGATGTCTGTAAATGATTTCCAGATATGTCCAAATGAATTCAAGATATCTGGAATGAATTCAAAATGTCTTAAATAAATGCTCTAAGGCCGGAACGGCTTGCCATAGTAAGTAACAGCAAGATATGTCGGAAATTTTGACTTTATACTTCCAGGATAAATAATTATTTAACACCATCAGAGTTTTAGAATTTATTAACAATCCAAATATGGCCTAGTCCGATGGCTTATGAAACTACTTTCAATTTTATGCTTTTGGCATGAAAGTTGACATGTATGGGCAGGTAATCGAATATGTATTTATGGTTTTGCTGTTGGGGTGTTAATGTTAATATTGCTGGATATCTAGAGCGCTTTTCAACCACGTTTATACATGTCATTGTGTAACATTAAATTTAATCTTCTGATTCAGAATATTCAGAAATGTATATCATCCAAATACATGTCTTGTCATATACGTTGCATGCCCACCTACCTGAATGGCGGAACGCTACTTTGCGACAGGTGTCGAAGATAAGTATGGAAGGGTGATACCCACAAAGGACACAATGGAAACTGTAATCGTGGTCAGTACATGCCTCGAAATGTAGGTATGCTTGATGTAAATTGTAAGTATCAACATTCTCTCCGATCATTTCTTGAAGCATGGCAACAGACCTCCCTATTGCAACGTGGTTCTGAAAACAATTAAACGTCAAAATTTTATCTTCAATATTGATAACTGAAGTTTTAGTAAGTATATCCTGACTTGAGATAACATTAAACTGGAAGGTTTGTTGATGTTAAATTTTCTGTTAAAATCTACATTATGCATGCTCAATAGAGTGAAATAAATAAAATAGAGTAAATCTGACATTTTATCATTAAGAAACATAAAACACTTCAGAGTACCTGTAGTCCAGCTCTGATGAAAAGACATACATCAAGCCCAAGGAAAATGACATCATTGAAGTTATGAATGCCCTCGTTCCATTCTTTATATTGATACAACAGTTGGCATCGTTTGCATACCTTGTTGTATACGGTTATATCTGAAAGAGAAGGCGTTTGATAATTCTAAAATTTTATACTTAATTATATTAACTATTATTAATTATATAACGACGAACCATTAGGTTATCCAGACATGGTCTAATTTCAGATAAATGTAACCAAATAGAAAATCAAGGAAATCAAGGAAAGAACTGCCATGCTAAACCATTCCATGCTGAATCATTAATACACTACATCATATTTACGTATATCACTCTCTCCAAAACCTTTTGTGTTTTTTTATGAGAACATTTCCACCGTGGGTGTATATTTGACAAAATATCCACATAATCTTTTCAGTTATATATAGGATCAGACATAAAGGCTTAATATAATTATTTAACAGTGAATATATTACAATGTCATGTTTAATATTAAGCCAAGCTGGTTTTTTCATTGTTCAGTTCTGCTTAGTGTCCTGAATTTGGACCTAGCTTGTGCCAGGATACCGTATGACAAGAATATTGTCGATATATCATGTCCATAACCATTCATTCCTTCAGTTGTTCTGAGCACAGTGACCAAAAGTTCTTGATAGTTGGAGACCTTACCTTTTACCACTAGTTGTAAATGTATTATTTTCGACTTGCTGGAAACAAGACGAACATCGAGTGGTCCTTGGCATCGAGCACATGATGTTTCTCTTGGAGTGATTTCGAGGATACCATCTCTTTTGTGATTTCTGATAATTTGCCTGACTTCCAGAGGGATATCCTTTGGTATACTCCGTGGTAATGATCGGAAATGTTGGCTGTTATTTCTCAGTGGAACTGGCCTTTGGCTCCCGTTTACCTGTTCGGTGTCAGATTCTTGTTGGTCAGTTTCTTGATCAGATAATGACTGCACGTCATCTGACGATATCAATTCTGGTAGTTCTTGTTTTAGATACCATTTGCAGATGAGTTTATGGAGGCATGTGCGAATGCTTTTTGTGCACCTGCATATTGTGGTGTTTCTTTGTTTATCGTACGTTACTATAGTCCGTTGTAGTTTGCACCAGAACCTTTTTTTCCCCGTGTACACAGACAGATGAATATGTCTAGGATAATAGGTCGACTGATGAGGTGGAATGAGTACTACAAATGGGCGTCCTGAGCTTTCAGCTGTTTCTTGGCACTGCTTTAGTTCATTGTATCTACTTTCAGTGATGAAATTTTCACTCCGCATGCATTCAAGCGTGTCTTGTCTAAGAATTGTTTCTCTTCCAGGAATGGCATAAGGAACGGAACGAACGTGATCACACTCAAAGGAACTGTTTCCACCTCTTCTTGCCGCCGATTTCAACTCAATACATGAATTGTTTTCACAAATGCTGATCGGAGTATTTGTGAGCGTATTTTTCTGCAGATGTATCGGGATTTGAGGACCACTTCTTGATTTGGACGAACAATACACTCCTTTGGCTGGATCGATTACAACAGTATGGTGATGATTGTAGACATTAACATCATGCTGTAGAGACTGGTGAGATTTCAAGTGCGATTTCATCCATTTCACTGTTATAATTTTACCACATAGTGTACAACTTGCTCGAAGGGATGACGTCTTTGTTGAAATCTGGGATTCCAATGATCTAGAACAAGTCGTCTTCAGATTAATACTCTGGGTGGCATAGCAATGGTCTTTATCACTTGTCACCGCGTCACTTTCCTGTGCCTCTACTGCATTATTCTGGTGGTTTTCTGATCTGTGTTTTGCACGCGACGAATAAGAATTTTTCGCTGTACGGGTAGAGGGGATTGATTTGGATGCAACAGGCGTGTTAAGACTATTAACACATGTTTGAACGTGGTGCTTCAAGTTCTCTTTGCGAATAATTATCCTTGAACACGACGTGCAGTGGAAATGCCGTGAAGAACTGTGTTCAGTTAGATGGCAAAGAACGGCACCTTTACCTACAAAAATAAACACGTCTTTTGAACATTGTGATAAGTTAGTTATTTATTTCAATGGTGTTTTAAGCCTCAAAAACAGCTCAATTTACAGCCCATGTGATGGCGGTCAGTTTTATGGGCATATGTGCATGGACTGTAGCATATAGCGCAGACTTAAAGCCTAATTAGATTGCTCGCACAGTGAAGCCTTTGAAAAGAAGTTTAAACCCGTGCAGAGCTGATCCAATTTCTTGTGTGAATATATACAGTGTAATTTGACAAATAGATTATGAATCTGGCTTTGTTTTTGTTCTAGCTTTGTTCTAGCTTAAGAAGTTTGACCACAATTTACCTACTGTTCATGCATTAGGCATAAAGAGCTAACCACGAATGTGGCTTTGTTTTGTTTCTTAAGAAGTTTTCGCTTTTAGGCACACTTTATTCTGATTTTTGAGACACGATGCGAAAAACAGTAATGGTGCAATGTTGAAAGTTGGTCAGCAGGACAAATCGTGCTCTTCTCTCGTATCAAATTATTTCAGATGAATAGTTTTCCAGTGATTGGCATTAAAATTTTTGCCACCGTTCATGCATTATGTAAGAAAAACATCTGTTGGCTTTCGAGTTACGGTTAGCGCAGCGGGAGCGTTCTTTACATTGTGTGGTATTAAAACATACTCGCCAAATGACTAATCTGTCTGGTCTAATAGAGAGAATATGTACACAAACACTACACAACTACTATTCACATGAGGCCATTGAGCAGAAGTTCTATTGCAGGCATAGATGATCTGATCTATTTGTGTTAGTTATTTTTTCCCTTGCAAATTAGACACTTGCATTTGCCCGACCGGAAGTTGATGGCATCTTTTTGTTTTACATCCATCTCCGGGGCCAATCACGAAAATAAGATCTCATTGACAGGGAATGTATCTATTTTTTTAACATGAAAAGTTAATCAAAAAGCTCGCCTATCATATAAAGCCGCAGACGATAACTATATATGTACACAGTATTTTAGATGAATGAAACGTATTGATGCTTAATTTTACGTACCGTTTTGTCCCTCAACGCATGCTTTCCAGTGTACAGCTCTCAAATGGTTCTCTACTTTCTTCTTCCTTGTTGGCTTGAACTTTGACGGTGGACATAACGGACAATGGAATGAAATATAGTCTCCTTTACAACAATCCTTGCAACTTTTTACACAACTTAACAATTCATTCACAGACTGAATCACGACAGGTTGGTGTGCTGTCATTGTTACATTGCAGAGTCCAGAAATAAACTCGTCGGAAAAGTGGAAAGCTTTTATAAAAGCTATGTACTACATTAGCCAAACTGCAAAGCTAACAAGTCACCCTGAGATAGTATTACTTCAGCAGACATGCGATGGGAAACTGTGTTTACAAACACACCGCCACCTCGGCTTTCCACGGTCCAGACACACGAAAGTTACCCATAAATTTGTTTTGTTTAGACATTGTGGCAAGTGATGCACGGAGGTATAAAAGTGTAGAAAGAGCAGGCCTATATACTGAATGTTCTTAGAAACTCCACGTTTTTAACTTTAACTGAAAATGTTTTATCTTATAATCGAATTAGAAAATCATTTATACCTCTATCAACATCGAGTTTTTCCAAATATTGTATTGCTCTGGCGTCCGAAAAACATAAACAAACTCGTACATGATAGAACTCGTTAATTTTTCTGGAAATAACTCTCCACCGTCGAATTCCAAGTAAATTGGGATTAGGAGACATGAAGATCATTCATGTGAGACAACATGTCCATATGAACAAAATAAAATAGTCCTACTTAATTTCTAAGCTGAAGATATTGGTCCGAAGTACATTTTAAATTCTTCAACCATAACAAAAGTTATCACGACACTGCAGATATGACTTTCAAGCACTATAGTAGGCCCAATGTTCTAGGTAGTACAAATGAAATGGTATTTGCTTGACATACTTCCTTTTCAGCCATTTCATGAAGATTTCATTCATTGTATGAATAAAATCAAAACGCTATTCAAAAAGCCCGACCCCAATTCATATTGTATTATACATGGATCTTCCGCTGCTTGGTTGTCGGGCAGGGAAAAGCAAATTTTAATGCGAATTGAGTTACATAATTACATTGGCGGTATATTTACATACACCTGTATTGTTGCATTCTTTTGCCTGTACACATATTTGTTAAGAAATATTTTGTGATGTGTGGATTTTTATGATTCTGATCATTTTATTTTTTAAAACTTAATAATAGTAGTAATAAATGCATCTTGCTTAGGTCAAAGAAAACAATTCTGGGTATGAGAAAGTTATAGCTGACAGATTTCCTTGACAAGGAGATAAGTCTGAATTCCTTTTTAAGTCTGAGGACTATAATGTGTTTCTAAAAATTCCACCGTGGTTTGCTGGGCTAGGATGTTATATACATTACGTTGTGAATAAACAAACCATGTGTCCTAAAGAGAGGATGGCGTTAAACAATAATCAAATAAATAAATACATAAATAAAGCAAGTAACTTTATGGTAGCGCGACATATGAAAACCCGATGAGATGGAGACGCCTAATTTAGTTTCAAGTTAAATGTTTTCACTTAGAGAATTCAGGAGCAATAAAGCGGGCGATCACTTGTCCACCAGTGAAATCTGATATATGTGGATGTAAGCTTCTGCGGTATAACAAAATAAACTCGGTCATGCATGAAAGTCAGAGGGCAGACACACAGAATTTAGACGCTTGAACCTTTCTCTGCCATAAGAGGAAATAATGTGTGGGGTGTGTTAAGAAGCAAACTCTGAAAAACTTGCTTGATATCTTTGGCAAAATAAGCTTTCTTAAATATTCAATGTTTCTCGCACTTTACAAATTATGGTCTCAAGCTACACATGTGTATTTTGGGGGTTATAAATAAGGCTATACAACAGCAGCAAAGACCTTGTTTGTCCTTATCAAGGAACTGAGCGTAACAATTCGCCAGGCTTTATATCTCTGCAAGTTTTTACATACTAATTAAATGGACATTGAACGTTAATTGACAACAAGAGCGCTGTGAACAGCTATGCACAGGCAGAGATCAAAAGGGATTACAACATTAAGCGTCAGAAGTTTACTGTACACAGAATAAAGCAATAATAATAAGCATGTAGGCCTACATAAAACATATAACATTTCTAAGTAACAATAAACAACCTATGGTTAATTACCACACAAGTGTGATCAGGCTGGCGAAGAGCTATTATATAACTTATAGGGCTTCCATTCAAATCGGGCTAATACTTAGTTTTAAAAAAGTTTCCTAAACATGTAACAAACCCTGGTATCCATCACCTTACATACATACTTATACATTATATGTTATATATATTTCTCAGAAATAAACAAGGCAACAGTCCTCCGCATATAGATTTTAGCTGTACCAAAACGACATATAACTTATCTATTGTCCTCATAAGTGTGTGTCAATCAATCAGTTAAATCTTTATTAGAAGTTAATTTGGTAATCATCAATGTTGTACTGCATACCTGAAGAATGGAAAACTTTATACCTATAAAGGTTGAACTTTATACCTATAGGAAGGTAAATCAGCCACCGTCCTTCTCATGGATGTTGTACTCTATAGCTATAGGAAGGTAAATTGGTCACCGTCCTCCTCGTGGATGTTGAATTTTATACATGTAGAAAGGTTAATTAGCCACTCTCCTTCTCGTGGATGTTGTACTTTATAACTATAGGAAGATAAATTTTCCACCTTCCTCCTCGTGGATGTGGTACCTTATACGTATGGGAAAGCAACTTAACCACCGTCTTCCTCATGGATGTTCTACTTTATACCAGTAGGAATGTAAATTAGCCACCGTCCTCCTCGTGGATGTTGTACCTCATGCTTACATGGAGGTAAGTTAGCCACCGTCCTCCTCGTGGATGTTGTACCTTATACCTACATGGAGGTAAATTAGCCACCGTCCTCCTTATGGATGTTATACTTTATACCAGTAGGAAGGTAAATCAGGCACCGTCCTCCTCGTGGATGTTGTACCTGACACCTCCAGAAAGGTAAACTAACCACCGTCCTCCTCGTGGATGTTGTACTTTATACCAGTAGGAAGATAAATCAGCCACCGTCCTCCTCGTGGATGTTGAACTTTATACCTATAGAAAGGTAAACTAGTCACCGTCCTCCTCGTGGATGTACTTTATGGCTATAGGAAGGTAAATTAGCCACCGTCCTCCTCGTGGATATTGTACTTTATACCTATATGAGGGTAAATTAGCCACCGTCCTCCTCATGGATGTTGTACCTTATACCTATATGAAGTTAAATTAGCCACCGTCCTCCTCGTGGATGTTGTACCTGATACCTGCAGTAAGGTAAAGTAGCCACCGTCCTCCTCGCGGAGGTTCTACCTGATACCTATAGGAAGGTAAACTAGCAACCGTCCTCCTCGTGGATGTTGTACTTTATGGCTATAGGAAGGTAAATCAGCCACCGTCCTCCTCGTGGATGTTGTACTTTATACCTATATGAGGGTAAATTAGCCACCGTCCTCCTCGTGGATGTTGTACCTTTTACCTGGAGGAAGGTAAATTAGCCACTGTCCTTCTCGTCGATGTTGTATCTTATGCCAGTAGGAAGTTAAATTAGCCACCGTCCTCCTCGTGGGTGTTATACTTTATACCTATGGGGAGGTGAACTAGGCAAGGTCCTCCTCGTGGATCTTTAATATTTTTTCTTCAAGTTAGTGATGGAGGACTATTAGGTTACTAATTAACAATGACACATTAGAGAAGGTCTTCAGGGTTACAGTAATGTCTGTGTTTTCGGATAATAAGGGGTTTAAAGTGTTGAGAATTTATCTGCTCGGCTATAGGCCTATATAAATATACAGGCCTATAGTCTCGTACCTTGCCCAATTATTCGTAAACGAACAAGTTACTTGTTCCGTTCTGCTCATGGATGTCCGTTCTCCTCGTGGACGTTCTCCTCATGGATGGCGACTGCCCAGTGCTACTCGACTGCCCAGTGCTACTCTAATCAGGCGCATGGTGGACAGAGTAAGTTGTCACACTGTATGGGGGAACGACTACTTTATCACTGTTCCAGTAGCTTTGTACACATGTTAGTGCCTTAGGTTAATCTGTGAAGTTAGCTGTGGTGCGGGTTTGTAAAGTTGTGGTTGCTGTTCGGCCAAGGAAGGCCCAAACTAACATCGTTCATACACCAATTTCGTACTCCATGAATGTCCACGCAAATAGTCTTTGTTGTCGCACAAGCCTCATGCAAATAAAATACCAATCTGAAGACCTGCTTTCCACAGTGACTGCAGCACCACCATATGTCCATGCACAGTTTAAGATAGATTTATTATAGCCATAAAGGCTTCCTTTGCCTTACTGTCCTCGGCCACAGGCGCAACCTTACCACTGCTCCAAGGAGAAGCAGGCCATGCGCATGGCTGCTTCAGAATGCTAGGCCAGTACAAGTTGGATAGGCTTTGTGATGAGCATGTGAAAGGCTGTCCTCGATCTTCAGTGAGGCGGGGCTGTTTTACACTGTACATTTAATGATAGTAATCAGACCAGGATGTGCATGACATCAGCATCACTCGCTTTCAGTTGAGCATACCATAGCTATCTCCACCAGCCAATTTCACAAAGCCATTGTTGACTTAAGTCAAAATTTAAAACCTCCCGATAATGTTTAGCATTTGGTATTGGAAGCTGAGATTTTAACACACTTGCTGCAAGATGACATTGAAATGATACACAAAATTTAACTTTTAGGGCTGAAAAAGTAGATTTAAAACTGTATTTGAAATTCTGACGTAGTCATATGTTGCTTTGTGGAATCTGCCCTATGCTTCACGGGATTCTGCAGTTTTGTAAAATTTTATTTACGTGCACATGTTTCATTGGGACATTTTGTATTCAGTGACCCACTGATGATCTGAGCTAGGTGCACTATCTGCTTTTCATGCATTACCACACAAGATTTTGAAATACTGGAGCATTACTATGAATAGGAATTTGCGAGTCACATGGTTTGTCTGGCGGAGAAAAGCCAGTGGTGCACCTTAAAGGACAATCTTGGCTCTTAAGGTAATCTTGACTTGACTTTTGTTAGAAAATCTTCAAGCACGTTTCAAAATAATCCTTAGATCACATAATTTGTATATTTAGAATGAATATATTTAGAGTGTACAAAAATGATCAAGTCTACACAGTAATTAAATCCTCCTTAATTGTGTGGTGTTACACTGTGTCCTGTAACACAGTGGATGGCATAGACTAGAACTGTCTAAATTTTCAACATAATAACTCAAACTGTGAAGCAAACAGTCCTTGTGCATGCATCAGGGTCCCTGACCCTAAGTCAAATTAAAGCTATTAGCTGGGGCCCACGCTACTAGTCATTAACACTTCTAGTAGTCTGGTTCATAGTTCAAAGCTCATAACAACGTGGGGAAAAAGCTAAGAAATATTCGCAGGAATTAACTGGATTTGAAGCACACACCGCTAGATACATTGTCCTTTGGGGCTTGTGTGAAGACCAGTGAAAAGAAAGTAAACATTGCTCTCAGAAAGCAGCGCTGGACTACCTGTATAGCTGTCGAGAAAGCAGTTCTGGGAGTCGGCTCTATAAGCTGTGCATTAATTGCATGCTGAATCGTAGAAATAAGAACAAAAAAAAAAAAAAAACGCTAAACTAACCCTAGACTGTCATCAATTACAATGGGCCCAGCACTGAAGACAAGCATAGAGAATAGTTATATTTGATCTGCTGATTGCCAAAAAAAAAAGACAGAAAGAAGATAATGTTGCAAAGTTGATGTCCTATTCCACAGTAAACTGTAGTGAGGGGCCTCCGTGGCTCATTTGGTTAGCGCACTAGTGCAGCGTGATTACCCAGGAGTCTCCCACCAATGTGGTCACAAGGGGCCTCCGTGGCTCAGTTGGTTAGTGCACTAGTGCAGCATGATTACCCAGGAGTCTCCCACCAATGTGGTCACAAGGGGCCTCCGTGGCTCAGTTTGTTAGCGCGCTAGTGCAGCGTAATGACCCAGGAATCTCCCACCAATGTGGTCACAAGGGGCCTCCGTGGCTCAGTCGGCTAGTGCAGCGTAATGACCCAGGAGTCTCCCACCAATGTGGTCACAAGGGGCCTCCGTGGCTCAGTTGGTTAGCGCACTAGTGCAGCGTAATGACCCAGGAGTCTCCCACCAATGTGGTCACAAGGGGCCTCCATGGCTCAGTCGGTTAGCGCACTAGTGCAGCGTAATGACCCAGGAGTCTCCCACCAGTGTGGTCACAAGGGGCCTCCGTGGCTCAGTCGGTTAGCGCACTAGTGCAGCGTAATGACCCAGGAGTCTCCCACCAATGTGGTCACAAGGGGCCTCTGTGGCTCAGTCAGTTAGCGCGCTAGTGCAGCGTAATGACCCAGGAGTCTCCCACCAATGTGGTCACAAGGGGCCTCCGTGGCTCAGTCGGTTAGCGCACTAGTGCAGCGTAATGACCCAGGAGTCTCCCACCAATGTGGTCGCTGTGAGTTCAAGTCCAACTCATGCCAGCTTCCTCTCCGGCCGTAATTGGAAAGGTCTGTCAGCAACCTGCGGATGGTCGTGGGTTTCCCCCGGGCTCTGCCCAGTATCCACCCACCATAACGCTGACCGTCGTCGTACAAGTGAAATATTCTTGAGTACGGCGTAAAACACCAATCAAAATAAATAAATAAATTAAACTGTACTGATAAATTTCATGCAGTCTTGCATAAAGCTTGCATGTTAAATTTTGGAGAGAAAGATTTTTCTGGAAATTTTTTGCATGTCAGACTCAAACTCAAGTATTTTTGGGGAATTTTTAGGGCCATCCACTAAGAAACTGCTAACTGCTAATTTTATGCTGATAGCTTTAGCCATTCTGGCGAAGATGATTTTTTAAGCTTATCAGTAAAATTCAAAGTGAACGCTAATTCATGTGACTACCCAAACAGCACAAAATGTCAAAAGTTGCTTCCTATGTTTGTTTTTAAAACTGCACAGTTCAGTTTTGCTACCTTTATCTGTTTTCAAGATGTTGTTTTATGAACTGATTAAGAATAATATTAATAATAATCAAAACAATTTCAATAGGTGTCCTGCTAGGATAGCGTGGACCCCTCATTTCAATAGGTGTCCTGCTAGGATAGCGTGGACCCCTCATTAATCATTCAGTGTTTATGGTTTATGTTTGTAACACTTATTTAGGTGTTATAAATCGAATTTAATTGATACTTTCTACATGGGTGCCCTACATGGGGTTCCCTACATGGAGTGCCCAACATGGGGTGCCTACATGGAGTGCCCTACATGGGAAGCCCTACATGGAGAGCCCTACATGGGGTGCCCTACATGGAGTGCTGTATATGGGGTGCGTACATGGAGTGCCCTACATGGGGAGCCCTGCATGCAGAACCCTACATGGGGTGCCCTACATGAGGATTGTTTTACATGATAGTTCAGACATGTACTGTATATGAGAAGTAGAGATATGCGTGCTTTAGTCCATACTTCAATTGTCTTTGAACATATTTGGATTAATCTTAATTACTGTACTGTTCATTTTATATGTGTTGTATGTATTCACTGTTTGATGCGAATTCTTTTTTGCCTTATCTTAAAAACAAATTAGCCGACCTATTTTTTCTAGTGTGCAGCCATTCCCCATTTTTCTTATTCTGGCCATTGCACACTTTCATGTACTTTAAGGTGATGCATGTATAAGGTGGCAAACTAACACAGATAAAGGACGTGGGTTTACAAGAGCTGCCACCTGTGCCATTAAGCTGACAGGCCAGACTATGCAACTATTCAATCTAGCAACTACAGTAGAAACGCACCCTTTAGCCGCATTCGTCTGGTCCAAACATGCTTGAACTGACGACACTCTGGAAATGTTGATATAACACTGCCAGCACTGATTAAATAAGGAAATAATTTATGTTTTAGGAGTATGGAGTGAACAACAAACTTAGCCGAGCTGCTTCCATATACAGACATTGGCCATGGGGGACACAAGCTCAGGAGATACTTCTAGCCCCAATAATGGCAGCACTAAATGGGTGGCCAGAGCTACAGGTGATGATGATGAAACTCTGTGTCACTCAGGAGCTTTGGTGGAATCAGACATTTCCTCTTTGGTTGGTAATGACCAAAAGAGATTTGAAACCAGTCAACCTGTTCCCTCCAAACCAGATGATTACAGCGAGTTCTGCCCTGTGTCAAGCTCAAATGAAACTGCCGGGATTGTTAGCCTTCCTGCCATATCTACTCAAAGCCCTTCTCGCAAGCGTCAAGATACAGCAGGAGATTTCCCTAGGTTATCCAAGTCAGCTATAAGAGCTTCTGTCTCCTCTACATGTGGCCAGTCCTCCGACACTGATGACAAGAAGGATGTCCGAGACAGGAACTCCACCATCTCTGTTTTAGACAAGGACTCTTCCCCGGATTCACATGTAAAACTGTCAAGCTCAGATGGTGAGGAGTTCTTCGTGAATGCCACCCTGCTCTCTTCCCAGTCTGGGTATTTTAATAGTTGTCTGAGAAGTGGCATGAAAGAATCATTAACAAAAACTGTTCAATTTGCCAATCTGACATCATCAGCCCTCAGTATGACTGTGAACTTTATCAAGACTTCAGCCTGTGACTTGTCTCTGTCCTGCGTTAGGGAGATGTTGTTTGCAGCCACCTATTTACAAATCCCAGACCTTCAGAATTACTGCTGTGCTTTTTTGACAGATGAAATAAACATTAACACATACACCACTATATATGGCATCGCAAAAAGCTTTGGTTTAACAGAAGTCCAATTGTCCTTGAAATCATTCCTGTGTAAATCACTGTCAAAGTTTTCTGAAACAGAACATTTCAAAGAGCTTCCGCTCGATCAGCTGATCGAAGTTTTGGGTAGTGATGATCTAAATGTGGTTTCAGAGAAAGAAGTGCTTGAGATGATTGTTTTATGGCTTCAAAACAACAAAGAAGCCATGGAACAGTCCAGTGAGCTTCCCGGTAAACTGCTCAACACTGTCAGAATACCCTGCCTATATACTAACTCTCATTCAGATATCAGCACAGTGTTAAACTCTGCTGTCAAGGACAATATTCAAGTTGAGGATTTTCTCTCTCGTCTCAAGCATTACCAAGATCATCCAGAACTATGCCACAAACTGCTCATAGAAAACAACTCAAAGGTACGTAAAGGTGTAGAGGTCATGATGACCTTGGGAGGTTTGGAACAAGGGATCTGGAAGAAGCAGCCGAGCAACAAGACAAAGTTTGCTCTGACATCTGCACTTCCTGATAGCACTGACACAGACCTGGACTGCCCTACGGAGCCGTTTGTTCTCTATGACAAACACACCTCTCGTTTACTGACCAAGGTGTATGAACACTGCACCTGTACCCTGGATAACTACGTCTACCTGCTGGGAGGGCAGACTGCAGAACATGACCGGGCCCAGCTTGCCACAAGTGCTGTCTACAGATTTGACCCTAGAGTCTTTGAGTGGACAGAGGTATAAATAAAGTCAGCGGTGTTTCATTCATCATATGTGATGAATTAAATGGGCAACATTTCTGTAGTAGATGCTGAAAACAAGATGAATTTTGATTTTTGATTTTTTTTTTTTACGAAAACCTGTGTACAAGTATAAGTCCTACTACGTTTAAAGTTAGAAGCCTTCAGTTTTACCTTGAAGTTAAAGGTCATGTAGCTGACATCATTAAACGTCAACAGAGTGTATATTGTACAGTACTCATGTATAAACATATATACTTGAGCTATTGGTATGCTTTTTTTTATTTTTATTAAATGACCTGAATAAGCCAAGTCTACACCTTAAGTATCATGCAAATCAGTGCTAAATCTCACATTCAAACTCAAACTTACATGAATACCGGTAATAATGCATAGTACATTTGGAAAGAATGTATTTATTTCATGTGCCAGTCAGTACATGATGATATGTGTGCGTGCTGGAATTTTGCCAGAATGTGGATGATTGTTAAAGGGATACAGAATCATTTTTGATTGGCTGGTGTGAGGGGTAGGCAGTTCCAGGCTATGACCAACGTAATCGGAATTGAAGGTGTGGCAGATTTATTCAAGCATGACCAAGGCTGCAGGATTTAACCTAAGAAATCCCATGTCCTCTATCAGCCAATCAGCTTCGATTCGGTATCCCTTTTAAATGCTCATTAAGGAATAGCAATTTATGGACAAGTACCCTGTTTTAAAATTTCCTTCTTTTATAGCATTCCTTAACTAATTTCTGAAAAGTTACATTATCCTTTCCTTCTCTTTTCATCCATCGTAAAAAAATTGTTAAAATTTAATACTCATCTATAATTACAAGCCTGGTGTTTTGTTACTGATACGTGCATTTCAGCTGTGTCCCATGAACACATGCAGAAGTCTGTTTTATGTTGGCTGTGTGAACGGGAGGCTCTATGCTGTTGGGGGTGCCAGCTGCTTGGGAATGGAGAACACAGTAGAGTGCTACTTGCCCTCAGCCAATCAGTGGACGTACACAAAACCCATGCACACCAAGCTACACGAACACGCAGGTATGTAGATATGTCCAATTTTCAGTTGTGTAATAACTTAGATCTCGGAATGCCATTTCTAACATTTTTTGTCTTTGTCAGGAAGAATCTCAGGAAGGTTTTGTGATTCATTAAAGGAAAAGTCAACAAACTGTACAACAGAAAGACTAAGTCTGGCTTATATGTGCTTCCTCTCCGGCTGTACATGGGAAACAACCTGCGGATGGTTGTGTGTTTCCCTGGGTTTCCTCATGCCATATGTGCTTCCTCTCCGGCTGTACATGGGAAACAACCTGCGGATGGTTGTGTGTTTCCCTGGGTTTCCTCATGACATGTGCTTCCTCTCCGGCTGTACATGGGAAACAACCTGCGGATGGTTGTGTGTTTCCCTGGGTTTCCTCCTGACATATGTGCTTCCTCTCCGGCTGTACATGGGAAACAACCTGCGGATGGTTGTGTGTTTCCCTGGGTTTCCTCATGACATATGTGCTTCCTCTCCGGCTGTACATGGGAAACAACCTGTGGATGGTTGTGTGTTTCCCTGGGTTTCCTCATGCCATATGTGCTTCCTCTCCGGCTGTACATGGGAAACAACCTGCGGATGGTTGTGTGTTTCCCTGGGTTTCCTCATGCCATATGTGCTTCCTCTCCGGCTGTACGTGGGAAACAACCTGCAGATGTTTGTGTGTTTCCCTGGGTTTCCTCCTGACATATGTGCTTCCTCTCCGGCTGTACATGGGAAACAACCTGCGGATGGTTGTGTGTTTCCCTGGGTTTCCTCATGCCATATATGCTTCCTCTCCGGCTGTACATGGGAAACAACCTGCGGATGGTTGTGTGTTTCGCTGGGTTTCCTCATGCCATATGTGCTTCCCCTCCGGCTGTACATGGGAAACAACCTGTGGATGGTTGTGTGTTTCCCTGGGTGTCCTCATGACATGTGCTTCCTCTCCGGCTGTACATGGGAAACAACCTGCGGATGGTTGTGTGTTTCCCTGGGTGTCCTCATGACGTATGTGCTTCCTCTCCGGCTGTACATGGGAAACAACCTGCGGATGGTTGTGCGTTTCCCTGGGTGTCCTCATGACATATGTGCTTCCTCTCCGGCTGTACATGGGAAACAACCTGCGGATGGTTGTGCGTTTCCCTGGGTTTCCTCATGACATATGTGCTTCCTCTCCGGCTGTACATGGGAAACAACCTGCGGATGGTTGTGCGTTTCCCTGGGTTTCCTCATGCCATATATGCTTCCTCTCCGGCTGTACATGGGAAACAACCTGCGGATGGTTGTGTGTTTCCCTGGGTTTCCTCATGACATATGTGCTTCCTCTCCGGCTGTACATGGGAAACAACCTGCGGTAGTTGTGTGTTTCCCTGGGTTTCCTCATGACATATGTGCATACTCTCCGGCTGTACATGGGAAACAACCTGCAGATGGTTGTGTGTTTCCCTGGGTGTCCTCATGACATATGTGCTTCCTCTCCGGCTGTACATGGGAAACAACCTGCGGATGGTTGTGTGTTTCCCTGGGTTTCCTCATGCCATATGTGCTTCCTCTCCGGCTGTACATGGGAAACAACCTGTGGATGGTTGTGTGTTTCCCTGGGTTTCCTCATGCCATATGTGCTTCCTCTCCAGCTGTACATGGGAAACAACCTGCGGATGGTTGTGTGTTTCCCTGGGTTTCCTCCTGACATATGTGCTTCCTCTCCGGCTGTACATGGGAAACAACCTGCGGATGGTTGTGTGTTTCCTTGGGTGTCCTCATGCCATATGTGCTTCCCCTCCGGCTGTACATGGGAAACAACCTGCGGATGGTTGTGTGTTTCCCTGGGTGTCCTCATGACATATGTGCTTCCTCTCCGGCTGTACGTGGGAAACAACCTACGGATGGTTGTGTGTTTCCCTGGGTTTCCTCATGACATGTGCTTCCTCTCCGGCTGTACATGGGAAACAACCTGCGGATGGTTGTGTGTTTCCCTGGGTGTCCTCATGACATAATACTGACTACCGTCAAAATTGTGAAGTCAAAATATTCTTGAGTATGGATTAAAACACCAATCAAATGCCAAAATAAAACAAGACAGAAAACATCAGATTCTCATCCAGAGGATGCACTGAAAATTGAGGCAATATGACTGACCAAAAATTAGACGTTAAGAGGGACATGGCCGTCTACGGTATGGCTCATGCATGGAAATGGGGTTGTCTCATATATATTAAAAATGATGTAGACTTTATTGCTGGTGGTACAAGAATTTTCATTAAAGAAAAATGAACAAAACGTTCGAGTAGATACATGTATGGATTGGTTTCAAAATATGTGTGATAAACAATATGACAAAAAGCACACTGTACAAAAGCTAAGTAAACTTGTGAATGAACAGTCATGTACAGTGTTTTTGGTCTTACCATTTATAAAAATTATGAGCAAAATGTTATTTCTTAATAATACATAAGCAAAATCAATAGTTATCTTTTAGAAAGTAGATGTCTTGAATTCACATGTACTTCAAAATGATGGTGCATTGAACATGTGACATGTCTGGAAGCTGAGATACATGTAGGAGTGAACTTACTGTGGCCAAAACCTGAATTGCTAACCAAAAGGAAAAAAAGTTATTGGTAAAGTTCTTGACATATGCTAATGTGATTGATTCACTTCAAAGCATGTACGCTCTCTGGTTGTTAGCATGCTAGCGCTGCACTGTGACATAGGAGCCTCAAGTCTGCCTCGTGCGGGCTCCCTCTCCGGTTGTACTTGGCAAGGTCTGCCAAGAGACCTGTGGATGGTGCTGGATTTCCCCCAGACTCAGCCGAGTTTCCTTCTCCATAATGATGGCTGCTGTTGTATAAGTGAAATATTCTAGAGTACATAGTAAAACACGAATCAGATAAATCAATCGACCGTAAGTGGGAAGGTCTGCCAGCAATCTGTGGATGGTCGTGGGTTTCCATCGGGCACTGCCCGGTTTCTTCCCGCCATAATGATGGTCGCCATCGTATTAGTGAAATATTCTTGACGTAAAACACCAATCAAATAAATAAATAAATAAAGGTAAATCAGTCAATCAAAGTATGGATGTCTTGCACGTTTCAGGCTGTGTACATGAAGATCACATTTACATCTCCGGAGGCCATGATGGCATGAATGGGACATGCTCTAGCCTGTGGTGTTTTCAGCCAAACGAAGATTCCTGGTCAGAGAGAGCACAAATGAGAAATGCTCGTGCCAACCACAAAATGGTTACCCTGGACGGGAAGTTGCTTGCCTTTGGAGGCTGTCAGTGCATAGACACCACAGTGGAAGACATCTGGGTATGGTTGTCAAGGAATATGCAAATGTATCAAATGTTAAAAATGACAAGGAGTTGCCATAAATCCATACTCACTTCAGCTCAACTGCAATGCTTGCACATACAATGATATATACTCCAGAATATTTAAAAACTTTGGCAGTTGATTTTGGGGTGGACGAAATCACCTAGAGCCCTCAGAAAACATCCTGTGTACTGATAAACACCTGATTTGATTGGTTATGGCTAAGTGGTTGGGGTTTCTGTTTGAATCTTCCAGCTGTTTTAACTTACTTTCCTACCTGTTACAAGCTATCCTTAAGGGCCAGTAAATCTATCAGCCTATTGTAAGAGACCATTATGTTTACCGTCACATGCATGTAAATGTGAATTCCAGTGTACTGCTCTAAGGTTCCTTAGTGTCCAGATTGTAAATTTGGTTAGAAGCTGGCTTTGGATTACACTTTAACGATGAAGGCTAACAGTTAATCTGTTTCATCTCATAACAGATAATACAGATATAGTGGTATTTTATGTCTTCTCGTCTTCTGTTCAACAGGAATGCGAGAGTTACGATATAGCCATGGACCAGTGGACAGTGATCACCTCTTTACCCAGACTCTCATCTTGCTTGTCGGCCATTACAGTGGGCAAGCTCATCCTGTGTTTTGGAGGCTACACTTTCTCCTTCTGTAAATATGTAGACATGGTTCAAGTGTACAACACAGAAGACAACTCCTGGAAAACATTTAAGCTACACATGAATGTCCCAAAGTGTTTGCTTTGTGAAAAAGTTGTTGTCAACGAAATGCTGTTGTATGCTGAGTGAAGTGTGGTAAACTAGTGATCTCATGTTAGACAGTGGTTACCAGAAGACACATGTTGTTTGCATCATGCTAACTATAAATAAGTTCATTGTTAATATGATATTAAACCTCAAGTCTCTGTAACTGAATAATTTTGACACAATATATTGTTTACTCTTATGATATTCATTTTTTCATGTGGCTGCAATGTTCTGCAACAAAGTTACCTGCATGTATTTTTTTGATGGCATTACTGAGCTCTTCCTGAAATGAAGCCTATGCATTAAAGGAAAAGACAATAGGTGTGAGACATGTCAGTAGATGTGAGACATCGCAAGAGATGTGAGACATGACAGTAGATGTGACATGTCAGTAGATGTGAGACATCGCAATAGATGTGAGACATGACAGTAGATGTGACATGACAGTAGATGTGAGAGATCGCAATAGATGTGGGACATGACAATAGGTTGAAAAACATTTGTAGCGTCAAAACAAAATTCTTTTATTTGGGGTCAACCAATAGTCAAATAAACAAGTAAATTTTGGATTATTCACAGAATAAAGGCAATAAAAACAAAGTCAAAAAGTTTCACATTACAACATTTTCAATGGGAAATTGTATGGAATATCTTCTGCCAACCTGTGTTTCGTGTACTTGGTCATTTTGAACAGTAGCCAATTTTTCTGACTTTATGTTTTTTTGTTAAAATAATTCTTGAATGTGCTATATAGATTTTTATTAAATAATTGGAATTATCATCTCTCTTCAAAGGTTTTTTGTGTGTGTGTGTGTGTTTTATTATCATACATGTCTGTTACTTTAGGGGATGTTTTTATGTATATTATCAAAATTGAAAGAAAAAACTTCATTTCTTACAGCTGACTTTTCTAACTTTTCCAACTTTCAATACATTATTATAAACCGTCCCAGTGTGTCAACTTGACGTGAGAATTTTTTCTCAGCTACACAATCGTGGGGTGGGATTGTTGTGTTGGGTGTTTTCCGCCGCGGCCAAGCAGGGTAGCACACCAGCTCGGCGCAATGACCCTGGAGCTTCCTACCAATCTCATGAATGTAGTCACAGAGTTCAATAACGTAGGAAGATCTGCCTACAACTTGCGGATGGTCGTAGGTATCCCTCAGGCTCTGCCTGCTTTCCTCTCACCATAATGCTGGCCATTGTCAAATCAAATTGAATAAAAACACAATCATGGGATGAATGTGTAAATGACTCTAGCCCATAACAAACGAGGTGACGTTTGCATATGCAATTCCCGTTGATCTGCCCATGGCTTGAAGTCAGAGGTTTGTCAGGCACCTGAAGGTTTCTTAGGGCTATGTTGAGTATCCGACGCCCAGACATTTCAGACTGATGGATTTCCTTTAGAAAGTGATTTGACAAAAAGTAGTATTATCTTTTATGCCGGCTCTTTTCCATAAACTTGCCTCCCGTGATTTTAGTGAAATTTTTTGAGATAAAAAAATATATTCTAACCAGGAGACGACTAATATCACTGAAATGCAGCACATGCAGTGTTAAATCCCAACCATTCGTTCATTTATTCCAAACAGAAATGTACCTTAGAACCTTCCTGTCAGTACAACTACGCTGCTCTTGCTGGGAGAGCCTTTCCTTCATCATGGCAAGCTGTCCAATTTAGAACCGGCCATGTCTGTACAGCTGCACTGCCCTAGCTGGGAGAGCCTTTCTTTCATGGTAGCAAACTGTCAAATTTAGAACTGACCCTGTCTGTACAGCTACACTGCCCTAGCTGGGAGAGCCTTTCCTTCATCATGGCAAACTGTAGAAGTTAGAACCGGCCCAATCTGTACAGCTACATTGCCCTAGTGGGGAGAACCTTTCCTTCATCATGGCAAACTGTAGAAGTTAGGACCGGCCCAGTCTGTACAGCTACATTGCCCTAGCTGGGAGAGCCTTTCCTTCGTGGTAGGAAACTGTAGAAGTTAGGACCGGCCCAGTCTGTACAGCTACATTGCCCTAGTTGGGAGAACCTTTCCTTCATCATGGCAAACTGTCGAAATTAGGACCGGCCCTATCTGTACAGCTACATTACCCTAGCTGGGAGAACCTTTCCTTCATCATGGCAAACTGTCAAAGTTAGTACCGGCCCTATCTGTACAGCTACATTGCCCTAGTGGGGAGAACCTTTCCTTCATCATGGCAAACTGTCAAAGTTAGAACCGGCCCAGTCTGTACAGCTACACTGCCCTAGCTGGGAGAGGCTTCCTTCACGATAGCAAGCTGCACTGCCCTAGCTGGGAGAGCCTTTCTTTCATGGTAGCAAACTGTCAAATTTAGAACCGGCCCAGTCTGTACAGCTACACTGCCCAAGCTGGGAGAGCCTTTCTTCCATCATAGCAAACTGCCGAAGTTAAAACCAGCCCTGTCTTTACAGCTACACTGCCCTAGCTGGGAGAGCCTTTCCTTCATGGTAGCAAACTGTAGAAGTTAGGACCGGCCCAGTCTGTAGAGCTACATTGCCCTAGTGGGGAGAACCTTTCCTTCATCATGGCAAACTGCAGAAGTTAGTACCGGCCCTATCTGTACAGCTACATTACCCTAGTGGGGAGAACCTTTCCTTCATCATGGCAAACTGTAGAAGTTAGAACCGGCCCAGTCTGTACAGCTACACTGCCCTAGCTGGGAGAGGCTTTCCTTCATGATAGCAAGCTGCACTGCCCTAGCTGGGAGAGCCTTTCTTTCATGGTAGCAAACTGTCAAATTTAGAACCGGCCCTGTCTGTACAGCTACACTGCCCTAGCTGGGAGAGCCTTTCCTTCATCATGGCAAACTGTAGAAGTTAGGACAGGCCCTGTCTGTACAGCCACATTGCCCTAGCTGGGAGAGCCTTTCCTTCATCATGGCAAACTGTGAAATTTAGGACCGGCCTAGTCTGTACAGCTACATTGCCCTAGCTGGGAGAGCCTTTCCTTCATGGTAGCAAACTGTAGAAGTTAGAACCGGCCCTGTCTGTACAGCTACATTGCCCTAGCTGGGAGAGGCTTTCCTTCATGATAGCAAGCTGCACTTCCCTAGCTGGGAGAGCCTTTCTTTCATGGTAGCAAACTGTCAAATTTAAAACCGGCCCAGTCTGTACAGCTACACTGCCCTAGCTGGGAGAGCCTTTCTTTCATCATAGCAAACTGTCGAAGTTAAAACCAGCCCTGTCTGTACAGCTACACTGCCCTAGCTGCAAGAGCCTTTCCTTCATCATGGCAAACTGTAGAAGTTAGGACTGGCCCTATCTGTACAGCTACATTACCCTAGCTGGGAGAGGCTTTCCTTCATCATGGCAAACTGTAGGAGTTAGGACCGGCCCTATCTGTACAGCTACATTACCCTAGCTGGGAGAGGCTTTCCTTCATCATGGCAAACTGTCAAAGTTAGAACCGGCCCAGTCTGTACAGCTACACTGCCCTAGCTGGGAGAACTTTTCTTTCATCATGGCAAACTGTCAAAGTTAGAACCGGCCCAGTCTGTACAGCTACACTGCCCTAGCTGGGAGAACCTTTCCTTCATCATGGCAAACTGCAGAAGGTAGGACCGGCCCAGTCTGTACAGCTACACTGCCCTAGCTGGGAGAACCTTTCCTTCATCATGGCAAACTGTAGAAGTTAGGACCGGCCCTATCTGTACAGCTACATTACCCTAGCTGGGAGAGGCTTTCCTTCATCATGGCAAACTGTCAAAGTTAGTACCGGCCCTATCTGTACAGCTACATTGCCCTAGCTGGGAGAGTCTTTCCTTCAACATGGCAAACTGTCAAAGTTAGGACCGGCCCAGTCTGTACAGCTACATTGCCCTAGTGGGGAGAACCTTTCCTTCATCATGGCAAACTGTAGAAGTTAGGACCGGCCCTGTCTGTACAGCTTCATTGCCCTAGCTGGGAGAGGCTTTCCTTCATGATAGCAAGCTGCACTGCCCAAGCTGGGAGAGCCTTTCTTTCATGGTAGCAAACTGTCAAATTTAGAACCGGCCCTGTCTGTACAGCTACACTGCCCTAGCTGGGAGAGCCTTTCCTTCATCATGGCAAACTGTAGAAGTTAGGACCGGCTCTGTCTGTACAGCTACATTGCCCTAGCTGGGAGAGCCTTTCCTTCATCATGGCAAACTGTAAAAGTTAGGACCGGCCCAATCTGTACAGCTACATTGCCCTAGCTGGGAGAGCCTTTCCTTCATGGTAGCAAACTGTAGAAGTTAGAACTGGCCCTGTCTGTACAGCTACATTGCCCTAGCTGGGAGAGGCTTTCCTTCATGATAACAAGCTGCACTGGCCTAGCTGGGAGAGCATTTCTTTCATGGTAGCAAACTGTCAAATTTAGAACCGGCCCAGTCTGTACAGCTACACTGCCCTAGCTGGGAAAGCCTTTCTTCCATCATGGCAAACTGTCGAAGTTAAAACCAGCCCTGTCTGTACAGCTACACTGCCCTAGCTGGGAGAGCCTTTCCTTCATCATGGCAAGCTGTCGAAATTAGAACCGGCCCAATCTGTACAGCTACATTGCCCTAGCTGCAAGAGCCTTTCCTTCATCATGGCAAACTGTAGAAGTTAGGACCGGCCCTATCTGTACAGCTACATTACCCTAGCTGGGAGAGGCTTTCCTTCATCATGGCAAACTGTAGAAGTTAGGACCGGCCCTATCTGTACAGCTACATTACCCTAGCTGGGAGAGGCTTTCCTTCATCATGGCAAACTGTCAAAGTTAGAACCGGCCCAGTCTGTACAGCTACACTGCCCTAGCTGGGAGAACTTTTCTTTCATCATGGCAAACTGTCAAAGTTAGAACCGGCCCAGTCTGTACAGCTACACTGCCCTATCTGGGAGAACCTTTCCTTCATCATGGCAAACTGCAGAAGTTAGGACCGGCCCAGTCTGTACAGCTACACTGCCCTAGCTGGGAGAACCTTTCCTTCATCATGGCAAACTGTAGAAGTTAGGACCGGCCCTATCTGTACAGCTACATTACCCTAGCTGGGAGAGGCTTTCCTTCATCATGGCAAACTGTCAAAGTTAGTACCGGCCCTATCTGTACAGCTACATTGCCCTAGCTGGGAGAGGCTTTCCTTCAACATGGCAAACTGTCAAAGTTAGGACCGGCCCAGTTTGTACAGCTACATTGCCCTAGTGGGGAGAACCTTTCCTTCATCATGGCAAACTGTAGAAGTTAGGACCGGCCCTGTCTGTACAGGTACATTGCCCTAGCTGGGAGAGCCTTTCCTTCATGGTAGCAAACTGTAGAAGTTAGGACCGGCCCAGCCTGTACAGCTACATTGCCCTAGTGTGGAGAACCTTTCCTTCATCATGGCAAACTGTCGAAATTAGGACCGGCCGTATCTGTACAGCTACACTGCCCTAGCTGGGAGAACCTTTCCTTCATCATGGCAAACTGTCAAAGTTAGTACCGGCCCTATCTGTACAGCTACATTGCCCTAGTTGGGAGAACCTTTCCTTCAACATGTCAAACTGTCAAAGTTAGAACCGGCCCAGTCTGTACAGCTACACTGCCCTAGCTGGGAGAGCCTTCCTTCACAATAGCAAGCTGCACTGCCCTAGCTGGGAGAGCCTTTCTTTCATGGTAGCAAACTGTCAAATTTAGAACCGGCCCAGTCTGTACAGCTACACTGCACAAGCTGGGAGAACCTTTCTTCCATCATAGCAAACTGTCGAAGTTAAAACCAGCCCTGTCTGTACAGCTACACTGCCCTAGCTGGGAGAGCCTTTCCTTCATGGTAGCAAACTGTAGAAGTTAGGACCGGCCCAGTCTGTACAGCTACATTGCCCTAGTGGGGAGAACCTTTCCTTCATCATGGCAAACTGCAGAAGTTAGTACCGGCCCTATCTGTACAGCTACATTGCCCTAGTGGGGAGAACCTTTCCTTCATCATGGCAAACTGTAGAAGTTAGAACCGGCCCTGTCTGTACAGCTACACTGCCCTAGCTGGGAGAGCCTTTCCTTCATGGTAGCAAACTGTAGAAGTTAGAACCGGCCCTGTCTGTACAGCTACATTGCCCTAGCTGGGAGAGGCTTTCCTTCATGATAACAAGCTGCACTGCCCTAGCTGGGAGAGCCTTTCTTTCATGGTAGCAAACTGTCAAATTTAGAACCGGCCCAGTCTGTACAGCTACACTGCCCTAGCTGGGAGAGCCTTTCTTCCATCATGGCAAACTGTCGAAGTTAAAACCAGGCCTGTCTGTACAGCTACACTGCCCTAGCTGGGAGAGCCTTTCCTTCATCATGGCAAGCTGTCGAAATTAGAACCGGCCCAATCTGTACAGCTACATTGCCCTAGCTGCAAGAGCCTTTCCTTCATCATGGCAAACTGTAGAAGTTAGGACCGGCCCTATCTGTACAGCTACATTACCCTAGCTGGGAGAGGATTTCCTTCATCATGGCAAACTGTAGAAGTTAGGACCGGCCCTATCTGTACAGCTACATTACCCTAGCTGGGAGAGGCTTTCCTTCATCATGGCAAACTGTCAAAGTTAGAACCGGCCCTATCTGTACAGCTACACTGCCCTAGCTGGGAGAACTTTTCTTTCATCATGGCAAACTGTCAAAGTTAGAACCGGCCCAGTCTGTACAGCTACACTGCCCTAGCTGGGAGAACCTTTCCTTCATCATGGCAAACTGCAGAAGTTAGGACAGGCCCAGTCTGTACAGCTACACTGCCCTAGCTGGGAGAACCTTTCCTTCATCATGGCAAACTGTAGAAGTTAGGACCGGCCCTATCTGTACAGCTACATTACCCTAGCTGGGAGAGGCTTTCCTTCATCATGGCAAACTGTAGAAGTTAGGACCGGCCCTGTCTGTACAGCTACATTGCCCTAGCTGGGAGAGCCTTTCCTTCATGGTAGCAAACTGTAGAAGTTAGGACCGGCCCAGTCTGTACAGCTACATTGCCCTAGTGGGGAGAACCTTTCCTTCATCATGGCAAACTGTCGAAATTAGGACCGGCCGTATCTGTACAGCTACATTACCCTAGCTGGGAGAGCCTTTCCTTCATCATGGCAAACTGTCAAAGTTAGTACCGGCCCTATCTGTACAGCTACATTGCCCTAGTGGGGAGAACCTTTCCTTCATAATGGCAAACTGTCAAAGTTAGAACCGGCCCAGTCTGTACAGCTACACTGCCCTAGCTGGGAGAGGCTTCCTTCACAATAGCAAGCTGCACTGCCCTAGCTGGGAGAGCCTTTCTTTCATGGTAGCAAACTGTCAAATTTAGAACCGGCACAGTCTGTACAGCTACACTGCCCAAGCTGGGAGAGCCTTTCTTCCATCATAGCAAACTGTCGAAGTTAAAACCAGCCCTGTCTGTACAGCTACACTGCCCTAGCTGGGAGAGCCTTTCCTTCATGGTAGCAAACTGTAGAAGTTAGGACCGGCCCAGTCTGTACAGCTACATTGCCCTAGTGGGGAGAACCTTTCCTTCATCATGGCAAACTGCAGAAGTTAGTACCGGCCCTATCTGTACAGCTACATTGCCCTAGTGGGGAGAACCTTTCCTTCATCATGGCAAACTGTAGAAGTTAGAACCGGCCCTGTCTGTACAGCTACACTGCCCTAGCTGGGAGAGGCTTTCCTTCATGATAGCAAGCTGCACTGCCCTAGCTGGGAGAGCCTTTCTTTCATGGTAGCAAACTGTCAAATTTAGAACCGGCCCTGTCTGTACAGCTACACTGCCCTAGCTGGGAGAGCCTTTCCTTCATCATGGCAAACTGTAGAAGTTAGGACCGGCCCTGTCTGTACAGGTACATTGCCCAAGCTGGGAGAGCCTTTCCTTCATCATGGCAAACTGTAAAAGTTAGAACCGGCCCTGTCTGTACAGCTACATTGCCCTAGCTGGGAGAGGCTTTCCTTCATGATAGCAAGCTGCACTGCCCTAGCTGGGAGAGCCTTTCTTTCATGGTAGCAAACTGTCAGATTTAGAACTGGCCCAGTCTGTACAGCTACACTGCCCTAGCTGGGAGAGCCTTTCTTCCATCATGGCAAACTGTCGAAGTTAAAACCAGCCCTGTCTGTACAGCTACACTGCCCTAGCTGGGAGAGCCTTTCCTTCATCATGGCAAGCTGTCGAAATTAGAACCGGCCCAATCTGTACAGCTACATTGCCCTAGCTACAAGAGCCTTTCCTTCATCATGGCAAACTGTAGAAGTTAGGACCGGCCCTATCTGTTCAGCTACATTACCCTAGCTGGGAGAGGCTTTCCTTCATCATGGCAAACTGTAGAAGTTAGGACCGGCCCTATCTGTACAGCTACATTACCCTAGCTGGGAGAGGCTTTCCTTCATCATGGCAAACTGTCAAAGTTAGAACCGGCCCAGTCTGTACAGCTACACTGCCCTAGCTGGGAGAACCTTTCCTTCATCATGGCAAACTGTCAAAGTTAGAACCGGCCCAGTCTGTACAGCTACACTGCCCTAGCTGGGAGAACCTTTCCTTCATCATGGCAAACTGCAGAAGTTAGGACCGGCCCAGTCTGTACAGCTACACTGCCCTAGCTGGGAGAACCTTTCCTTCATCATGGCAAACTGTAGAAGTTAGGACCGGCCCTATCTGTACAGCTACATTACCCTAGCTGGGAGAGGCTTTCCTTCATCATGGCAAACTGTCAAAGTTAGTACCGGCCCTATCTGTACAGCTACATTGCCCTAGCTGGGAGAGGCTTTCCTTCAACATGGCAAACTGTCAAAGTTAGGACCGGCCCAGTCTGTACAGCTACATTGCCCTAGTGGGGAGAACCTTTCCTTCATCATGGCAAACTGCAGAAGTTAGGACCGGCCCTATCTGTACAGCTACATTGCCCTAGTGGGGAGAACCTTTCCTTCATCATGGCAAACTGTAGAAGTTAGGACCGGCCCAGTCTGTACAGCTACATTGCCCTAGTGGGGAGAACCTTTCCTTCATCATGGCAAACTGTCAAAGTTAGAACCGGCCCAATCTGTACAGCTACACTGCCCTAACTGGAAGAGCCTTTCCTTCATCATGGCAAACTGTAGAAGTTAGGACCGGCCCTATCTGTACAGCTACATTACCCTAGCTGAGAGAGGCTTTCCTTCATCATGGCAAACTGTAGAAGTTCTTGCCGGCCCAATCTGTACAGCTACACTGCCCTAGCTGGGATAGCCTTTCTTCCATCATGGCAAACTGTCGAAGTTAAAACCAGCCCTGTCTGTACAGCTACACTGCTCTAGTGGGGAGAACCTTTCCTTCATCATGGCAAACTGTCAAATTTAGAACCGGCCCAGTCTGTATAGCTACACTGCCCTCGCTGGGAGAACCTTTCCTTCATCATGGCAAACTGTCGAATTTAGAACCGGCCCAGTCTGTACAGCTACACTGCCCTAGTGGGGAGAACTTTTCCTTCATCATGGCAAACTGTCGAATTTAGAACCGGCCCAGTCTGTACAGCTACACTGCCCTAGCTGGGAGAACCTTTCCTTCATCATGGCAAACTGCAGAAGTTAGGACCGGCCCAGTCTGTACAGCTACACTGCCCTAGCTGGGAGAACCTTTCCTTCATCATGGCAAACTGTAGAAGTTAGGACCGGCCCTATCTGTACAGCTACATTACCCTAGCTGGGAGAGGCTTTCCTTCATCATGGCAAACTGTCAAAGTTAGTACCGGCCCTATCTGTACAGCTACATTGCCCTAGCTGGGAGAGGCTTTCCTTCAACATGGCAAACTGTCAAAGTTAGGACTGGCCCAGTCTGTACAGCTACATTGCCCTAGCTGGGAGAGCCTTTTCTTCATCATGGCAAACTGTCAAATTTAGAACCGGCCCAGTCTGTACAGCTACACTGCCCTAGCTGCGAGAGCCTTTCCTTCATGGTAGCAAACTGTAGAAGTTAGGACCGGCCCAGTCTGTACAGCTACATTGCCCTAGTGGGGAGAACCTTTCCTTCATCATGGCAAACTGCAGAAGTTAGGACCGGCCCAGTCTGTACAGCTACATTGCCCTAGTGGGGAGAACCTTTCCTTCATCATGGCAAACTGTCAAAGTTAGAACCGGCCCAATCTGTACAGCTACACTGCCCTAGCTGGAAGAGCCTTTCCTTCATCATGGCAAACTGTAGAAGTTAGGACCGGCCCTATCTGTACAGCTACATTACCCTAGCTGAGAGAGGCTTTCCTTCATCATGGCAAACTGTAGAAGTTCTTGCCGGCCCAATCTGTACAGCTACACTGCCCTAGCTGGGATAGCCTTTCTTCCATCATGGCAAACTGTCGAAGTTAAAACCAGCCCTGTCTGTACAGCTACACTGCTCTAGTGGGGAGAACCTTTCCTTCATCATGGCAAACTGTCAAATTTAGAACCGGCCCAGTCTGTATAGCTACACTGCCCTCGCTGGGAGAACCTTTCCTTCATCATGGCAAACTGTCGAATTTAGAACCGGCCCAGTCTGTACAGCTACACTGCCCTAGTGGGGAGAACTTTTCCTTCATCATGGCAAACTGTCGAATTTAGAACCGGCCCAGTCTGTACAGCTACACTGCCCTCGCTGGGAGAACCTTTCCTTCATCATGGCAAACTGCAGAAGTTAGGACCGGCCCAGTCTGTACAGCTACACTGCCCTAGCTGGGAGAACCTTTCCTTCATCATGGCAAACTGTAGAAGTTAGGACCGGCCCTATCTGTACAGCTACATTACCCTAGCTGGGAGAGGCTTTCCTTCATCATGGCAAACTGTCAAAGTTAGTACCGGCCCTATCTGTACAGCTACATTGCCCTAGCTGGGAGAGGTTTTCCTTCAACATGGCAAACTGTCAAAGTTAGGACTGGCCCAGTCTGTACAGCTACATTGCCCTAGCTGGGAGAGCCTTTTCTTCATCATGGCAAACTGTCAAATTTAGAACCGGCCCAGTCTGTACAGCTACACTGCCCTAGCTGCGAGAGCCTTTCCTTCATCATGGCAAACTGTCGAATTTAGAACCGGCCCTGTCTCATGACAAATCTGTATGTTCACAAGTCGGGTGACATCTAGATTTGACAGGCAGCTTAATCTCTGAAGCAGACTAGTATTAATATGTGACTGAAGTTCATAAACCATATAGGCCTTTGCAAGGTGCAGTGTTTTCCTCTAACCATTACTGTGGCGCTGCTGGTTAAAGTGATTCTCAGGCCCTGGCTAACATGAAGTCAGGATATTTAGCAGGGAACAGCAGGCTGCAATGGCTATAAGGCCTACTCTGAGAACTACGCATATACCTACTCATCGTCTCATAAAATGAAAAAATTCTTGAGTACAGTTTCGTACACTAATCAAATTTAATAAATATAAGCACCACCTGGCCTCCTCCACCAACAAGTCTTATAGCATTTTGGCATTAAAGCTAGACATCCTTCAGTACAGCGTGAAATATACAGATGTACCTGTCAGAGTTATTGGCCCTGCTGTGGAGCTCTTCAGCTCTGAAGAGTACAATTCTCGTGTAACGTGAGTTCATTTGTGATGCAGTCAATCACATGATAGTGTCTGTGATTTACGCTGATATCGACAGGGAGAATGGTTGTCATCTTATTTTAGTGGTTCATTAAGAGAAAACTTATATCGATGATCATGCCGGGGCCCGATGGGGAGTTTGTGCGGAGCTCGGGGGGCCAAGTCGACGGTGAGGTTTTGGGGCGTGTTGACGAAGACTTAGGGAAGCAGATGCTCTGTTGTTGACACTGACTCTGTCACTCATTTATAACCTTTGGAACGATTTCTTCCTGCCAGTATTATGTCCCACTTATCTGAGCGAGTAACCCCAGGATTAGGGTAGATAAGACCTGAAATGCAGGTTTCACTTTTACCACGTCTTTAATATATATGGTTTCACTTTATGCATTTGCATCCTAAACAAAGTAGACCATTTATCACTAAAATGTAACTCTGATTTTTGTGGCTCAGTTAAGAGGGGTTCAGTGCAAAACGAGACGTAATGCAAAAAGAGATGCACTATCAAGAAGCATAATTGCACATAATTTCCTCAAAAGCGCTGTCATCATGTGTAGACTAAGAATCGTATTCTATAACGACGTGCCACATTCACATTTCATAAAGCCACATTTTTTTAAGAATGTTGCAGGATCTCGCAGTGCACATGAGATGGATGCTTATTTTCACTTGATGTCCTATGTTTTACCCTCATGGCTGCATGCTGTTCGACCTCTTTCACTATCCCAGTGACTTTCCGCTGCCTGTTTGTTTCAATAAAAGTGCATCTGTCACTGTCCACAGCACTGCTTATAAGTGACATTCGGCTTTTTAACAGTTTAGGATATATGCCACTACTGTAGTCAAATTAGCACCTAGTTGCAGGCAGTGGCCTTTGAAATTTGAGGTTGTAGCTGATCTTCACGGCCATGCAATATTTCAAAGTCACACTTTCTACTTGGCATTTTTAGTTTCTCCATTGTTTTTATTATGAATAGGGACATGATTTTAATGCCGAATTTCGATGAAAGAGATAGTTAATGTCTTTAGCATGCACTCAGCCCCTGTGTAATGTGAGATTTCACGACATACCTGCTAAAAATATGGCATCCATCTGAAATGTGAAGATGACTTTTTGCTTTTGTACAATGTTGTGTCAAAGAGTAAATCAGATCTAAACATGCCTGCATTTACTTTGAAACCAGGAAATACACATTTATAAGTGACAGTGATTGGCTGAAAATGCACATCTGAACTTACATCTAAAACACCTTGATAGGAGCTAAAATGGTGATGATGTAGCATTGAGTCCATCCACCCATTGATTCACTTTAGTAGTTGCCTCCTATTTATTCACAACATATTCTTTTCAGTATGTGCAAAAGGTTTATCAACAATACACGTACATAATGAATGAATAATGAATTTGATGTTTCAGAGATGACCTTGGCGCTTATCGATGCTGCCTATGATAAGGACAGTACTGTACAGGAGAGTGTAGCCAATTCACTGTTTGACCTAGGCAGGAAGAAGACCGCTCTGGTGCTAAGTTCATGCTACTCCTACCTGAAAAAGCATTCTAAGGTTCGTCAGCAGTGTTAGAAGTGTATTCACCTCAAGATAGTGTACAAGCAATGGTTAACCAGGCTCACAATATGACCTGTTTGAGTTTTCAATCTAGGTGTAGTTGCCAACATGGGCATGATCACCCTACATGTGCATACATTTGTTTAAACATTTTTTTTTTCAAATGTTGCTCTGAAAATGGTTAGTGTGGTAAATGAACTCTTATTGTGTTCATGGCGAAGTTGATCATTTTGATCTAAGAAAGATGTTTTAGATTTGTTTGAAAGGTAGCATAATTGTCCTACAGTAAAGTATTTGCCTTTAAACATGCACTTCTGTGGGCCAAATTTTAGGTCATTTACAGAAGTAATGGATATCTAGATATAACCTACATTTCCCATTTGATTGCAGAGTTATACCCCTTTGCTAAATTTCAGCTCTCACAGGGTCATCGTGTGGTTATCCTGCAAGTTATGGAGCGTATTATCAAGGAGAATCTGGACTCTGTTGATCCATCTTTGTCTGTGGACCTCATCAAACAGGCCTCTGAGGAACTGACTCAGTCAAAGGTACAAATACCAGTACCTCTCTTTCTGCCTGTTCCAAACTAGATACAGCCTTAGCCAGGCCTATATGGTAATACAGGGCATAGGTTATTATTGCACCTGTAGAGTTCAGAGTTCATGGATTTGAAAGTTTGTACAACAGACTTCTGGGTTTGCCTTAATTTTTACAAACAGAAATCAATAAAAATTGTACTCAGCGTAAAGTGAATCAAAAGATGGAAAACAATTCATGGGGGATAAAACATGTATAATGGAACAGATTTGGTCCAGGCCGGCGATGGGACAGTAATATGACAATTCCAACTTCAATCTTCCTTTCTTTTGTGTAGGAAGTGGTACCCGAGTGGCAGACTGCGGCCAGTGGAGTTCTAGTTGCCCTTGGGAAGAAATACTGCAACGAGGTGATGGAGGTGCTTCTGGAGAAGTTCCAGCCAGGCATATTACCTCACTTCTTCGTCGTGCAAACCATGGCTAATTTAGCCTCTGCTAATGGTAAGTACAGATATTTCTTATGTTTCACCAGGGTTCAGCCCTGTTCCCTTAAACCACAATGTTGGCCACTGTCTTATAAGTTAAATATTCTTGAGTTTGGCATAAAACACCAATCAAATAAATAAGTAAATAAATAAATATGATGGTAAGTACCTAGATCCAGATATGTCTTATCTTGCTGAGTACCTACACCAAAACATACCTTATAGTGGTAAGTACCTACATCCAGATATGTCTTATCTTGCTAAGTACCTACACCGAAACATACCTTATAATGGTAAGTACATACAACCAGAAATGTCTTATCTTGCTAAGTACCTACACCGAAACATACCTTATAATGGTAAGTACCCTTAATGACCGAACATTTTGCCCACAAAAATGCATTTTTAGAGGCAAATAAATGTGATAGAATATTAGCTGAAACTAACTTTTTACCAGTAGGATATCTTACAATCCTAACAAACCTTAAAGCACCTTTATATAATCAGTAGAACTCTTAAAATCAGGAAAAATGGACAGGTTAGTTATGGACGAAATTTTAGAGCATCTACAGTAAACATAGCAGATAATTCTTAGAATGTATTTTGGGGTTTGGTTGGAAGATAGGATGGTGTCCTGCTAGAAGTCTAAGCACCTTGCCTTTATATTTGCACTTTTTATGCTGAAGTTTCAAAGAAAATTTTTATAATTTTCAAATGTGTTGTAATTCTTATTTTCCTGTGAATATGTTCCATATTGCTCATTGTGTTGCCTCCCTACCGCCTTCTGTTACAAAAGTAGTTTTAGTCTCAAAGGCTGTAAAAGTGTTTGCAAACTTCATTACACACTACTGAGCAAAAAACATTATATAATTGGCACTGTGTAGCCAACTGTATTCAAATGTGTATAATCACCTGTATTGTGATAAAGAGAGGATACACCTGAGTGTGGGTTATTTAGCCTGTATCTGTGGGTGCCTTGCAGTGTATGGGATGGTGCCCCACCTGACTGCTGTGCTGGGGACAATGTTACCCATGTTGGGAATGGCCAAGCAAGACAACATCAGATGGGTCTTCTCCTCAGGTAACACAGAAATATGCACAGTTTTGAATACAAGTATTTGATGTTAAGACCATGTTATTGATATAACTGAAACTTGTTTGTATAGTTGTAGTTAAATATTTCTCTCCCTGAACCAAAATGAGTCCAAGATACTGATGATTCAGTTTTACATATTGACCATGTTTCTTCCTATGGGGCTCTTTTCTGGCCTTTGCATGGTACATAGTTTTGGTGTAAAGACTGACATTTTGGTCCAATAATTTCCTAGATTATTGCATTTGAGAATGTGACAAAGGATGGATGATTTAAAGCTGGCTGATTGGTTAATACTGCCTCAATTCTGACAGCTAAAACATTGACCAAAGATGTCATGGAGTTCAAACCCTGGTCCAGTTTGCTTGTCACACACCTTGCATCAGGGAGGCTGTCAGATATCTTTAAACGGGGGTTACTGTCAGTTTGTCAGATATCTTTAAACGGGTGTTTCTGTCAGGTTGTCAGATATCTTCTAACTGGGGTTTCTGTCAGGTTGTCAGATATCTTCTAACGGGGGTTTCTGTCAGGTTGTCAGACATCTTCTAATGGTTGTTTCTGTCAGGTTGTCAGATATCTTTAAACGGGGGTTACTGTCAGTTTGTCAGATATCTTTAAACGGGTGTTTCTGTCAGGTTGTCAGATATCTTCTAACGGGGGTTTCTGTCAGGTTGTCAGATATCTTCTAAGGAGGGTTTCTGTCAGGTTGTCAGATATCTTCTAAGGAGGGTTTCTGTCAGGTTGTCAGATATCTTTTAACGAGGGTTTCTGTCAGGTTGTCAGATATCTTCTAACAGGAGTTTCTGTCAGTTTGTCAGATATTTTTTAACAGGGGTTTCTGTCAATTTGTCAGATATCTTCTAACGGGGTTGTCATATCTTCTAACTGGGTGTTTCTGTCAGTTTGTCAGACATCTTCTAATGGTTGTTTCTGTCAGGTTGTCAGATATCTTCTAACGGGGGTTTCTGTCAGTTTGTCAGATCTCTTCTAATGGTTGTTTCTGTCAGGTTTTCAGATATCTTCTAACGGGAGTTTCTGTCCATTTGTCAGATATCTTCTAACGGGGGTTTCTGTCCATTTGTCAGATATCTTCTAACGGGGGCTTCCTTCAGTTTGTCAGATACCTTCTAACGACGGTTTCTAGGAGTTTGTCAGATATCTACTAACGGGGGTTTCTGTCATTTTGTCTGATATCTTCTAACGGGGGTTTTTGTCAGTTTGTCTGATATCTTCTAAGGAGGGTTTCTGTCACGTCAGATATCTTCTAACGGGGGTTTTTTGTCAGTTTGTCTGATATCTTCTGAGGAGGGTTTCTGTCAGTTTCTGCAAGGGTTTTTTTACCCATCAACCTGAGTATGTAAATGAAATACTCTTGAGTATGGCATGAAACACACACCAGAGACAAGTCTGAGGAATAACATTGTTATTATATAATAAAAATTGTCAGTATGAGATCAATTCATCATACAAAATGTATTGTATTTTTACCACATATTTGTTCAACTATATTTCAGCTTTGTCTAAGTTCAGTGAGGCCATCTTGGATTACATCGCTAACATTGACAAGGCCCCAGACAACACTGTTACTAAGGAAGTATTTGCTGGAGAAATCTTCTCTGCCTATGACATACTTTTCAACGTCTGGCTTCAGTCCAAAGAAGCAAAAGTAAGGGGAAAATAATTTTTAGTCACTCATAGAAATACAGTGGACAAAGTAGGTACAATTAAACAGTTATGACTGAAGCTTTTGACATGTGATTCTATTGCTACTTACTATCATGAATTGCAGTTGCAGTGTCCTGCAGCGGACCCAGTTGAAAATAAAATTTTATTGTTTTTCAGCTTCGCCTGGCCATTATTGAGGCCGTGGGTCACATGACACATTTAATAGGCAGAGATAAGTTAGAGGAACAGTTACCACGGTTACTGCAGGGAATTCTGGGATTGTATAAACGTCACCCTGAGCCATACCACATCACACAGGTTTGTTTTATTTTTATATTCTGGTTTATGTTGTTTTATGTTAAATGATCCAGAGTACATCAGTACATCCTTTCTTCCTTACTGTGTAATCCATTATTATTTTATTCATTTAAATACTTGTATCTTCACTTATTTTTCTCTACACCAGTATATTTGTGTGGTTATGATTTACACAATATTGGCTTGATCATGCATAAAGCCTTCAGTACCTTAGGATCTTGGTCCAAATCAGACAACTAAGTCTTTAAGTTGTTGATTAACTGGCATAATGTGAAAGATTCTCTTCCGATTAATTAGACTGTCAAATTACATATTCTTGCTTAAAACATTTTGCCAAATGATATACCTTTACCTGTATGTTTTCACAGGGTTTGGCCATGATATTAGATGCAGTCTGTGAGGAGGGTAGTGTGATTTTAGAACCTCACCTGGATATTCTCCTCAACGTACTGTTTACTCAGGTAAATCACTCACCAGTGGCTATAACTGTGTGTGAGGCGGGCAGTGTAATTTTAGACCCCAACCTGAAGGACCTCCTCATTGTACTGTTTACTTAGGTAAATCACTCACCAGTAGCTATATCTGTGTGTGCGATGCTGGCAGTGTGATTTTAGACCCCAATCTGAAGGACCTCCTCAGTGTACTGTTTACTCAGGCAAATGACTCACCGGTAGCTATAACTGTGTGTGAGGAGGGCAGTGTAATTTTAGAGCCCCACCTGAAGGACCTCCTCAATGTACTGTTTACTCAGGTAAATGACTGACCGGTAGCTATAACTGCATGTGTGAGGAGGGCAGTGTAATTTTAGACCCCCATCTGAAGGACCTCCTCAATGTACTGTTTACTCAGGTAAATGACTCACTTGTGGCTGTATCTGTGTGTGAGAAGCGTAATGTGGTTTTAGACCCTCACCTGGACAACCTTCTCAATGTACCGTTTACTCAGGTGAATGACTGACAGGTAGCTATATCTGTGTGCGAGGCTGGCAGTGTAATTTTAGACCCCCCATCTGAAGGACCTCCTCAGTGTACTGTTTACTCAATTTACTCAATGTAAAAGACTCATTTGTAGCTGTGTCTGTATGTGTGAGGAGGGCAGTGTGATTTTAGAATTTTGTTTGTCTTCTTTTTGGGCAGGTGTGTGTTCCATGTGATTACACCAACCCAATGGCAATGAAAAATCACAATGAGCTCCTGAGGTGTTTTGCCGTCATGGGTATGTCTGCCCTATCTCCCTTTTGACCACCTGTAATTGATTATATTTGTCTGTTGCTACTTCTACATGTTGTGTCATGTGTGTTTTGATGGGCACAAACTTGTAAATTCTCATAAATATATAGATTATTGATATTTGTATTGATATCCCTCACTGTGTAACGTACAAGGTCAAGGCAAAAATGTCAATTGTGGAAGTCTGATCTATGTCTGGACTGAAACAGCCAGGTGTCAGTTATTCAATAGTTGTAAGCTTGAGATAAGTTTTGTTTTTTGTGAATTTATTATGAGGCTACTGTTAACTCTCATTCTGTCACTTAAAGGATAGGGAACAGTTCAAACAGTGTTACTGAAATACCCTGGAAGAACAAGGGCTTCTCAGCATCATGCTGACTATTTTGATTTTTATTACAGCACGCTGTTTTTCTGGGAGAATTATTGGGTTCCTGTTACAAAAGCTGGAAGCTGGAAATGAAAGGATCAAGTTAGGTGCTTTGTCAGTCTTCAGACACCTGATAAACGCTGCCAGTAAGTGCCCTGATTTATAACTCTGGACAAAGCAAAGTCAATATCTGCCCAGTCTGTCAAACTCATGATTTTGTAATTGTCAATCTTCTCGTGGTGGTAAGTGTTGAGGGAAAGGTCAAGTAATTGGTTTGCTCGATGTCACTGTACATGCACAGGTACTATGATGGAGGTGAGAAACAGGGTTCTGAATATGTCAGTACAGGCACTAGACTGCCTGAAGCAGACACCATCATGGTGTGATGGACAGGGACAGGACTGCCTGAAGCAGACACTATCATGGTGTGATGGACAGGGACAAGACTGCCTGAAGCAGACACCATCATGGTGTGATGGACAGGGACAGGACTGCCTGAAGCAGACACTATCATGGTGTGATGGACAGGCACTAGACTGCCTGAAGCAGACACCATCATGGTGTGATGGACAGGGACAGGACTGCCTGAAGCAGACACCATCATGGTGTGATGGACAGGGACAGGACTGCCTGAAGCAGACACCATCATGATGTGATGTGAAGGGACGAAACTGCCTGAAGAAGACACCATCATGGTGTGATGGACAGGGACAGGACTACCTGAAGCAGACACTATCATGGTGTGATGGACAGGGACAGGACTGCTTGAAGCAAACACCATCATGGTGTGATGGACAGGGACAGGACTGCCTGAAGCAGACACTATCATGGTGTGATGGACAGGGACAGGACTACCTGAAGCAGACACCATCATGGTGTGATGGACAGGGACAGGACTGCTTGAAGCAGACACCATCATGGTGTGATGAACAGGGACAGGACTGCTTGAAGCAGACACTATCATGGTGTGATGGACAGGGACAGGACTGCCTGAAGCAGACACTATCATGGTGTGATGGACAGGGACAGGACTGCCTGAAGCAAACACCATCATGGTGTGATGTGCAGGGACAGGATTGCCTGAAGCAGACACTATAATGGTGTGGTGTGCAGGGACAGGACTGCCTGAAGCAGACACCATCATGATGTGATGTGTAGGGACAGGACTGCCTGAAGCAGACACTATCAGGGTGTGATGTGTAGGGACACGACTACCTGAAGAAACAGGGTTCTGAATATGTCAGTAAAGGCACTAGACTGCCTGAAGCAGACACCATCATGGTGTGATGGACAGGGACAGGACTGCCTGAAGCAGACACTATCATGGTGTGATGGACAGGGACAGGACTGCTTGAAGCAGACACCATCATGGTGTGATGGACAGGGACAGGACTGCCTGAAGCAGACACCATCATGGTGTGATGGACAGGGACAGGACTGCTTGAAGCAGACACCATCATGGTGTGATGGACAGGGACAGGACTGCCTGAAGCAGACACTATCATGGTGTGATGGACAGGGACAGGACTGCCTGAAGCAGACACTATCATGGTGTGATGTGTAGGGACAGGATTGCCTGAAGCAGACACTACAATGGTGTGATGTGCAGGGACAGGACTGCCTGAAGCAAACACTATCATGATGTGATGTGCAGAGACAGGACTACCTGAAGCAGACACTATCATGGTGTGATGTGTAGGGACAGGACTGCCTGAAGCAGACACTATCATGATGTGATGTGTAGGGACAGGACTACCTGAAGCAGACACTATCATGGTGTGATGTGCAGAGACAGGACTGCCTGAAGCAGACACTACAATGGTGTGATGTGCAGGGACAGGACTGCCTGAAGCAAACACTATCATGGTGTGATGTGTAGGGACAGGATTGCCTGAAGCAGACACTACAATGGTGTGATGTGTAGGGACAGGACTGCCTGAAGCACTATCATGATGTGATATGCTCAGTTTTCTTCTTCTTTCAGCAGCATCAATGGAGGACAAGAAAGAAGTGATTGTATCTGGTTTAAAAATGGTTGCCAGTGACAACAACAATAAGGTATGGAAACTGAACATTGTTCTTTTTCTGGTGCCTGATAATGTTGTCATTTCTAATTCTTCTTTTAAGTTTTGTTGGTCAAATTTGTCTTGGGCATCTGTCTCATCATTTTCTTGGTCAGCTATCTCATCATTTTCTTGGTCAGCTATCTCATCATTTTCTTAGCCAGCTATCTCATCATTTTTTGGCCAGCTATCACATTGTTTTCTCGGTCAGCTATCACATTATTTTCTTGGTCAGCTATCTCATTTTTTTCTTGGTCAGCTATCTCAGCTATATCATCCTTTTCTTGGTCAGCTATCTCATCCTTTTCGTGGTCAGCTATCTGATCTTTTTCTTGGTCAGCCATCTCATCCTTTTCTTGGTCAGCTATCGCATCATTTTCTTGGTCACCCATCTCATCATTTTCTTGGCTAGCTATCTCATCCTTTTTTGGTCAGCTATCTCATCCTTTTCTTGGTCAGCTGTCTCATCATTTTTTTGGCCACCTGCCCTGTGCAGTGTTCTCCACACTGGTGATTTTCTTGACAAGTTGAGGAATTAATTCATAACTTGTGCAACATGTCCATTATTGAAGTGTTCTTTGCTCCCGTTACTTTTAGTATTAAAAGTGAAATGATTTTAAAATTTGAATCATACATTTATTTTTGTGTTCAGGTCAAAAAGATGTTCGCACAAGTTGTCATAGCAATGGCACATCATGGTTACCTGGAGTTAGAAGGGGGACAACTCATGGTGGAATTTATTGTCAGACAATGTGCATTACTGCCAGATCCGCCAGTAAGTTCAAATTGTGTAGCCAGAACTCATTGGTGAAAATTCTAATCGCTGTGAATGAAATGTTGTATGTGCACATGTCATTTAAAGAAACTGAAATTTATCTGGAATTTAACTTTATGGTTGAATAGTACATGTATGTGTGATGTTGTCCTCTCATTGTGTTATATCATATGTGAGTCACATCAGTTGAACTTCGTCTGCACTTAATAACTGAAATTACATTCCTCAAAGAAAAATTTATGTTTGATTTACAAATAGATTTGTTGAGCATTTATACATGTGAAACAGTGTTCATTTATAATACACACAGTTTTCCACTGCCTTGTAAAGTGATCACAGTTGGGTATTGAAATTGAGATCAGCCAGTTGGAGCATTCTGTCATTGTCCCACAATCTTTCCTCAGTTGCACCATAAGCAGACTATGAGCCGGCTAATGGCAAACTACTGGATTGCTTTGAGAAGGCCCTTTAGCCAACCTTATTCTGTATTTACTTCATTCAGGGTAAGCGGTCAGCAGATCCTGAATATGTCAGTAATGATCAACTCCGCCAGATGTGTGCAAATATCTTACAGCTTATCACAACAACCATAGAGCTCATGGAATCAGTAAGTTACAGATTTGTCTCCCCTTATACTGCGAGCAATATAAAAGTAAATTCTGTTGTGTAGTAATTGTATGTTTGAACATTTTTTCCCATATCTATCCAGTTATATAGAATGAGATAAAACCCCCAATAATGATCTTGGTGGTTACAACACTAGAATAGCATACAAGTATTCATGTAAGTTTGTACCTGATTTTATAGTCAATATTGGCTCACTGCAGGTATTATGGCCTTACCTGTTGGAGTTAGTCATACCCGAGACCTACACAGATGCTGCAGGGACACTGTGTAAGAGTCTGGCTTACCTGGCCAAGAAGAAGAGGGAAGAGAACGCTGATGACTTTGAGATTGATTTTGAATCGGATGGTGAGAATTTTACATCACAGTTCAAATTCTGACTTAAGTTAAACCTGGCTTTGTGGAATCGTCCTCGGATTTGTATCATCCTGAGATACCCAGGGCAAAGTGTTGATTGGTCTGGCTTCAGTATTCTTTAACTGGGGAATATTTGTAACCAGTGTCTTTGACATGGCATTTTAGTGTGGCAGCACTGACAATATGTTATCTTTGCTTGCTGCAAGGAAATACCCAGGACCGAATTAACATTAAAAACATCAATACATCTTAAGAGAACATCATGCACATCTGTTAAAATATTTATGAGAATGCATGTAATCATGGTGGTCATTTTTATAAGACCTCGCCATTAGGCGGAACGTATTATGTTATAGCGATTTTGTCTGTCTGTCTGTCTGTATTCGTCTCAGGGCTACATTTGTCCACTTGCGCAATTGTCATGGTAACCACATACCTATCATCAACACCCATGAAGATTCCCCATGGGAGTTATCCTCACCTTAATGCTGCTGGTATTCTTGTGCACATTTGAAATAAATGCATTTGTTGGAGCGTATGTTTTGTTCATCTGAATTCTTGTTTTGTTTTGTTTTTTTCTGACAATGCACCGTAATTTTGTTTTGCAGTAAACCTTCCAAAGCCACCAATCTTGATTGCCAGACTCATGGTAAGTATTCCGTGTTTTGCTATTACCTGTTCTGCTAAGGCGACAAGGTTTGTAGATTTGCTTGATCTCTCTGATTAATATCTGTGTGCAGTTAGATATGTCTCTATAGGGTTGACTGAACCAGCAAAGGTCATTTATACTTGGTTTGCTAAATCCATCAAAAAGGGTTTCACGCTGACATTTTCTTTCAGTCTCTCATAAATCAGATGTTTTTGTCATCCGTGCTGTGAATATCCCTAAGTAATTATTCACCAAATGAGACAAGTGGACTTTGCTCTGATTGGCAGGTTCTTGCGGGCAGACCGACCAATGGGAATGATCGTGGCATCCACGTCCTGACTTTGATGCAGTACATATCTCCAAACCTCCATGAGAATTTGGTTTCCATTTGGGATACCGTCATCCCAAAGCTTGTTCATTTCTTGGAAGGTAAGTCGAGCATTAGTTTGGTGGGATGTTAGAGGGAAGGTTTCTGTTCCATTTCCCCTACTTTCACCAACTGACATGTAAAGTAAAGCACTGACCATTGGTTTATTTTATTTGCTGTTCTCACTGGTTGTTCGGCCTTGCTTACAATAAATGTCCATTATTGACCCTTTAAATTCTTAAATATGTATGGCTTTAAGCAACGATCAGTCAGTTAATCAGTCACCTGTATGATGGTCAGGTTTACGTGTGGAAAAACAA